>NC_137655.1:17532847-18132847 GCF_963422515.1 Blennius ocellaris | reverse complement strand
CGAGCCCCTCCGGGCCGTCTGTTAATTACGTTTCCAGTTGTTTGGTATGTGGCTCGTTGCAGCCCTGGGCACAGTGGCTGCCATGCTTTGATGTGGCGAGACCTCCCTAATCCCACATGTAGGCTAATGAGCTAAAGAGAAGCATGTTGGCGGTGGTCAGATCAGGGTACAGTGGCAAAAGTAGACCGGCTTACTGTTGTTTTGTCTTTGAAGGGGCTTTCATCTTAGAGGCAGATTTGGGCGCTTATGCAACAGATAAGCGGAATACCAAATCCATGCTTTATGGTCAGTGTTATTTCAGTGACCGTTCTGTTGTTTTATGGCGACGTCGCCCTCGTTCTACCTGAGCAGTAACGTTATTTTGTCCATAAACGTAAAGAAACATCGTTTCCCGGTTGCAGAGATGGTTGCACATCCAGTCCTCGACATGTACGCGGCAATACAATGGAGGTAGACTCCATCTGAAAGAATATACCAAGGTGAAACTGTGAATAATTCATGTTGAGTAACATGTTCAACCCCTCTGGCTCTATGCCCACTTGTAATTGGGACAACACCATCCTCTGTCTATTTTGCTCGATCTCTCTTGTTGCTACGTTACCAACGGGATTCTTGAGTGGGTCTGGACAGTGTTTAGAATGAAAGTTGGATCGACACACAGGCTTCATACCTGACGCCACCCCTTTATTTCTCTTTGTGTTCTCAGCAAAATTCCCATCCCCGCACCTCTCAGTGGGAGAGCAGGAAATGATAATATACGTCTGTCTTGACTCATTCCTCGATTTCAGTTTTGCACTCCTCTGTCCGTGTGCCTATATCATTTCTTCCCTTTGTGCGCTGTGCGTTTGTGCTTATTTTCATTATGCTCGTGGGTGTATATACAGTGTTCTTCCAGCACCGTTTACGTAAGGCGGACAAAACATATGTGTGAGCCATTAGGACACGGTCAAATTGGCAGTATTTCTACAGTGTTCAGTGGCTTCTTATTTCTATGTGAAATGTTAACAAAGCACTGCTGAAACACCTGTTTCTTAAAGAAATACCTCAGAGGAGAAGATTGGGTTGGCTGTTGTGACTAATTAGCCTCCTGCTCCCTTTTGTAATTTATTACATGGGCAGCAAGCTAGCATTTAATATCCTTACTGCTTCATCAGGGCTCCCTCCATCTCGAGCTGGCCGGGCCACCAAAGCAAAAACACCATTCGGATCACAGTGGAAACCAAATGAATATAGACACTCCCATTAGGACTGAGAACTGAGCCTGTAAATACTCAAATTCACCATTAAACATGCTTCTGAGGTTAAGTATCCCAGACATTCACATTCGAAAAGTAGGGAACCGTGCAGCAGTGAGGGAGAACGAGCTGAGGCTGAAATCCAGGGCTGCCCTGCCTGCGTGCTTGTGCGTCTTCACATGACCGCATCACCAGGCAAACATCGGGTCAGACTGCTACTGTGTGCAGAATTAGTTTCTATTTTTACTCGGAATATGAAGGAGACCGTGTTTGTCGAATGCCATATGGTTCGGGAAGACAGACGCGTGCCGAGACCGCAAGCCTGAATGTTAATGTGTGCTCTTGTTTTTGATTATTTTTCAGGAGTGAGCTCAACCTTCCCACAGACCTCCTCCTCCCTTTTCATTGGGCTAAGATGAGTATTACCAGTGACGAGGTCAACTTCTTGGTGTACAGATACCTCCAAGAATCAGGTTTGTCTCTCAAGTGTTTCCTAAACACCCCATTGCTCCTTATTGTGAATTCAAATGAATGCTTGGCCTCGTACGTTGCGTAATGTTTTGTTAGTTGTTTTGTTTTTTTTCCACTTGAAACTGCAACGATTTATTTTTTTTGATGTCTTTGTTTAATTATCATGCATAAACCAATCACATTTAATACCAAATAATATAAACCCAACCGTTCTCCACTGGAATGTGAGCGCTTTGTGGCCACAAAGATTATTACTCCGACATATTGTTCATTCTTCTGGATCCTTTGGATTTGGAGTTGGTGGTTGAAATCTTAGCTGCTGTGTTTTATGACTGTTTATTGAGACTAAGTCTGAATCCATCTGGCAGAGTTCAAGTTCCTCGCAGCTCTTAGGGGGTCAACATTGACATTGGTATAAATTATTATGCTCTCAAATGTCATACTTGTTATGCCATTTGGTCGTTCTGTTCAATTACAGTCCGCTTTGTTTGGATCGGACGGGACTTTTCCTTTGAATATTTTGAGTTGTGTGTTTGTGCACATCTTTTGCTCGGCACACCTAATGAATGTGAATGATGTCTTGTTTTCAGGTTTCTCCCACTCAGCATTCACCTTTGGCATCGAAAGCCACATCAGCCAGTCGAACATCAATGGAACGCTAGTGCCCCCTGCAGCCCTCATCTCCATCCTGCAGAAAGGGCTTCAATATGTGGAGGCAGAAATCAGCATTAATGAGGTGAGGGGCCAGGGACATGCCGTTACCGACTCCCCCACACGTCTTCCGCTGCCTAATGATACAAAGACAGACTTTGATCTCTGAGTCACCACATCTGAGCAACTGTAAATGCTTTTCACGTCGTCGGCATCCTCACGCCGGCGGAAACACCGAAGCCTGTTTGTGAACGATAATTAGGGAGACCACTCCCCGCCTCTACGACTGACCACTGTCTGGGGATGTAATTTGAAGAGGTCCTAATGTTGAAATCCCGCCTTCTCCTCCCGACAGGACGGCACCGTCTTCGACGGCCGGCCGATCGAGTCGCTGTCGCTCATCGACGCGGTGATGCCAGACGTGGTGCAGACGCGGCAGCAGGCTTTCCGTGATAAGCTCGCCCAGCAACAGGCTGCCTGTACAATAGGCCCGTCCACCTCCGGGAACCAGCCCAATGCACCAAAGAACGGCGAGGCCACCGTCAACGGGGAGGAGAACGGGACTCATAACATGAGTAAGTACAAACGTTTCACGGCAGACAACAAGCCGCTCTTCTGAACTGCGTTTTATGGCGCAGCGCTGCCGTGACACACCCACCAGCTTTTTCTGCCCTTGATAACAAGTCCCCCAAAAAAAAGAGGTTGCCGTCTCGCACAGGGAAACAAAAAACGGCCTTATTGGCTTTTCAGCAGGATGAGATAACAGCAGTAGTTGTTGTTCTTGTTTGGAGTGAAACCGGAGAGGTGTAGATCAGGTGGAGCTCCAGACAAGAGGAGTAGGTGTTCGTGTCCCAGAGGAATTGAATCCAAAGCTGTGGACGACAAAAGAGCTGAATTTGATGAAGGTTAGAGTGTGGGTGTTACAGGCCCGAAAGGCTGCACATCTCAAGGCTTGGTCTGTTACTCTAAGTACTTTTTTTTTTATAAATTCTGTTTGATCGTCTGCTTTTTGAAGGCTGAGATATATAATAATCGTTCATGATCATGTAAGAAACATTTAGCCTTTGCAAAATCCATATTGCTTCACCTCTCTCACTGCTATGTTAAATATATATCTCTTTTTCCACATTTATTTACAATCCAGAATTCACTTACAGAATTATTATTACAAAAAATATGTATAAAACAAAACAGATGTGTACAATAACTGCTCTCTCAAGCTGTAACACAATCAATATATAATCCCACATTTGGTCAAGTAATACATTAAAAGACCAACCACAATCAAATCAAATCAATTTTCTATTCCGCTTCAAAGCCTTCAGGTTTGAGAAGGCGATCACTGCTAACAATGAAGACAAGCAGGGTAACCCTGGACAGATCAGAGAGACGCAGTAACACACACATTATTAAGCTCACCGATTCACCTCATCTGCATGTATTTGGTCTTGTGGGAGGAACCTGGCGTACGCATGCATCCTGGGGTCGAGCAATCTCCTAACAGAAAGGCCTCGTCCGGACTCCAAACAAGACAATCTATCACATTTATCTATTCATGTTTATGCTTTGTTTTCATTTGCTCATTCAAGTCATTCCACATAAATAATACCAATGGGGGAAGACTTCTCATTTTCTCCAAAGCTCCAATTTGTTCCGCTGCGGAGTAAAAGATCCCCCAACATGCAGCCAGTGTTTATTAAAAATCGACCTCCAGCGTAAAGCAGGACAAAGGTCCTGGAAATGATGGTTGTACCTCCAGATGGAAGGATCTGAGCAACAGTACATCCACAGATCCCCAGCTGAGCTCTCCAAGATGTTTTTATAACCAACATCTGTGCGAGTTCTTTAAAACCCATCTGCAGCCGTTCTGATAGTATCTGATGCTTCACAAACTTCACGTTGCATTTTGCATTCAAGTGATGAAAAATAAAGTCATATCAAATCTGTTTCCCTCGTCCACACCGGCGTAACACCTGTCCAGCGCGTTGTATGTTCTGTGTAAACGCGTCGCGTGCCTCCTCCTCTTCCAGATAACCACAGTGAGGCCATGGAGATGGACGTAGATGTTGAGATACCAGCCAGCAAAGCCACGGTGCTGCGGGGCCACGAGTCCGAGGTGTTCATCTGTGCCTGGAACCCTGTCAGCGATCTGCTGGCCTCGGGGTGAGTTTCTGTAGTGCGCCGAAACCGATCTTAATTCCTTCCGCGATGAGTCACACGCCGCACGAAGAACCCAAGCCAATCTTTTGACCCCTCTCACCGCCTCGTTGCTATTCTGCTCAGCTCGGGGGACTCCACCGCCAGGATCTGGAACCTCAACGAGAACAATAACTC
Source organism: Blennius ocellaris (assembly GCF_963422515.1). Classification (NCBI taxonomy): domain Eukaryota; kingdom Metazoa; phylum Chordata; class Actinopteri; order Blenniiformes; family Blenniidae; genus Blennius; species Blennius ocellaris. The sequence goes on along the minus strand of NC_137655.1, from coordinate 18,128,156 downwards.
CAACTCCACCCAACTGGTGCTGCGCCACTGCATCCGAGAAGGTGGCCAGGACGTCCCCAGCAACAAAGACGTCACCTCACTAGACTGGAATGTAGGTTTCACGTCATCCGTCCGCCCCCCCCCCACCTTCTTCTTACCTTTTAACCCACGCGGCGAGCAGGCCGAGCAGCTGCGGACAGTAAAGTAACGGTGCCGCTATCTTTCCGTCCAACAGAGCGACGGGACTCTGCTGGCAACAGGCTCATACGATGGATTTGCCAGGATATGGACAAAGGACGGTATGTCCAACAATTGTCACACGCTGTTGGTTCCCTGGTCATTGAGTTTATGGCGCCGTTATTGTGAAGAAAAAAAAATACAGCCTCTGTGACAGTTTTTTTTTTCTTCGTTTGTTTGTTTCAAAAAGTATATGACTCTTGTCCATCAGGAAATCTGGCGAGCACCTTGGGGCAGCACAAAGGGCCCATATTTGCACTCAAGTGGAACAAGAAGGGGAACTGTATTCTCAGCGCTGGCGTAGATAAGGTACTTCACAGAGATCCCCGAAGCATGGATCTGTGTCTCCTACTAATAAAATCCTCATGTTTTCTCTAGTTCTTAGGGGTTTTTTCCTCTTTGATCACCAGCCAGAGGCTCAATCTGTGACATATCATTTCCGTGGCATGAACACACTGCAGTCTAAACTCCGCTGCTATCAGTAGATCTTCAGAGCGGTCAATCCAATACGAAAAACATGGAGACAAGCCTTTTCTGTCATTTCCTTTGATATTTAACTTATGAGTTCAACATATCGTATCATGTCCGAAAATATATATTCATTTTATTTATTTATTTTACAAGGCTTATTTGTCCTGAGAACAATGATTTTTATTTTCCGAAATGCAAGAATATGAAATTTAACTGTACAGAAACTCTTGGGCCTCAGTTACATTATGAGTTTGTTTCTTTACCAAAGAGGTTTGCGATCCTACAGTTAATGAAAGTGAAGGAATACGAATATAGTCATTTGTGGCGGCAAACAGTCTCCTGTTAAATCTCTTTAGCTTTCTGCTTCACTACTTTGTGGGTTGGGCTGCAGATATTCACTCACTCCATCAAAACCCCTCGACATACACATCGTTATACAAGTGATATTCACGCTGTTTAATATGTCTGCTGAGAGCATGCCCCATCTTTGCGACGTAGAAGTTGTGTGCCTGTAAATTAGAACCAACCATCCCAAATATTAAATAATATATTGATGTGAATAAATATTTACTTCTCAGATTGAGAGAAATTAAGGCTCAGATTGTGATTTGAAATTTCAGGGAACCCGACACAAATGTGATTATCATTGAATAATAGTTTTATTTCCACACTTGTAACATATGAACCAAACAGTTCTTTTAAAAAACAATTTCGATAGCAATAATCGTGACTTTAAAGCTAAAATTATAAAGAATGTTTCAGATATATTTGAGTAATAAATATGAACGATTGCAGTTTCTTTGTTTGAATGTTTTGAGATGCAAACGTATGTTTAACATGCACCACATATTGCACTTTGCTTTTATCCTTTCTGTTTCCATATTTTCTAACCTAAGAATTTGTTTCTAAACGTTGCAGTGTCTGACAAATGCAATTTGTTTTCGCAGACGACAATCATTTGGGATGCGCACACAGGAGAAGCCAAGCAGCAGTTCCCATTCCACTCGGGTATAAAAACAATTCCGCCTCACATATATATCGATACGGTTCAACGTGGCTTCCTTTTTTCCTTTGTGGATTTAATGAGCGCGACTCTGTTCATTGCAATGTCTCCCCACAGCTCCAGCACTGGATGTGGACTGGCAGAACAACACCACGTTTGCCTCCTGCAGCACAGACATGTGTATCCACGTCTGTCGCCTCGGCAGCGACCGGCCCCTCAAGACCTTCCAAGGCCACACAGTGAGCGGCTCTGCCATGTTGCTGCCTTTCCAAAGGGCCTCCTCCCTAGACGGTGACGCTAATGACTATTGTGTTTTACAGAATGAAGTTAATGCAATTAAGTGGGATCCGTCGGGTATGCTGCTCGCCTCCTGCTCGGATGACATGACCTTGAAGGTAAGACGCGCCCCTCATTATGAGCCGTCGCTGGGGCAGGCTCCAAGGCCGAACCGTGTTCATTCATACTTTGGTTTAATTTTCTTTTCTTTTTTTTTTTCTTCCCCCACACAGATTTGGAGTATGAAGCAGGAGTCCTGCGTCCACGACCTCCAGGCTCATAGCAAAGAAATCTACACTATCAAGTGGAGCCCCACAGGCCCCAGCACAAATAACCCCAACTCCAACATCATGCTCGCCAGGTAAAGACACGAGTTCCACATGAAAAGCAGCCACCCACATAGATTATCCCAGGTCGGTGTGTGAAGGGCCGATTGTGTACGCTTGAAACTGCACGCCGGTTTAGGAAGGCGATATTGTTTGACTTTCAAAATAAATCATGCAGGAACACTCCCAGCGCTGTGTGGTCCAGACCTTGAATTCAATGTCAATGCAGATTAGCGCTCCACTGACAAACCAGCACACATGTATGACCGAATTTACCTTTCAAAATGAAATTCTGTTTTCTGTCTCATACAAAGCCCCCAGAGGAAGAACAGTTCACGCTAAAACAGACTTAACTGACATTTGCAGTGCCAATAATTAGTTAGCTCTGCGTCTATTTATATTTTGGTGAGGAAGAAGTGCTAATTGAAATTTTTTTGGTGTTACAGTCACGATTTCCACTTCTTTAATCGACACGTTTTCCCCGCCGTGTGAAAGTGTGAGCTTTTTATTGGAGTTTTATCAGTGCGAAGGCACGAATCCAATGAGGATAATTCACACCCGGGCGTCATGATGCAGCGTGATTGTTGCTTGTGCTGGAATGTGGCTGAATCTGGACCTCTGGCGTTTTCCCAGTGCTTCGTTCGACTCGACGGTGCGACTGTGGGACGTCGAGCGAGGAGTCTGCATTCACACACTGACCAAACACCAGGAACCCGTGTACAGCGTGGCCTTCAGCCCCGACGGCAAACATCTAGCAAGCGGCTCCTTCGACAAGTGTGTCCACATCTGGAACACCACGGTGAGGCTCCGCCATTCGCGCCATCCCGACTCGCGGAGGAGGGTGGAGACTTCGTTGGCGTTGACATGAATTTGTCTGTTTTGTTCCAGACCGGAGCGCTGGTGCACAGTTACAGGGGCACTGGGGGTATTTTCGAGGTGTGCTGGAACAGCACCGGAGACAAAGTCGGTGCCAGCGCGTCAGACGGCTCGGTAAGCCAGATGTCTCCGTGTGGCGTTCGCGCCGCCGCGTGCAAAGTGTCCTGAGCATCTCGCTGCGTAAAGTCGCAGCCCCCCCGTCGCCTGAAAGAAATGATTAATCCCTTCTCATTCTTCCCTGTCCAGGTGTGTGTTCTTGATCTCCGAAAATAGCCGACTCGAGACTTTGATGAATCCTGGAATGTGTAGAAATTGCCTTCTTCTGACATCAGCGCACACACTCATCGCTCAAGAAGGGCTGTCGAGGTGAACTGGAAGAGAATCGTCCCGGGAAGCAGCGGCTGGAAACACCGGCAGAATTCAGTGCACCTTACAGTTTGTTCACGTGTGGGTTTTTTTTTACGACGCGCCAATATGAGACCCGACGGAAGGGGCGGCCACCGAGTCCCGGGGACGGGACACAACTCCCCCGGGTGCATCCAAGTTGTAAAAGGTTTCTAAATGAGGAAGTGCAGCGATGCCCGCGGGGGGGGCGCGCTGGTCCAGCTGTTATTCGAGCTGACGTCGGGCTGTAAGGGGTGAAAACACAAAGACCAGTTGAGCGAACTAGAGTGTTAATGAGATACAGGCGTGTCGAGTGTGAGAGGCAAAACAAAAAAGAGAGGGGGGGAGGAAAAAAAATGAAAAAGAATTGTGACAGAAGAGTTGTGGATTTAGATTTCCTGGGGAAATGTTACTTCATGTCCAAGTGAACTGTCTGACAACACGATGAAAGTAACATCAGTACTGAAGCACTGCTGGTGACAGGGTGCTGCACTTCTCAGTGGAGAATAGTTTGTCAAGAGTACTTCTTGCTTTCTTTCTTTTTTTTTTTTTTCCTTTTCTTTTTTTTTCCTTTCGGTCTTATTTTCCACAGATGGACTTTTGAGAGTCAAACTGAATGTGCCGCTACGAGGTAGTTCTTAGCTCATTTTAACATCAGGTCAGCAAAAAGGAAAACCTGCCAAGAAACAGTCCTAACCCCTCGAAAATGACCTGCTCAATTCACTCGAGATTAAAAAAAACAAACAAAAAAAACAAACAGACAGACAAACGAAAAAAAAAAGTCATTTTGTGGACAAGATGTGAAAAGTGCGGTTTACAAAGAGAATTTTCTCCCTTTCTGGATGTAAATTTAAAGAATGTAAAGATATGTAAATTAGATTAATACACAGACTTATATACTGTGTATATATGTTTATATACAGTACACTTTATTGCCATCCTGTAGGGGCTCTGAAGTGGCTAGAGCTGTCGCATCTTTACTGTTAATTCTTGACAAGACCACTTTTTAAGTGAAGTGCATGTCTCATCAGCTTCTGTTGATAGTCCTTTTGAACTTTGATCATTTCTGTTGCATCAACCTGTTTTTTTTTGTTTTTTGTTTGTTCAAACGAGTCACAAATGGCAGCAAGACCTTCAGCAGACCTTGCTTTCCTCTATTGATCACTGGAAGTCATGGAAGAGGCGCGCACCAGCTGCATTCAGGGAATTATCTCGTCAACAGCTCCGGGTGTCGGCAACTCGCTCCTCTCCCGCTCGGCCTGTCGCTCTCGGATCGTCTCTGTCCGCGGAGCAGGACGTCGGAGGCGCAGGAAGAGACGGATCAGCCCAGTTCGGTTAGCGTTACCACAGTTACTACTTGGCACTTTTCCTGCGATCGCTCTTTCGACAACGACCATCTCGTTTTGACCAGAAGGTGGCAGAAGAGTTCTGATTGGGCTTCGTGTTGCCAGCCGGGGCTGGGCTTTCAACAGTGAAACAGCACGCTTGCCTGTCACGAGATAAAAGAGATGAGACTTTCTTTCCAACCAACCCGCCACCACTTTAATTCCTGTTCTCTGGCCCTTCTCACGTTCAACCACAGCAACATAAAGTGCACTTTTTGTGTTCGGAAGTTCAGCAAATGTTCAGATTTAGCTGAAAGTTGAAGGTCCAATTGTTTATTTCTCTCTTTTTTTTCCCTCTTTTTTTTTTTTAAACGTTACAATTAGATGCTGTTGGGTGTTGCATTGTTTCCTGATCTTTTTCTGTTTTGTTTTTTTTAATAATTTGCTGAGAGCCATTATTGTCTGTGTCAGACTGAGAATTGGGCTGTGGGTTGGTGGCCGTTCTTGGCATGCTACAGAGCTCAATATGGAACAAGTGCTGTGACAGCTACCTATCTATCTCTTTTGCGCCCAGTTGGAGGGTGCTTTCACCTGTTTTCAAGACGAAATGTTGAAGTCATTCAGTGTCTCAAAATAAATTACTCTATTTTGATATCAGAAAACACGCTCGTGTCCAGATTTCATGTGGCGTGCAGCGGTCGTCGCCGTGTGTTTTAGTTTGCCATGTTCAGCGTTCAGTCACACCGCGGCCGTGAAAACGAATGGAACGGTATCGCAGCACAAAAAATCTCTGACAAGCAGGCGTTAACAGAAATTCTGTTTCGTTTAATAACACAAAAATACAAGTGTGCAAAAATACAAGAAAGATAGTAGGAAATTAAACAACTTTTAAAAAAAGAAAAAAAAAAACTAGACTAGCTTATTACATTCTGTTTTCAGCTTGATGTCAAAAGTGCATTTCACAAATCCAGTGCAACCGATTGAAAGACGAGGCCTGGAGAAATCTTATCTTTAAGCTCTACAACTACTTTTAAAGGTCACACTGTGAATTGTTAATTTGGAAAATGTCATGTTTGTTCGGTTGACTGACTCCTAAGAAGAAGCAGTAGCTCCGGGCCTCCTCAGGTGATCTGAGTCTGTAACGTCGCGCCACGCTGAACTGCAGACAGATTTAAAATGCTGAGCCAAGACAAACAAAGCTTGAAATCAAGACTCCGTCAAGCCAGCCACTGAGACCCTGTGACCAGGTCAAACCTAAACAAGATAATAGAGGCTATAAGGAGACAAACTACAACAAAAAAGTGACTAAGGAGGAGGGGGGGAAAAAAACGGCGCCGTGCTGCATAAGGCGACAGAGGTGGACTGAAGACGGCCCCAGCTAGTGCCTCACAGAGTTCTCCAGGGATTCTCCGTCAGCGTCTACATCCTCATAGTGTCGCAGCTCGCTGGAAATGTGGATTTCAACTGTACTAGACTCTGAACCTAGCAAGACAAAATAAGGGTAGATTACTTAAGGATGCTGAACACGACAAATTCAGTTCATCAAACTGGGTCTGTGCGAGGATCTTACACGTATAACAAATGTATAGCCTGTGTGTGTCGTGCAGTGGAAAAGTTTAAGCCTTTGTTTTATAAATGTATACGTATAAAGGTTTTTTTTTTTCCAACATGCACCAGCATTGTGTGAAAATAAGAACTCATAAAAATCTTATTTCGTTATTTCCCAATACTACGAATCGAACCAAAACGTAGGTGAAGAGCTCTGCAAAATAAATGATAAACCCAAAAAAAAAAGTCATTAAAAAAGAGTTACTTTTATTTCTATGTACTTTTCACATTCAAGACACTGGCGATACAAAACAATGAATGTCCTTTTGTACAGGAGCTACATTTGTGCACAAACGACAAGCAGATCATGAAAATGCGTTGCATACGTGAAAGAATAAATATTACTAAGAATATTACAGTAGGTGTATCGGCATACATTTAAGTAGGTGTCAGATCATGAGGTACATCGTGGTAAAACTGATGCGTGTGGACATGATGGTTGTTGGAGCAATTTGTAGGATAAGATGACTCAGTTTTAATTCAATGAAGAGTTGCATTATGCAGCGACATTTTAATGTATTCAGCCTGTTGATTGTCTTATTTAGCAGCTTCGTGAACGAGGCCTGTCGGCGGCAAACCAAAACACAGAATGATATAGCAGCAATGTTCATTTCACCTCTTCGGTTGGGGAAAAAAAACGAAATAAAACCAGAGCAAATCTGTAACTTCCCATGCTGTTCACTTCCCCGCTCTCCCTGTACTCTCCAGTACAGACAGAAACAGACAGTTCTGCAGTGTGTTACATAACGCTACGACACTCTTCATTATTACCTCAGCAGGACTCGGCTACAGCACTAATGTAAAAAAAGAAAAGAAAAGCTACTTAAAATCATTCACAATGCTTGAATATTGTCCTGTTCAGTGAGTTTTGATCTTAAACGCTGCCGATAGTTTAATTTATTTTATTTATTTATTTTTTAAAAAGGCTTCTACATTTAGGAAAAGACATTTTATATGAAAATAACAGTTCACCAGGCTCACCAGCCCTGGTACACCGGCGAGCTGTGTTCGCCACTTAGGAGCCAATTACCTTCTGAGAGGACGCTGATGGCGTCTGAGTGCGGCTGTCCGTTCCCCATCATGTTTTTCTGGGCTCCCTGAACGTGACCCTGGTAGAGTAGAGTCGTCCCCGCGGCGGGGTTGTGGCCGCCCGCGTTGGGCACCGATGTCGAGACGGAGTCCCAGGCCAGCTCCCTCCTCCGCTGCAGGCTGAAGTCCACGTTGAAGCCCGTCCAGCCGTGGAAGGCCAGGGTGTTGAGGAACGCCTGCATGGGGTTCAGGATGCCCTGAGGGAAGGGAGACACAGATAAATACTCCTCGAGCGTGAATTTAATCTTTAGTTCAGGAGTGATTTAGGGTTAGTGTTTTGTAGCTCACCATGATGAACCAGGTGATGAGGGCTGCGTTCCTGACGTCCCTCAACCCACCGTCATTGATGTCCGTCTGCATCTCCAGATAGAAGAGGAGGCTCTCATTGATGATGTTGGGAATCCAGCTAAAACAAAAACAAAACAAGAAACAAATGTATTCCTATTAAAGGTAATACGATTTACAAGCGTGTAGGAATTTGTTTCTTGCTCTCTTCTTCTGCTGGTTTTAATCATTTCACATCCACTAATGAATCTCACAAAAATGTAGTTAATGCCAGAGTCAGACATCATGACGGGAACCAACGGGCTTTCCTGCTCCATTCAATCTGGCCAAGCCTGTGTCGGATGATCCACAAACTCTTATGCAGTTCAATTTATCAATAGAAAACTATTAAAAAACTGAAATCTGTGCCAAACTTTTATTTTGCTTAAAATAACCTTAATATCAGACATTCTAATGATTTCCATACCATGAGACATTGTTGTTAACTGCTGCTCAACTCTTATGAGTTTTATTCCCGAGATGTGTTTAGTCTTTTTGTGTAGTGTTCTACAGCCATGAATGTTTCACTTTAAGCTTATTTTCTTCATTCAGATCAAAACTTGTGTTGAAATTAAAGAAACTGTAGTTTTACCCTCAACATGTGTCCTTTCGTAAGGATTTATTTAAGAATAAAATCTAAAAGTAAACACAACACGCTGGGGAAAGACATTCCCCTGACCCTCATATTTCCCCTGCAGCTGCACACACCACACAGGGAAAGAACTACGGTCAGTCTATTGGAGGACCCCCCCCCCTTAAGTAGGTATTTATCAAACCTACTTAAGCCTTGTGAGGTAATTGAAGAGATTTTTTTTAACAATAATAAGTTATGACCATAGATAATTTTATAAACATGTCCCAAAATAGGGCTGACCTAAAACAAAAGTCTATCAAGTCCAAGTTATTTTAATAGAATTTGGAAATAAATGGAAACTGGCTGCAAAGTCACATGAGGAAAAAGACATAAAAGGCAATTTGTACAAACAACCGAACACAAAGTTGTACAATATTTTGTGGAAATAAGCGTATTAAAATTAACACAGTGTAATAATGATATTTGCTTTTATAAGGGGTCATTTGCGACAAGATTTCCTGGCCAGGTGCAATAGCTTTGTGCCGGAAACCAGAAAAGACTCCAACACTTTGCTTTCTCTGGCAAAAAAATGATTGTGTCCCATAAAACCCACAACTTATGTTGTTTTATACATTCTGGGTTTCAAACAGATGAACTAAAGGTGATGTAAGAGCATCATTGGGGACTTTTGACAGCACCTCCTGTGTTCTCTCTTTATGCTACGCAGTTAATATAGAAAAGCAAAAATGAATCCCATTAGATAAAGAATAACAACATACCAGATAAAGAACACCAGCATTATTTTAAAGAAGCGTATCTTGATGTCGTTGGCCAGCCGCCTCTCGTTCTCCGTGTAGATTCCCTGTCGTCCCTTCAGCAGTGATGTCACTGGATTGGAAATGACGAGAGGTTTTATTGTCTCTCGTCACACACACACACACACACACACACACACACACACACACACACACACACACACACACACACACACACACACACACACACACACACACACACACACACACACACACACACACACACACACACACACACACACACACACACATATGAACTCCTTCCTCGTGAGCACGAGGAACTGACCTGCAGACACGGTCCGACTGAAGAAGACGGGGTTGGCGATGAGGACAAGCAGCATGGGGGCATATGTGGTCACGTAGTGAGGGATGGCGTGCTGGAGGCCCTGCTCACAGCTGCACAAAACAAAATGTGACAAATAATTCAATCGGCACTGGAAAGCACAAGTTTGTCGAGCTTAACAAAATTATTGTGTTTACCTCAAACAGTGATAAAAGTCAGTGGGACAAAGGTAAAAAAAACAACAAAAACCACAATCAATGTTACACTATGTGATCACCGGCAATGCTAAAAGTATGCAGTTCTTGTTTTGCTCCACTTAAGCTGCTTAGGATTCTGTTGAATGAATGGCACCGTAGAAGCAGACAGAACAATGTAACCGAAGGGACTTGATGTTAACTGTAACCTAACAAACTAAAGCAAGATTTGAACTTTGCAGTCCAAATATGAAATGCAGTTGTCAGTATTGGTATTCGTTTACATCACCGTTGGGTCGTTTCTCAAATTTCCCCCTCAGTGCACCCTGTGCCCTCACACTATAAATTATCTGAAAAGAAAACATGCAAAAAATATGCAAGAAAAGAAAGGATGACTATTTAAAACACTATAACTATGTAGAGTTACTTCATTAGGAAGTTTGAGTTCTGCTTTAGAAAACCAAAGGAGCATTTTCCCTCGTTCACTGATATGAATACTGGGAGAGACGATACAGCTTGTATGATGAATCATCTCTTTGTGTTAAATTTAGTGAGTAAATACATTTCCAACCCAAAAAAAAGGAGTGTCGTAGGATTCAATATATCAAACAGGTAAAAAAAAACATGATACATATTGTTAGTTTGGTCTCACGTACCAATAAGCGCACCAAGTCTGTGTTTGTTATGGGCAAAACTGAAAAAGTGTCTTACTCAGAAATGGAGGGGTAGTAGAGCATGGCCACTCCTTCAATACACAGCAGCACTGCCAGACCCCATGTAATCATGTGGTAGAGGACAATGGTGCTGATAGGGAAAGAAACAAGTCATGAGACAGAGATCACAACACATGCCGCAGCTCTGCATCTTAAGGATGAGGGTTTATTCTTTTTTTTTTTTTTTTTTGCCTTTTCTTTCCAGTGCTCACAGACCACATGCGCTGCATGAAAGACACAAGAAAGTCATTTGTTATTTGAATGACAAAATCGAAGCAGATTGAGACGAAGCAGTGAAAAATGAAGGAGAATGCAGCAAAGGAAAGTGAGGGGAGAGACGTTTTCAAACGTTCCGCTCATCGCGAGCGGCTCGGTGTCAGTTCAGGATGATGGAAGAGATCTGGAGGTGTTAATGAACTACAGAAGGCAGGTGGTGATGGAACAACCTGATTCCCGCCGATGTTTTAACCACCAGGAAGACGTCAACAGCATAACAGAAGGTCCACCAAAACGAGGCGCTGAAAAACAACTGGATCCACATCTGTAATACACACACACACACACGCATGTGATCAAATGAAAAAAACATGTTTCAGACTTGTATTTCAAGCATTAATCAGGTTTATTTAAATGGTTCCTTTGTGCTTAGAACTCTGAGAAGGATAACGTTGTGTAGAAGATGACTGGATTGAAACCATGGCTGAAGGTGCCTCATAATACTATAGTGCGTATTAAAAGATTCTGAATCTGAACTCTTTAAAAAAATGAATTCATCCATTCACTGACATGTAATGTTTTATAATGGTTCACTACATTCATATCAATGCAGTTTGTGTTTTCGTGGTTCCATTATTTGACATATACAGTTGCATCAAGATCTTTTGTTTTTAAAAAAACAAAAAGAAGAGATCTGCATTTAAATTATGTTCAATCAACAACAACAACAAATCAAGATGTTGATCAACTCAAATCATTACTTTTGAAATCAGTCCGAGCTCAGACGGACTTCCAGCTGATGACATTCTGTCAAAAGACACACTGTGACAGTTGTGGCAGGATTATATTGAATTAAAGCAAATGACCTCTTCTGTCCATAAAATCAGGATTTTCCGAGGTCCTGCATGACATCTGTTCGCACAAAGTGCTTGTTTCACAGCTGCGCTCTCCTTCCTGTCGCCTGTCAAGTCTTGTGCGAAGCCTCACATAAAAGTGGAAGTGAAGCGTTGAGCAATGTGACACTATTGACATAATCCATACGCACCGCACTGCCCACGCAGAAGACCTCTGGCCAGACATCGGTGTTGTTGGCCACGGAGATGCTGTCAACAATGTTTGGCAGGCCGAGCCACACGGATGATCTTATCATGATACCTGGAGGAGGAAAGCGTCACAGAGTTTATAATTGTCAGAGGTGAACGGATTCCAGAACTCCTGATTCGAGAGTGAAAAAATAAAAAAATAAAAGCAAAAACAGGGAGTCCACAAACTCTATTTCCACATGATTTTTCACATAATAATGTAATTATAGAAAACTATTAAATTTAATGATATTGAATTATGAAGACTAAAGGCATTTGTGCTTTTGTAAAAGTTTGAAAATATATGAATCAATCTATCAATCTCTGGACCTGCCCACCAGCCCCCAGCAATGACATGCCCAATGTGATTTTCCACTTTTAGAACTTTTAGAAAATGGTCTGTTTTTAATTCAAATCGCATCCGACGTCCTTGTTCAACTTCTATTAATTAGATTCAGTCATGGGGTCTTTTAAATTACACAATGGAAATCTGAGCCTCCCCCAGGTGTGTTTTTATAAGGGTGTTTCCATTTCCTATTTATAAAGCTCCCCTGCTTCTCTGTGGGGGGGGGGGGGGGGGGGGGGGAGCTCTCCAGGAAGGGGGGGAGCTCTCCAGGAATGTTTATATGATGCAGACAACACGCTGTTCTGCACTAAAAAAAAACAACCCCAAAAAAACAGATTTAGCTTCAAGCTGTTAGATTGCAGAAGTGAAGGAAACTCAGAGAGAAATACATGACTTCATCTGTCTCCATTCTCGCTAGAAGCAAGAGTTGGATGAGGAGTTCAAATGTCACATAACTTTCTGCACAGCGCAACACGTCGGATAACCTGCAGTCCTCGTTTTTGTGTGTGTGGAAGCGCTCGGCCTGAGAATTCCGTTGCATTTCGCCTGTGAGTCATTCCTATGAGTCATACCCATTGGTCGTGATTCATTCTTCCGCATTAAATGAAGCGCAGGATCTTCAATAAATCACGATCAAGCTATAGACAAAACAACTTTCTCGTCGGCAGCCACAAAAGGGTTAATGTATGCGTGCGTAATGTGCGCGTAATTGGATCCAGAAAGCAGCAACAGGCGGATAAAGCAGACTGTTCTTTCTTTTCTTTTTCTTTTTCTTTTAGTAAATATGAAAAACACCAAGTGTGTTCCAGCACTTTTGGTTTTACCTGCACAACCCAGTATGTCACATATAGTGATGATGAACAGTATCCGTGAGGAGGACGCGGGCCTGGGCAGAGGATACTGGCCCAGTCTGCGGTATCCTTTGCGCTTGGGCAGAATTTGGAGAGTCGCGAACAAGAAGCTGAGCGCGGCGCTGCCCAGAGTCAGAGCCCCGAACAAGACCGGCTGGAAGGACACGACGAAGTCGGTGGCTGCGTCTCGGTTCGGACAGCAGAACGTCTCCAGACGTGGGGATGCCATCTGGGGACGAGCAGAGAGAGAGAGAAAGGGGGGACAGAGGGAGAGAGAGAGAGAGAGAAAGAGATAGAGGGGGAGTGAGAGGGGCAAGAAAGAAGCGGGCGAACGGTGCGGGGAGAAAGAAGAAAAGGAAAAAGAAAAGGAGAGGAAATGACTGTGAGTCCATGACCCAACTCTCAGAAATCACGGGGTTGAATCATCATGTGCTTCCATTTAATCCCCCCTCTAGTTGTAAGCTTAAAGTGTGCCGCACAATACCAGAGAACTGCTGTGTGAAAGAGTGATTCAGGTCTGACATTAAGTGAGTTCAATGGGATATAATACATTTTATGTACAGATGTATTTATTTGTTTATATTTAGCTGCACTGTCTGATCCAGACATTCAGATTTGTCGCAGTGACGTTGATTTACTATAAAGCATGTCAGTTGTGCGACTCATTCAATGGAACCATGATATGACAACGTCAACACGTCAACCAGACAGTCCACATATAATAATAAGAAGACATGAACACGCGCTATACCTTTTGAATTACAAATGAGTAAAAGCCACATGGAAGCACTTATATGCATCATATTAGGTTTAATACAGACACATAGTTTTGGCGAGAAGGATTCCAGACCGAGTCAGACCACAGACACCACATGACAGATGTTGGGGGGGGGGGGGGGGGGGGGGGGGGGGTGGGGGTCCTCCAATTCTCAGTGGCTGAACTAATAAATGGTCTCCTGAAAGGTAGACGGTTCATTCATTCATTCCATTAACCTCAATGTGTCTGTAAGGAATCTGCAAGACCTCAATGTTAAAGTGACTCTCCAGGAGGTGACGACACACACACACACACACACACACACACACACACACACACACACACACACACACACACACACACACACACACACACACACACACACACACACACACACACACACACACACACAGGACTCAGCAGATATGTGAATAATGTTTCACAGCAATTCCCCTCCAAAGATTTACATACATATATTATATTACCACAGACAACATGTGTGTCCTTCACAAATACGTTTCTTTTACTGGTTTAAAGTCTGTAAGATTTTTTTCCTCATGTACCCACTTAACCCAATGTTTGATCAAGTTCACGGCATTTTCTGTCATTGGCTTGGATTATTTCACACGTATTAGTGTACGCCGTCATGCAGAATCCGTGCTGGTTCATATACTGAGAGAGATACGAGGCAAATCATGTGCATATTCCATACAAATCATGCTTGTGTACGTGAGGCCTGTGCACTTTGAAATATCAACATATTGTAGCACAACAATGGCTTCAGTGTGCAAAAGATGCACAATTGACAATCAATTTCATGTATTTATGAGAGATGAGCTGCTTTAAAATAGACCTCACAGCGGGTGTTCCATACAACTCCAAACCCAACTATTTTACTTGAATTATTCATTCAATAATGAAAAGCAGACTTTTTTGTTTGGAAACCAAAAAAACAAACCCAAAACAACTTCTTTCTGCCTTCTGCTGGCTCATTTATCTGTGTGCTGCATGCATGGTGCAGACACTGACCCAGTGTCGGTGCAGGAGAGGTCACTGTTTGATCTGCTCGCTTGGCCTGAGATCTGAGAGCACTGGTGGTCATTTGAATCAGATTTTTTTTTTTTTTGGGGTGGGGGGGGGGGGGGACAACCCGTCAAGGGCTCTCATTATTCACAACAACAGAGAAGGCATTCATTCAGTTTGTACAATGGTATTCTAATCCATATGCACCTTCCACTGACAAGGCACAAAGTCAATTGCATGGCAGGCTTGCAGCCTGCTGCCAGGGATTAAGAGCTCCCCGAGGAATACAGTCTGAGAATCGACCCGCTTTTGAACATCTGCTCTGTGCGGCTGCCCTCTGCTGGTCTTCATATAATGCGATTGAAGCTCCAGACGCAGGAGATATTGCTGCTGCTGCTGCTGCTGCTGCTGCTGCTGCACCACACTGGGGAACGTGTGTGAAAACGACTTAGCTGCACCCATAACCTGCAATTGTATTGTATTTATAGTGGATCGCCACCAGCAAGCCTAAACTAATAACCTCAGAGTTCAGAAACACATAGCACAACTGTTTTTGTTTTTGTTTTTTTGTCCAGTCACACGAGATTTACTCGGAAAAATAAATAAATAAATATAGATTAAAAAATATACAGAGACTCTATAAGCAATTCATGTGCTGTTTGTGAAGAAAGTAGTTCCTATAGCGGCTCCCTTCAGTGAGGTCAGAGGTCAGTTGATCTTATCTCGGGTGATGTTATGGACTGTACACTGAAGCAGGGTAGATTCTTAATCAGTCTTCATTTCTTAGAATAACATAAACACCAGTTTCCGGCTCCTTTGCTTTGGAAAAACATCTTGTACCCACAATTGGTGTGCACCCGATTGACGCATTTATCTTGAGATACCAGAAAACACTCTTAAACATATATTCTGTACTCAGAAAGTTACTGAAACTGAAAGCATCGACTCTTGAAAACACCCAATAAGGCATATATTAGAAATATGGATGGTTTTGATGAGTTTCACTCTACTTTACAAGAGATGTGATTGCATAATTGTCAGGTGCATCTATATATTGACTTAAATTATATATATTCAACACCTTAGGGTTAAAAGGATTTAGTAACAGAGGTATAAGAGCATGTGCAGGATTGAGTCTATGATTACTAGATTATTAGAATAACTTGAACAATGACAGGCACTCACTCTGCCAATTATAACATAAAAGGATCATTAGTGTGCACAAATCCATAATTAAACATTTATTAGGTGTTTATCAGTTTTTTTATCCATTGTAACTGATTGGCTTTTATTTTCTCCCATCATCCAATCTGCAACATCAAGTGATGCGTTTGTGATTTTGCGACCTCCTTTTATGGATTATCAATATGTCTTTAAGAAATATTTGCCAAACTTTTAGACATATTGATAAATGAACAAAACCTTTTCACACAGCAGAGGACGTGCCATTGAAAGTGAATTACTAAAAAAACTTAAAACACTTAAACTGAGAACACACTGTGTACTTTTTGTAAGACTCCAACTTCACATAAGTAGATGAATAAATGACTTTTGTTTCTTTTCACAGCCTCACCAAACACCTTTGCCGCCGCCGCCCCGGAGGATGGGCGTGGATGCACCGTGTCAAATTACAGACCTGCTGAACAAGTCCTCCTGCCTCCTCCTGCCTCCTCCTGCTCCTCCTTCATTGGCAGAAAACCAACTGTAACATTCAACCAGCCTGTTTCCTGCAGGGCAAATACTTTGTTTTAAAGGGAAGTGACATAACAACACCAAAAGGGTTTGCCACAGCTTGTCTCAAAGCAAAGATAAACCCAGAGTCTATCTGAAATCATACCTGCAGAACGGCAAACAATCGGGCCAAAAAACAAAACAACCCCAAAACAAGAAAACAAAACAAAACAAAAACAAAAAACCCCTCTGTTTTGGAGCAACACTGTGAGGTATGTCTGCTGGACGCCAAGAGGCTCAGAAAGACGCAACATGTCAAAGGGGAGCTGCTGTTTTTCTCTCAAACCCTCTGATGAGTGGTGAGTATACGGCTGGCAGCATCAGCTCCCCCTGCAGCTGCACACACTTTTTGGATTTACAGTTTCGGCGAGTGATTTTTAAATGCGTAATATCTGTAGGCTGAATGTTGAGCCGCTGTTTTATTGTTGATGTCTGCTTGAAGACGAGGAATCGGTTTGGTCTCCGGTTCATGACGCAGCCTACAATGGGAGGATCCTCGCCCTGAGAAAACTCCTCGCGCAGGTAAAAATCTATATCTTACATTATTTATTTACACAAAGTCATGGCACAACATCACTCCAACACGAGCATAGAATGGAGTGTTCTTCACAAAACGTGTTCAAAGTTACGAGCCTGATGTATTTCAGTGAATAAATATGTTTTGTGTTTTTTGTTTTGCTCGCAGGGTGCATGTGTCAATGTCAGCACTCTGGACAGATTCACGCCCCTGCATGGAGCGTGCATGCGAGGCCACGCGGCATGCGCTACGGTCTTGATGGAAAACGGGGCAAATGTCAGTCAGGCGTCAACATGCTCTTTTGATTTCTTTTGTTTTTTTGTGTGTGTGTGTGAAGTCGAGTCTGAAGAGGACGTCAAATGCTGTGTTTTCTGTCTGCGCAAAGATTCCGTCCGTAACGGCGCGATCAATTATTGTCAGAATGGAACTAACGGAGGACACATCTTAGTAAGAAATTAACCAAACCAGCAGCTCTGTGCAACACAAAAAAAAAACCTCAGTGTTCAGCACAGATCTGAAGGTAGACGGGTGCGTTCAACGTCACACGCTGCTCACATGATGGTACACAAACTACAAATGTGTCACTTTTGGCTCGCTTTCTGGTCATTTTTATTGATTTATTTCATTGATGTTTTAACACTTGTGATCAAGTCTTGTTAGAAGAGATCTTCCAGCAGACATTCTCAGAAAATAGAACTATAAACATGTTCCTGTTCCCCACGTAAGGTGAACAGTTCCACCATTGACGGCCAGACCGCGCTTACGGAAGCTTGTTCCGGGGGTCATGTGACCTGCGTGTCGCTGCTTCTTCAGCACGGCGCCGCCTCCCGGGGAACCGGACCGTCTGGCTCTCCGATCCACAGCGCCGCCGCCAAAGGTCAGAGGTCACATTCCGCACGTAGAAAATACACAGAATGTGCGAAAAGCTAATACCTTCCGAGAGAAATCTCTCGCTCTCTTTTTTTTTTAAGTCTGCAAAGTGAAACGCGAGCATATTGGTCTCTGTGATGTCGGGCGTGAGCAGACTCTTTCAAGTGCATCACTTCTCATTATGACGGTGCTGGTAACTCTCCGGCAGGTCACGCCGAGTGCATTGAACCTCTTGTTCAGTGTGGTGCGGACGTGGATCAGCATATCGACCAATTAGGATCCCCTCTGCAGGTCGCCTGCTCCAAACAGCGTCTCGGTGCCGTGGAGAAGCTGCTTCAACTCGGTAACGCCTACGTCACTGCCCTCACATTATTCATCAGTGCTTTACATAGAAGGACCTGAAACGATGAAAGCGGAGGCTTTACTTTAACGTACACAAGGCCTTTTTTCTTAGAAGCGGCGTCAATGCGGGGCTCAGTGAACGACGTGTATTTAGAATTTACACAATTCATGATAAATTAAATGTGCTCAGCAGAATCTAGAGCATTTTGACACCAAATACTGTGTACCTTGCTAGAACATACTGCATAGAAGAAGTTAGTTCATCTAAATGTCAATTCTACTTACAGAATGTAGAATGTTCATTTGCCTTTTAATTGCAGTCAACTGATCAATGAATCCAAAATCTGAATTATTTGGGATTTCTCTGATTGCAAAACACTTTTTCAAACATTCAATGATACATTTCACCTTCCATTTTCCTGTCCTTCTAAGTAAACTTGTACGTTTGGAGTTGTTCTGCAGAGTAAATCCAGCAGTGATCAAACAATTTATTGACAATACTGGAGAATAAACGGACTTCATTCTGACCAAGTGTTTTACGTGTTCACACGTGGTTTTCTGCGAACAATCTGCAGCTTCAGGTTACTTTAATGTGTCGTGCCTTTTCGTTTTTAGCCCCTCATGTGTTGCCAGTGTAGAAGGAGGACTTTTGACCCCCGCCCCTCCTCCCCCTTCAGGTGCCAACGTGAACAGAGGCGTGTGTGGAGACCCCCCCCTGCACGTGGCTGCTCGTCTGTCCAGCCCCGAGCTGCTGTCGGTCCTGCTGGACCACGGGGCGGATCGCTTCCTCCTGAACTCGGAGGGGAAAAGGCCCCTGGAGCTGTCGCCTCCCGGCAGCAGAGCAGAGGAACTGCTGAGAGGTATTCGAAGCCAGCAGCCTCACTGAGGATGACTGCCAGGATCTTTCTCACTGGCATGTTGCTGTCGGCACTGGCCGGTGATCGAAACATCTCTCTGTAATGACTCCCGCTTCTCCCGTGTGTCCCCAGGAGTGTCTCCTCTAATGCAGCTGTGCCGGACACACATCAGGAGAACTGTGGGCAAGCAGAGGCTGGGTGGGATCCGTGACCTGCACCTCCCCACAGAGCTGATTCACTACCTTCTCTTCCAATCAGACCCCCAGAGGAGATCCAACGCACTGAAAGCCCGTTAAGACTGAACGTTTCACACATTGGACAGCAGGGGGCGCACTTGGTCAACCCTGCAAGGACCAGAGACTTTCACAATGGCTCAAGGTTGTGATGACAATCAACTGTTTCTCCTTTGTGTTCAGGCCCTCAGCATCAATGTGGGCTCCTGTACGGAGACACAAGACGCAGTGACTTTTGAGATATATTTTCATATTTGTTTAATATAAACTGGATTGCACAGCGATGGTTGACGCTTGTGCCTCATTAACTGGTTTGTTGTTTGAGTGGCGATTGCATGTTCTCCCTGTGCGCACAGTGGATTCCTCCAGGGACGCTGGTTTCCTCAGATAGGACAAAAAACTAAAACTAAATTGCTTATTCTGTAGGTGCGAATGTGAGTGTCTGGGTTTGGCCTGGATGGATTTATGGAATCATCAGTATAGATGATAAAGAAAAAACCCCAAAACAGAAATCTTGCAATATTTCAGTCTGTTCTAAATCTGAAATATGTGAAAGTTCCACTGTTCGAATTAGATTATTATGTTTTGAGATGTAGATGTAAACCAGTATTATACAATTTATCTTCCAAATGTTTGCTTTTATTGACTTAACCATTTAATTTCGAATGCTAATAAAAAGTTACTAATATTAATCACGTTTCGTTTAAGCCTGGTTTAAGCTGGTGGTCTGCATAGAGGCTGAGGAAACACATTTGTAAAGTTGTCACGTTAATAACTTGCTGTACAAACAAAGGCTCCTGCGTCATCGCTTTATGACTGCACAGCAGACGGGTTGTCATGATGCACGGAATAATCTGAGAAAAGTCAGCCGTTTTGCCAGCGTCTAAAGTGCACACTTCAAAAGGATCTCGGCGTCAGAAGGAGGACACACAACAAAAACACGGACAGAGGAAGAGACGAGAGAATAAAAAAAGATGAAAAAAAAAAAAAACCCATCCGTGATGAAAGTGACACTTAAAAATCCATTGTAAGGTCTGGTTATATAATGAGTTCTAGCCTAGTTAGACTCTTACATATTATTCCACCCGGATTGCTGTTTCATTGTTCCCTTTCTTCCCTCGCCTTGTAACTCGTCTGAAAACTGGAGCTCTGCAGGAGTTAAAGTGAAGAATCGGGAGTTCAGGAGCTTGTCGTTTTTCTCGTGGTGGAACTTTTACCAACGTTAATGAAAGGAGGAGGCGATGGGGACTCCTCTGCCAGGAGAGAGAGCGACAATTTACATCATTCGTGTCTGCAGCTTCCATCTCTCCACAAGCATTTTATTTAGGTCACTGCTTCCGTAGAGTGCCTAAATCCAGTATTTACAATGACTTTTCTATGGTAATCGTTTGTACACAGCTTCAAGCAGAAGTATATGCGATGCACAACAGACCGCCATATCTGATTCGGATTTCCTCAGCGGTTTTATTCACAGTATTTGTAAACGTTGACTCGGAGCAGCCTGTGACCTTGTTGACCTCTCGCTCATGTCTTTAAGGCCTCGCTGGCCTCTGATGTGTGGGTTTTCCAATAAATCCAGCCAATCAGTGGTGTTCAGAGAGAGAGAGAGAGAGAGAGAGAGAGAGCATTACTGGAATCTGGATTCTGGTTATGCAGCTATTGCTTTTCTTGTAAATGAGTCATGTTTACCACCACCGTGTTGTGAGCATTGATTTCAGTAGGTCGTTTAGGGAGATGATTGAAAAGGCCAGTGGGTGTGTGTGTGTGCGTGTGCGTGTGTGTGTGTGAGATTCGAGTTCACCTGTGGACATCAACCGCAACTGTCACTCACACACTGCTAGTTAAATCCAGCTCTCATTAACTTTTTATTGATTCTCTCTGGCCCAGTTTGCAGGCCCAACTAAATCATCATCCCCTCAGACATCACAGGATCGCCCGGGGGGGCCGGGTGCGCGCGCACACACACACACACACACACACACACACACACACACACACACGCACACACACGCACACACACGCACACACACGCACACACACGCACACACACACACACACACACACACGCACACACACGCACATTCGATTTAACTTGCATTTAATGTGAAATCAATACAACAGAGGAGCTCCAGACTTGTGCAGCAGCTGGAAAAGACTCACAGTGTCCGTGAGATGCTGTGATTAGTGACAGCCAGACAATCAAGAGGAACAAGTCATGTCTGTGAGCCTTGCGCCACGTGATCGCTTCAGTACTCCCCCCACATCGTGGCACCTCAGATTGCCTCCCGCTTTGCTTCGGCGCAGCGTACGCGAGCGAATTTCCCGGGTTTATTCAGGTACCGTGTGGCACTTAGACGCACTTAAAATCAAACCATCTATGTGTGATACCAAGGCTTTTTGCTTGTGGCCTCTCGAGGCATGCACTCCATTAACCCCTATCACCCGCTCCACACTTTCCCCAGCACTTTCTACCTAAATACTGCCAAATGCATTTCTCTGTGAAAAGCACATTTGACATCCGGTGCACACGCTTGCTTAAAATAAGTCTTTGTACAAACAGCTTTTAAAAGAGTGCTTTTACACGAGTTGTATGACGAAGAGGCAACAACCTGCTGCTTTAATGGAAAACCAGCACTGTTGAAGGTGTCCTACAAGATCATCGAGGTCAGCGGTGTGCAAAGTAAAATAAAAATAAACAACCAGTTCATGTTTTATTTGCTAAATTCTTACCCGTGATCGCGGCCAGATATTATTATTATTTGCCCCTGAAAAGAACCCGTTACTCCAAATCGCTTTCCTATCAGACTGGCTAACAAAAGACAAATCTCATTTTAAATAATATGTTCATGGATTCATTGTTGTTGTTTTTTTTCTTCTTTTCATTATTCCTATGTTGTTTCATTGTGTGCTAACTTCACAAGCCATAAATATGCATTTTACCATTTTAAAATCAGCCTCATGCAACTGATTAGTTCCTCCTACCGCACAGCAAGAAGCCCACTGGTTCGAGTCACATTCAACTAATCAATAATATCTATAATCAGGACAAGTTGAATTTTATCACTCGGTGCACTTCATCAAATCTAATTAGCGCCTCAGAGAGATTTTCCCGGGGCGATGGAGGTCGTGGTGTTTCTGTGCAGCTTGCATGGTCTCCCTGTCTTCACTTGAGTTCCCTGGTTTTCTCTCACAGTTAAAAAAAACAAACAAAAAATAAAATTAAGGTTATTTATCATCTTGAAGCTGCAGGAGTGATGAAGGGGGCTGGGACCACGCTCAGCCTTACTGTGTGGTAGTTTGCAT
This sequence comes from Blennius ocellaris, assembly GCF_963422515.1. NCBI lineage: Eukaryota > Metazoa > Chordata > Actinopteri > Blenniiformes > Blenniidae > Blennius > Blennius ocellaris. Next base: position 18,105,551 of record NC_137655.1, on the reverse strand, counting down.
GTTCTCACACACTACAAAAACACGAGTTTGATGCCAACCGGTGATTGCCAATTGCCTGAAGATGTGGAATCGGAGTGATTGCCTTTCCGTGGGCGTCCTGCATGGCGACGGTGTGCACTCAGCTTGGGATCACCCCGGTGACCCTCGATTAAAAGCGATACAGAAGACGGATGGATTTAACCCGACTGCCAGTCGTTTGTTGCTTCCAGTTCAGACACATAATCCTCCCAAACTACTTCCCAGAAGTCGCGCGAACTCCGCCGATCCGAAATGGAGACACTCGACTCGAGGCGCTCTCCGGGGAATGGAGCAGTCGGTGGCGCGCAAAGACGCCTCCGTGTTTATAATCACAGCAGGATTAGTTCATTCATTATTGCGGGAATCATTCTAATGATCCCTCTGATGTGAGCCGCCACCACCTACTGAGAACAAACTGCTAATGTTTCTGCCAGATGGGCCTTGTGCAGCACACGTCTAATAACCAGACTGGGATCACTCCCCGTGCAGCCGCACGCGTCCCGATCGCTCCGAGCAGGATCTCGTTTTAGATACCAGAGCTTTCCGCTAAGCTACAAGTGGCCTGTGCCGTGTCCTTGCCATTAATTGCTTTTGGTGTTTTTAAGTTTGACTCCGTGTTGGGGTAATTAAAACAAATCGAGTCAAACGGCGGCGACCGGGATCTCTTGCGGCTCCTCTGTGGCCTCGGCCAGCAGAACTTCAGAGAGGTCATGTGCTGCAGTGTTTTCAATTAGACATCTTGGTGCTAATGAGGGTTTAGGTTTTGAATATTTATGCAAAGCGGAGTCTTTAACTGAATGAAATTTCTAAATCTGACAAGTAGGTGAGTGTAAAAGCAGGTTTCTTTTATCCTTTCTTGACCTGACAGCTCTACTAAAACAACCAGACTGATGAAAACTATTTCAAAACATACAAAATGATCAGATATAAGAAAATGAGCAGAGATAACACCTGTTTTTATAGCCTGATTCTTAAAATTCTTACCTTGCTGACTGAATAAACATCCACTTTAAGATGATCAAAGGCTTATTTGTTGAATATTCATATAGTGAAACAAAAGAAATGGTAATCTTTTGTTTTTGTACAAGAATTATTTAATTCTTTATTGTATTCTCATTACCTTTTTATTTGTATAAGCTTGTTCTGTTGTATTTCTTGGTTTCATTTTGGAATTGGAAGCATTACAATGTTCAAAACATCCGTTGACAAAATGTGTTTATTTCATACTGTATAGATTTGTCATATAAAAATTATACATTATTTTCAAAAAATAACTAATCTTTCCTACATATTGTGGCTGATGCAATAAATACACATTTATTTTTTATCTGGATCAGGTTTAAAAAAAAAAAAAAAAAGAAAAGATTTGTTGTTCCACTATTAAAACCTTTGTTAAATTGAGCTGCAGGAGAATCTTCCTTCTTGTGTGAACTCCACAGCGTTGCACCGCTGGTCCTCTCCACGAGAAGAGTCTGTAGGAAGGTGGAGGAGGACCAGTGCAGGACCGCCGTCCCTCTGGGGGGGGGGGACGACGAACCAGTCTGTGTGTTCAGTGTTCGGTAGCGACGGGCGGTGGGGTGTCAAGATGGCCGCCCGCCCGTGCCCAGCAGGTAGAGACACTGCAGGTTGATCATCACGAGGACGAACACCAAGCCGACCAGGACCTTCTGCAGCCACACGCACGTGTTCAGCTTCTGCTCCAGCCGAGAGTTGCAGGCCATCACTCGCATGAGCTGCGGAGACAAAAAAAAAAAAACAAACCGGTTGGGTGACCTGGTCGATCCTCACGCCACTCCCGTACTGAACGTCCTGAAAACTGCTCAGACAGACGCCGCGTTGTGATGAGCTGCACAAGAGACGGGAGGGACTGAAACTGGTGAATTCTTCAGCAATGAGTGGGACGGCGTGTTCTTTTCTTTGATACGTGTGCCAGCATCAAGGTGGGAGGAGACTCCCAAGTTTTCCCATTCCGTTAAGTCCAATAAATACATAAAGTTTTATTATCTGTGCCTCTCATATGAGTCTGAAGTAGGGAGGGCGGCTCGTAGAGAGGAAACTGCAAGCCTGATCCACTTTAAAAACTATATCTTGTCTATAATGTACAGGTTCACACCATTTAGGTGGGTAATTAAGAGAGAAGACTACATATATACACACACACACACACATATATATATATATATATATGTATATTTGTACAATATACAAGCTGAACTCAATTACTGAGCTGGAGTTTTATACAACAATGCTATAGAATGAACCACGACTCCAGTTTTATTAAAAACAAATAAGCTTAAAGGAATTCTTTCTTTAATTTTTGGCATATACAATATGAAACTGTTCATTTTTAGACTCCATCTCTAAGGAAATGTAACAAAGTTGGATTGATTTCTCGTGGTGTGCTTCGGCACATTAGAAACTCCAGTTGTGGTGTCAAGTATGTGAATGAAGGCATTATAGTGTTAAAAAAAGAAAAGAAAAAGGTAACAGGTAGTATAAAGCTGGACTACAGCTCACCGCTGTGTTTACTTCCTCCTGCCCGCTGGTTCCCGTCTCCACAAAACTGTCCCGCAGAGGGCTCGCCAGCGCTCTCACACTCTCCAGAACGTTACAACGCAACCTGCCGGAAAGAGCAGAGCACATGAGGAGGAGACACACAGCGGAGTCCTGCGACAAGTCGGAGCAACACAAGTGAACAACTTCATGTTGTTTTCAGCCGTCAGTCAGAGAACCGACTCCAATATACTACTAGCTCAAAAGCTCTGCATGGTTTAGGCTCGGCTGTACGGAACCTTCTTGAAGCAAACGTACAGAAGCTGCATTTATGCGCCACGTATTCCCAGAAAACTGCTGAATGGCCGAATAAAAGTATTTCCCACTGCTTTTCCCAGCAGATAAATAATTTGAATTATGCTGCAGTGTGTCTTGGACTCTTGTAATGAATTTACTTTCATGTTGTTGCGTTTGCTTGCTTCCTCGTCTGCATATGGCGCCTTGTCGTGAACCATTTTGACTTGGCTTGTTGTTGAAATGTGCCATAAAAAGATATTGAGGAAATGACTGTCAGTTTATCTTCTGACAACAAAGATTTTAATGAGCAGCTTAAATTAAAATAATAGTTGTCCACCAGTACAATAGGAAATGAGATGGTGGGGGGGGGGGGGGGCAAACTTGAGGTGGGGAAAGGAGGCGAATTGGGAACCGTTTCCCCCTTATTGACATCAGGGTTGCGTTTGTTCATAAATTGTTCTATTGACTCTCGTCACACTCTTCTCTAAAGCTTAGTATTAGTGGCAGAGGTATAAAGTGTCTGAACAGTCTGTTCCCGACGGCTCATCTGTGGTCCCTTGACTTCTGATTCGAAAATTAATTTTAAAGAGGCTTTTCACCGTCTGCTGAAGGTTCATGTAATTATTGCCATTATACACGTGTCTGCATGCGGATGAGCTCAGGTTCAGGGATTTGCCACCACTCTTAATATTTAGTGTTACTTTCACCTCAACGTTTGCAAAAATAAAAAAATAAAATACTTCCAGTATACTCCGCTGCTGCATTTTACTTTTAGTTTTAGCGCTTTAAGGAGCAATGATACACACCTGTGCTCCATAATCTTGGCTTTTGGTACTTCCTTCCAGAACTGAGCGAGATCCTGTGACCCGGCGTTGTCCATCTCGGCAGCCATCACCAGAAACCTGTCCTGTAGGGAGGCTTGATAACCTGCAGGACGTCACCCACAAAACCACCAAACCATAAAGTGATCGGCTATTGAAATTAATCAAAAAATGCAATGGGGCATGTTCAAAGAATCTGGTGTTAAGACATGACAGGATAAGAGAGCAAAGGAAAAAAAAATAAAAATAAAACCACCACCACAGCATAAAAGCTAGGAGGAGGAGGAAGAAAAAAAAAAAAAAAAAAGGAGCGCTAAAAAAAAAAAAAAAGGCTGCGCCGATTCATCTGAGCTATGCTGAGCGCATCATAACCTACAGCTGACATCTCGGCGCTTGAAGGCCGCAAAGCATTTCAACTCGCGCGGCTCTGTCAAGTTCGTCTGATGGTTTGTTTTTAGGGAGACGATTCTTTTATCACTCTTGAAATATGCATGTCAGGCAAAGAAAAGCGGGCTGCCTGCACTTTGCGATGGTAATAGACTGAGCCACTTGATTATTCCGAGGTTCAGCATTTGCGAGCGGCGGCGGCTGTCGAGTGCGGCACAGAGCTTTACAGTAAGTGGCGTGGCGTACTTCCGTGTAGGGACACGACGATCTCCACCGAGGCTCCCGGTTCACAGCTGCTGCTGCTGGGCTTCACCCGGTACTTCTCGGGTGCCGTGGTCCGGACCTGAGGGGCGGGGCAAGCGGGAAACACGCTCAACGTTCGACTGTAATTATATGTTGGACGTGGAAATTGTAGTGTAACGTGTGCGGCGGCTGATTCACACTCCTGAAAGCTGCAGGCTCACCTTGTAGGCCACCTGGTTTTTGGTCACATTGCTCAGGATAATGAGGCATTTCTTCTCCGTCTCTCCGGAACCGAAGCTGAGCTCCTCCGCAGGGCTGGAGAAAGAGAAGGAGGGAAGGAGGAGGAGAGGAGAGGAAAGCCCATGTCATTAAGAAGCCGTCTGCGGCCAAATCCTGAGGTTCAGACTTTAGAAAAATCAGCAATCGTAGACAAAGTTCCCACTTGTCATTAATCCAAACGCCGCAGCTATATTTACCATCAGTGTGGCGTTATTATCCGTCTACACGTCACTCGTCCCGTTAAAAAAAAAAGCAGGATTTCTGAGTTCTCTATTGTTTAGCATCTATATCTGCGGAAGAACCTTCTTCAGTTTCTTCACATTCATTGCAAGTGATTAAAAAGGAAATGGCAGGAGCTGGTAGTCTGATCTGTGGCAGTGGAGTGAAGAGAGAAAGTAAATAAACTTGTGCATTAGCTTACCAGTCATAACTGTGGTCTATCGAGCTGTGACTTCTTAACGGTGTGCCCCCCCCCCTCGGGGTGGGAGCAACAGAGATCGATAGGCGAGCCTGGCGCTGCAAGTAGAACCAACTGGGGAAACTTATTTCCTCCTGATGAGAATGTGTGTGTGCGCCAACGTTTGACTTCACTGTAACATTTTGGCAGATCTGTCGTCTTTCTACAGGAAATCCATCAATTAGCTTGAGATTAAAATTTGAGGGTACATTTAAATGTTTAATGTGCAGCTATCAAATGCCAGGGAATTATGCTCACAATTCCCTGGTAAACCAAAGCCAGATGACCATCTCGCCATGTAATTATCTGCAAAGGAAAAGCTGCTGGTGAAGCTGTGGATGAGGGGAGCAAAAACTCCGGGGTCCATAAAACGCCCAAATTGGCCATAATGGGGGGACAAACTGGTAAAAAGATAGCACTGCAAAAACAAGTAAATACTGAAAATGTTCACATTTAAAGCAATTTTTAGCCCGATTTGTCATCGCAGGCCAGATTCTACTCCAGAGAGAGAGAGTTTTGCTCGTGGTCCGCATTTTTGAAACACATCACCTGTCGTCAAAGTAACTTGCTGCGTGTAAACAAGCTCCCCATGTAAAGTGGAAATATGGCGAGTTATATTACGATGGAATTAAACAAAAAAAAAAAAGTATGTCCTTGCTGAATGAGGAAGTTTATTTCAAATAGGAAAAAAACAAACCAAAAAACAAATTAAAAAAACCCTCCCAATGCTTGCAGGCCTGAGGTCGGGGCTGTAAAACCGAGAAAACCAAAGTAAATCTGGCTTAAAATCCAGCCATGAAGCAATTTGTTGTTTGTTGGTCAGCCTCCATTTTTCCAGCCAAGGTTTCAACCCCAACTTGGCTATAAACAGGAGCGACTGATGATGATTCTGACCTCCCTGCACAGTGAACACTTGTGAGACTCAAACCCGGCTCTGCATGTATAACGTTGCCCCACTGACGCGGCTCTGTCTTCGTTTCATTCTTGTCCAAAGATGTTCCCCTTTCCCTTTTCATGTCCTTGTGCGTTGCGTATTCGCACTAAACCAGCTGTGGCGTCAGCCATCAGTTGGAGCTCAGAGCGAGTCTGCTGGCTGTGGAAACCTCTTGGCAAACACAAGATCAAAGACCCTCGCTCGCCTCCAAAGCCCCCCCAGCCCCCCCAGCCTCCAATTGAGGCTAACGCAGTGCTGAAATATAATTGCATTTAAGGCTCATTTGAATCTGTTTACCACTGTAATTCATAGCCCAGAGCTGCCAAAAATCTCACATCAAAGACAACGCTCTGGAAAAACAAGCAAAAAACAAAACAGAACCAAAAACACACAACTCAACTGACATTCACAAAAATTAGACTATATGACTGTGTAAACGCTCTGCTGTGTATTTACCAACCTGACCATAGTGTGGCTGCTACATTTTAAAGTCAATAATTCCTGTTCAGCTCAGTGACGGTTCAATTAAAGTAATGAGATCTATGACAACATGAATAACAAGTGAAGGGCGCTCCTCTGGTTTATAGGTAATTGATCACTGGATGGTATTCCTCACTAATTAGTGTGGCACCGTTATAAATAATTAACACCACCAACTCTTTTCTACTCGAACAATTGACTGGACGCAGCCTTAATTCTTGTCCATGCTTGGTGGGATCAATTGGCATATAAAAGGTACAAACACATCAATAACCACTGCAGGCTTTGAGTCAATCCGTGAAAACTCCATTTTTGTCAATATGTACAAGGCAATTTTAATTATTTCTTACACGTGGAATACACCAACACACACCGAGGCCCTGGGTAATGGATGTATGATAATAGTCCACAACATTAATTGTGTACGAAAGCTTGGCTTCACTAGGGATCTTCTATTAATCTGCATTTTCCCCCTCCTCTAGTAGTCGTACCTAATAAACTGGGAGTTTAATGTCAAGCCATTTCGAAAGGGAAGAGAGTGAATCTGCTGAACAAGCTTGTGAGAGTCTTGCCAAAGGGGAATTGGCAGAAATGTTGAGAGCAGATGATGGATCGGTAGACAAACTCCTAATATACTCGCAGGGGGGGGCTGCGCTTCAAACCCGCCGTGCTTTGGTGACCGGTTGACCTCTCTGGATTCAAGTCCACGAAGCACAAAGCAGTTGTAGAAGTAGGTCAAAGAAGTTTCGTTTGTCTGCAGATTAATGCCGCGGAGGTAAAAAGGTGCAGAAGAGCATCTCTCGCTTCTTTTGTTTGTAAATACAGCTCTGTTTGGGAAGAATGAGGCGAAGGCTAGACAAGCTAGACAACAAGATTTCATCCCGTGACAAAATTAACAACTAAAAACTAACCGTTCAAAGGCAGAAGTGTATTCTGGTGAGATTTGAATATTGTGAGCCCATACATGCAAGGCCAACGACCATTATTTATAAATGGTAATATCCATCTGCTGGGGCACCAATTTCGGCGTTTCTGCAAATACTCTGGTCACCATGGAAACGGGCACACACGTCAACGTGAGAGTCCGGGACGTTCCCCTCTGGTCAGCAAGATAAAATCGAATCTGCTCTGCATTTAGACTCTTGCTTTACTCTTGAACTGTGTTGTAGGTTCATTCAAGTCTGATAAAGATTTCTTGGCTGTAGGTTACCCTTAAAGAACTTACAAGAATGAATATTATATGTATATATATTTGGTTTCTTTTGGATATTTATGTTCTTTGTTGCATCAGAGGAGACATGGAAGGTGTTTAAAGTGGTGTGACTTCTTAAAATTCAGCTGAATACATTACAGCCTTTTTTTTTTTGTCCCTCTGCTTTCTCCTCTGGCTTCGTCGGTGAACGTGTCATAGCGCTAAAGTGACCAACACCATCTAATATACAAAACTGTCATGGCCATCCATTCACGGGGAGACCTTTCAGTGAGGCTGGTCAAGCGCGGGACCCACCTGACATCAAGTAGAGGACCTTTGAAGGTGGTCAGAGGCTTCCTGGCGCCTTTGGTCCGTGCGTTGGTGTCTCCTTTATCATTGTCCTCTGACCTGAAACTGTCATCCAGGAAATTCACCTGAAACAACAAAGACCACTTAATTAGAAAGGCTCAGTGCAGAGCTGATAGCGTAATCACATGACCCTTATCTGGTTCCTCTTCTGAATATGAAAGTTTAACCTTTGCCCTTCACACAGAGAAAGCTATCAGTTAATGAAAGCCTGGAGTCATCTGTAATGACTGCCGTTCTTGTGGAATAACGGTGAAAGGTTACGTCGTGAAAAGGCCATCATACTTTGGGGGGGGGGAAAGCTATTTTACTAAAAGGAACTCTTCTCATGACCCTTGACTTTTGTGGTTATACAGCATCAAGCCGCATGTTTGTGAAAATGCAGAACCAACAAAAAAAGCAAGCTCATGACTTTTGGCACACATGCACACCCCCCCCCACTCAAAAAAAAAGAAAAAAAAAAGAAATTGGGGCTAAAGCAGTTCAGCTGGGACGAATGCTGTGGTATTACTCATAAATGACCATTGATGCTCGAACTTTGTCCTGAATGATCTCGAGACCAATCACAAGACCAGGAGGGGACGGGTGCTTTCACATTTGGGGGGGGTGGGGGGGGGGGGGTTGGGCCGTGGTCGGCGGACACGACGCGTGATAAACATGTATGACTCAGTGGGGAAGTGTGTCATTCACTGCGATAAGCAACAAAAGGTGTAATTTTGATGTAATGGCTTGACCGTCATGAAACCGCCACAAAGAAGACATCAAGAGATAATGAGGTGATGATGAAATGTCTATTTATTCATCTTGTTAAAAGAAGCAATTGAAACACAATTAGGTAATCATGGGAGCAAGAAATTGGAACACATGGGCAATTTTGAAATTGTACAGAGATCTGTGCAGATGTTAGGATTCAACCAACAGTACCGTGTTAAGGGTATCATTAGTAATGTTTCTGCAGTTCATACAAAAAAAGTTTGTATAGATCACCAAGGAACAAGCAAGAACAAGAGTATATCATTCAAAAAAACCAAACACAGAAACACTATTAAAAATAAAAACAATTAGCAATGAAATGTGAGATCATTAAAACAGGAATCTACGATTACAGAGTTCTACACGTAGTGTAAGATGGAAAAATTGAAACACGCAAATTGTCGATTAGAAATGTTCCAAATGAGCTGCAATTCCTTTCTTACAGTGCAAATTAAGGCACAAATCATAATCATCCGACTCATTAGCTCTCAAGTCAAACACTTGGTAAATGATAGTGTTGGAGGAGAAGGCACAGATGGCCTTTGTTGAAACGTTGCCTCAAAGGCAGGCGCGGTTTAGTATTCAGTGCTACGGATTAATAATATGGTTTACTGCAATATTACAGTAATTATCCGAGTAGTTCATGAAATGAGGTTAGGAGATGCAAATAATGTGAAATTGGTAATGGACACTAGTGACTTGGTCGTCTTTCTCTCAGAGATGATTAAACTGTGAAATGAGTGCCGGGCTCGGGCCGTCATTCGCACGACTTTGTGTGTGTGTGTGTGATAAGCGAGCCATTTCTAAGCCTCCCATCACCGGATAACGGGGGTCAGAGGTTTGGTGCGTTTTCTACAGTTGGGTCAAGTCGAAATGTCAAAGTCCGGGACGGATCGCGAGCATATCCAATTGTGGCGATGAGGTGACCAGTCGACTGCGAGGCCGGCGTACCCGCGACGATTCAAAGAGTCGCGCGAGTACACCTGCCTTTCCAGCCTGCGGAAGAAATCGTCCAGAGCTCCGTGTCTGTGTGTGCGGCCGTGACCTTACACTGCCTTACCACCACCAGCCCTTGTTTCAAGAGAGAAAGAAAGGCAATTAACTTCCTGAAGCCATCAAGTTATCAGTTGCAGTGCTTCCTGGAACCCAGAAGATGGGGGGGGGGGGGGGGGGGGGGGCTGTGATGATGGCGGAGATGATTTGGGGGGAGGTGGGGAAAAAAAACAACCGCTCTTTATTTATTTAGACATCAGGAATAGAAAGCTCGGCACGAGCACTGTGGAAAAACACTCCAGTCTTGAAGCACATTTCGCACACCGGCAACGAGATCACAGCCAACGGAGGGTCCTGATTGACGCTTCCCTACTTTTGAAGGAAAGGAGAGTCTACTAATTAACCCGTTATTAAAGCCTCCAGGCGGCGTTATTAACCTCTCATTACTGGCCCGCCTTCAGCTAAACTTTAGTATTTAACCTCACTTTTCATTCCTCCATCGCGCAATCACGAAGAGCTTCCACGCAAAACTATGGCTTTGTACGGACGTTAATGTGCTCTCATCTATTAAGCCACAGACGTGAGGACTCGTCGGTGAGTTACGCGACTTTAAGCCAGCGTTAGAAGCTAAATAAATACCCAATGCTTTTAATTATCATTTGAATTCTCCCTTCAGCTCCGATCAAAAATGATGAAACGCTGTCGTCCCAGCGGGAAAGTTCCACTGTTTACCGACATGCAGCCTTGCGTTTACGCACAGCAACGTCTTTGCTGTTGTGAATATTCACCCCGGAGAGACGTCAGAACTTTCATTTGTCAAGCTGGCCTGAAAAAAACAAAAAAAACCCCAAAAAATCTCCCCGTTTCCCATAGGGCTGACGCAAGTGTTTTGATACGTCGTCACCTCACAACACTGCGGCGCCAGGAATAAGTTTGTGAAATCAAATTAAGCCAATAATGCGCTAAAAAAAAACCCCAGCCGTGCACCATTTCTCTGGGGTTATACAGAGCAGGCTCGTGTTACTTGTTCCAAAAATATACCAGAATGAGTGTGGAGTGAGATTTCATGCTTTACAGTAAGAGCATTAACCAAGTCTAACTTGTGCCTGTAGATTAATGTTGAGGCAACAACTGATTTGCATACATTTGCTTTTGAAATCTAAATCTGTCGTGCATATCCAATGTGGCACTTATTAACAATAGGAGCACTGTTTGTTCGATGGGGCTTTGAAAGCTCATGGGGGTAGCTTTGGGTGACACGGCACAGCTCGGTCCCGCAGGTAGATACTGTGGGTTTCCTATAGGAGACAGGCTGGTGGTGGTGGGGGGGGGGGGACAAACTGCAGAAAAGGGAGATCCTAGTGCAAAATGTAGGTTAACCTCAAGTCTGAGGAAATAACAGCCACAACAATACATAGCAAAGAGAATTAATGACCACGAATGTAGGACGAGGACATTTTTTTGATCCTGAAATTATCCCTTAATGCCTTCCCCTCCGTCACCGCTGCCAGCTAGAAAAGAATAACCAGATCATGACTGGGTCGTCCTGCAGAGAGAGAGAGAGAGAGAGCAAAATCTAGAGCATAAGCTTGAGTCCCAGCATCCAGCAGGCCGCAACGCAATGGGCCGACACCGGAGTGAAAGGGCGGCGACAGCGGCCGCAGTGCGTTCAGCCTGTGGGGGCGTCTCAGCGACGCTGCTGGAGAACAGGAATCCAGCAACGGCCTGGAAGCTCTTAAGTATCTGACGTGATAAACCTCTGTGGGCCGTTTGAGGATTTGGAGAAAGGGGGGGGGGGTGGCGCTCCATTTGTGAAGCAAAGGCTTTTGTTTGTCGGATTTAACTGCAGCCAAATACATCAGGAGTCACCTTCACAGAGACAATGAGCAAGAGCTTAATGTTGTCTAAATCGGAACATTAGTTCCCACAGAACAGCCCGATTACACGCCGCGACGTCGGGCGCAACTTGAAGAACGTGAGAGCAACGACAAAGGAGCCGCGTTACACTTTATCTGATCATTTGCAAATTCTGCGAATGACGAAGAGACGCAAGTGCAATGCTGAAAATGAAAACGATGAATGAAATATACTTTACAAACAAGAGTAGCAGATTTAGTTTTTTTACTAGAACTTTTACTCAAACTTACCTTGTGTCCCGTCATTAAGGGGACTCGCCAATGAAAAGGAAGCGGTTAATGTTTCTCCACTCAAAAGTAAAAGACATAAAGGCTATCAGCGTTTGGTTTTCTTCCACCACGTCTTTTCCCTTTAACAACAACAGCAGCGACGTATATTATGAACCTGAAATGGAAGTACCTTCTTCGTCTTGGTCACGATCTCGGAGCTGAAGCTGGACTCCAGAGTTTCTCGGCTCTCGAGTTCACACTCTTTGCTCTCGGTGTCGTCCTCGCTGACGATCGGACCGTTGTCACAGATGGGCGTTTGGAACTCGTCGTCGGGCAGAGGCGGGTAGCTGTACTTGAAGGGATCCTGGAGTGCAAACAGATGTCAGAGCATGGGTCTTACAGCTACATGCAGTATCGTATGCAGTTATATTTGGTAAAGTATCACGACGGTACGAGGCGCACAAACAGAAAGGTTAAAAAAAAAAAAATTACAGTGATCCAGTTAAATTTCTGCAGTTTGTAAAGGCTTGACTGATTTAAGGCTTTATTTATTGCATTAATAGTCACAATGTGGCACAAACAGATTGTGTTTCACAACACAATAACAAAATAAACCCTTCTTTCCAATTGCAAACACAGCTTTTGTAACTGTATGAGAAAAAAAACAAAACAAAACATTAATACGCCATATGATCTCATTTCTGAAATAGTACAGTGGAGATAAGGCAGATGTTAACGTACCGTTCCACCCATGTGAGGGGGGAGGTACTCGGGCCCGATGTAGGTCTGCACCTCACTTCTGGAGGCAAACCGGAGCTTGCTGATGGCTTCTGGGCCCAACCAGGTCTTCACAATCTTCCACGCAGCTGCAATGAAAAGATTTCACACTTCAAATGTCAACCCATTGGACATATAAATAAACAAGTCAACAACAAAAAAATTGTGTGTCTCAAGACTCACCACCCATGATCCAAGGCATTTCCACGATAATCATTTTGGCTGAAACAAACAAACAAACAAACAAAAAAAAAGGCTTTCAGTCGGGATTCATGTTTTCTAAAGTACAACATTTTGCTTGAGAGCCGATAAATAAATAAATTGGCATAACATATGGAAATGTGGAAAAATGCAGATTTGACTTTGTTACTTACATAAAAACTTTGGGTAATATACTTTAAAGCAATTTATCACATACTTCACAAAGTCCATGTCCTGAAAGTGAGAAAGTGAGAAAGAAAGAAAGAAAGAAAAAAAAAAGGAAAAATTTACAAAGTGGAATCACACTAAAGCTTTGTGTAAAATATGCTTGACCAAATCATTTTCACTGGGGAGAATGCTTGTTCTCGCTTTACTGCCTCCGGATTGGAAGTGACCCACTTATCTTGGAATAAAAATTCATTACAAGCTCCTTCGAACGATTTGAAACTCAGTCCCTCTCAAATAATTTCAGTAAAACTCTGGAGGATGTTATCTTGCAAATATCGTGCGCTTGCATTACCATTTTTATTTTGTTAACATTTTGCAAAGCAAGTAATTATCTCACTTGTTTTAAATGTCATATTTTGTCACAGTTTTGTTAAACTGTCCAAAAAAAAAAAAAAAAAAAACCTTGTTCAAAAACAAAGTTAGTGACTTGAATGCGTTTAAATCCAAACACATCAGAAAAAAGTAATTTAAGGCGCCTATGATAATTGTCCACCTTCCTGTTCGGTTAATCAAAATGATCAAACAGCCAATATGTCAACGGACACGGCCCCCATGTCCTGGCGAGGCTCCATAATTGGACGGGAGCTTCATTGCTATGCAGGAGACCGACTCTCAAGCCTTAATGAGATCATACTGGCTCCTCTTCTCTGGCTCCTCCTGCCACCCACCATGACTCAATACGGCTGCCTTCCAACCTGGTACACTCATTTTTTTTTTTTATTATTTGGATTGCAAAGCCGTTTATTTTTCGCTGAGCTATTTCTTGCCTTGCTTTATTTGTCTTTAATTGAACCGTTTCTCCAACGGAGACAGTGACGTGCGCAAGCAGACGGAGACGCTCCATCAAGGAACTACCGCCTGCGACACACACACACACACACAGCGAGTCCGCGGATTAGACGGCCCACTCCAAGTGACCATCAGGATTTAAAGGTTACTTTAATCTCCAAAGTGTTAAACCATTGAAGAGCATCAGTCCGTGCAAGTCCAAGGCTCAAAACGGAGAGAAATAGGAGGATGCTCAACAGAACTCAAGTGACAGCCACAGTGGCCTTTTGAAAAAATAAAATAAAAATAAAATATGACTCAAGTGAATCCTTTTTCGGCATTAAAGTATAAACATCGTAACTTTAGATTTGCAGACTTGTGTTTGACAACAAGAAGCAGTAAGGATGTGCGACCTTCAGGTTCAAGTTTATCGACACGGTCATAAACTGAAATCGCACCTTTTGATACTTACTATATTGCTGAGGCCCGACTCGGCCATATCAAACACAACAGTGAGCGGCATCCCCGGCTCTTTCTTGGCGTAGCGCTCCAGCCAGAAGGCCACATACTTTTTCTTGTCCATGGTGGTTTTTGTATCCTTCACGTGGAGCTTTACCTTAAACCAGACTAAACACACACGAGGAGGGGGAAAAAAAAAAGGAAAAGGTCTCGTCTTGTTGGTGTATTAAGTGTCAAATAATCTGGTAGAGCGTGTTTACGTACAGAGCTTGTTGCCCTCTTTGTCGTAGCCATGGAGGTAGACCGCACCGGTCTCAAACATCCACCTGGGAATGACGCCCTCGCTGAGATCTGAAACACACGTCAAGTCGTGCAGGACACTGGTAAGACGTGCTCCTCCTCTTTTAATCCAGTGCACACATACACACAGCTTAACACAACATACTGAGGGCAATCAGGTTTTCCTGCATTGTGAGTTTTCGGCTGGCCAAAAGGCACCTGGAGGCCTGCAGGGATCGTGTGAATGTTTAGTGAAAGAAACAACACGACTCAAAACTTTTAACCCTTCGGAAAGTTCGCAAGCAGTCACTTTTAATATTACTTGAAGTGGAACTCAATTTCAAAAAGTTTGCTGATCCCTGCATTAGGGCATTTTGTTCCGTGTGGGAGAAAATAGAAACAAGCTAAACTGCACGTCTGACTTTTCAGAGGAAGTCACTTTCTTTCACTTTATAGCTGTGAACCGGGGGGAAATCCTGTTTCCCCAAAGTGGGCCTTCCTGAAATTACTCAAGTTGACAGGAAATAGCACAACTAAGTGTCACTAAACGTTTTCAGCAAATGAAATAAAGACGCAATAGCACACGGGCAAGATCATACACCCTACTGATTGAACTAATCACACAAACAAACCACATTTCAGGAAAAAAAAACAACTAAATTTGCTGCATTAAAGGCAGATAAATAGCAGCTCTGTGAAATCCCTCGAAAGAAACAGAGGGGATTGTTCTGTGTGCCGGTGTATGGAAATATGGGCGTTTAACTCACAAAGGCACTTTGTTTGGATTCATCCCAAAGCAGCACAAAGATCACGACTGCTGAGCGCTGCAGGCATGTCAACATCTAAATATGGCAATACCAATGCTTTTATGCAGGACTGGACATTGAACGTCAATACTTATGGAGTACTGAATAAATGTTTTCTGCGACACAAGCGTCCAAATACCTTTCAGGATTATTATAAACGCTGCACTGAAGGAAGGAGTAGCCGGCAAATGTTTTAACACTTGAGCAAGGCCATTGCATTTCGTCTTACCATTCACACTAAACTCTTTTCTCCAATGCAGACTTTCGTCAATCATTTTCAAGGCATCGTCAACCACATAGAGCCTCCAAGTCAGGTACCCCTCCACCAGAGCGTTGTCGGTTTGAAGCCTCTCCACATCCCTCGAGTCATATTTATCTGAGGAATCTGCAAACACAACATGAAGACTCAATAAGTCACAAGACATAAACGGTATCACTTTAAATCATTGTCCACAAACACACTGATTTGACCCACTGTGTGCAGTGTTTCTTGGTTTTAATGAATAAAAGACAAAGGAGGCGATAGCTTCGTCTGCAGTGAGTTGATTTAAACTATAACAGTACAAAGCCAACGTTAGCTGCTCATCTGCTGGAGCTTATCCAGGCTCTCTGAGCATTTAGGTCAACATGTTACCAACCTGGCGTAAAGTCACAGCAACAGCTAGAGGACACCTGACCTGGAATGCTTGACTTCGTTTCAATAACCTACCCAAAAGCGGACGCCTGGAACGGCGAGGAAAGTTTAATGTCGGCTTTTTTCCCAAACTGACCACATTACCTTGGAGCAACTCGTTTTTGAATCTCTGTCTGGTCTCCTCGATTTTCCTCTCCAGGTCCTGTGAGGAGAAGAGTTTGTTCAAGTCTTTAACGGAACAATGTACAGAACTGTCAGGGGAGAGGGAGACGGCGAGAGAAAACGCGACCGTGAACGATACCTGCTCTGCTTCTTGTGGATCAAGTTCAGCCATATTCAGCTCTGAGACAGTTCCGTGTTGCAGCCAGCTAGCTAACTAATGTCTGGATGAATCAGTGCGAAGTGGGAAACCGGCGCCCTGCCACCGCCATTTTGGCTCCTGCCGTTGGCCACTCCCCCTCTGCCGGGCTGTTTTGTTTTCCCCAAACAAGTAGGGGGGGAAGTCACACTGCGCTGAATGTCACCGCACACGCTACTTAATAAAATCAGCTGATGTGTTAAAAAAAAACAGGACACGCGCTGTTTTTGTTTAATGCAAACTCGCGTTTGTTTACTCACTCTGACCCACAATGCACTTGTCCTGGAATAACCGGAAGCGCTCGGCTTCAGTTGGCGCGCGCTGTTTCAAGTATGAAACTTGTTGCCACGCTTCTCTCGACCTGTTTAATGTATTCCTTACTTCGTTACTTATCGACATTGGCGTCACTTATGTCATGAAAGTGACAATAACTCAAGCCGCCGCTCAGAAGGAATCGGTTCTGGTAGGAACGCGAAGCTTTTCTGTTACATAATGGAAGATCTGTATAGAAATCCCCACTGGCTCTCCCTCAGTGGGAAGATAATCTCATTCCACTGCGAAGGGACTGCGGTGACAGATGACGGCGAGACGAGCGAATTGATATTCCGCAGCTTTTCGTACGACCGGGAACTCCACGCGCTGGTGAAGGCATGCGAAGGAGCAGCTGTCATCAGCAGGAAAACACTGGCTCGTGTTGTGCAGTGTGACCGCGCAGCTGACTGCCGGAGCGGACTCACTGCGCCCTGTGTCCTCGTCGACAAGAGATGCCCGAAACGGGGCAGCTTCCAGTACAGTCTCTTCACCCTGAACAGCTCAAACCAATTAGAGCCACGCATTGACTTTAAACTGCCTTATCAAATAAAAGGGCACGTGTCCATCCTGCAGGGACCCACAGTGCTGTGGAGCCACAAGGACAGTGTGTTTTACGCGTCTCTGCAGACGGGGGGAGTGAGACAGGTCCCCCTTCAGCTGTCCCACGCGCTCATTGCAGAACTGCCGCTCCACAAAGCGCAGATATTTATTCTTGGGCTGCAAGAGTCCTCGGATCAGTGCAAAGAACTGCAGACCTCGAGCCAAGACCTTGGCTATATGATTGAGGATGGACAAGTCTTCGATGGCACTGCTGTTGTACCTCGTCCCTACCTGAGCATCACCCAGTGCATCCTCGTGCTCTCCGCAGACAGTGTGGACAGTGTTCTGAAGTGTGAAGCGGTGGCAGCAACTTCTAATAAGCAGCTTGTCTATTTTGAAAACGGGGCAGTGAGAGGCACGTGCGAACTGCCTTTTGAGCAGCCTGAAAATATCCAGGTCGTTCACACGGGAAGACACGGCTGCCTGTATGCCGTATCCTTCCGCCAGGGCCATGTGTGCACTGTATGGAAGGAAACGTTTCAGGTACGAAAAACCTGGAGAATCATGATCATATCAAAATGTTTTTTTGTACTTTCATCGTATTGGCCCAAAAATGTATAATTTAACACTTGGTTTTATTCTTTAGATCTGTGAAATCATGAAATGCAACGTTACAATTTCTTGAATTGTGATACATTTTTACAAATTCTGATTCGTATTTTATTAAGTGAAGCCTATAACCATATTAAAGTTTTTTTTTTAAGATTCTATTTAAGATTTTCTTTTATACGTTTTTTAAGACTTTCTAGCTTTATATATAATAACTGGCAAAGCAAATTACTTTCTGGTCATATTCTCTTTCTTTAGCTCCATCTGTAGGTTTAAACGAGCTTAATCTTTTCTGAACACTTTCCCAGATTGCCTCCTGCTGGTCCGGAGTGAGCTCCTTCCACGTGGATGACTTCCTGGGATGTGGAACAGATCAGATGTTGCTCTTTTTTACAGATCAAAGTGAAGTTGGACAGCCAATGGAAAGATTTCTCATCACTGACCTTTGCGGTATTGCATATTCTGTAAGGCCTATTTTTTTTACTTGACACGAGCTCCAGTATGTTCTTCATTGTTGCATTAGCTTCTGTCTATAAAGGGAGCAGCATGTCTTATTGATGATCCATGTTTCCAGCGTGGCCGGGATGCTGAAGCTCATAAAACACCCGCTCCTATACCAGAGAACTACCTCCTCACTCTTCAGGCTTTACAGTCACGACTACAGGTGAGCTCTTATGGGACATTAGATGAGTGAGTGAATAATTCATTGTATTTACAACTCAGTGGGCAGCACATTTGCGTTACAGCAATAGGTCCAAGTTGCTTACTTTCTGTGTGCATTGAAAGGAGGCTAAGAGTTGCACATACAAAACACTCAACAAGTTGCTGGAACCATTCCCAACGGTGACTTTTACACAGCAAAGTGGGATTTACCGATTAATCTCAAATGCATGTTTTTGAACATGCAGAGGTTGACCATGTAAACTCCATCATCATGTTTGGTCTATATTGTCCAGTTATGTGGTGCTAATTAAATACTTTACATATTTGTATCAGATACAAATGCATAAAAATGAACGTTATTCTTTTAACTGCGTGTCCAGGTGTTATTGTCACTTAAATACTGTGTGATTTAGAGTGGGGTGACCGTTCTTCAAGATCTTCAGGAAGAAGTGCGGGTGAAGGAGCGAGTTCTGCAGCAGGCGGTCCAAACGCTCACCGACATGGTCTCAGGCAGAGACACTGTTGTGACCCAGCATGAGCAGGTAACGTTTGTGTGTGAGGCCAACAAACTTTTTTTTTAAAATAAAACAACGAACAAATAGTTGGGATTGAATCAAAAATGTTACAGAAAAGAAATTAGGACATTGAAATTGGAAACAGCGATTGTTCAGGTTTTGTCTTTTGGCCAGCTGTTGTTATATTAGACAACAAAGCAAATTATTATCATACCGCCAGAGGGTTTGTTTATTTGGATGATAATTATGGTTTCAGTTTTTAGTTTGTAGGCGGTGTAACTCGTCAGTGCAAATAAAGGGGCACAAATTTCGACAGCATTTTTACATTTTAATAAATTTCATGAAAAACAAAAAAAAATCCCACTGCATTTTTAATACTGCTATTACACCATCGGGGTTTTCTGATCCTGGGCACTTGATTGTAATTATTAGCCTGTTTACAGTTTCTGCAGAGCTTGATCGTGATACATCGATTACATGCAGGTATATTGAAGCAGCAGGGACCAGACGACCTCTCGTCACGGCTCATTGTTTTGAAACAGCGCCGCAAAACCCTTCTGTGCCTAAATGGCTGTTGCACAAATTGAAACGTCTGACATAAACTGCTATTGCTGTCAGTTCTGTCACACACTTGTCACTGCTGATTATAGTCTTTGCACTTTCTCTCTAGGAAGGCCTCTTTGCTCTGTGGGAAAGTGATGACGAGTCAAAGACCGAGGCCTCCGATGACAAGATGCAAGACGCACCAGCAGTGTCTTCAAGACCTCACGTTGATAAGCTGTGGCATCGCCTCAATGTGGACCAACTGGTTGTTGGGGCGATGCTAAATGCTGACAGCTCCCAGTAAGCAGAATTTAAATTTGATTCAGCTCGACCGTGTTTACTTTTCTGTGCGGAGATTATGTTCGCAATATGGCCCGAGGCGACAGCACGCTGATCACGCCGTTATGAAAAACACTTAGCGAATTCCTTCCACCTGAAGCGAAGCTTAATAAGTTCGTCAGGTTGAGAGGATTTGTGTGCGCATAATAAATACACAGGAGATTTTAATATGATATTTGAATAATCTGAGCAGTCGTGCTGCTGTCCAGTTCCGTGTCCATGTCGTTCACTTCTGATCAGAGCTGAATGGTTTGTCAAAAATAAAGCAAATTTCACGACGAGTGAATTGTCAGAAGTCAAAGGCATGTCCCCATTTTTCATGTTATGTCTGGAGAATACTTTGAGGCATGAATATGTACGCATGCAGAAATACAATAGCACTCAGACATCATTTAATGGGGTCTTTAATTAGGCATTGAAGGAAAGAAACTTCACACCTGATGTCCTTGAACAAGCGGCGCTCGCTCCCTTTTTATCCTCTTTGATTGCCCCCGACTTCAAGGCAGATGCTGTATGACTAGGAGGTCACCATGGCAACAAGTTTTTAATAACTCTCTATGCTCATTCTGAGGGAACAAGATGCTATCAGATTCCTCCATTCACCAGTTCTTTTTTTTTTTTTCCCCCCCCCCATCTGAAAGCATGTGCAAGAAAACCACACCTGGCAGTAAAATCCTCAAGAGCCCCGGCGCTGCTCTTTCAAGCAGTGTGCTTGTACAGCTGATGTAATCTCACCACCTGGAAATATTGCTGTTAATCACCTCACACGCAGCCACATGTAATTGTTTCGTGTCCGACCTGTAGCTTCATCACCTTCATCCATGAATGTGTGTCACGTGTCTTTTTTTTTTTTTTTTGCTGTTGTTGCAGACTAGTGACCAGCGTGAGCTTATCCATCCTGACAGAGAAGGACGAGAACTCTGCACCCGCGGTCATCCAGACCCAGAGCCAAGTGTTCCACCTCCCCGTGCCCTGCCTCCCCTCCTCCTCCTCTTCCTCCTCCTCTTCCTCGGTGTCCACGTTCCCAGAGCCCGCAGCCAAGAGAAGCAGGCATCACGCTGCCAGCAGACCCAATGATCTCCACACATGTCGACTGGCTGTAACCGCGGCGACCAAGCTGACACCTCTGTTGAACTCTGCCCGTGTCAAGTGCAGCGTCATGCTCCATTACACACTGAGAAAAGACGCCTCGGCCCTTGCGAGCAACTCAACGCCAGCTGTCGTGTTTTGTGGTCAACTTGACTTAGACATTCATAATGATTTTCAAACCCAGCTGCTGAAAACCCCCGAGCTCCAAACAGGTAAAAACACAAGTGTCTGTTCCTGGAGATCGTGATCCCGACACACGTGTGTTCATTATTATCATCTTGTTTATTTTTTTGTTTTTTACCCCCCCCCCAGACGAGGTCAGAGAAGACCTGTTGAGTCTGTTGGCAGTGCTCGATCGCTGGGTCTTCCACATAAACTCCCCTGAAAACAGCTTAGGTGATATAAATGGCTGGATCCTGAAAAGAGCAGGTTGTAAGAAGATTGAAGTGAGCCCTCAGTATCTACTGTCTAATTCTTCTGGACCATCTGCTGTCATGGTCTTCCACTGGCATCAGATCACCCCGTTCCAGGGAGAATTGTCCATCCATTCCAGGTAATTGACACTTATTGACTGATATTAGTAACATAGTTGTAACTTGTAATTTTGAGCAGTACAGTTGTAAAACGAAATACTGAAAAGACAAAAAAACCTCAAAAATGCTCTTTGCATTACTCTAAAAAACTCCACAGTTTAATAAATCAATACATTTAGACTTTGCGACCTGTGATTTTCATAATTTTATTGCTTGAGCTGAAACGTGGCTGTTTTGACAGCTACGTAAAGTTAGGAAGAAATCCTGAATAAAGACTTTTAGTTGAACTACTTGTGCTCAGTGAATGAGTTAAGACATGACCACCAGGGAGTTATTCCGTTTTATTTGAAAAGAAAAAAAAGAAAGGTGGTTCAAGTCGAGGTTGGCCCCACTCAATTTGAATTAATAGATTTAAAGTTGACAAGGCTTTGAAGTTGTCTTAAGATGTATGTCAGCCAGATATTCCTCTGAATAGCAAAGAGATTAGGATTCTCTGGCAAGCAGAGCACTTAAAATTACAAATCCTGCAAATAAACTCTGAGCAGGTAGGCGGCTGTGAATTGACTGACAAATGGTCTAAAAATGTATATATAAAAAAAAAAAAAGAGAGACTTCAAAGCGTTTCAATCATTGTTGAATTTATTGCACCATATTTGATGTATTAACTGGCTCCGGCTCTATTGTTGCTTTGCAGCAAGTTACAGATGCTCCAGTTCTTGGACTCGCTGTTGGCACACCTCCCGGCGTCGTGCACCATCCAGCCTGTGAACGACGTCGGAGGCCAGGGCGCCGCTCGGGTGTTTGCCTTAGCCCTGGAAAAAGAGTTGGTGTCCCTCAAGGAGGGCGTGGCGTCGACACTCTGCGCAGAAGACGGAGCGGAGGCACAGAGGCTTGAGGAAACCCCCGAGACCGGCACCGCCGAGGGGCTCCAAAGGTGCAGGGAGGTGTGGCAGCAGCACACGGAGAGGACTAAGAGCAGGCTGAGCCCTCTGGTGGATGTCGGGAGGTATCGTAGTCTGATTCAAAGTATGTCCAAAGCCCAACTGGATGTGGATTTGGCAGCTCTTTTAGACCTCCAGAGGACTCCGCTCGGTTAATATTCTGCAGACATGAACTATTACTACTGTGTCTGGCCTGAGGATGAATGACGTAAAACAAATAGAAAATATTCCCACTTGTCCTTAGTTATGAGAATCTACCCGTGCTGCTGCTTTGCTCACGTTTCGAGTGAAACTGCTCGTCGGCTCACCCAGACAGCCTTGCAGGAGTTTCTGTCTTACCGGTGCCTATTGCTGTGTGGAGCCTCAACCTATTTCCATTGGATCACCTCCTGCGTTTCACAGCCTTAATCTGATGCTGTTGTCATGCTGCTCCAGCTCAGCCTATTCTTCTGTTCGTGTCTCTTTCGACCCCGTGTGTTTCAAAAACAACCCTTTTATGTCTGCTGTCGCCACTGCTGCATGACATTCAGTGCGACCGAGATCACTTTCATCCCGGAGTGAGAGAGAGTTTGTGCTGCGTATAAAGACCGAGGATGAGTGTAGTGCAAAGCCTCGTATCTACAGTGTGTGGATGGAGTTAACTGAAAGCTTTTAGTGCCACTTTTCTCCCGTGGTTCAGTTACTTTGCGGTAAAATGGTGTAAAGAGAAGAACCTAGACGCTACAGTCGCGCCACAGAGCCTGTCAGTGCTGTTGTTATGATGCAATTCATCCAAATAAGCATCAGATCATACTTGAAATGGCCGCAGCCCGGCCGGACTCATAAGGTCTGTGTCAGCTTGACCAGTCATGATGGCTAAAAAGGGACGACAACTGAAGTGTTTTTCCCTCTGTGGGAACTACGTTTTTTTTTTGGGGGGGGGGGGGGGGGGGGGGGGGTGGGAGTTGCTCCATCTGGTCGCACTTCTCAGTTAAAGAGGAATAAATTCTCCCTTTTATTTATTTATTTATTTATTTTAAATACATCTCCTTCAGTACATGCTCCATTTTTTTTTTCTGAACTCACTGCCACAGCGCTTATTTCGAGACCAGAAAATAATTTCTCACACGTTTTCCCGTGTTACTCATGCAATTCTACAGAGGGAATCTATTTTTGTCGTGTCACAGTATAAATAAGAGCTCCGGTATGAAGCTAACTCGGCTTCAGCGACTATGCAAGCTGATCACACACATGAGCACTTTCTTTTGCTCCTTTAATCCCTCACATAGCGAAAACACCCGCAGCCCTTTTGGCTGTGACACAAACACCTCTGTCACTTCGAGCCATGAAGAAGAATTCGGAATCCTCTACAGTAAATAACACCAGCAAATGGCCAGGGGGAAATGGATCATACGTGGAAAGCAGAATTCTATTGTATTTGTGTTCCCTCAGAGTTCCAGCTGCGATCCAAATAAAATATATGGTTTTGTCGTCCCATTATTGCCTGTTAAGTTGTATTCATTCTGAGTGGTGAAAGAACACCGCAGGGTTCCACCTTGAGAGGGGAATGAATAATGTCTCATAATGTTTCTGTTCTTTGGAAACATCTCAGACGTACAAAAACTAAAAATACACCATATTTAATTACTGTTGTGACTTGGTGGTAAATTAATAATGAAGCCATCTCCTACTATTCTTTCACAAAAATCTTTAGAAGCATTTATTGACCTACTCCCTTTTATTACTGGGGTCACCACAGCAAGTCAATGGAACTGCCACCATAGAGTTAGATGGTTTGTGTGCTCGATATCTTTCCCGCTGCAACCGGGATTCAAACACAAGCCCCATCCGGCCCTCAAGGTAAAGACCAAACCGCTGCACTACCGACAGAAAATCATAAGCTGTTAAAAATTAAATGACTTTTGAGATAATCGTCAGGTACCTTTTTTTTTTTTTGTTAGTTAAAAATACAAGTTGTAATGTCAACAGCTACACTAATTCAGCTTTACCTGAAATATTATTTCCATTTGTTATCAGCCTGCCTTGCAATAGGAATACTTAACGCATCTCAGGTGCAACCTGCTTTTCATGCCACGGGGCTGACTGTCGGCAAAGTATGTGAAAGTGCCCAGTCCATCACAGGACGCCTCCACACAAATTGTACAGTCGCCTTTTGCTAACTAGCCATGAGGCGGATGTGCTTATAGCTACATCACTGTGCAGCTTCTTTTAATCATTCAAACATTTTAAGCCACACATTGAGAGTCTGCATTATATGTCTTCGTGAGCTCGTCACAAATCCCCCTGTTGGTTGTTTTTTTGCTGGAATGGATTTTCTTTTCATATTCCAAACACATTCACGTGCAGTTGATAGTATCCCGGTGAGATCTGCTGAGAGATGAATCATGCTCCTAAGATATGTATGTTGTGAAGAATGCATGGGGTACCGCTGCAGTCGGCGGGTATCGATCCAGATTTCACCAGGAATTCCTCTTTGTAAGTCTCTGAATCTTACTGGGTCAACCAAACCCAGTGGGTGGACATTGATTTTATCTGCAACATAAAGTGTGGAGCACAGCCCACGTCCAGCAGCGCCCATGAGTCTGTATACAGACTGCTCCCATGCTCCCATGTGAGACAACACTCCGGCTCAAAGACTAACAATCCTCATGTATTTGCAACCTTTAGTTTTAATTACCCAAACACCCAAAAAAAACACACTTCTCTGTATAGTTTACTTGTTCTATTACTGCATGTATAGATTTGTTCTGGTGCAGTTTCCTCCCACATACATTCGAGGTTAATTGGTGACACATAATTGCCCCTCAGTGCGACTCTGAGTGTGTGTGTTGTTTTCTGTCTCTCTGTCGGGGCTCCGTGTGGATCTGCCGACCTGTCCAGAGTGTCTCCTGCCTTCATCCACAGTCAGCTGGGATCAGCACCCTGCGAATCTTGGTTATGCAATAGAAGATGTGATAAATGAATAGGTGGCTGGCTGGACACTCTACTTTAACAGCAGTGCTCAGTAAGTGCAAATGCAATCAGGGGTATCCGACAGTTGTGAATACAAGATTATGAGTCTTTTTTTTAGGTCCTATGGTGTACGCATCAAGATGTACACATAGAATGAACAACATGCAGGGTCTACAATGTAAAAAGACAAAAAATTAAATAAATCCTAGCTTGATAAGTCTTTTCTTTTTTTAAATTAAAATTTAGATTAATTCCAAAATAGTCTCTGATGCTTCTAGATGTTAATAATATAGTTTTACTTTACAAATGTCTTTTTTCACACACTTTGCCTTTGCTGTAGTCTGACATTTGTCATGGTATAACAAAACCCTTACACACTAACAAGCAGAATATGCTGCTGGCCTCTTTATTACCATAAAACCGTCGGCATTTTAGTTTTAATTTGATGCAGCATTTATGCTCGCACATAAAGGACAGCATAGGCAAAACCAAGTGTTCTTAACTTCATTAGTTTCCTGCTTTTCTCTCATACTGGCCCTATCAACTCGCTGTGCAGTTGCTATGGCAACCCTCATTTCTCGCCTCTCTCAGACCTCGCAATCCAGCCTCAATAAACCTCATGCATGATGGAAAGTTGTTTTCCTCCGAAAGTGAATTATAAGCTGCAAATAATTTTTCTTTAGTAAATCATTACGTCGCCGTTGATTGCATGGAGGCTATTGCATTCTTGCATATTTTAAACTGTGATATTACTGTTGGCCACTGCTAGTGAAATGGATGGTGTTTTCCATGCGAGGATTAGTATGACTGATTAGTTTATAATCCTTTTTGTTGTGCACATTAAAAAAAAAAAAAAGCAGTGGGGTAATTAATGTAACCTCCTCGGTAAACCTGCCAGAGTCCATATATTCATATCTGAATAAACAACAGCTGACGGATCCTTGCAATATTCACACTATGGCAATAACAGGCATTATTGTCAGATAATGCAGTAATAGGATATCATCATGTGTATTGAAAGCTGTCGTGGTCACCGTCTTTCTATGGCGGATATATTTACGTTACTCTGAGTATTTGATTGAGCTCAGGTGCAGCAGCAACAGGTGGGCGCCTGTTTATTGCTCTGTTTATTTATCTTATACAATTGTCCTCCTGTGACTTTGAATCAATGCCAGTTTTTTAAATCTTTTTTTTAAATTTTTTTTTAACTCAGCTGGTAAGCGAGCGCCAACTGATGGAATCAATGTACTACAGTGTGAATTCCATTATCATGAATTAATGGAAACCCACTGTCACATCATATCTGTGTCACCCCAGGCCACCAAGTGATCTGTGGCACATGTCACCACCCCGACTTATCGGCTCCGGGAGGAGAAGAGACTGCGTTTGTCGATCTGATCTGCAGCCGCTTGCAAAAAGCATTTTAATGCCTTTGTACCTTCTTTCATCATTTTCTTGAAAAATGTCATCTATCTTTTTTCCTTTTTTTTTTTTAATTTCTTACATGAGAAGATAGCAAAGCAGATGTTTACATTGTCAAACAATACAGACATTGGTCACTACTTCATAAGAGATGACAGTTAGAAATAGAGTAAATATGCGCACAGTCAATTTTATTGATGTACAGGCCAGTAAATAACATTGTTTTTCCCCATAAATAGCATTCAAGAAAAGAGTTCTTCACCACAGTATATTGGGAGTGCAAGAGCCATCCAGTGCTCAGTGCCATGGATGTTATGAAGAACTGTCCCTCACTGTTGAGTCTAACTACAAGCAAATGTCACCATCCAGCCACAAACACAGCGAGTGACGGGAAACAGTCCACAGCAGAGGTTGAAAACGTTTACAGAAAGATAGTACTTTATAAACATAAGAGAATCCCCTGTACAATAAATATTTCATCAGACTAAATCTACAAAAACAGCCTCCAAGTGTAAGATCATTCCTAAGATACCTGGAGTATTTAACCGTGAATATGAATTGGTTTGGTGTGGATCTGGGCCTTTTGATGGCACTGAATAATGTAGTGCATGTTCACAGTTTGTGGGCTTACACATACACCTGCTCAGATTTAGCCATCATACTTGCATGAACTAGTTTATTCCGTGAATTACCTCAGCATGACAGCTAAATTTAGAATAGCTATAAATAAAAAACAAAGCTTGACCATATTTTTAGGTGACATAAAAAGTCCATGAATACAATTTATAATTTATCATAGGGAAGAAACTTTGGACGTGTGGCCACAGCTCGAAAAGATCAGAGGATGCATTTGGCTGTGACGGATCACAAGAGGAGATGCTTGGAAAAGAAAGAATGGACAAGCGCGACACTTCACCTCTCTAAATCTTTGATATCTAAGGCCTCAGGGATTTCATCAAAATGCAGGATCCAATTTCCGATTCTCATCTACTCCGTTCTCACTGGTGCCTGAGACGTGTGCGCCGCTGCTCCATGTTTGAGAGACGCTTGGGTTGGGTAGTTTGGAGGTTTCCTCTGGACTTGGTATAAAGACGGGGGGAGGCGCCATGACCACAGTGCACTATAAAACAGTCCCGAGAATCCTCAATAGGAAGTTTTGCAATCACAAAAGTAGGTGTCACTAAGTTACTCTACAGATACGAATCAGTGGAATGTTACATTGTTACAAACGCCAAGGTAGGAAAAAAAAAATGGTTCACAAAGATTTTGGTCCATCTTCTCCAGCATGTTATTAGGTCTTGAGTTGACAGTGGTTCACTCTAGATTAGAGGGTTTCAAAGTGTAGGGCGGGCCTTCCCTGGGTGGGGTGGAGGGAGCGGGCAACAGTGGAATAAAAGGTTTCATCATTAATAGAAAAAAAAAGTGTAATGTCTTTATTATTTTAGGAACAAATTGAATTTATTATCAGTGAAATACAGATAAATTAATTGTAACAGGCAAGACAGTTGCAGACTATATTTAAGGACTTGCCAGATTGAGTTAGGGGGGGAAAAGCTATGTTGCCCATGGACCTCCGACCAGAAGCCCAGCGTTTAACCAAAACCTTCCGCGTGGCCGCCACTCAGCCTGCGCTGGCAGGGTTATGGGGGGGGGGGACAATATGGAGGGATTCATCCTCCCACTCTTTGAAAACCCCTGCTCTAGATCCATCAGAGAATCCTGTGCAGCAGTACAAAAACAAACAAAGCATCCGTGTCCCCAGAACTGTTCACATCAACAGAACACGAGCATCACTGTATCGACACTGTACAATATCCCTGAAAAAACACCCACGCTCACCGCCGCGGTGCCTCTCAATGCACAGTTTCCCCATCACGTTGCTGTGTGCTTTCCGAGCATTTCTCAGTCCGAGAAATGGAAAAATATAGTGTCATATGTCGAAGGTAGAAGTCTTTACTTTTTGTGGATGTCCTCGTGCCGGATGATCTTGTAGGTGACCCAGTAGAAGACGTTGAAGATGAGGAAAGCCAGGGGAAAGGCAGCTCTGGAGATTGTGTCTATCCTCTTTGCTCTGTCCACAAACTTTTTCTTCATTGTGTCCGTGTCCTTGGGAACTGTGGGCTGAGGGTTTGGAGCCGGAGCAGCATTCTTTACAGCTGAGCCATCCTTTGATGGCAGACACTGACTCATATTGTAGCCAGCAAAATTAAAGCGGCCTTCATGCATATCATCGTCCTAAAAAAAACAACCAAAAATTTAATAAATAAAACACAAGCACATATGGATTGACCTGATCCTTTCAGAATAAAGCACAAACTGCTAATGGCCACAGGCTCGTGTGTCTGTGGCGCGGCGAGCTTAAATGAACATCAATCACAATGTATTACACACACTATTCAATCAATCCAAACAAATTGCCATGATAACCTAATGCGCTATGATGAAACACCACGACTGCTTCAGGCAACAATAATGATCACACACCTCAGTGTCTGTCCACAACCACCGCAACAAGTTATAGCTGATGGATGTCATAAAATGTGTTGTTTTACTTAGACATCTATTGCATATAAGCTCATCCTGAAAAACATTGGCTGTCCATGACCCGGTTGCTGGTTCCCTGCCTTTTCCTTTCCTTGAAAGATGTATTTATTTATTTGCTTTTATGCTGATCACTGCAGACCAGAGACACCCCACAAGAGCTTGGAGAAGCTCTGACACACTGGTTCAGCCAGTACAATTTGGCTCCAGTCAAACTCTCTCAAATCCCTGCGCTTACTCATTCTTCCTGCTTCGAACGCGTCAGTTCTGAGCACAAAGTATTCAAGGGTGTCTAACGTCACTATTTCTTTGATGAAGACTGGTTGATCAGTTTATCATATAATCCATCTGCCCCATTAAAGTGATCAATGCTTCTTCACCAGCTTACTGGAGAAAACATTAAACATTTTATGTCCTTAAAAATCATATCCTTGGGCCTAATATTAATTTTCTGTCAAAAGCTGGTTTTGTGTATTTGTGTGGTTCAGTGTACTAAAGATTAAAGATAAAAAGATGTTGTTTATGGCTGATAGCAGTTAGTATGAGCTGATATGTGCCACTTCAAGTATGTACATGCAGCCCAGTTCATATATGGTTGTATTGTTTATTCTATTATGTACCAATTACATTTATTTATTTTTGCACATTTCAGCTTCCATATTTATTTCTTTGTTGAAAATGAGTAGTAAAGAAAGAGTAACGAGCCTCACTCCCTGTTGGAAACAGCTTTTGTTTTTGTCACAAATAACACCCTGCAGCTAACAGACACTGACACTTTTTTTCTTTGGGAAATCGCAAATCTGACACACACGTCTACAATTCTCAACAGTGTCTGATCCAAATCCTGAATGGGTGGAATATTGGGCAGAAAATTTTTCCAATTATTTTGAGAGTTTTCATATTCTGAACTGAAGTGGTGTCACTAACCGACTCGCCCTGTTGAAGCAGCAAAGTTTGACACCCAAGCAGCCTTCATGCAAAGACTTTGAGAGCTTACCTTGTGATTCCTCCTTTGTCTTCGCCTCAGGCGGAGGAACTCTTTCTGTTGCCTGGAGACAAAATTAACCCCGGCATATTCTAGCAGTGCAGCAAACACAAAGAGCAGACACACAGCCATCCAGATATCAATGGCTTTCACGTAAGAGACCTGGGGGAGAAAACACATTTTCTTTTGTCAATTCCTTCAAGGTCACATTGTCAGCCAACAATTGAAAAACAGCATGAATTTGTTCCTTGACTTTAAATATTGCTTCTCCTATTATTACTCAGTGAATTCCACCTGGATAATCAACCTGTTGACCCGGAGCTATTCGTTTCGTTTTGTTTTCCTCCTTTCTTTGTTATCATTATGTCAAATAACAGTGACTTGTGAGTCTAACTGTTTGATAGCAGAGTGTCAGAACTGACAGCAATGTGATCTCTTATAGTGGCTATATTGAAATAGACAGCAGGAAATGATCGGTGCCTTAATTACCAACAGTAGGACACTTCTTGTATTAGTTTGTACTTTTAGCAACAGCCATGAGCCGCCTCTTTGTTTATTTATTTTTACTGCTCATCAGCATCACCTCATCTCGTCATGACAGCTGATTACCATCTGGAGAAAACAAGGCCGCTTATTGAGGGTTTATAAGGCACACTGAGCCGTTGTTTACGTGAACAGAGGCTCTGAAAGCCTTCTCTTTAAATATTTATCAGCATACGTGTCTTTCATGTGTGAGTCTCTGACGTGGCCGAGGCTTTCGCTGCATGTGAACGCTGGTGATCATTGATTGATCATCAAGGCTCTCGCGGCGTCCTTCACAATGCATGCATGCCAATTTTCCCTGATTGTAAATACACTCTGACAGACCACCAGTCCCGCAGATTACTCATACTTTAGATGATTGTAGCTTCCCTGTTCCGATAGAGATGCTAAGTATTATAAGCCATAGAGACCTCGTCAAAGGGTCTGTGCAGTTATACATTTATTGTTTGCTTCAGGCTGTTTTTGTTTTAATCCTCTGATGTATTATAGTAACTATAACACAGTAGATGAACTTCAAGCAGTACACCGTGCAGATTTCTCAGCTTTGTCTTCATTCGTTTGGGGGAAGTTTTTCTTTCTTGGTTATTTTTGAGTACTAAGTTTGTCTTTATAATGCTGCTGCTTGAGTTTTGCATTATTAGACAGCCCTAAATGGTTGCTCATTTGGGACTTGGAATCCTTATAGCTGCATATATTAGAGACCTTTAAGTAGAGCAAGGATGCATGCGAACAAATTCTTACAAAGAAATTATGCAAATACCTAATTTACACGCACCATTTTAAAGTCTATTTTGTCTCATGGGATTAAGAGAAATGTACAGGTTGATAAAATGCAAATATGTCTATTGTGCACAAGTCAACAAAAAATTGCATACATGGTACGCTCGTTTTTTTCAGCTTTTCAGGGAAGTTTATCTAATCCAGTTAAAGTGTTATGTTAAGTGATAAGTAGCATTCACATATATGTCAGAACAGATACTCATTCTAAATGTTATAGAGCAAACAGGTATAAGTATCTCATTAAAAAAAAAATCAACATTTGATCAAATATCTTTTAATAAAATCTCAACAAGTTGACAGTTGCAAAGAAAAGTATGATTACAAATCTGCAGCTTTCAGCCTTTATGTTTTCTCAAATTCACTTTCACAGCCTTTGATGCTAATTCGGCTTCACTCACAGTAATAGTATGAGCGCGGCTGCAGATGTCAGTGTTATTATGACCACTGCCCTCACTAAAACAGTGTGAACCCAGAGTGTTTGAATTACAAACAGCAGTTGCATTTCAAGGATAACGATACCAATATAATAATACATCTGTTTAGGGTTATCCTGATCTTCAGGAATAGACCCTCAGTTGGGCATTCCTGTTCATTATAGCCATATAACTCAACCAAACAAAGACCGGAGGCAGAGAAAAACTGGTTTGTACCCATAAAGTAATCATCGTGGTAATGCCCAAGACGTCCACAGTTCAACCATCCAGTCACAGACAAAATTCACCAGCATGTCACACGTGTAACAATCATCTTCTCAGTGCCATCAAAAACACTCTGTGATATTTAGATCTTGAACGCTGGTGTTTTCTTGTAAGAAGGTGGCAGACACTCTCATTCACGGCACATTTTTCCATAATTCTACAGCCACAAATTCAGCATAAATCCCTGAGTCCTAGTCAGAACAGGATTCTATTCAGACCAATTTAGGAATCTGCTTTGTTTTTAGATTTTCACTACAAAGCACATTTCGATTTGAATGGCCACTCATCATCAAAGCTCTGATACTTTAATAGTCTGACAAAGACTTCTGAGACTTCAAAACCAAACTTCTGAGGGAGCAAGTGACATCTTTGGTCCAGATGCATCCAGCTGTGCAGTAAAGGTTCTCTGTGACTAATCCTGACAATATGTTCATTCCAACAACAATGGGCTTAGGCTGTGTGCTTTATGGGACATGACATTATGGGGCGAAAGGAAACAGCTGGGTTTTTACCTTTGGAAGTGAAGCTCTGGATCCTGAGCTCTGGGTGGTCATGGTAAGCACAGTGGTGATACCCAGCGCCACTCTAGCAGGAGCAGCGTCCATGTTGATCCAGAACGACACCCAGGAGAGGATGACAATGAGGAGAGAGGGGATGTACATCTGGATCAGGTAGTAGCCCATCTGGCGCTCCAGGTGGAATTTAACCTCGATGCAGGTGAATTTACCTGTGAAGAAACCACAAATGAGTACATTACTATGGGAATGGGAGTATGAGACATAACCGGCGTCGATGTGCTCATCTGACCAGTGTTGTAGTGTTTGGTGCAGTATCCCAGCTCCTTCTCCTCCCTCATGATGAACTGAGGCAAGGTGAGTCCGTCGGAAACCTGCACCGCGCCTTTCTCCATCCACTCGAACACCAAGTCATTCATGGTGTAACCGACTGTAAACAGAGTGGTACAAATGGTTTAGGCAGTCTCCCCAGTGAAAGAAAGAGATCTGACACCCTCAATACGTACAACTTTCCAGTTGCATTGTGCAGGTTTGGACGTCCATGGGAAAGTTCTTCAGATCCATTGGACATGACAGGATGAGAGTCAACCTGAAATCAGTCAAATGGAGTGAGCTCAATCTCATATGAGATTCAAGGAGAAATGTATCTATCACACTTTTGCGTGACACACAAGTTGAAGCTTGTAAAATAAAATTACGGTTGAATTTTTTTTTTCCCCCCCTGCTCCGGTGTGATAACCTCGAACATATCATGTGAGATTCCCTTCAGCAGGTTCCTATCACACTTTCATTACTGTAACTTATTGTCTCTGTGATGCGTTCTGGTCCCTGGTCTGCCCACTATGTCGTTCCTTTTTTTTTTTTTTTTTCTCTCCCATGAATGGAGAAAACCACTAACCACCTTCCATCTCTCCCGTTGACCCAGTCTCCCTCCACACCTGGGCACCGCTCAGCTCTGAGCTGCTCTAAATGGACTCAAAATTGATCCGCTTCACATCCCATCATTGCTGTGAAAATTGAATATTGTTTGTGACTGAAGTCACATTTTCACATCTTGTACCTGTATGTTAAGCAGATGTTCGTGTTTCAAAGACTCCTGCATTGTTTTTATGGAGCTGAAAGTATTCACAGACTCGCGTGGCACTTTTCGTTTTTTTTCTTCCCCTCTCTGCTTTTGGTTCTGCATTTGCTTTTGATTCTCAACAATGCCCCTGAGATAATCCTGCCCTCTCGCAGTCTCTGTCTCCTTATTAAGAAATCTACATTGCACACAGGGATGTACAGACGTTCAGTAAATTTTACCATTTCAAAGGAGTGATCATAATGAGATAAAAATCAATTTAAATGTGTATGCTTTAGATTGACAGTCTTTGATGTTTCAGAGGAAATGTAAGAAAAGCAATAAGCGAGCATGTCCTCAGGCAAACTGTGCATGAGAGCTTTTGGTTCTCTGCAGTATCGTCTTTCACTCAGCACAGCAGCTTCCCACCTCAGCCGCACCACCACAACATCAAATGAAGTTAACTTTAGCTGCAGCTCACAATAATTATTCAACACGGACTAATCTCGCATTTATTTTCACAATCAATCACATGTTCTGAAGATCATCGGTCATGACGAATTACCAAGTGAAGTTTACTTTACACAGGGATGGACATTTTCTCAGCATTTCGAGCACAGTTTTACATAAGAATTATTGCTGCTAATTTCAAGGTAAAGAACTTACAGCCTGTAAATTACATATATAAGTAAGAATTTGATATTTTCACATTAAAGTAGTTCACATTTCACATTTCCTGTGTTGTGTTTAAATGACTTTATTCCTCTCATCACCATTTCTAAAAATAAAATACAGTACGTGGATGGGGTTGCATTCAGCCTGTGGGCTGCCGTTGCATGTCTGAGTTAACATATTCAGCTTTGTTGGTTAATTGACTTTCAAAACATATCCAATGAATTTTCTGTTGATGGACTAAATGAATAACAAGCAGTTCATTTGTTTTCGTGTGGGCTGCATGGTGGATTAGTGATTCAATTTCAACTTAATGGGAAACCATCGTCAGTTTGAACTTTTGGACCTTTCTGTTTGGAGTTTGCATGTTCTGTACTTTGGTTTCCAAATAAAATTCAGAATCATGTATTTGAGCTTATTTAGTGAACATCTCTCTCTGTTTGTTTCGCATTCATCTGTATCTAATTATATTGACATATTTGCATTTGCAACATCCATCTTTGACATGTTCAGTCGTTCACCTGATGCTGTAGAGGACTGTCCCGTCCTTGAAGATCCGCAGCAGCTTGTTGTCCGTGGTGACATCGTGGAAGTTGGCTCCCTTTTCGTTGGCAAAGAAGAGATCGGGTTTCCATATGGAGTCCAGCATGGAGGGGTCCAGGTCGAGCGAGGAGTCGGGGTATTTGCTGTATGCCAGCCGAGGGTCGTTCCACTTTTGCCGTAGGAAGATGTTCACTCTGTAGTCCTGCAGAGACGATGAGCGGTGATGCATATTTTATCAAGCAGTGATTTGTGTGGTGCAACACAAGATAGAGATGCAGCAACAAATACGAATATCAATCTTATTAAAATCCTTGTTGTTTTTAGGTAATAAAGGATTTTGTATCAGAAACCCTACAAGAATGAATCTAAACAAAACATTGATGTATTTACACTCAAGCATATCTATATCATGGTACTGAATAGCTTATCACTACTGTACAACAGCAAAACCAAACAAATCTATGTTACTTTTACATGATGGATTTATGTAGTTACTTAGATATGAAATAATAATCATCCCCAAATTGTGACAGTAACACAATAAATATAAAAAATCATATAATATTTACTCATATGAGTACTTTCACTTCAAGACTATACCTGAGGCTTTATTTGTAACGATGCAAAACATTTAGCAAATAAGGGCTGTATTATCATTTACACTACATGAGAAATAAACAAATGGATGATCCATGAAATGATACTAGTTGCACACTACGCAAAATTTACATCATCGAGCATCATTATCACCATCTAGGTGACAATTCAATCTTGAGAATCAAACACATGTTCACACTACCTTTCTGATGATTACATATTCTTGCAAGCCTCTGTTGCAAATCACTGACCTTATAATAATGTTTCTTGTTGATCAGAATTACATAAGAGCCATTATCCGAGCTAAATGAAGCATTTAAAAGATGTAGAGCCTGATGAGGGAAACTCTGACAGTGCAGTTAGTGGGACACTGAGTGTCACGAAGCTCAGTTGCTCAGAGTAATTGATATGTCATGATGATGAGATGCCCTTATGTTGTTTGACATTTCATCAGCATATTGGCGGTTCCAAATCTTTGCATGCCTGTCTAAGACTGTAATTCCCTGGCATTCTCACACATTCCATCTCCTGCACAAATCACATTTTCCATTCAGGATCTAAGTAGTTATTATTGCTCATTATGAAATCTTTGATCCTGATTAGTTTCAATGCAGCCTTGCAGGTTTGATATTTTTACTTCTTCACAGATGGATGCCTCCACATATTAAACATGAGCTTGTTTGAAAGCTGGAGCTCCCCACTATTGATTATTGACTGCTGCTAAAGCAACTTCAGAGGTGGGACTTGTATTATTATTAAGCCTGAGTTAACACATGTGAGAAGGGCATCAAGGGATAGATAACTGGATAGCCCGCCAATAAACTCCATGATGGAAAAGAAAATATTCTTATGGAAGTAAATGCAAACAAGGCACAAAAAAAGCAAGCGAAGGGAAAAATCTGGGGGGGGGGGGGGGGGGGGGAGCTGGATGAGTCACTTTTAACTCCAGAGGAGAGCTCAGGGCTTTAAAACATGTCCAAGCACAACACTCAACTCACCATTGTAGTTTCTGCTATAGAACCAAAGCTGTTGATAAATATGTTGCAGGTAACATTAACTGGTGGACCTGCAGGTTGAGGGGATAGATAACACATTGACACATTGTACATGGCAGAAATCAACCGAAATACCAGAAGAACTCACCATGGTTGTCTCTGTGACAGAGCCGAAACTGTTGATAAAAATATTGCATGTAACGTTTACAGGGGGACCTGTGAAATGCAATGACAATGACATGAAAGGAGGAAGCCGTACGCCATAGGTATCATCAAGGACAGCAGCCGTTTGGGGAAGTGTTTAATCAGGAAACACTGGGTCTGCTGTTTCTCTTTGTATATAAACATGCATTAATACAAGAAGGAGCGTTTTTCATGGAAGGAATGGTGACAATGTTACATGCTTTTGTGAAGGGAAAAAAACAAGATCACATAGAACATAAGAGGACACAAATTTAGAAACCCAAAACATGATTGGTAGATTCCTGGAAATGCTGTAATAGTATGATTAAAATCAAATCAAATCAATAAATAAATGGAAACAATAACTAGTGACGACATCTTGATGGCTTCATTGTGTAGCGACGTCTTGTGTTGTGATGATGGTGATATGGTGTATTTTTGCCTTCGTTAATTTAAGTGGCATACATGAAAGCACATAGAAATAACACTCACTCTCACACACACACACACACACACACACACACACACACACACACACACACACACACACACACACACACACACACACACACACACACACACACACAGAGGCAGATATCTGGAGCTGCAATAATAATAATAATAATACACTGGTTTCAAATAGTGCTTGTCTTGACACTCAAAGACACTTTACATTGCATTATTCATTCACTCCATACTGGATGGTGGTAAACTACGTAGGTAGCCAAAGCTGCCCTGGGGCAGACTGACGGAAGCGAGGCTGCCAATCTGTGCCATCGGCCCCTCAGACACACCACCAACCACTCACTCTCACCCTGCATACACAGGCAGTTTGGGGTTCAGCGTCTTTGCCCAAGGACACTTAGGCATGAAGCCAGGCAGAGTTGGGAATCGAACCTGCAACCTTCTGATCGGGAGACGACCCCTGATGAGCAGGAGAATCTATTTACTCGAACAGCAGAAATCGCTGGAAGGTTAAATGACAGCTATTCTGCAAAGTGGTCATTACATCACAGGTACCAGCCTCCAAAATGTGAATGCTTGCTCAAATTCACCGTGATATTAAACTGAATGTCTTCAGGTTTTTGAGGTAATCATTAAGAATCAAACAAATTGAGCCATTGGATATTCTTCCCAGCATTTTAAAGCTGTCTGGAAACAGTTTTCTATAAAGCACATATCATACATAATTCATTCAAACATCCATTCTGAGATGTTTTTGAGAGTAAAAAATATCTGGCTGTAGCTCTATGATATTGGACTCTGTATTATTATTATTAATAAACAATTTATCTCAAACAATGTAAAGAGAAAGTCCCCAGTGTGCTCAAATGCCATTTTACACTTAACAGAGTGGTCTGAACTGAAATCACTGTGAGGTATGATGGGGAGCAGCACAGGTTTTTCTTGTTGCTATCTGATATGTTAAGTAATAACCCCTTCGCAGGGCCTTTCCCTTATGTTTCCCCATCAATATTTCATGACACCAGGTATTAATATTTGCCTCAGTTTGTCGTCTGGGAGCTACACATTAAACAGCAGAGGCAGAAGGAAAAAAAAAAAAGAAAGGGCAGTACCTCCCCACAACAAACTCAGCAAGCAAATCTAGGTCATCCTTCAGAAATACAGTTCAATTCACTTCAAAGTACATCTGGCAGGTTCACAACCAAAAATCATCAGTTTACGTCACAGTAGATTCATGCAGAAGTGTTTGGTTTCTTGCTGTGCATTGTGAGGGTGTGTATGTGTGATTCTGATATCTGGAGCCTTTATATTTTTATTTTAATTGTGCATGTCAAAATAAAAAAGCCACATTTAACCAGCATCATTCAAATTAGCCTTCATGCCTTTGATAATCCCATTTTTATTGGCTAAAAACAGCATACGTTTTCCTCTGAAATTGCCAGCGCGTGTTAAACAGGCCACCCGTCTCTCATCTTAAAGTCCATCTCAGCAAGCTTATTGACATGTTTTCTTTCACCCAAAAGGGGAGGAAATAACTCAGCCATGTGTTTGTGAGTCCTGCTGATCAGTCCCTGTGCTGTGCTGTCTTGGCTGCTTGGACGACTGGATGCCCCCAACCCCATCAAATCCCAGCCCACCTGAGTGGAGCCTGGAGTGGGCCTGAGCCCCAGCGGGCCAGCCTCTTCTCACGCAGCTCCGTTCCAGTGACAGATGCTGTGTCTGTCCTCAGCATCACAGCAACAACAACAGAGGAAGGCAGTAGCCTGCAGCCATGCCACAGGGGCACCATCCATCATTTGGCCTGTCACGGTGGCATCCCTGTCTGCCACAAGAACCAATCTGTTTGTGATATTTCCAAGCTCCCCTTCTTTCCACCCCTTATTTTTAAACCATTATTTAACGGAGATGAGGTCTCTATCAGACACGATTGCTCAAAGTGAAAACAAGCATGCAGTGTGGATGGTGAGGAGGAGTTACTTCATGATTCATTTCCAGCAGGACAGCCTTATTATTGTTAAGTAAGGTGATTTACTGTTATTATCAAAAGGCTGGCTCCACAGTATCTTGGCAACAGATGTGAGTGAGTGGATCTCTTGATAACTGAAATATCAAACTTTGTGTTGCTGTCTTGTGTCTTATGTACACTATCTATGAGCTGGAAGTGATATGTGCAAGGATTTCAATGAGATAAGAAATGATAAACAAACCTTTGAAATTGGGTCTAATTCGTGCATCATACCCGGAGGTACGACCCATTAATGAGTCCAGAAAATCTGACGGAGACAGGTTGGAGGAGGATCTGGAATCATGCTCCTTGGCATCCACAGCTCTGGAGCGCACACATGGTGATGGGAAGAGAGAGAAAAAAAATCAGCACTTGATCAGACAGAAGTCCGAGCTCAGAAGCAGGAGTTAGAGCTTATCTGCCGCCGAGCAGCTGCCAGCGAATGATGGGCACACACAGGGGAAACGCGTTAATGCGCACACACGTATCGGATGTGATTTTGGACGTCGTGGACGTCTTCTTGAAAAGCGACCATCCAGCTTTATAAAGCGAGGCTGCTCACACAATGTCCCAATATGCGGCTGCCTATTTTATTGGGAGCATAAGAATATTGTCGCTATATCTCAGCGTAAAAGAAATACCATGGCGTGCGTAAAAATGTCTCTGTGAAGTCGTCGGGTAAAGATAAAATGTATCCACACATTTCGGCAGCGAAACGGTTCTCATAGAAAGTTGATATGTTAATCATAAATGAAGAAATGGCCACGGACTTTGCTAAGTTATAATTCGATCACATGTCAGGTAACTACTAAGTTAGTGTAGAAAACAGTGGCACATTTTTTTCCACAAAAAATATACTTCCATTTTGAAAACTTTAGAAATGCTTGGGAAATATACCGCCTCACCTGAAGTTGTTTGTCTCCGTAAAGTACGTGAATAAAGCTGCCAAAACCTTGATAAATGAGCGATTCATTCCTGGTGGTTTCCCCATGTGCTCACTCTTCTATTTCTCCCATATGTTTACATTAGTCAAAAACATAATCCAAATAGGAGCGCCGCTTTCTTCCTGACCAAGTCGTGGGCGTTTGGGTGTTCTTTTGTCACACAAAAATACAGGAGACATTCCTCAACGTAGCCACGGATCATAGTTTAGTTTCATGAAACTCTCACTCCCAGAAGCCGATATCGCGCAGCGAAGGTGTGAAGAAACATCAGTTCGGCGAACAGACGTCGAGAGGGTGAAACTCCAAGACGCGTCGGCTGGACACTCTGCTCTGGCGCCGACTGATCAATGTGAAAGCTCGCTGTGTAGAGACCAGCCCGTTGGCCTGTGTTGTCACTTATGAAGTAGAGTCTTTCTCAGGTGGGGGGCCGTCAAGGAATGGGGAGAGAAACGCCTTGTCTCGTTTCAGCACTTGGACAGCTCCCGGCTCCGTTACGCGCAAGCGCAAGGCTTAAAAGTGGTGGACGTGTGTGGGTTTTCAATAAGTCCAGTAAACAAGGGAGGTAATCACTACGAGGAGATTCAAAAAACTGTCCTCGGTGTGTGTTTCATGACGATATTTGTCAGTTTTGAATGACAGTTTGTCTCCTAGAATCAGCGTGTCGGGGAAACTCCCAATGCGCACTGCTGCGCACCAGGATTAACCGGCTTTAGGAATTTGGGCATTTTCCAAAGGTGTATAAGTTCAAATGAAATACGTTAGTAGAGTGAGGATGTATTGTGTAAAGGTATATACAAACCAAGCAATCAAATAAAAAGGTGAAGCCTTCACTTGCAAGGGCTTCTTTTAGAATGATTATTTATACCTTGAGAACAGGCAGAAATCACGGAGGACACAACGTTTACCACCTCTCACACAGTCCGCTCATTTTGAAATACATATAATTGTCAACAGCAATATGATGCCATATGAATGACCTATTTAAATTTTTAAATATATAGTAATCATTTTGAAAAATACACAAAGTAATGCATTTGCAAAGCCACACAACTCTATGGGTTGAACAATGAATGAAACTATATGGATTAAGTCTCCAGCAGTCATCCATGGGAGGAACCCCCCCCCCAAAAAAAGCAGGGTTTTTTTCTTTGTAGCTCCTCTTTCAAAAAAGAATTACACGAATATTACACTCACAGTCTGTAGCAAGATTGACTGGGTTCGTCTGAAACCATCCCTGGCAGTATTTCTACGCAATGTGCTATTTTTTGCTCTGTTTCGAGCAACCTACATCTTCACAGATATGAAAAGTGTAAACAAAGGACGCACCAGTGAGAAGCCGCTGCATGGGAGAGTATTTGGTACCCCGGTTGCCCTGGAAACAGATTTCCGAGGCACATCGTTGGAGATGCTGAAAGGTTGGCCTCCCAGAGCGAGACCGAAAAGAGCTGACTGACAGACACAGGCTGAGACCTAGACATACTACAGTGTGGCCAAAGCCCTTGGGAGGAGGGACTGAGGTTTAGAATCCCTCCTGTCTAATATAGTATCATTGCTCATTATAAATACATCCTGGCTCTGGGTATTGATACAGACACGATAGGACCCTGGCAGCTCGGGATATGAGTGGGCTGTAAAGCTTCATGGACCACAGGCATGAATGACTCATTGCACATGAACACACAGACATGTGCTGTGGAGGAAGCACCGAAAGTTAGTGGGAAAAAAAAAAAAAAAGAAAGAAAATTCATTCACATGAAGCCAACGACAGGCACTGCATTGTAAGACTACTCTCAGCACATCACATGCTCCAGCGCTGTGACATGCTTGGGGCCATGTTGCACTTTATTCTGACACTTGGTTACTGACCAGTTAACAGATCATCTTGGCCCGTCTCAGCCTGAGGTGGTCTCGCCCTGCTCCCCTCCTCCGTTAAAGCTGCACTCCAAATTAGAAGTGTCACATTGTATCTTGTGCTTGCGATTGTACGGCTTGCTCCGGTTTAGGGATTTAACAGTTTTGTGTCATCAGAGGTGGTGTGCATGCACTGTACTACATTGTGTTATCCACTAGAAATACGAAATGTCCATGTAAATTATTCAGCAAATTGCACATGTATAATGTGTTAATGTAATGTTTATAGCTAACATATACATTTGTCATTGCATTGCAGGTATTTTGTAAGCAACATATCTTCTACGTCTATGCTGGTGACAAATTTCACTGCATCATGAACAATAAAATATAGTCTTTTTTTTTTTAGGCATGCATTTCATACTGGTAAAAGCAAAATCAGCTTTGCACTGAGGTCATTTATTTCTCATCCCTGAGACAGCTGCAGTTGGCATGTCTGTGTGAAGACAAGCATCCAGAGCTCCAATTGGCCATTAGTTTCTATAAAGAAAGACTTTTGGCCTTGTCGGTCACATAATTAAAGGAGAACAAGTCAAATCTCTGTGTCATGAAGGAGAGAGAGAGAGAGAGAGAGAGAGAGAGAGAGAGAGAGAGAGAGAGAGAGAGAGAGAGAGAGAGAGAGAGAGTCTTTTCTAGAAAATGTGTCTGTCTTATTTATCCACACAGCTATTTAAATAACTGTCTCAAGACAAACAAACCATATTTTGAAGCTTCCCACACGCATAAAAACTGGTTACTATTGCCTTTCAATGATCTTTTTTGTTGTGTTGTCCGAAAGCATTTGCAGAACAATTTATATATTTGAAGTCAATTAAACCTTAATCATTCTGCTATTATACTGTAATTTCATGTATATGTTTATATGAATATAAAATTTAATATAATATATGCGTGTGCCGTGTGTCTATATATATATATATATATATATATATATATATATATATATATATGAACACACATATATATACACATATATATGATCACACATTTTTATATATATATGAACACACATATATATATGAACACACATATATATATATATATGAACACACATATATATATATATATGAACACACATATATACACACACACACACACACACACACACACACACACACACACACACACACACACACACACACACACACACACACACACACACACACGCACACACACATGCACACACACACACACACACTGGCGTGGTGGTTGTCAATGATCGCCCCCCCACTAGCCCAGGAGTTGTGGACTAGCTGGAGAGCTCACCTGGAAACAACAAGCAGGCTTTATCACCCCAATGTTCATGTGCACTGGACTGGAGACAATTGAGAGCTGCAGAGTATCCATTGCCCCATCGATTCTTTGTATCTTTATCCTACTTAATGACTTTTTCACCCTATAATTCAACTCATGGAGCTCATCTCAGGCCTAGCGGGGATACAGAGAAGTAACCTGTATCGGGAGCTATTTTGATGAGGCAACGTAACATGCCAGAGGAGAAATGCAAAGGATTTAATGAGAGGATTCTTGAAGAGAAGGAAGGATTTGAGAATCCTCTCGAGCAAAAATAGCCAACACAATTATCATAAGCTCTCTGTCATGGCAAAATGAAGCTATTTTGAGGCTCCCAGTATGTGGCACACGGGAGAATGACAAACTTCTTTAAATCACACGGCAACACATACTGGCAGCAGCACTGTGTTTAAGAAACAAGCTTTGAAAATGTAGCAGAGCATCCACATGGGTAGGTGAGGCAGGGGGTAAAGGAATAGGGTAAATGTACATGAGGATGATGCTCCTCATAGGTTGCGTTCTCCCTCAGGCAAAGTGAAGAGAAGCGCTGTGGTCTTCTGTAAGAC
Organism: Blennius ocellaris; assembly: GCF_963422515.1. Lineage (NCBI taxonomy): Eukaryota > Metazoa > Chordata > Actinopteri > Blenniiformes > Blenniidae > Blennius > Blennius ocellaris. The sequence continues at coordinate 18,061,448 of NC_137655.1, read as the reverse complement.
TGATCTGTCAATCACAGCTTTCCTTCATCAGCAGGAGCACACTGACAGCCACAGAGCCTTTCTCCATCACTGAGCACTGAAAACCCTCTGATCCCCGGTCTAGACCTCCATACATCCTCCGCTGTCACCCCCCCCCCCCCCCCCCCTCTACCCATTCACACAGCCGCTAAAAGAAAACCCACAAACACTTTAACAGGATGTATACATCATATTGAACGCCAGCAAATGTATTCTGTTTGTTAGGCAATTACTCTTCCGGCAACAGTGAGTCCATCATGTCTTCTCTCAGATCGGCATGTCAGGATGTCTCCCCTGAGCTCCGGTTTGTGTGCACTCACCCAAACCCTAAACAGCACACTCGCAAAGATACTTTTTTTTTTTTCCTTTCTTTCTTTCTCCTGGCCGATGTCTGCTCTGTGTTGACACTGGCTCACAATTCATCTATTTCTTGCTTGCAGGCTTGTCTCACTGAGCGTTGTCACTGGGGCTGTGCAGCTGTCAAAGTGATGCAAGAATAGATTGAAGATTGAATGCAATTTCAATTGCTTAACTGGTTTCCATCAGCTTTTCCTTTCAGCGGAGCTTAGATGTATGTTATGGGACCAATTACTCTGCGAGAGGGACACTGTCAGAGCAGCAGCACTGTCTTTCCCCTGGATTTTATTCCTTCTTTCTCTTATATTTATGAGAAAACTAATCTCTTAAATGCAGAGTGCTACATTGAATTTTAATGAATGCTGTGACATTTTGCCGTCACATTACCACCTTGAAAAACCATGGTAAAGGAAACTGTCCAATTCAACATATTAAACAGGGATATTTGATGTTGCATATGGGAATATGTGCAGGTATACAGTTGAAACATCGTGAAGACATGACGTGCCTGCAAAAACATTTCTTCTTAAAAGTGATTAGCCCGTCACATGGAAGAGCCCATTAAAGATGAGGAACTGTCACACTCAAAATTAATTCGGTGGTCTTGAAGTCAGGAGCGTTATATTGAGAAAGGATGTTCTCTTTTCTTTTGCTTTAAAGTTTTGTCCCGGTGGTGCATAAAAACCAAACCATTGCATACCTAAAAAAAATTTCTCAGCTTGTGAGTTGTTGCTGGGTGGACTTGGGCGGTGAGACCACCGACAGCCCATAGAACGTTCCTCTTTCCATGAGGGTCTTCTGGACCGATCATCTGCCACGTCTTCTCTCCAAATGAATACCTCCGTCCTTTATTAAAGTGCCACAAAGCTTTGGGATATCCACAGATTACTAATAAATCCTCAAACTTCCACAAGTAGAGCCCGAACAGTTTGTTTTCTTTCGCCTTTTGGCAATTTTCCATTATTTCGCAAAAGCAGTTGTCATGACTAAAAAGAAATGTATGAAGAAATAAAATAAATGCATTTTACAGTATCAATTTAGAGCTTAACATGGATTTAATTAATTGCATTCGCTTATTTCTATGACATTAGTATTCATATTCTAGCCATAGGCTTGAATACTGAATTGTAAATTAAATATACACGAGAAGCTCAGCCGCACTCTTGGAAGTAATGCTAATGCTACAGCTTCTTCTCCAAAGGACAATATATCTTTCTCAAGTCCTTGAATTGTTGACACACCATACAAATCTGCAGGGATTTGTCGCTACAACACATTCAGGCAAAGAACTGTTCTAACTTAACAATGGCGAAGCACAGTGATGAGAACATCTTTGCATTAATGCCATTGCACCATTCATGTATTGTTACCATTATATCCAACTTTTGTCAGGTAAAATATAAAACCTACGGCTTTTGTCAATGTTTAATATGCAGAGCAAAGTTTTAAAAGTTTTAAAACTGCTGTGGTCCCGTTATTATTTTAATATAACAGCTATGCAAATCTTAGAATCAGCATGCAATATATATATAACCAAAATGTCAGATCTCTTTTGGAACAAACTTTTATTTTTGAGGCAGCTGTGGCTGGAGAGGGTCATCTTTTAATCCCAAGGTTGGTGGTTTGATCCTCACCTTCCCTTGTGAGAGTGTCCTTGGATAAAACACTGAAGCCTAAGGTCATTCCAGTGCTATGTGTGGAACCATCATCATGATATATGTGTGTATATATATATATATATATATATATATTTATTTTTTTTTGAAATCCATGAATAATTTATCTTACCACTTATCAGTGATTTCTTGTTAAGAGCTCCAGGGTGGCAGTTTATGAGTGACACAATAAAGATGCTGTGACAAACTGACTCCAATTTATGTCGTTTATTGCATTAAAATGATGAAAAAATAAGCATGCGATGTACATTTGCTTGTTGCCGTGGTGAAACCAAGTCAGACAAGCGCTACAGGCATAAATCTCCTGAAACAATTTTCATTTTTGACGTTTTTACTCAATAGAAAAACTGTGAAATGGTTCAGGTCTCGGTTTGTAGTATCAGCCAGACTCCAGGTGAGTGACGGACACAGTGAGAAGTGGTCAGTTTATCCAGTGAAGTGAATCAGCCGGAGCACACACCTGACAGCATTCCATGTCTTTTACATGTATTTGAAGCAGATTCCACCATCATTAAGTCAAAGTTCAGCTGTCTGGACGTCATACCCCAACAACCAGGAATCACATGAAATTGGGGCCATTAGTAAACATAGATGGCTAAAGAATAAAAAGAAAAAAATGTGAATACACTTTCAGCTTGCGGCAAATTAAACATTTTTCAATTGAAAAAGATTGTTCCGAGAAAAAAATGTAATCACACCTACTGAGATTTATTAATTGAAACATAAGAGATACCTGCCATCAGGATAATGTGAGATAAGAGAAAACAAACCGAAATGGGAAAATCTTGCCCAAAAAGTTCCATTACAATGTGAGGCTTGAATAATAATCGCATCAAAACTTTATATAATATCAACTTCACTACTGCTACTTTAAACTGGACCGAGCTCAATGCCATAACAAACACTGTTGCACCTGTTTCCTTTATGACTTTCACCTCCATTAAATGAAATGTGACAATGTGTGAAAACAATGCTTTAGAATAATGAATTTCTATACAAATACTTAAAACCAACATCATTGACTTGTTGGTTGAAGCTGGTTTTTCTGGTTTATGGTGCTCTGTGCCCATTCATGATGGTCTGATAGCTGGTTTAAACAATGTGCCACTGGCATAGACCGGCTTCAAACCACTGCAGCAATGATGCTGTTTTTCAGCAGTTTAATGAGGAGCATGCAGTCACAATTTAGAAACGGACAGATAATCAGACCCACTAAAAACTAATCATTTTTGCATAAAAGGGCAATATCTCAGCATTTGGGCTGTGTGGCAACAATAAGCCACATTATTTAAAGAAGAAAGAGAAATAATGACATCAGTTAGCCTTTTTAAAATCCACTATTTGGGCTTCACACTGAGAAGTGACTGCTGCAAGGTCAACTTCAATAGGCTTTCCTCGTTTGTATTTGTGAGTTGTGTTTCTTAGTTTAGATATAGTACTTCAACAAAGCTGCAAATTAGGTTCATGAGAAGAAGCAGGAAAGAGGGACGACGGGAGAGAAAGACAGAGGAGGGATATTTTTAAGCTACTTTTTTCACAGATATTTAATGATCTGAACATCAGGGGAAGTGGGCGAGTTTATTTTCTTTGAATGTAAAGTTATTTTTGACCATCAGCATCTTTGAACAGTGTATAAAGAGTAACTATGATATCAACATCTTTATTTATAGAACATGTTAGCAAGTGCTTTGACCAAAGAACTGCAACCACAGTCAGACAAGCGACAAGGAAAAAGGGCAAACAAGAGAAATAATGGTAAAATTAAAGGGATAAGAAAAAAAACCCTGGATGATAGCAGGTAAGTAAAACACAAAAAAAAGTGTTATCTTGAAATGAAATGAAATTATGCAAGTCAATTGAAGTATATTTTGACTATTATTTCAGATTCCTTTCTAAGCTGAGAGGCTCTGATGCTAAAAGCTCTTTCACCTTTGGCTTTTTAAACTATCCCACCTGAGGATCGGACACCGACAGCCTAGTGGAGGTTGCTAATTCCGAAAGGTATGCGAGACAGTTAAACCGCAGCTTGCTTTAAAAATGATCAGAACAATCTTGAAATTGTAAAGTGTGTGCCAGTGAGGAAACACTGTTATGTTGCCTCGTAAGTTAGAACGAGTGAGAAGCCAAGCTGCTACATTTTGTGTAGCTGCAGGTTTCAAAAATAGAGATTAATGTCTCGTTCCTGACAAAGGGGGTTACAGGAGACCAGTGTTGAATAAGCAAGGATTTGCATGTACAAATTGAAACTCACAGTGTCAATCATTGTCATCGTTCATCACATCTTTGCACTGCTTTCACTTCTCTGGCACCGTTATCACTTTGGAACCATTTTTAGAACACTGTGGGGCAGTAAACACAGTTTCCATGGAAACGTCACCGAGACACACATTGATAAGCGGATTGGAGCAGCTGTATTTCTCTGATGACGAATGAAACCTCTAGAAGCTGAGAGGGTTTCAGCTGGCGAGCACAATTAAACACAGCCCATATATTGGGGGCAGAAGGATCCACATAAGCAGAGGAATCTATTTGATTTCTCATTATGACGACGATAACAAACCGCTCTTATCTGGTTTCACCAACAGCTTCCGCTGGCTCTGCCCGCCTCACCAGTCAACCAGCCAGTGGGTTTGCTTCTGTGTCTCAGAGCGGCTGCAAATAGGCAACAATTTCCAATTAGATTCACCGTGGCAAATTGATATATTGATCTGATGCATCTCTTCTCATCAACCTGGAGAGAAACAATCAGGTCCGGCTTAACCCGGCGTCAGTCAATAGTCCTAAGAAGCTGGAGAAAACAGAAGGTCAGACATGTTTTAGAATATAAATATCTTTGTGGTTTCTTGTTTTTATTTGAATAACATTACCAATAATCAGAAACAGAATTTTAATTAATCTTTTGCACCATGATTTGATTTAAAAAGTGTTTGTACACCTTTTTGATCATTTTAATGCAAATTGATGATCCAACAAATAAACTTCTCCTGTTCCCGAGGTAAGTGCATGACCTGCTTTCTGAAAAGTATTGTATATTTAGGAGCTTCGGGATTTGTTTTCCAAAGGCTGCAAGGTTCTTCATTGGTCCGCACTCTATTGCCGCCCTGAGATGGTTATGTCTGCTTCCTGCCCGGGCGTCTTCAGTATTGGGTTTCCATGTTCTCCCTGTGGATGGGCGGTGAGCCCTGCCTCTTTAGAGCGAGAGTAATCCTGATTCACTTCCATCTTTGCAAGCCATTCTTTGTAGCGTTTGCATGTTCTCCCTACGCATGCATGCATGTGTGTGTGTGTGTGTGTATGGGTGTGTATGTGTGTGTGTGTTGCCCACAGCCAGCAAAGACAGACTTCAGGTGTCCAAGGCCGCATCAGACACAGAATTCTATTTTTAAGTGTAAGAAATGAATATTCAGTGTTTGCACTTTCGACGAGGAGACAAGCTCTGCGACCCAAGTCTTTCCAGGTGATATCCTGAGACTCAGCTGTTGGGATCACACACACACACACACACACACACACACACACACACACACACACACACACACACACACACACACACACACACACACACACACACACACACACACACACACACACACACACACACACACACACACACACACTCTCTGATGGTGTCGTGAGATTTGCTTTGCCTGACAGCAGCACATCTCTCCCCTCAGTTGCTTTTGTGGTCCTGAAAGGGCTGCACAGAAAGTACAAGAGCGCTGACCTAAAAACAGACTTTTTCCCCCCACGAAGCTACGAGAACACACACAGTTTCAGGTTTTAAGTGGGAGGGAGTTTTAAGTGACCACCGGCGTAGCAGATGGTGAATTTCCACAACATAAACATGTATAATAGTAGGTAAAATTAGGTAGTGAAATTGAAGTAAATTGCTGCCCTGATGGACGATGTTATTACCTCTTTAACACTTTGTCTGAGCAGTGCTGACACATTTTAGAAATCTACATTTCTCATTCCGTTGAGGTATTGGATGTGGATCAATGTGAGTGAGGCTCAGCGCTGAACTCGTTCCCCACCGGCAGTCTGATGGGTCTGTTTTCTAATGAAACAGCGTCTTCTCGGGAAATAATGACACTCCACTGGCCTCTGCCAGTCGCAGACAGCCACGTTTCCTTTATTTATGCTATGAGTAATAATATTATGTTTAATAATACACAGGTCCAGGTAGGTGTGAGAGGTACACAGGGGCAATTTACGAAGCGATCTGATCATTATTTAATATCCACAGCAAAGAAATTCAGGCTAAAATGTGCCAATATGTGAAACACTGAAATCGTATAGCGCTCACAAGCTTCAATGAGCTATTGGTACTGTAATTGGAAATGGTAATGAATCACAGCCACTACCAGGCCATCAAAGCACAATCTACCATTATGTTCAACACATAACAGCTCAATTTCCCATGATGCTAAGGAGCTTGCAACAAGAATTCATAAACAGTACCATCAACATAAACAGCATATTGCAGAGCATTTAAATCATGTAAAGTCACATGCCAACAAATTGATTTACTGTGACAGTGAAGAAGAAGAGGAAGAGGAAGATGTGCTTTATAATTTAATGTGTTTGTCAGACAGAAATGTGGCAGCTCCTACTGTATCTTTCACCTCATTTGCTCTTTCCAAGTAAATAACAAGAGCTGGGATCCCGTCAGAGAGAGAGAGAGAGCTCAAAGATAAAATCCATTTTACAAAGATGTAATCACACAAGGAGCTTACAGTGCCTCTAATATGAGAGATAGACAGAATGCTAATGGCTTCTGTAAGAATCCTTTTTGTTGGTGTAAGAAAACACAAACATTTGGAGGTCGCCCAACATGAGAAATAATAAAATATAAGACAGTGAGTTCATTTCTGATTAGAAGAGACATTATGTTCATTAATTGGGTGAACCGATGCATTAATATGAAACCTAAATGGTGCTACTTATCATTTTTACGGTTGCCTTAGAGGGATGTAATTGTTTCAGATACAACAAATAACTTCAGAACACTTACTAAAGGTTGTAGTTACACAGAGCTGTAGTTCACAGAGGTGATTATGTACTGCTCAAATGTACCTGTATATAGAATCTGCCTGATTTGTTCCATTTTAAAACAAAATCTCACTGCTTCACTTTAGAAACATGCAAAATGGGGAAAAAAAGTGCACAGTAAAAACAAATGTATCAGCCGATTCTCTGTTCCAGGTATCTGAATATTGTACAAACTATTCATTTTATATATTATTCACATATATATATATGTAAATCTTAAGGTTCAAACAGGACTGAGATGCAGAGTCCTGAGAGCACACTTGTCTGCACACACACAGAACTCTGTGCTTTCAAACCACACTCAGTAGAGTCAACAGGAGAGCAGCTGCTTGGAGGTGATACCATTCAAATGACATAAGTCGCCTGTTATCCAGTGAGTTGATAATTTCCCTCAGGTACTCCTGAGCGCACTGCTTAATCTGTCAAGTAACATAACAGGAGTCCTCTGGAGGAATCGGGTTTTCAACATTTTGTGATGGACAAAGAGAAAAAAATCACTGGAATGTCATTTGTTAATTGGAATTATCTAATAATTTAGCAATAAATGTCAATAGATGTTGTGTCATTCCCACATGTTATTGTTGATGTGAGGCATCAGAGATGGAGCAGGACTAAATGTTTTGGTTAAACTCTAAATTTGACACGTTAAGTCCCGTTAACACTTTTTCTGATGGGAAAATCACTGAGAAGTGAAGGAGAGACTACAAATAGAAAAAGAATACGTGTATGTTCAGATTATTGCAATAATAAATTTGAAAAATATCAAACCCTCCCAGCAACAGATTCAAACCAGGGCTTTTCATAATGTGAAGCTCGAATCCTAACCACTACAAACCATGCACCATGTTTTTATTATTAATTTCAATGAGCCATAACCAGAGGAGTCAAGGAAAAGATCTTCATGTCCAAGTAGGGGACTGCAGTGTGAGAAAGTTTTTTTTTTCCAAACCATGTTTTATTCTTTTATATTTAACAAAAACAGCATATTTATACCAGATTTTTTTTTTTTACCTAAAAGAGCCCACTAGATGGCAGCATATTATTGGCTTGTCCATGTTGCCATTAGCTTCCTTAACAATAACTTCAAGATGTTCTTTTCCAACAAATAATAATTAATTCACCACATTCATCAAACTCAACTTTGAGCTGCTGGAATGAAATATTTACTCATATTGCTGTCCGGGCCGAAGGTCGTCACTGCCAGCCAGAAAACGATGGGAGGAGTGGAGGAAGAATTTAGCAATAATTTACATTTGTATTGGGCCAGCATTTACTTGCGAGAGTAGCGAAGTCATTTGAAGTTTCCATTTGCTCTTTTTTTTCTGTTTAACTTGTCTCATCCGCTGTGTTTATATGAGCCGGACTGAAGTGATTTACATGTGAACATCCAGAAACACAGCTGATGGCTTCTTCACGGTGCATCCTGTGTACTGTGGAGCATAACAGAGACACTGTGACCCAATTATCAGCACAGTCACGAGGGTGTACATAGTTTGGTTTCTTTTTTTTTTTTTTTTCCATTCCCAAAGTTAAGTCTGAGTGTTGTTAAAAACCTGGCCACTCCCATCATCCTCCACTATGAAATCCACCAGAAAGTCAAGAGGAGCAGATGCAACACAATCTGTAGAGAATCTGCTTTCCCACTGCCCAAGCTTGACTCTGTCTATCTGCCGCAATCCAATGTTAACAAAGCTTTTGTTTTATAAGCTCTCTCTTCTCACACGAGGGCTTTGAGGAGATAACTAGCCTGGATCTCACTTCCCCCGCAGCTCCGAGCTCAGAGTGGGGCTGTTTTGTGACTATACCCTCCGCCTGTCCCGGGGCCTCGGGGGCAATGAATTACATGAGCTCAGAGCTGCTTACATGTTCACCATTCCCCTCGACCTGCTTGAGTCAGACACCAGCCACTTCTTTTCCGCTGTCTGCCCTGACTCATAAGCACCGGCGACGCTTCGTGTTTACAGAGCCTCCAGCAGAGGCTGACATACCTGTCCAAAACATTTATTAGGATGAACTCTGCACAGATATGATCTGATAAACACAGTCGAGTTTGCTGAATTAGTGGGGAAAAAACAAAAAAAAACAACGACATGATTCAGCCACAACCTCAGCATGCTTTTGTCTGTAATTGACATATGTTTGCAACTTGTAAGCAGGGTTTAGTTTTATGGGCAAGCTGAATACATTAAAGTCTTTTGATGGCCTTTTTGCGAGCTGAAGTAAACAACATACTTCCTCTGCAGTTTCCCTCAGATGGCAACGGAGCATTATTTTCCACTTCTTCTCAAATACTAAACCAGATGTTGATTCCTCACTCTACCCTATATTTCTTCTGTGAAGTCAGGAAAGTCTCGGGAACGGCTCTTCCCCACCGAGTTCAACAGAGTTTGATTTATGAATACAGATACTTTGGAGTTACTCACATTCTCACTCATCTCTTCTCAGTCCTCACAAATGATTTTGTGGCCATATTCTTGACATGATTGTCAACTATTATTATTGAAATGTATTTTTCAACATACACAGTTCCACAGCCACAATTACAGAGGCACCTAACTTTCACAAAGTGAGTCCTGAAGTGATTTTTTTTATATATGCTGAACATCAGCATCTGTTGCAGGCTGTTTGAGTTGCAATGAACTGAAACATTGTCTCTGCGACAACAAAGAACCAAGTGTTTCAGCAGCTTCAACAGTTTTGTTCTTAAGTCTGATTTTCAGTGAAGTTAAGCGTGTGGAAATTACAAGAACTGATAAGACATTACCCGAGATTAAGGTGTTCCTATGTTTCACACTGATACACATGAAGAAAAACAAATCCTTTAATTATCGTTTGTATGTCGCAGTACAGTGCAATTTGTCCTCTGCGATAAATCCAAATCCAAGGCATCAGTGGGCAGACACTGTGTGATATGAGAGAGCATTTAGGGTTTAGGAGCCTTGCTCAAGGGTGATCCTTTAGGGCGAAGACCCATGGGATTTGACAATTTGTTGATTCAAACCTGCAAACTTCTCAGCCTAGTCACTCAGAGCCTAGTCTAAATGACACCACGTGAAGTGACACCTCAACGTAAAAAAAAATAAACATATGGCAACGTTAATAATCGATCACCATGATAGAATTAGTTGCAGGGGTGCAATAACAGAGGTTTCCCTGGATTTGTTGGACTTGTTGGAGCTGCAGAGCTGCTGCTTCTCTCGGTCCCACTCACTGATCCAGCTCTTTATCAGCAGCATTCGTCTTGGTGGGTTATTTTTCAAAGGTCCTGTTCAAAGGAGGCGAAGCCCCTCCTTGATCCAGAACTAACTCAGTTTACTTGGTTCGACTCTTTCCACAATACCGTCCATCAGTGACCTCCTCAAGGAAGCGTCCAAGATTCACAGAGGGCCGCAAAGCCTTATTTGCTTTAAAGCATATCGTTCCTTTTATGTTTTAATAATAGATGAGTCAGAATCTATCTCATTTATCATTTATTTAAGCAAACCTAAAAGATACGTGAAGAAAAAGGTTGGGAGCCGCTGCCTCAGATGTCTTAGTGAGTTTAAATTAATGTTGGCTCACCTTTTTAGCAGCTGTCTGTATGTTGGTGATTCATCTCAGCTGTTTTCAGGCCGCCTCTTATTGTCATCGTGTAGTAATATCCAGAATATGATCCATCTTTTTCCAAATAACTGATGTAATTTCAGCCTAATGATGAATATGAGACAGATGTGTGTGAGCAACACAAGAATAGCAATAACTATGTGCACATCATTAACACACAGGTCATTGAGAAACATTGCAAAATGTAACATTACAGAGTCTTTTCGAGTGGACAAACTTCATTGCAATGATGTTCAGTGACTTCAGTCATCGTCGTTCATTGACTGCCACATTGTCATCACACACAGTTCTGCTTCTCGTTCTGTCTTCTGTAAGCAGAAAACACAAACTATTTGTTTTCTCTCTGCATCAGCGAACCACTGTCTGTGGTGCATTTACTTGATTACTTTTAAACTTGTGTAATGAAATCACAGTATATCAAAGTGTCAGTTTCTCCTGCATTGGTGTTTCAATACTGATGGAAGCCAACTGAAATTTAATCTCGGACTTGGCAACACAGTCTCGTGTGTATTATTCCTTTAGGAACTGGATATGCTTAAAGAATATTATCTGTATGTGGAGCCATGGAATTGTAAAATTCTGTTTGCCAAATCATGAGGTTTCTGGGAAAACAGTCTGCCATGTGCAGATATAATGCGAGGCTACAGATTAGGCCACAAAGCATCTGAGGTGGAACAAGATTTTTTTTCTTTCTTTCTTTTTTTTTTTTGTTTAACTGACTGACTTGTGCTTTTTCCTTATATGTGCTGGAACTGGAGGTTTGTTACCCTCTTTCTTAACTGTTTACTCGAGGAAAGGTATTTGGAAAGACTGAAAAGCAAACATTTAGCGCTGGACTTTTCTATTTCCCAAGACTGGAGCTTTCACGAAAGAGGAAGTCCTTTTCTGTCATGGCCACTGTGAGCAGGGGGGGACTTTTGTCATTCGAGTTCTGTTTTGCAGCCCAAAAAATCTGACACATTAGGGAACGCCTTGCTGGCCAGAAATGTCTAACCAAGCCATGTAAGACTTGGTCTGTTGCCAACCTCGCCCTCGCTGCACTTAAAAATGTTTCTAATTTTGAGGCCATTGGCAGTGTCTGCCATTTTCTCTTTAGTTGGTAACCATGGTGGTTGTTGTGTTTGGTCGCAGCTTTCCTTTATTTGCAATTAGACGCTGCGGGAATACCTCAGATTACCTTTAATGCCTGCAATCAACAGTTACAGTGTGCTTACTTTTAATTCGGAACATAACAATGAGAAAATTGTTTCAAAAGATGCTTGGTTTTCAACTGTAATATCTCATAATGCCTGAAAAGTGTTATATGATCTATTTGCAAAAAATTTCAGTGGGCAAGTGGATTCAAACAAGTTTGCTGGATGACCTGTTTCAGCACTAAACAAAACTCAATCTCATTCTCAGTCATTGGCCAACATGTAATTCAAATGATTTTATTGAGCCTTCAACCAATGTAGAAAACAATTGCAGTGAAGAAAGATGTTTCTTAACTTCAGAATTACTGGTGCTGACAGTATTTGTCTGGAATGATGAACTGAAGTCCCATCTCACAAACAAACCCAGTAGTTCAGAGATTGAGTGTTGAAAATCCCTTTATAAAGTATCACATTATGCGACTTCTTTTGGCACCAACTGTATTAGTTGACAGTAGCTGTGATTTGTAGCCTGAAATAAACATTATGAGGACTGTTTGCTGCTTTCTCCATGTTAGAAGTTTATCTTCGCTGTTTTTTTGCTGCTTCTTTTAATTGACATTAGTTCATTTGGGGGACCTTCACCTCCGCCTCCAGCTCCAGTGGACTACTTGCAGCCAAAAATGAATCCATAGAAATAATTAAATGAATTATTGCCAGAATTGTAATCTAATTATTATTTGATGATCATAATTGTTGACTCAAGCAGACTACAATAAAGTTTGTGCCTCATGGTTTCACTTCCAACTCACTGAACTTGTTCTCGCAGCTAAACGTGAATCTGATCATAACACTTTAATTGAATCAGACCCTCACAGCGCTGACATCTCAGATAATTAGAGTAATACAACTACGTCCACACCGTTATAACATTCTAACTAGGGAAGACAATTAAAAGTGGTACTTATATACAGTACTCATAGAACTAGTGACAGTAATCGAGTAAAAATAAAAAAAAAAAAATAATAAATGGGCTGCTGACCGAGGTGGAATCATAAATGATGAAATCTTTTAAAAGTTAGTTGCAACAAACACATAACTGTGGTGCTCATCCAATCCAAATCAACGTTGTTGTTCATTATAGATAATCTGAATCACAATTCAAACCAAACAAAGGACGCCTGAATTAAACCTGACGACTGGTTTTCCAGTGAGCGACGGCGTCCTGGTTGTAAGTCTCTGACTGTAAGTGGTGGCTGTGTGTATTCTATAATGAAACACCTTAGTGTGACGTGTTTTGTTGTTCAACAGTCCACCCGGATAACACTTGATGCCGGCTGTCTGCCAGCTGCTGCGCCGGCTGTAACAACCAGCGCAGTGCTGGAACGTTCCCATGCAGATCCTCTATTCATCCTCACACAGCGACATGCAGCTCATGTACACAGCACAGAACGAAAGCAAATACAGAGCCACTGCTGCACTTCATCAATGTAAGAATGTATTTTTGATTTAAAAAAAATTACCTTCTGAAAAGCACATGTTTTATCACATAAAATGCAAGGCCTCTAAACCATGACTGGTTTGACAGCACATGGTGGATAAAAGATTAAATCATTCCTTCTTCCTTTTCAAGTTACTGTACATAAACTCTCAGGTTTTGAGCATTTCCCCCTTAATATGAGGCAAATAGACAAGGTATATACCCTGTACAGGACAGTGGTTAACACACAGAATCCTGAAATGTAGGCGACATGTATTCATACAGCAGGAGGAATCTGGAGTACCTGTAGAAAAACATGCAAACTTCACACAGCGGGGCCATTTGGAAGCTTTCACTTTAAACAGTGACATCACTGTGCTAGGTCCTTATAGCAACATGAGCAGTGGGGAAAAAAACAAAAGCATATTTGTAAGTCTGAACATCCATTCAAGAATATCAACAGATAAGTGGAACACAAATGTTTGCATAATTGCGGTGAGAGAGTTGATATCGAGCTCTGACGTTGATCAATTTAATAGTTGCCTTTCGGTGACTTCTTTGTTTGCCATGTTTGGAAGATGCCCTGCAACAAAACCGTTGAGATTTGAGACTAGATTGGATTAAAGAATACTCAGTCCTCCTCGGATACTGGATACCAGATGACTCGATTGATAGCGATTGGAAAGCTTTAATCTAAGGCTTCTTGTGCAATTTATCCATGTTCACAGATCAATAGCTTGGTAACTACTTTAATTACATCATAGTGTTCCAATTATTTTCAAATTTGCACTTAAATTAACTCTTACTTTTTCTAGTAGAGGTGAAAAGTTTCAGGGAATGGAGTTTATGTCAATGGGACTGATCTCAGTATTTTTTTTTAGACACATTTCCAATCATTTCACAATCAAATCTGCCCAAACATTTTCCTGTTCATTTCTTTTGTGATGAGATTGTAGAAAATAAAGATTTGATTTGCTTGTGGGTAAATATTTTTTCTTCATTAAAAGACCTTTGCACATACTGCAACAACTTATAAAGGAACAAGTGAAAAGGTTATTGGTTCCCGTGATGAAAAAAACAGTGCTTATATTTCACCTATGGCACACATTCCTTTTTGTTTCCATTTCAGAGCTTTCAACAGCTGATCGTTTCCTTCCATTAGCCTCTCCACTTGCCTGGCAGCTCCATCCTCGGCACCCTTTTCCCTGCAATAGCTATCGTCTCTTCTATAAACCATGTCAGCCTCTTATCTCTCACACTCCCACCAAACAGTTCAACATGAGATGTCCTTATAATGTACCCATCCTTAATCTCGTCCCTTCTGCCCACTCTCAGTGACAAGATAAGAGATGGAAGACATTATAAACCAGAAGAATACGGCCTATTCGTCAGGCATATGCAAAAGTTAATTTTTCTTCCCGAGGAGATCACATGTTTCAGAGCTTTTAATGGACATTTAAAACACTTTTGAGGGAGCAGATTTGTCGGACAATGATTATTGCTGAGTGTGTGGTTCTTGTTGGCCTCTGACCTTTCATGTCACTTTGTCTGCCCTTCGTTGACATGTTTGTCTCAGAGACAAACACAGAAAGCCTCTACTTATGTCGAAGGTGATAATCTTGACTGAAGTCAGTTTATTTAATCAACTTGCACGTCAATATGAAGCATATCTTGTTGTTCTTCATGGAGGACTTTGTTCCATAGATTGCAAAAACAAAAACAAAACCCAAAACAACCATGACTATAATGGAGGGAATAAAAGTGAAAAGAGTAAACAGGCAGAATCTTAGAGAGCGATCATCGTCATTCAGTAGTTGTCATGTGTCCTATTCTTTTCCTGACCACAACTCCACCTGCTCTAATGACATATTTGATTCATTTTAAACTCAAGATCTTCAATTGTGAACTTTTATCATCAATTTTCCTCTGTATATTTTCCTTTCCCCTCTTTCTACAATGTATTTTTTTTTATCTCTATTTCTTAAATTGTGAAACACTTTGAGCTGCGTTGTCAGTATGCAATGTGCTATATAAATAAAGTTATTATGATATACAGTGCAAATCGTATTTAAATGCAGCGTACGACATTGCGTCTTTACCATCCCTTAGACTGAGGAGCTTTTCGGTTTAAAAGCTGATAATAAAAAAGCTATTTACGGGCCAACATGCACAAAGAGGGACTCACGGGAAGGTTGACGGAAGATCGTCACGTGCACAAGTCAATGTCTGCTGGCAGCAGAGATGTTAAGTTTCCATATAGGTTCCTCTTGCCTGGGCCTTTCTTGAAACGCCCCCTGCCTCCAATGCAACTTGTTGATGAGGACCGGGGAGATGGAGATGGAGGTGGGGTGGGGGCAGTAATCCCCCTGTGGTGACGTCACACGGGCTCTCCGGACGCACGCAGCGTCTCGCTCAGAGCTGCAGCAGCCAGGCGGACAGTGCGCATCCCAGGACGCAGCATCAAGAGGAGCCGGGGCTCAACTTCCAGCTGACAGCGACAACTTAACGCTCTTTTCAGGGGGAAAAAATGGGTACGTTTTCCAAGCAGAATTTAGGAACTTTTAGCTGCAAGCGGCGCACGACAGTTGCTTTTGTGTGCGTGTGGAACAACAACACAGCCCTGCGTGGCTCCAACTTTCGGGGCGCGCCTATTGATTTAATACAAAGAAATTCAACTTTTGTTTGAATGGTTGTACTGTCCTCGACGGATCCGGGCTGCGCGCCTGACCCGGTTTCACGGGAATCGGCATTAGAGCAGCCTGCCGAAGCAAGTTGAAGGAAAGCGATTAGTGAGATTAAGTCTATCAGGGATCCTGCAGTCATCTCTGTGCGGCTCTGCCGAGGTGTTAAACCCGGATCAACATGCTGCCTTCAGCCTCTCCTACAAACTTTCAGACATTTCGTTTGAAATATTTTCACATTTACCACCCCTATTTTATTAACTTGCGATGAGCTTTACTGATCAGAGCTGGCTGATTATGTTGTTGTTTCGGAGCTTCATTGTATTGATTTGTCGTTAAACTGCTTTGCATGCGTCGGATGAGGCGCTGGAAGCAGCGTATTGTTTTTGTCAGACGCTTCATGGCTGAGGCTTGCTGCATGTGTCATGTAATTGCAAAGTATGAAGGGCTGAGCTGAGACTGTCCCATCTTTAAATCAATCCCAAGTGTTGGCCAGCTTTGCCTCCTACCTGGGGGTGGGGGATTCCTGGCAAGAACGAGTTGGTGATGTTGTGGACGTTTAGGAATTTCTCTCACGACTTGGGAAATGGAAACAACTAAAAGCTGAACAGCTCTGCACCAGATCCACTCACTTTTAACATGCCGTTATTATCACAATCATGGTGAGATATTAGACAGTAAAATGACATAAATTACATTAATAACTGTTATTCTTTGATTTTTGAGCAACCAACTTGAGTTTGGGCAGCGTTTAATAGCTTGTGTTGTTTGTCACGGTGCAGCTGAGGCCGGGGAAGAACACTGTGTGAGAATGTGTATCAATGCTCATTAATTCGCTCTGAAGCTTTCACAGAAGCATCTTTGTGCTCCTAATTTGGAGCCGCTTCTTTGTGTGACTTCAGTGGCTCTTAATGTAGAGAGCGAAGTTCACTGAATTGCAAGTTTCATAGCGGATGCCCTGTGAACTAATTCCCCACAGACCCTTATTCACTGTCTCATAGAGGATATAACTCTGCATGGCAATCAGCCCTTGTGCTTTGTCCACTTCCTAAAGCTCACATTTTATATTCACATATTCTCCCTGGCTGTTTTTAAAAAAAAAAAAGGAAAAAAAAAAGAAGAAGAGTCTGTTGTGTACAAGAGGAGAATGATTTATTGAGGGAAAGGTCTCTTATCAGAAAAAAACAACTTTGTGCTGTAATGCGAGGACGTTTGTATTTGCATGTGAAGTATCTTTAAAAGCAAATGATAGAATAACTGTGCACATCAGCCCAAAATGAACAAAACATCTCTTACTGTGTGTGAAGCTCTGAAGGTAGATGTCACTCGGAGTTTGTGTAACTTTATGTCTGGTTTGATTTTTGCGGTGACCTTCACCCCGCTGAGGGAACCAAGTGTTTTACGCTTTTCTGCCCTTGCCCCAAATGATTTAGCAGTGCATCGGCCTGTGTGAAGGCTGTGGGAGGATACTTGGCTTCACTCTCCTGAATTCTCAATTCAGACGGAGACGAGTCATTTTCCACCAATGTCTTGTTAAGTTCTCTGTGTTCTGAAACAATTACCCCCAAGGCCACCGCATAGTTGGCACAGCCGGTTTGATAGCTAAACAGCCAGTATAGCTGAGGTCTCAGCTCTGCCTGTAATTCACCAGAGCCAAACGTCTGAAGAGAAAGTGCTGTTTGTAAAGAGGTGGTTTTCTTTCTTGTGTTCACTAGAACAGAGAAATGACGGAAATCCTTGCGTTTTTGTTTAGTTTTTTACATATTCACACAAGAATATGAACAAAGAGCATATTTTCATTAACTTTTGGCAGTGAATACAGCATTATAGGAAAATATCTTCGTTCAACAGTGTTGAGAAATATACCGTCATTTTTCTACTATTTAATCCAACAGGTGATCCGACCATTCCAATGCAGAGAATGTAGGATGTGATTATGAGCAGTGTGTCTGTTCCCCTTACATCCAGGCCTTTATTGTCTCCATTTAAGAGCAGGTTTTCCTTGAGGAACCATTTCATTGGAGTCTTTTTCATTCACCGTGGCCTTGTGGAAAAGGCTATCAGTGTTGGATCCAGAATCCAGCGTTACATCACAGTTTATGAGTAAGTCAAGAAAAGTAAGCATAGGAAACTGCACAGTTCTGAATCAGCCCTTAATCGAATACATTGCTGTCATTCTCTGGCTCAGCTCGTGCTGACTTGTGTAATGTGTGTGTGAATAAAGCAAACGTTTGTGATACAGTGAGCTCAGATCCATGTTTTGATGGGCGATAACACACGGGGGATGTGTCTTTGACTGTCTGGTGAGCTTTGCGATTGTGCATCTGGAGAAGGATGTCTGGAAAGTGTCCAATTACACATCAGCACTGATCACTGTCACAGGCTGCAGCGTGAACTCTAGGAGCTATGACCCTGCATCCTGAGGCTGAGGGGAGGAAAAGACCCGTGACTGCTAATGCTGTGCCACGAGAAGTGTTTTTGAACTGTTGGAATCAACAACTTGTCACCAACGGTGGAGCCAGAACAGAAATGCTGATTACCCCCCCTCTATTTTTTCGTTGACTCATGGTTATCCTGCTCCAACTGCTGGGTCAATGCTTCTCCTCACAAGACACGAGTGAAGAGCATGGGGCTGCAGGAATGAGTCACCGTGGGTACTGGAACCAAAACTGAACTTTGCTGTTGTTTTGTTTGTGTAAATCAAAGCCTTGTTTGCTCCAAGACAAGACTCCCCGAGTCTGAAATCCTTTGCGACCGATCCCACATTTTGATGTCGCCATCAATAATTCCTAAATTGCTTTTCTTCTTGGGTCTGCAATGATTAATTATAGTGAATCCTCCATAATGAGGCAGTTGCTGTCATCGTTACATGATTTCTGGGCTCCTTTCCATTTGGCGTTGCATATGACCGAGCCTCTTTGGGAACTCTACAGCAGACGAGACCCATAGAATCCCTCGTGCGACCGTGCAGCTCTAAAAGGAAACCTCTTCAGTTCAGTCAAGACTTTATTCATCTCCTGATCGTCCCAGCTCTATTTCTCTCTGGTTCTCTCCTCTTTTTTAAAATCTTAATTGCACTTTTCCGCCTTTGCAAATTGTCTCATATGCAGGTCTGCCAGAGGAGTCATGTTAATTTGTTGAGCTCATAAATTTGGCAACAAAGACGGCTATTGAGTATTGTGACATGAAATGATAGGAATAGGACTTCCTGAGTGGGGGTTCTTGTTTGGGTATCACTTTTAGTAAAAGCCTATTCACCCTCAAATAGAAATGATGCATGCAGTTATGCGTGTACATGTCTGTTTGCAAGATCTTTGTTGTGTGGACAGATGCATGTTCACTCTTTGTATGTCGTAACGCGTTTAGATAAGTACAAGCAGCTATAGCCTAGTGTTGGATAAACAATGAAAATACAATCTAAAACACTAAAAACTGAATTTAGAAAATGCACATACTAATGCACAATTAAGTTTCTTTTTTGGTTTCATGTTAACAACTTGCGTGGTATGATTATTTACGAGGCGAACAGCACTCTATCAGTGTTTTGTTCACCGTCAGATGACTGTTCTCGAAGGCCCGTGGGCTTTAGTCAGTTGGGGAAAGCAGACACTGGAGCTGATTGATATTTACATGTTGATCCAACAGGCATTTGGCAAATGCAGTATTTTATGCTATCTACAGTAAGCCACACCACATCACATTGGATCACCATGGTTTTCCCACAGCAATAGAAAGGATGAAAAAAAAAACAGTGCATGCTTTGATAGTCTTCTCTCATCACATGAGCAAGGGACATTGATGTAATAGTCAATAATGTTTCACCACCATGACCTGATTCCATGTTTTCTATGTCGGTCCTTGGGTGAGCAAATATAATACAAACTCTGCTGAAAGGTGAAGAATCAGTGCAAATTGTTGTACGTGAAATTATGGCTCTAAGACAGAAACCAGCGGTCCCACCACTTTGTGACTCATCGCTAACTTGTGTGAGGAGAGAAGTCATATTCGTTACATATTCAATTTGTGAAAATAGTTTTGAAAATTTTACTCTGAAGTCACTTTCATGCCGAGTCGTCATCTATTTATTGAAGATATTGTTAAGAATTGTTATTGCAGCATTGTCAAAGTGTGTGCTCAGTATTTCAAAAATGTACACATTTAAATATGTGCCCCACTTTTATATTGGAAAGCATGCAATACAGAAAAAGGTCATAATTTTGCATTAATTTCTTGTCTGTTTTTGCATATCTCTCCACATAAGCTTTTTAAACACATTTCACACTGTAAATATATATATGACATGTTATACTGTTTTTGTATTTCACAAATGTATTTGGGCAAACGCATTCAGGCCAAGATTAATCAGTTTTTGTAATTGTAACGTTAAATATATTCCATCATATGATTATTGTTGACTGCATATACTAGGTATCTCACACTGAATTGTTGGGTATTCAGCAGCCTGCTGCCCTGTCAGTTTGACTACAGAAGACCTTTAGCATTCAGGTGAGTGTTTCTATGAGATGCAAAAACGTCTGGAGCATCACTTTCTGCTATATTTTTAGTGCTCTAATACGCTTCAGCGTTATCTTGGAAAGCATTGAGGCATTGCTGGATTCTGATTGGCTGATTAGAGAGTAGATTATCTCATTTGAAGTGTATACCCAAACACACCCTTGAGGATATGTAATATTTACAGTGGTCAGACAGTTAGACATATGATTGGATTTGAGCGATTGACTGATCATGAGTACACATGTAAAATAAAAATAATAATTAGAAAAAAACATTCTGAAAACGCTCAAAGGAACTATTCCCCCATCAGTACTGAATCGTTGAGTGCAGTGTCTTGTGTCTTGTATCCAAATTAGGTTTTAAAGTGTGCATATACATCAAACAAACACTTGTCAAGCCATGATGTATTTCATTTCCCTCCACAATCAAGCCCGGCCATTTGGAGCGGCGATCAACTATTTGCTTTTAGATTGCAGTCCGATGACACAGCACACAAGTTTGTTTGGAGGATCCCAGCCATAAGGATTCCTGCGGGGTTGCCAAGTTCTCTAAACTATGGTTTCAACTTGATTACAGGTCCTTCCACAATACGGCCAATCTTAAGAACAAATGAGCGATATTTCTATCAGTCGGCTGATCAACAGGTGTCTCAAATGAATAGTACTGTCTTTCCCTTCCTTCTCTTAAAGTTTCTCCTGTCCTTTCAAGTCTGAAAAGTTTAGACACACTAGGTGGAAAAAAAAAAGATGTACACAAGTATTTCCTGTTGGAATCACATGGGAGTTGTCACAGATGGTCCCATTTTATATTTTCTCTTAGCTTGGTTATCAGAGGGGAGGGACTTTCCAACATGTTTTTCCTAATATATAAAAAAAGACACAAGTGTCAAAAGCGTTAAAAATCAAGAAACACAACTATATACAGTTATTTAGGAGCTGGATGTGGCAGCAGGTCAGATGTAGAACTACTTATGTAGAACTATGAGGAAAAATAAAAAGCGGCTCCAGCTAATTTTCCTGTAAGATCAACTGTCAGAAGTGAGAGCGGAATGAATTAGTCTGCCTTTCAGCTGTGGGAGCCTATAGGATTGAGCAGTGGGCTCCGTGCCCACTGAGTGTATTCAACCCTCCACAGATAGCTCTTTGTCCTCAGCGCTTTTACGCAGCTGCTAAACAACCGTAAGACAAAGGAATCTGGGGTACCCCAGCGCACCAATGAGAAATGTTCCCCATATGAAGAGCTGTGCCAGACTGCCTGGGACCACTGGGAAGCAGCCAAACGCTTTACTCAGGGTGAATTAAACAGGAATTTAAATGAATACCCTTGTAACCCCTTATCACTGATTATTTGCGTCTGCATTCACAATTATGTGTAAAATCCTATTTAGGATGTTTGAGGTTTTTGCGATGACACTGTCACGAAAAAAATGTATTTTTATTCGAAGCTTGTTGTGTTTCTCATCTAAGACACGGTGATGGCACATGACTCCTCTCTGCTCATGTTGTCGTGACGTGGAGCCGCATGCAAGTTAGTGGAGTCATTCTCTGCTGCCAGGAATCATTTTCCTGACCGAGAAAAAAAAAAAAAGAAAAAAAACTTTCCAAGTGAGAGTTTGCATTGTCTGCTTATTATCCTCAAGAGAAAAGCTTGATCGGCAGGAAGAGGCACTTTTGCCAAAGCAGATGAAAATCTGCAATAGCCGAGCTTTTAGAAAGCGACAGCTGCAGGAAACTCAATAGCTCGGGGAGAATTTTGGGGAGGCTGTTAGTTTCACCGGCACAGACTGTTTGGGGGGTTTGAGGAGGATGAATTTCAATTTAACTAAAGAGCTGAATGCTGGATATGGGGGTGGGGGCAAATCAATATATTCACTGTGGAGTTCACAACTGAGTGGTTCACCAATGTGTTTTCCATTTGCACATTTCGTGGCTTTCTGAAGTGTTTGTGTCACTCACTGCAGGTTTACTACGGGGGGGGGGATACAAGCTCACTGCAGCTTCAGGGGAGAGGAAATCCCAGATGTTTCTGTCTGAAAAACAGCTTGACCTCACAACCACACGCAGACCAGAGGAGAGTGAGCAGTATGAGCATTAGAGCTGCACCAGTGAGAGGTCTTGTAAGTCATTTTGGCTTCTGGCCTCCACCGTATGGGGAAACAATACTGTAACAATTCAGTGGCTGCCAGCTGAAAATAGAGAAGTAACGTCGTGAAGGCGCAAAGCATTCAGAATCCACTGAGTAAGCTTCCTGAGACTTAAGACTCAGGAATCTGTATGAGAAAAATGTGTGAAGGATTTGATTCGTGCAAAGTGTGTCTTTTTAATCAGAAGTTGCCACACGATATGGAACATTACCCTCAACTCCCTTGGACTGACTTTGTTTGTTGTCGCAAGTAAAACATTTAAAGTTTGACCAAATATATTCAGAATTCAAGGTTAAGTACTGACATTTTGATTGGGGTTCCCCGCCATATCCAAATTTGACAATAATAAAAAGTCAATATTTAATTACATATTTTATTAATTATTGAGCAGGTTTATTTTGTTGAATCTTTTTTTTTCTTTCTTCAGATTCTACCATTTATTTTCCAACACAGCATTCTCCAAATTGGGCCATGTCGGAGGATGTGAATATATCTTTGAGAAAACTGATGCTGACACTTTTCCCATTGTATTCAAAGTCATTTCAATGTGATATATGGCGTCAGAGAAGTTTGTCTGGATTCCAGCTGGTGCACAGAAGCTTGCACATCTGAAAAACTGTAAGAAAGTCAGTTTTAGCAAACCCTTCAAATTATGCAGATGATTTACAAATTAATCCCAGTGCTCTTTCCTTGTCAGCACAAAATAGTAAGAAAAAGAAGAACAAAGTGATTTGTGATGGATTTGTAAGGCGGGCATATTTTTTGCAACATTTGAAGTGTGGAGCGTGCACAGAATCCATACATGGCCACGTCAATGTTTAGACACTGATTATGATGGAGAGACTGCTTCACATCAAACGGGGCCATAAATGGGTCCCACTTGGCACCGTAGACATGTCTAGTGTGATGGACAGGATTTTACAGTGCGATTAGCTGGAGAGCTACATATCCGCGCTAAAAGCAGTAAAGTAATGGATTGACACAACTCTCATAGAGGTCAACCGGGCGCGATGCCAGTCACTGGAGATTAGCTTCTATCTTTTTCCAGCTTTGTACTTTGTTTCCCACTTGTTTTGTAGCACTTAGCCCCATTGTGAGTCAGAGGGGAAAGAGCATGTCCACGTGGGTGGAAGTGTCAGGTTCAGGCTATGATCAACTCTCACATCCTTCCAGGATCCAGCCCCGGGATGCTCGGCTTTGAGACAACGGGAGGAGTGTCGCGCAACAATGGAATTAAAGCGATCGCTCCGTTGTCATAGTGCTGACGTTGAATCCTGACATAGAGGGTCTGACTGGCTGAAAGGAGGAGGCCCCTCCTAATGAGGGGTTGGGGGAACAGCAATGGTGGGTTTGAAAAGGGGTAAAGTCTCAGGTCAAGGGTGAGAGGTTGGCAGCATGAGGCAGAGGACAATGGGATTGGTGGGAGTGACGCAGGGAGAGATATGCCAACAGCTGGGGGAGACACAGGGGAGGGTGGGGTCTTTTCATGGGAAGCAGCCCCGAGATTAGCCGGAGAATCCCGTGTGCTGTCTTCGTGTCTCAGTGCTTCATTATGTCTCTATTGTGTGTGTGTGTGTGTGTGTGTGTTCACATGCTTGCACTGCGCAACAAGTCGGCATATGAAAGTCTCCAGTCGCAGTGTCATTTGACATGTGAGCAGCTGGAGTGTGAGAAAGTTTGAGCTGTCTGAGATCCACACGAGATGGACACATGGCGTGTGATGCATAGAAATGGAAAAGCTGTTATTTCCACTCTACTTCGGTGTCTTCCCACATGCCATTTTGGATTATGTAATCATTGCCATCACTTTGTTCACGGGTCTGTATGTGATGCTCATTAAAGATGTATGAGTGTCAGGTTGTATATTATTCTCAGGAAGCTGCAGGTGCCCGCTCTATCAGTCAATATGAATTGTGTTGACAAATTCATTGTATCAACCTCCTAAATGTTTACACTGCTAAAATTGCTGTCAAGCCACTCAAGTAACCGTTAAGGCATCTCAACTGTGCTCATCAGAGGCTAAATATAAAAACGCTTACAGTGATAGGTATTGTATTTAAAGGATTAGCACCTCTAAGTAAGGTCCTGTGGGACTTATTTATAATCTGACTCCAGTTTAATGGACCATCATACATTTTAAAAAGGCGTCAAGAGAAGCAGGGTGTAAAAGTGTCTAGTGGGTGGCTCCGTTTGAAATCATTGTGTGTGACGGACATTGAGTGAAAGTGCAGGTTGCCACTTTTACAGTTTGCTATTTCCCAACAATGCTAAAACAGACAGGCCCATCATCATCCATAAACTATACATCTACAATTCCAAGTCACCGATTATTGTAAAAAGCGTGTATCTGGGTTGTGGGAGTAAAGTTGGGCATGCACTTTGCACTTTTGGTTCTAGAGGATTGGCAAGCATCTCTTGTGGCAAAAAAAACCCAAACCATTGTTCTTAAGTTGGGACATTTTGATTTAGATGGTGGATTCCATTGTCGGGCTTGAATGGCTCACGGCCAAAGATATCCTGAGATGATCTTTGGACACGGTCAAAGATTCCACCTCTGCATCTCACAGTTTGAGGACTGCTAGAGCCCACAGTTTCTAAAACTTTCCTCATTTTTCACACTCAATATCCCTTCTGTTGATGATTTGAACTTCCACAGTGCTAATCTGCAAAAGTCGGTGTTCACGATAAACACCATTTTTTTTTTACTAATGCGTTTTCCACTCTGCTTGTTAGTGTTTCATGTCACTGCTTCTTTTTTATTATTCTCAAGCCCTCTGAAGAAGGATGCAGTTCAGCCATAACTATGCAAATGCTTTAATAGTGCTGCCGTTCCATGAACTGCAGAAACTTACTATTAGAACCTGTAATTTTTGGAAATAAATATTTCAGCAAAGGTTGGATATTGTCATTACTTTCTACCACATCAGGCTGTATTCTGAGAGTGTTGATTGAACAGACAAAAGGATATGTGGCATTAGTGTAAGTGGATAATAGAGAGGTGTTTCCTTACAGTTCCTGTTGCTCGGTTGATTTGCTGTGTAATCAAACTGTGGCAGACCACAAATATGGCAAAGACTGTTCTTGACCAGACGCATCATTAAAATATTCATAACACACTGAACGAATAACAAGCCATTATGAAAAGACCTTTACTTTTATTCGCCTATAAGTTTGTGGCCAGCACATGGTGTCATGAAGTTCAACTGCTGTAAACACATACCCCCTCTTTCCCCGAATTTCTATCTTTTTGTTTCTGCTTCCTTCCACTCATTTACTGAAACTCTACAATTCTAGAGGTCATGCCTCCAGGTCGAGATATGACGTTTGCGTTCTGTCCGGCCAAGTCAAAAGGTCAGTGTCCAAGGTTGTGTAAGTTTGAAATCCTGGATAATACAAAGCATCTGTGCCTCTCTCTGTGCCTCCAACACCATTGGGCCAAAACCACAGTGGTTGTGGAAGTGCCAGATAGTCAGGCCCGTGCAGTCATTTTCAGAGGAAAAACATGGCTGTCAGGCATCTCGGAGTGAGTGTTGCTCCGTTTCCAGAATGAACACGATAGTAACACGAACATGCAATCAGAGAAGTGCCGAGTCAGGTACTTTAGATATTGTTTGGTCTTATACTGGTACTAAGACCAGAGTACAATAACCTGATCAGATGCAGAAACACCACAAAACACAGCCCGTCTCTGTTAAAGGAGGCTGAAATCTAATAGGAGTGCAGGGTTTTTCGTTCCCATGCTGCAAAAAATTATGTGTATTTGTGTTGCCTCTTCATCTCCCGTGGTTGGAGGAATTGCTTCGTTAGATGAGGAATGTGTTGGTCAATGTGATGACAGTTTGCACCACGAATAAATGGAGGAATCATTTTTAGCTGTTACCGATTTTATAGGGTAACGTCTGTCACAGAGAATCAAAGCTCAAAGCTCACGTTTAGTAACATCTGGGACAGTGATCACTTTTAAACATTGCTACACATCCTTTTAGGCTCCCACTCAGTGTTTAAAAGGACATTTTAGGCCAGGGTATATTTAATTTCCATACATCCAAAACTAGTGGTCAGACAATTCAACTTAATCCACCTTTTTTTGACTCAAAGACTCTGGGATTGGTAAAATGATCAGAGGTTGAATTGGGAAACAAGCCATTGTTTGCTGCAGCTCTGTGTTATCTTTGGAGCTGCTATCTTTACAGACTGCAATGAAAATAAAACACTCTCGTCTGACAATATAAAGTAATTAAATGCCTTTTAACCTCTTGTGGGTGTATTTTTACTCTGCTCTGTACACAAAGAGGTCAGAGAAAGTAAAGACATTTTTCTTAGTTTATAGCTCTTTGACAGGGCCAAAAGGAAGGCTCATTATAAGTCAGAACACTGTGGGTTCCCCTCTCACTCTACACATTTCTTCCAATAATGTTCATTTTTCTTCCATAGAAAGCTACATGGCTTTTCATTGAAATGCAGCTTTGAGTTGAATATCGATGGAATTGGGTTGTTTATTCATTATATAGCAGCAGCAGTCATTCCTCTGTGGTGAGTTAGGAGCATTTTACTTCATGTAATGTTGATTATAGTTGCAGTTTCCAACAGATGACATGCGAATTCGGTTTTGCAAAGGTGCAAAACAATTTGTGAAGCATTTGCTCTTTAGCAGGCCTACAGAGAAAAATAGGTCAGCAAAGGAATAGATCTGAATAATGGGTTTGTTGTGTGGTGCTCCTGTAAACCAGTCAATAACCTGGATTCATCCCAAACATGCCTGATCAGACTGACGTATATATGGGGGGGTTGGTATTTTTAAACTAGGCCAGTAATGCCAGTGGAGTGCACTAGAAGGAAACTGCCATGAAGCTCTCTGAAACAAATTGTCCAAGCAATGTTTACAAGAAACTCGAGCTCCAAGGCAATATATTGGTGTTTTCCTCTCGTGTGCCACAAAGCTTTCAGGGACATTTAACCAATCAGGTTTGATTTCTGGTTTTGGCCACTTGCCTCTCTATGAACAGATGCAGACCTTAACAACTCGCTCATGTGGCCCATTTAGCTTGCCTTGCCTCTCTATGTTCTGGTGTGAGGCTGCTTTCTGAGGCCGTTAGCGGCGGGTGTAAGTGGTGCTTGGGCCCGCATGGGCACAGATCTGTTCTCTGAGAACTGCCTCTTCAGTATGAGCCAGGCAGGGTGCAGGTCTTCACGGGTGACTGAGCACTGAGGAGCATTGAGGGCCCCCGGTTTCACAGCTTGAAAGGTTGACCCACAATGAAACCTCCCTCATTTGTGTGAGCTTCATCATCATTCAGTTTGTGTCGTGGAGTAGGGGAGTGGTGCTGTCTCAACATTGAATCTGAGCATGCAGCACTCTGGCGTCGTGTCCAACATTCACATGTTTATTCCCACACCCACTCGGCCTGTCAGGACTTCAGTAAATCTCAGTCCAATCAGTCTCCTGCTCTATATTCATTTGGTGTGCTTCATTCACTATGTAATTAGTTGCTCTTAAACTGTTATTAATGCTCCATTGATTGGCATTTACTAAAACAGCATAGCTAAGAGATGATTTCATTCCTAACTGTAAGAACAACGTTTATGTTTTTCGCTCTTCGTCAGTACACCTCGTCCCTCCCTACAGTTTCCTGAAGTTTATCTGCATCACAGTTTTTAATGTCTACATTCCAACATAGCCCATGTCACTGAACGGTCCAGATCAATTGAATCAGGTCAACTGGACATGCACATAGAGTCATTTGAACACATTATACCTGGAAAATAAGCACATTTCTTGCAATTTGGGGAGGAACTTTTTTTTAAAAATGTTGGACAATCTCAAAAAAAAATGGTTTTCCATGACAAATGGTCGAGTATAGTTGGCCTGATTGAATTGCTGTGAGATGCGTCCTTCCCGGACAAATGAGAACAGAGGCTTACTGAGTGATCATAAGTATAAAGAAGACCAAATGGATATGAAAAATTGTTATTTCCCCATGTCATCTAAACTTTAAATGCACATAATGTATTCATATATTTATATATATATATATATATATTGGCCTAATAATTTGTTTTGATGTTCTTGGTTTGTGTGAATGACCTGGTTTGAGCTGGTTTTAGTGTCGCTAATGGAAGAACCCCTTATGAGCCAAAAAGCATTTTTCTTTTTGACCACAATTCTAACTAACTATTTACCAATAAATACCATTTGTGTTGAGTTTCTGAAATTTATTGCAGCAGTTTTTCATCCATATACTTAATCGCTTTTCCCAGAAAGTTTCCAATGGAAGTATTTAATGGACATGTGCTTGGAGGTAACATATTTGAGATTTCTGTGTTTATTTGCATCGAGGACAAGATGAGGAAAACAATAATAATATTTATTTACCTGCTCCATCTTGATTAAATAACCATCAGATAGTACATCTGTAGTTTTTAAAATGAATCAAAAGCACATTTTGATCAAGCCTGATCACGTGTTTTCAATTTGTCTTCACACGAGTGCGATAAACATTTTGTTGACTATTCAGTTTTTTTCAAGGCTTGCAGATGAATCACTGTATTGGTTTTGACTTCAGTGCCTTAATTAACATGCAATGCCTTGGGTGATTCAAGTTGAACTGTTTCAGTCCTGTGCATAATCTCCTTCATGTGATGCTTTTCTTGAGCTCCGAGTGCATTTCACATGAGAATCATAAGAGCAGATAAATGAATCAGCACACAAATACAAAGTTCACCTTCACTATTGGACCGAAGTCGCCATGACTTCTCGGGGAAGTTGTTGGTTCTCCTGGATGTTACAGGGCTGAGTGTAAAATGGCTTGAAGCTTAGTGCGGCATTTGTTGTTGTGGGATCCCCGCTAAGTTCACTTCCCTGACCCCTGAGGCTCCCCTCCCTGCTGATCCCCCCTTCTCTCCGAGGTCTGGTATCCGTGAGAAGACCTCACTCCGGCTCTACTTCAGAACCCCCCCACTTCTCTGCTGAAAGGCCTTTTCTCTCATTAGCATGCCCCTGGGGCTCCCCGGCCTGCTGCTGCCAAACAAACACAGCCAAAATCTTCTTCTCCGTCTCCCTTTTACTGTCTGTTTCTCTGGTCATCTCTGCTCATCCATCTCTCCCTGTGGCTTTATGTTGCACAAGTTGTTGTTTTTTATTGTATCAGCATATTTTGGCTCAAAGCTATCACTGATTTGGTTTATTCTCGACACTCTGTTTATCCTATTTAAAAAACATTTTTTTATGCCGTTTCCTGTATTTTCTGTAAAAGGCCAGAGGACGCTTTACTTCCTGTTCAAGGAAATGTAGATCTGACGTTCTTTCACGTGCTCTCCTTGTGACATACAAACCACCAGATGGAGAGGAGACCGCGGTCAGAGGTTGTTAATGTATGCTGCAGCATGAAGGGGGCATATGGTGCAAATCAAGAGATGAAGGGTTCACCCTCACAACACCACCACCACCCCCCCCCCCCCCCCCCCCCCCCCCCCCCTTTGGCCAGTGGTCAGACGGGAAGTAGACAAAGGTGATTGTGTGCCTGTAGGCGTTTTGCTGCAGTGCATGAAGCACAGAGCGGTTTTCACCCAAAATCCAACTTTCCTGCTCTCAACACGGAGAGCTTTCCCCAGATTGCGACTCATGGCGCTACTTGAGATTGTGAGACGGGGGTGGCTGAGTTGGTCAAAGATTTTTGTATGTCATTGAAAGGATAGTTTGACCTGACCACCTGAAAACTCAATCCCAAAATAGTCACTGCAGACAAAATAAATTAACTTTGTGGTCAGGGCAAAATCCTCACTGACAAAATACCTCTGCCTTGGAAAGGGGCTGTGATTTACAGCCGAGCGGTGACTTTGTGAGGCAGGTTGGGATTAAACGAATGGTCGCGGAGGCGAGAGCAAGAGACGAGTGGAGTGTAGAGACGTGCGGGAAGGAGAGTGAGCAAGAGAGAGGAGATCAAGGGGGAGAAAGGAAGAGAGAATTTGCTGAAAGAAAGCATTTTTGCTGGATAGAAGAAAGACAGCCATGGAAACTCAATCAGAAGAAAACCAAGACCAGAGGCAGGACAAAAGAGGTACCAATGAGCACTTACAAAGAGCCAGTTCAGTTCTTTTCTGTGCTGTGTTTACTGGGGCTTTAACCTTCTCCAGCCTGCTCGGTTTCATTCAGTACAATAGTTGGGCAGATTTTGGAATTTTTAATATCAGAACAGCATCATACGCACAGTGTTTGTATTCAAATCAGGCATTGCTTACCTCTGCAAAATATTTGTCACTGCTCCAGCTCGGTTTTGTCTGTTGTTTGAGAGTTTGTGCTTGTTTTACGATATTCGCAGCTCAAGTCTGTGACGCTTTCGGTCGACAGGAGGGACGCCGTGTCGCCACTGGCCATCATCATGTCAGTGTCACTTCTAAGAACGATCGCAGATGCAACTAACTATCTATCAAACCCCAGGGTGCATTTCAGTTTTTCTTTCACAGGGGACTGAAAATTAATGAGGTGGATGAAGGGTATGACAAGGACAAAGATAAATGAGTCAGTGTTACAAACAGACGGCCATTAGGAGTGCACACAGAGAGAAAGGGGGATTAACCCTCTCATGGTTTGATTATACCAGCCATTGTGTTTGCTTATTCTTTATTGTTTGTTTTGTACATACAAGTTCAGATTTATTCGTATGCAAAATGACTCCCTCTTATCCCAAGTTGCTCAATAATCTTAGACTTTGATCAAAACAACAAGTCGTTGGCAGATCCTTACATCCTGAGAAGTTATAATTCGCATTAATAAAGCATCTGTGCTTCCTATTGAACCCCAGCATCATCAGTCCCAAGAATCAGGAGAAGATTTATCTATTTGAATGGATCAGTTGGCTTAAGTGTGTCTCCCAAAATAAAACTTAAATTCAAACAAACCATGGAACTAAAACAAAATGGAGACTGATAATCTCTTCTGCATGTTCTCTGTTTCATTTTAGGCCAACTGGAGGACTTTCAGAAAGTTGTTGGTACATCCTGATATTGGAGAATTGCAGTGGTCCAGTCCCATAGGGAATAGTTTTAGTATCATTACACCTATGAAAGAAAAACTTCTGGTTTAAGTTTATTTCACAATAGTTCAGGAAGACAAATTAAAGTAGCTAGAAAATACTGCATCACACTGGACATTTAAAATAAATCATCACGTCCGATTAAATAAGGCATATTGTGAACCAACGCGACTGTAGTCACCATCTACATTTTGTTTGTTTATTGTAAAAGCCAATTTCTCAACTGCCGCTCCTATTACACCCCCGACCGACCAACCAACCTCTCCCAGGGCTTTTTATTGTCGATCATTGCCATGGCCTACTTTTATTTGAGTTCTCTTTTATTTAAACGAGTAGACTATTATAGAAGCTTCAATTCAGAATTGAAACTGTAAAGCTTCCACAGTTTATGATTCTGGCCTTTAAGTACATTTGACATGTTATTTCCATTGTGTGGCTAATGCCACACCCGTCAGAAATGTCTCTTTAATCCTCTACTCCTCAGATATATGTAAAACATTGTGAGCATTACAGAAATAATAGCCATTTATTGTCATTGAACACATCCATGACTCCCTAAGCTCATCTAACTTCACACACACAGCTGCGGGTGAGCTGCAGTCAGCAGCTATTAGCTGACACAGTTAAAGGTTGTTTGTTAGATAAGTAAACATTGAGACCACTTTTGATGAATTTGCCGGCTCAGGTCTCCCACATCCCTCGAGAACTGCCATTAAAGCCATTATGGCATTCTGAAGTATGACTCCTCTTAGAGGAGAGTGTGGAAAATTAGGCTCTTTCTCATAAATGCTGTTTTGGCGGCTTGCCCTGATGGCGCAGAAAACAACAATACTATGCATGAGCCGTAAACAGACACATCTGTTAGCAATGAGTGCAGACCTGAGAGAGGAACTGGCCGGTGTGTTTTAAATGGAGCTGGAAGTCTGCTTGTTGTTGAGGACTCAGCAAGGGAATGGAAGAGTTGCAATGTCTTTGTCACAAATCGTGTGCATCGGAGAGTTCATTGGAGTTTGTTTGTATAGCACATACAGACGTTTTCACGCTCATGTCATTAAGTGGGATTTGTATGGTTTGTATTGCACATGATTGTTTGTGTCTGTTGCTTTACAGGCCATACCGTTTTACAGGATATCAGCTGTTCACATCACATGTTAATCTTTCTCTATACATCATTTAGAAGATTATCAAGACATTTTTCTTCACTTCCCACTGAGCACAGCAGCTGTTTGAAGATTTCATCCATGTTGGTGACAGGCAGTGTTTATACCAGGGATGGTGTTGATAGATGGACAGTGGTGATGAAGATGACCAGCTGCAGAGGTCAACTATGACTCTGAGGTCAACAAACCGGTGATGCACAGCAGGAGGAGCCTGTCTGGAGACTGCTCATTTTCCTCTGAGCCCCTGATGTTTCCTGTACAATGCATAGAAGATGTGAGCTGTATTGATATTGTAAATTATTCATGGTTTTACATACATACTTAGAAAACGTTCATCATTGCACTCCGTCCCATACATCAGCAAAAACGTTTTATTCTTATTGTAAATTATAATGAAAAAAAATCGCATATTTTTGGTTTTATGTCCATCCACTGGCCTTCTGAGTTTTGGTAACATTTTTGTTGGTAGTTGCAGTGGAAGAGCCCAGATTGAGGGGAAAAATGCCCTCATGAGCACATTGAAGCTTGAGTCTGAAGTTCTTCCAAGTCTTTTTGTCAAGAAAAACTTGAAGCGGTGATTGGGGAAATTGGATCGATATGATAGTAAAATAAATGCAGTTAAAGCAAGTTTAAAAAGGGCTCTATCAAATAGGGTAGATGACACACTGGGTAGTTTTCCTGGCTGCCTCTTACCTTGGGCTCAGTACACCAACTGGTATATTGGAACTGAATCTGGAAACTGGGAATGCAAGACTAAACAGATTTGGGCTAATGGGCTAACTTGCTGACTTTGGCAGGTATGGCAGCCGGTTCTGATTTTCAGTTGGTTTTGTTTTGCATATTACATTGTAGACGTTTGACAAATACATTACATGCATATATTTTCCCCCCTTCTTGAACTGCTACAGCGGTAGAGGACAGACACACGAAGAGTAATAATTGCTGTATTTAGCAATAATTAAACAACAGTTATTTGTTAATATTATAAATAATGTACATCTGTATAGTTGTCTATGACTAGGATCTTATTATGACTATGTTTATCTCTACAGTAGAATGACTACTGTTCAAAGTAGTGCAAATGGGAATTATTGACCATGTACTTCTGTCTGTCTAAAGATTGAGGTGTGATTCAAAGATGACAACTTTATCAGATTGCCCTCTCCACTCATTGCATTGATATCTACTTCATGTCTTCTCTAATTTCTTGCCTGTACTCTCTGTCAGTTATTGAGAAAGTAGCTGTAAAAAAAAAGCTAAAAATAGTCAAACCAAAGTAACACTTGGTAAACTTAGGTATAGTCGCCCACTTTGGCTGCTTTGTAATTCATTCTCATTTCCATGGCATCTCTGGCTTGTTTGCCAGCTTGTCTGCTCCTCATGTTTGGTCTTAATGAACCATCTCATTCACACGCTGACGGATTTCAGACGCTTTGACAAACAGGATCCTCCTGGAGTGTGAAGAGGCTGTTCTGGCCCATTGTGGCCAAGCTGTGTGCAGCGCTGGAGGGGCACACAGGATGGAGCTCAGTGGTGGGCTTGTCCTGGGCTTCCAGCCTGTGGGCCGGAAGAGCGGGGCCGTGGTTCACTGCTGTTCTGAATGGCCCCTGAGAGTCCAGTGTGATGGACAGTCTCGAGCTTCACACACTAGCCCTTTGTATTAGGGCTGCTTGGGCTCTCTTGCTCTCTCTCTCTGTCTCTCTCTCTGTCTCTCTGTCTCTCTCTCTCTCTCTCTCTCATAACACAATGTCACACACTTTTTCTCACATAGGAGCCTTTTTTCAACCACTTCTCGTGATCCTGATGCGACGAATCTCGCCACAGGCCAAGGTCATACATTGTCATTACAAACAGTCACTAACTTGTCTGGTTTTTTTTCTCTTCTCACTCTGTTATTCCTTTTTTTTTATTCAAGCAAGGTCTGAAAAGCATGGAGGATGGAGTGTCTTGAAGTGGTTGGAGGGCTAACCAAGACTATTAGTCTGGGACAGACAGGGAGCATGTGAAAGTCATCACAGCAAAAGGATCCAATGGGATTTTCATTTATGGTGCTCCACTGAGGGGAAAGCCAAAAAGATTCACTTACTACAAGCTTGTTGTTTACAGAGTCACCAGCTTCTACTGTTATCCTTTG
This sequence comes from Blennius ocellaris, assembly GCF_963422515.1. Classification (NCBI taxonomy): domain Eukaryota; kingdom Metazoa; phylum Chordata; class Actinopteri; order Blenniiformes; family Blenniidae; genus Blennius; species Blennius ocellaris. Next base: position 18,026,467 of record NC_137655.1, on the reverse strand, counting down.
CGGAGGAGGATGGCTTGACCCAAAGCATGTGCTGCAATATCCTGTATATTATGAAGTACCACACAGTACTCTCAGAAAACAGGTTGTAACGTGCAGAGTCCAACAATAACCACATCATTGGAGCAAATAATATTATAATCTGTGGAGAAAAGCCCTATATTCTGAGCAATTTCAGAAAATCAGATTTTCTAAAAAAAAAAAAAAAAAAGTTATCTGTCAAAGTGAAACCTTGTTGTTGTTATTGGGGCACGCCAGAAAACAATGTGTCCTGTCAAGAAACATCCCAGTAGTTTACCTATTGACCCACAAAGTTTTTTTTCACATTTTTTAATGACTAAATGAACAATACAAAACAAGATCATTTGTCATCTCAAAGTTAGCTGCTTCTTGACAAAGCCTTATTTTAGATATTTGTATTGTCTGATGATAGTCATCAGGCATTTTTTTTTTTTTTTAACCCAATGACACCAGGAGCAACATCATTGCTATAAATCCAGATTAGTAAATATACACTTGAGACGAGATGGCAAAATGGCAAAGAAGACAAACAGTGAAAGGGTTATAAAAATGTGAATATTGTTTGAGCTCCTAATGTTATAAATTAAGTGGGCAGTCAGCAGTTCCTTCAAACAAATCTAGTGTGACAAATGGTGATTTTGAAGCAGGCTGATGATAAGGACTCAGCCCTCAGAGCCACTTAAAAATCTCAAATTTACTTTGAATCAATCTGCTGAACTGGTCTTTATTATTTTGGACATGACTCCAATATCAATAATATGTTATACTTCTCACAAAGTGGTGCTGGGCGTAGATGGCGTTACCTTCTTCCCTGGTGTTTAATAGAGGAGCTGAGCATTTGACAGAGGTCCTTTGTGAGCAGAGTAGTATTCCTGATGTTGCTGATAGTTGAACCATGTTTGTAGGTCTGTTCAGCTGCCAGTGCTGGGGTTAACTCCGAACAGCGTAATAGTAACCTGACAACATGACTGTTCCAGCTGTGAAAATAGCAGCGTGGATTTATTGTGTTATTAAGCATAACAATCACTAAATCACTTGGGGGGGGGGGGGGGGGGGGGAGGAGAGAGAGAGAGAGAGACTTTTAGATACGGTACTTCAAAAGCACTTCACTCCTGGAAAGATTCATCAAGCAGATGGTTTATTGACCAAACTGTCAAACTTAATGTACAATTTCTCTCTTTTGCTGCCAACAAACTGGCAAAGAATGTATACCCTTAACAGTCACATGTGTGGGTACATATTTCTATTGGAGCACAACAATTTTCACTTTAATTGTGTTGTGTGTCAAACATACATTGATAATTATTCTATTCTGTTCTATCCATCCAGGTAGTAAGAATGTCCTTAAGTAGAGTGTTGAAAATGTGAATTTAAAGGGTTCACCACACTGTGTGGCCTCACATTCGTTTCTGTTCAGCATTTAAATGCCTAATTGTATTGACATATTTCAAGGCAGAGCTTCAAACCACACAGATGACGCAGTTGCATTGATTTTCTTCCAAAGTGTATCAAATGTTTTCAGAACAACTGTGTGAGTGTGCTGGCTGTAGAAACATTTCTGCCCTTTCTGGAGAACGAACTTTTTTGTGTGAACCGCTACAAAATCTGTGCTAAAATCAGCCAATGGATCGAAGCTACCTGACTGTCCCATCTCGAGCATGAACAGCTCTTCTTTTTTTTTCCAGTGGACTGTATTTACTTTGCAGCTGGGCTCAATATCCTGTGGAGCTGTATGATCTGACTCCCAGCAACCCATCCTCCCTCCCCGACATGTTCTTCAGAGAAATGTGGGCTGCGGTAGAAGTTAGCGACTCTGCAGTGGGCACAGTCAGTGAGTTGTGGTTAACATGCTGCCATGGTAACGCCTATTCATACACTGTGAGGCAGAAATGGTCTTTATCTCCCGGTACTACACAAACAGTCAGGATGAAGCATCCCACTCCAACAATATTGGCCCAGCAGCTACGTATCTGTTTTAATTTCCTTTTGTTATGGTAAAGAGCACAAACCCAGATGAACTTTGTGATCTTACAAGTGCAACTGAATTTTGCTTTCGTTTCTCCAAGAAATATACAAACTTATGTTGAACTGATATAATCTCTACTGTCAGTCAAAACCTATCAGGTTTATTCTGAAACTTCGGTTGCATGCACTTTCTGTTACTCTTGCATACTTTTTAAAATCAGGATATCTTAAAAACTTACAGTGATTGAATATTCGACCATTTGGCTGCAGAGCAACATGCAATCATTATTGATAGTAATTGCAGAAATATCATCAATGTTTGTCGTGTGGAATCACACTAAAGTGGTACTTATCATAAGTTGCACGGATGGAGCATGAATGTTGCAGACTCCGGGGAAAATGTGGGTCACAATTAACCTTTTGCTCGTCATTTGCCAGATAACATTTCAATTTTATTTTTTTTTTGCATTTGCATTTGCGACTGTCTGACAACAGAAGCACATACGTTGTGCAACGGTTGCACAAATGCTATATGCGAGACAATTGAGAGAATCTTTGACCATATAACTATGGGATATCTCCACAATCCAGCAATCACTTTGTTATCAGAGGTCAAGCAAAATCCTGGACGAAGTGCAGAAACTGCTGGATGAGGACTCCAACGTGCGTAAAGATAAGACTGACTTGCTGAGGACTCATTCCTCAAGTTGAGGCTGGTTTGAGACATCCACAATGACCAAGCAGCTATTTTACTCCGAAAAACTTGTACAAAGTTTTTGAACACATTCAAAATGCAGGAAGCACATTTGTGACTCATGAGAGAAAACTGTGGACCCGTGTGAATGTTTCAAGCTATTCTGGAAAATCAAACAAGTCTCCCTTAGTAATTTATCGCAGACCAGTCAGATGGCGGTGGGGGGGGGGTTGGCCTTTCTTAGATTAACAGCAGATACACAGAAATAAATAAATGAACATTGATGTTGATATCTGTCCTTTGCAGTCTGAACAAGTGTCCAAAACTCACAGTTTCTCTGTTTTTCCTTGACACAAGTGTGATTGGAATGTTGCTTGTCAGCTGCACAGTTGTTTTCTGTGTTTATCTTTTTTGGCTTATTCCTAATCGATGGCAAGCAAAAAGAGTTTTGCTTCAAGTAGTTGGATACTGGTTTTTAGAAGGCTTTCAATGGTAATCGCGAGAGTTAAACAAAGCAGCAACTTTGCACGCAAGATTTCCAAAACAATGTTTCTAAAGAGAATTAAATCTCCTGTGAAGCTGAGGGGCCTCTTGATCTGTCGTCGATTTCAAAAATATTGATTATATCAGCTTTAACTACTGTTACCTTGCTTTAGTGTGGCATCAGATGTATGTGCAGCCTTTAAAGGAGAGAAACGGACATTGACCTGGTTGTCCTGTGATTCTGCAGCATCCTCTCAGACACACGTGGGTCTGATTCGAAGCACATCGGCTCATTGCATGTGTCCACAGACAGGACATTGTGGTGACTGGCTCTTTTTCACAAGGGATGAGGACACACTGAACGAGACAGACCCATCTGGGTCACTTCATTTCCCTCCTGGTTAGCCGCCATTGATTTCCGTTGCAGCTTGGCAGCAGACACCCACTGCACTGACCTGCTACATGGCCATTAGTGCCCTTTTAAGTGTGGTGATGAATTGTCAAATGAAACATGAAGGCCATGTAGATTGTGGCACACAGCGAGCTGGGCTGTCTCTAGCACTACTTTGCAAAGCAAACGGTTTCGAAAGTAGTGCGCTCCGTCAAGCACAGCCTCAGACAAATCTTCAGGGGGCTGTTTTGCTTCCGCTGGTAGCATTAAGACGACATTATACTTTTGATAAGTTAAGCTGTAAGTAGTTGGAAGGGTGTGCCCTGCCTCTTGCCCAACATGTTGCTACTGGGTTCGTCTTTGTGGATGTAATCTTTAATCCAACATTGTCTGAAAGATGGTGTTGACATCAGTTCTTTACGAAGTAAACCGTCAAACACGTTCTCTGTCTCTTTGTTGCACAGGTTGCTTTGAGTGCTGCATCAAGTGTTTAGGCGGCGTGCCCTACGCGTCGCTGGTGGCTACGATTCTCTGCTTCTCTGGCGTCGCCCTCTTCTGTGGATGTGGACATGTGGCTCTGACCGGCACAGTCACCATCCTGGAGACCCACTTCTCCAAGGTCACCACTGATCATGCCATGCTGACCGACGTGTAAGTGACCTGCTTCACTATGTTTACAATGCACGGCGGCCCCTTGTGTTTCCCAGAGTCTGAACAGAATAAAGCTCACTTGTAAAACATCATGCTAAACATAGTAATTAATTTTAAAAAACGCTCCCCTTTTAACGTCACACAATATGCTTACCGGAAAATGTGTCTTCACCTAACCATCAGACTAAAGAACTCCTTGAATGTGGTTGACCTTATGTCGCCTATTTTTAGCTGGCTATGTCTTCTATGTTCACTGTATCAGTCCTAATATGGGCCGTGTTTGAAAACGATGCATCCATTAGTCTGGACAATAAAAGGGCAATGATACGAGGCAGGGCCGCACATGTGTTTTATGTTGGAGCGCACTGTTTAATTTAAGATGTCCACTGAGGCAATCTGTCTGTAGGTGGACGATTTCCAGAGACGTGCATCACCTGTTGTCTCCACATTTGGCCTTAGTTTTTTTTTTTTTGTCTTCATGTCAAAAAGCTTCGATTTGATCTCAGCACAAGCATCTGTTTATGATTTCCACTGCTGTTATTCATGTTTCAGAGACTACAAGGGAAAAAATAAATAAGTTGAAATGGCAACAACTCTTTTCCACACCAGACAGTGATGCGTCTTGCTCTCACTCTACCTGACATGTTGACATTTTTAGTGCATCTCCGCAGGTGTTGCTCTGGCAGCTACACACACGTCGGTATCTGATCTTCCGCCTTGTTATTTATAACCTGTTCCAGCTTTACCGGCGCGACTTAACCTGTGCATGGCACCGCTCTTTAACAGAATACAGCTGATGCAGTATGTCATCTATGGCATCGCTTCGTTTTTCTTCCTGTATGGGATCATTCTGCTCGCCGAGGGCTTCTACACCACCAGTGCAGTCAAGGAACTGCACAGCGAGTTCAAGACCACCATCTGTGGACGCTGCATCAGTGGAATGGTATGTTGATATAACCACACTGACTGAAAAATGTTCTGTGGCACGTGATTAGATTATAAAATGCATATGAGACGATGGCGCTCATTTTAGTAAACAAGTGTATCAAGAATGAGAGGATGACCTCACTCAGCTTCATGGTTACCTGTGGGCACTCACGCTGTCTCGTTTTGGTGTCAGTTTGTGTTCCTCACATACATCCTGGGTGTGGCCTGGCTCGGCGTGTTTGGCTTCTCCGCTGTGCCCGTCTTCCTCTTCTACAACATGTGGTCCACCTGTGCTGCCATGAAGTCTCCCACGGCCAACATCACTGACCTTGATTCCATCTGCGTGGATGTTCGCCAGTACGGTAAGAAGACGGCAGTCTTCTCAGGGAAGCTCTCAGCTCAGATTTAATAAATACAAATAGAGCCATAGGGGCCAACACCGTATTCTGAATGAGAGGGTATTATTTTACTTTTACATTATTACTTCCTAAAATAATGTGAGGAGTTTTTTTTTAGCTTGACTTCAGTATCCCATTGTTGTTGTTCATTTAAACATCCATTTTCTATATAGACTGAGTTTAGGGTTGCAGGAGAGTTGAACCGGCTGGAAGGCACATGGAGAGACAGACAATCAATTTTGACTTACTAATTAATCTAACACGCAGGCCTTTGCACTGAGGATGGAGGATGGACCTGCATGTAAACATTGTATTGTATTGAGCATTTTATCTTTTAACAGATGGCAGTTACCTGTGAATAGCTGTGCTAGGCAACACAAATACCGACAGCAGCAAAGGCTTGTGGAGAAAGTTTTAATGTCATTTTTTTTTAACCCCCCCCTCTGAATTCAAACCTGTGTTTTTGTGCCGTACGACCAGTTTAATATGCTATGCTTGCATGGAAAATGTCTCTCCATTGATTCATGTTTTCTACCACTGCTTCCATGCTATGGTTACGGAGACAGACACTCAAAATGCGACACTTAACATTTCCTGGCACTCTCTTTTTATTTGGTTGCCATTCACCAAACAGGGAGTTTTTGGCGTGTCATGATATGAAAGCCTGTCATGAAGATCTGCTTCAAAACAACTTTTGGTCATTGCACAAGCAGATTTATTTGCCAGTAACTGTGATACGGCTGTTATAATCTATACAAGCATATGGGTAACCCGATTTAATTGTATCTTAGATACGAGTGCTTTGTTTGTGCACAAGATAAGATTATAACACGCAACATTGTCATCTTGCACAACAATTCAGATTTTCTTATCAAAGTATTTTGACAGTCTCCAAAAAATGTTATTTAACAAATAATTCACAGGTGAAAGACAATGTGGGGAAAAGATTTTGTAGAATTCAACATACATTTCTTTTATTGTCATGTTTTTTCATTTTTTTTTCTATGAAGTAGAACTTTCAACATTCAACTTTAAGGATCCTTTGTTTTCGTTATCAATCAAAGTTCATTCAGAGGTTCTTCAAGTTTCCTTTAGCCGATTAGAAGTCAAATGATCTGATCACAAACGGAGCATGAAATCCTACATTTCCCGCAATGGATCTGGAATGAACCTTTTCATTGAACCACCTCCACTGGTGAATAGCTCCTATTTTCATAACCTTATTTTTCTATTTGAGATCTCCAATCCCATTTTATAATAACAGTGATGAATCTGTCAGGATTATTTACACAGAAAATATAATCCTTTGGCGCCAAAAGTGACATCATACAGCTCTCTTTTCATCGGCTGCTGCCTTTTGTTAAATGTCACTATCATTTTGCTCTTTGGGTAGAGTGTAGCTCAAGTGTTGTACATTTGAATTCTCATCCTGATTCGTACAGTGGAAAAAACAATTGTTGAAAACCTTCAATCTAATACTTTCAGGAATCATTCCCTGGAACGCCACACCAGGAAAGGCCTGCGGCTCGACGCTAGGTGACATCTGCAACACCAGTGAGGTGAGCTAGTGATATTCATACAGCACGGCCAAGGCACACAGACCTGTGATATTGGAAGAATGATCAGCGTTTGTTGGCTCTTTTCAGTTCTACCTGTCTTATCACCTGTACATCGTGGCGTGTGCTGGGGCAGGAGCCACTGTGATCGCTCTGGTAAGCTTCCCCCCCAGTCTCTCCATCTAGCCAACCGTAGTCCATCTTTGCATGGTTTGTATGAGCGGATCATGCGTCGGGCACTCGTCTTCTCATTGCCATGAGTTTTATGTAACCACACCGAGGTTAATTTACATACAGACGTCTGCTCAGCTCTATTCATTTGCTGTTCACCGTCTGCTTAAATGCAATTGGCACTCTTGATATTTCATGATGGATCAGCCTATGCACTGAGGCACACTTTTTTTTTTTTATCATCACTGCATTTATTAAAAGGTAATTTTGTCTTTTTTTCAATTATTGATAAAAAAAGTCTTTTAAACCCTAAAATCTTCTGGAGAAATATCATAGTCATCGTAATAATGACCAATGGTTCTTACCGTGTTAGTATTTTATTACTGAAATCTGATTGGTCAATTGAATTTACCAGCTTGTCAGAACATTCGTGACGAGGACGTCACCGGCATGTGCTCTTACCACCTTCTCTGTTCTCTTCCACCAGCTGATCTACATGATGGCTACCACTTATAACTTTGCTGTTTTGAAGTTTAAGAGTCGAGAAGATTGCTGCACTAAGTTTTAAACTGTTTAAAAGCACAGCCTTCTAAAGCTGTGCTGAGTAGAGACAGTTACCATTGACAACAAAATGAACTAAAAAAACTTTTTTTAGAAAAATCAACATCTCTTCATTAGTAATCACACAACCTGTAAATAGCTGATTGTATGCTTCTTCTAGCATGTGGTATCCGGGGGGGTGTTGCTTGTCTGAGGACACCTGATCAGAGTTGTCTTCAGAGTGATGGGGTGGCCTTTAGTTGACGGGTTTGTTCTGCTTTCCTTGGCACTTACTTAGAAATTTGTCACCATCAGATTTTTAGAAATGCGCACATCTAGAAATCCACTATAGTGTTATTTATATTTGTTACGAGCTTGACGTGGCCTGCATGAAGGCATCGACGGCAGTAATTTTAATTAAGAGATATAAAAACACAGCAATTTGCATGCAGTAGTTAACTTTGGAGAAACTTACGAGCGTAAGAGCCTCAAATCTGTGCACAAACTCCTGAGGCACATGAGCAGGTTGTAACATACTTTTCTAAAAGCTATCTGAATTGGCTGTGAGGTCTGGGCAGGACATACACTGCACTGAGCTCATGTAGCTGTACAGCAAGAAGCTCTACAGTTTGTTCCTGTGGACGTCTAATGACGAGTACTGAAGGTGTTCTCAGGATTATCATATTTGATTGTAAGATTAGCCGTCTTGACGAGGATGAATTCGCGAGAGGACTTGTGCCTTGTCCCTTTTTGTTTAAACCGTTTAGCCTTAAAAGTCTTGTGCCAACAGACAAAAGATACAAAACCCTTCAGTATTATTATTTTTGTTGCAATTTAGATTCTAATCTGAACTAAACACCTTTTATCCACTGTATTATGCTGATGAATATTATGGTGACCATTTGAGTATTGTAGATTTCAAAGTAGCTGCACATACATAGCATAGGATGAATTAAAAGTTAGGCCAGTACCGGGGTTACTCTTCTGCATGAGGTCTTAAACCTCACTTAAATTTCATGCATTTTCTTGAAACTGAGAAAGACAGAGTAAATGTATTTTTTTTTCTATGAGCGCTGACGCTGGTATAGCCTCGGCTTTAAAGTTGACGTTTTATTTCATACATTTTCTCTTTATTCTTTCACAAGTGCCATTAAAGAGCCATTCGTTTATACCTTAACACTGAGCCTGCATGCTTACAATTTTCAGATTCTTTGTTTATAGTTACTTATACTTCATATTTCATATATTTAATTTCTCCTATGTTTTTCAACTGTAGCTTTTACTTTCTATATAAAATAAACAATCTTTGTTTACAAAAGTATCCCCCCCTGGTCTATTTCTTATAAACCTTGCAGCGATATGGGTAAGAAGGTACGGAGCAGGGTCAAAGTAAATATATAAATGCTGAATTATGTGCTTTGCACTAACCTTCACCTTTCACAGCTTGCATGCTTGACCACTGACTTGCCTGCCTCACTCACCTTCTTGTCTTGGCTTTAAAGTGCCATTTCTGTAGTATTCAACACATAACGGTAGTAACTTGAGGTTTTGTCATGATTGTAACAGAGATGTTACAATCACCTAGAGTTATGTCTTTTTTTTTTTTTTATTTATTAAGTCTTCTGTCACATTGTGTGTTAGGTTGTTTTCATATCTTAACATTGCGTTGGGTGTATGTCCGTGACGTTACGTAGGGTAGCTTTGACTCCTGTAGCTTGCTTTGCTTCTTTGACATGCTCACCGGCCATCCACCTCACCCTTCTCTTCCAGATCCACTTCCTCATGATTCTCTCAGCAAACTGGGCCTACCTTAAGGATGCCAGTCAAATGCATGCCTACCAAGACATCAAAATGAAGGAAGAGCGGGAGCTGCAGGACATCTCTTCACGCTCAAAGGAATGCCTCAATTCCTACACATAAGGATCATAAACACACGCAACACACACAAACAGACACACGCAGACACCGAGGCCAATCACTGTGGCCCTTTTTCAGACCGAGGCGACGCTAACATAACCTGCCACCTGCCCTGACACTGTGCAGTACTAACCAGGCTCCTAACAAACTAATGCATCAGTGTTGCTTTCTGCGCTAACTTCAGGTTGTTTTTTTCAGGACCGCTTGTAAAGTTTCAGTCATGCTGACGCTTATGTTTCATTTCATGTAGAAAACCACAGTTGAGGCCTGATATTCATGTAGCTGTTGATTCTCTGTAGCCTTTTTGTAATAAGCCAGCTTCTGCTGGTAAAACTCAAGACATTGCACTATTTGTATACAACGCATAACAAGGAGAGTTTGTTTTATAGTCTTGCTCGGCCTGTCCTTCTGTGGCCAGTCCTCAACTAGGGAGGAACATTTTGTTTCTGTTGTCTTTTTATAATCTAGGATGCAAATGCGAGTTTCACACAACATGTAAGGCCTTACATACGACCTGAGCTGATGTGTCACATTATGCTCACCAAGAGGTTTTACTTAGGTTTTTACAAATAAAGAGGTCAAATAATCAATGTGTTCCAGAGATTGTTTTACACAAACAATGAGTTTTTACTACAAAGCGAGGATCATCTACATCACAGTTCATGATACACTGAGTGTTGTTAGTTAGGTTTAGAGTCTCCATTTCCCTCACCCAGGTACCCGAGACATTCAGAACATTAATGGCCTACATTAACACTACCTCAGGTGTGCACCAGAGCCTACGGACAAATTAACAGACATTGCTCCCTTTTTTTTAAAGCACAGTCTTAGAATCCTGTTTTAATTGTAACAAACGTGTACTTAGGGAGCGCTCATATTTCACAGTATTACAGAAACCACTTGTTCAGGGTAATGCCATAACAATGACTTGCTTAATTAATGTGGATGCTGCCAATAAGTTAATGTTACCTGGTGTATTCAATAGCTTAAATCTCTCGTGTGTATTCATTTTGGCAAATGTATACAGTTAAAACTGTTTTAAAAACCCCATGAAACATGCACAACTACACTCCCATGTGCATCATCACTATTTGAAGTGTGAACAGTCCACATTTGTATTTTGTTTGGTAGTCTTTTTTTTTTGGAGGAGAAAAAAAAGTCTTAATTCTTTCTTAATTTTTTATCAATGCATCTGTTTTTGATGTGCAATTGTCATGAAGTTGACATAATTACTCATGTAATCTTTTATTTGTATTAGTAAAGTTACAGGGATAACTTGATGTTTCTTTGTTGCATGAAAAAAAGCTGTTTCTGCAGTGACGTGTAATGTATGGTCATGTATACTGACGTGAGTAGTAGGCAGTGTTTGCCTCTTTCCTTTTTATTCTAACCGGATACAAATTAACCCACATTATATAGCTTTTTAGTTTGTTTGTTTTTTTAGATATTGTTAGGTTCTTTCATTAAATTGAGAAGTATGAGTATTTTTTTTTATTTGCCTGATAGCATACCTGTATTTTCTATGAATGTCAAGGGCTTCCTTATAACTCGTTGATTTTATTTCACCCCTCAAGCAAGTTAAAGCACCAGTCTTTTGGGAAAAAAAAGCAAAACTGCAAAGACATGAATGGTAAATTTAGCCAAAGTATAATTGCCACTGTGGCTTGGTGTCCTGTGTATTAAACAGTATAAACATTCCAGTGTTCTTTGTGGGACTGGCTAATGTATATAAAGCAATTGTACATCCCATTTCATCCACATGTGTTGTTTCCTGTTGAACGAACCAAAAAGTACAAGGAAAATAAGGCTGTCAATCACCAGGAGGACAACAATCAATCAACAAGCATCCTGTCTGATTAGGCACCCTTTAATGACACGACTCAACTGGCCTGTTGACTGGTTTTAAGAAAATTAAAAGTGAATTAAAAAAAAAAAAACAGCTGGTGTTTGTTGTGTTTTTGTATGATTGAGCATCCTTTCTGATTGTTCATGAACGATTTATTGATATGTCAAAAAGAAAAAACAAACAAACACACAAAACAAGAACGACGTTGGCTTCACAATTGAAACATTGGGTCTGCGGATAAATGTGTCGTTCAGGAAATATCTCGTCACCAGAAATCGTCTTCGTCTTCATCCTTGTGTGAATATGCTGCAATGCTGGAAAAATTTAACCAGATTAACTGATTAGTGTACACTATATGAATTCAAGGATAAATCACCATTAAGTGACCAGGAGTTGAGAAACATGAAAAAGCAATAAAATGAGGAGACTATAGATGTATTAAACGTCATTAGAATCGCAGAAGATGGATAAAAACTATTCATCCATCTTGTGTCCGTTATAGTCAACAATGTTTGGCTACCTGTCGTCTTTCCCCTCAGACAAACTCCTGGCCTCGGGGCTTGTGTGCTCTGCACCTTCTCTGACTGGGTTCTGAAGCAAAACACAGAAAAATAATATAAATGAATTGAAGAGGGGGCTCTGCAATGGGTTTGATTAAAAAAGATTGACAGGAGCCTCAGGAGTGCAACTCACCTGCACCTGCTGCTTCTCTCTCGCTTCCAGAACCATCTTCATGTATTTTTCGAGTGGATTTTCACTTTTAGATTCCTCCTTTTCGATCACCGTCTCTTTCGTCTGCTCTTCATCGTCTCTTTTTTCAACCAATGTTTCTTCCTCTTCCTCCCCTGGTGGTTGCTCCACCTCTTGCAAAAGCTGGTGGGACAGGATTACCAGTAAGTAAAGAGTAAGGCTTCTTTTTTCTCACTTGATATAAATATAAAACTCAGAGGAAAGACTTTAATTGGAACATGGAGTGAAACTGTAGTCACCATCTCTTTCTCCAGCCGTTCAAGTTCTTGCAGTTCTCTGTCTCTGGCTTCTTCTTGTTCCCTTTGCCTTCGTTCTTCTCTTTCTTTTCGCTCTTTTTCCCATCTTCGCTCATCAATCTCAACCTCTTCTGCACTAAAAGGTTCATCTAAGATCTGTGGGACTTCGAGAAAACATGTAGACGATACGAATTAGACATTTAGTCCAGAGACGCTCCAATTCAAGCCAAACATGAGAAAATCTGCCCGATAAAAATGACGACATAATGTATGAAACGGTCCTTCCTCCAACTTTGGGTCAGCCGGGATTATGGGTCACCAATAGGAGGGCGAACGGCTCACCCGTTTGGCCCTGCAAGTGTACTGGGTCTTCTGGGAGGTCCTGTGGGTGGGGGGCAGTGGGTCCGCCAGGGGCCTCCTCAGAGAGAGGGACAGCAGTGTCCAGGAGAAGCTCTGGAATGTGGCCGGGCTCTGGAGGGAGACATGCACAAAGGGATCTTTTATGCTCCACCATAATGCAACAGGGCCAGAGGACCGGCACAGAATACATAATCAGCTGTCCTTCATCTTCACCATTGTGCAGAGCTGCTGAAAGGACACTTTGGAGGCTAGTCACACACTCATTAAAAAACAGCCGTTCCAAAATCCAGATCTTTCATTCAAGACGCACTGCGTCCTGTCACTGGAAGTGAGCGCAAATTAAAAGTAACAGTAAGGTAAGAAATCATATGCAATTGTGTTAGGAATGTTTCATATCAATGCATGAAGTGAAACCAAAACATATGAATTTTTATCACTGGAAACACTGAAAGCTTTTCGGTGTCAGAAAAAAAAAAAAAATGGGGGCGAAATCTCAGCGCACTAATTGTTATGGAAGATGTTGCTTCCAAAACACAAACCCAGAGGACTCGCCATCTGTGCTCATTTCTTACAGGCAGTCAAACAGCATGAAACAGAACTATAAAAGTACTTCTTCATGCCAACAGATTAAAAGTTCCCCTTTGATCACAACTCTGGTCCAGAGCAGCGCTGCGTCAAATGCAATGAAGCGATCAAACCGACTGTAGAGGAAGTTAAATGGGGCTTTTGTGTCGGTGCAGCACAATACAAATAGTGACATAATAGTCTTATATTGGGATATGCCGGTGTTGTCCAGTGGGACACACGCACAAAAAAAAAGAAGCAAATATTGGCTGTACCTGACAAAAGCCCTGTGAGATCTTCCAGGCTGATCTTTTCAGGCTGTGGTGAAGACTCTGAGCTGGAGAAGGCCGGCTGCAGCTTCGGCGGACTGAAAGTGTCGGGGAGTGGGGAAATGCGAGGGCATTAATATTCACCTTCGTGCAAAATGTAGAAACACATCGCACTGTCCTTGCCAAAGGCGTGCCAGATGGTACCTTGACTGGTCTCGTGCTGTGCTCCTAAGCTGAGGACTGCGAGGTGGACTGAGCTCGGGCGAGAGGTCACCCGAGGTCAGCACCCCACAGCGGGGGTCAGGGGCGAGCCGTCTGATAGGTGACAACTGCGGGAATGTAACTGGAGACAGAGCTGCTTCTACACGGAGGAAAAACCTGATTAGATAGAGCCACACGGGGAACATGCAAGCGGTAATACATGTACAGGTTAATAGAATTGAAAAGTTAATCATTGTCAATTATTTCTACACATATAACCTATAAAGTAAAACTTTGTGGTAATTGTGATTTAAAACAATTGGAAAAATGTCTGATCCTGAGATCTTATAATATATTTAGATTTTTTGTTTTTAATTTGTATAACTTGTGAGCTAAAATTATGGAGCTTGAAATTACAGTGTATTTATAATCAAATGTAAAATAAATGGGAAGTTCTATGTATCAAGATTTCTTTGTGAGGCACTTGCATTATGCAGTAATAAAGATATAGAGCAAATAAAATGTATGGAGGTACCTTCTAAAGTCTCTTTGTGAAATATATTCTGAGAAGAGAGCAGTGTGGAGGGTCCATGTTTGAATGAAGTGGGGCTTTCTGGAGGTTCTTCTCTTGGGAACAAAGGAGCAGTGACTGGGTGGAGGCCATGTTCAGTGAACACTGTTCCCTCTGGCGGGTTATTTGCTTCTGAGAAGGTGACTCTTGACTGTCCAGTTGGCAAGGTGTCCCTGGTGCCACGGGAAGCCAGGGAGGGAGATCGGATAGTGCGGGGTGAAAGTGGTCTATGTGAGATTTTTGGCTTGTCACTTGCATGGGGGTAGAAATGTTGAGGGTCTTGTTTCCAAAGAAAAGAGTCAGGGCAATGTGAGACACGTGCTTGTTGTGGAGAAAGAGGTCTATGGGGAAGCATGTGTGAGATGGTAGAGTGCACTGCCCTCTGCTGGTAGTTCCTATAGGCCTCCTCTAAGATCTCGGCCTCCTTTTGCAGCTCTTCTAACCGGGTCTTGGCTTCAGCTACCAGCTTCATGCTGGAGTCCGGAGAGTCGCTCCGAGGTGACTTCCGTCCTTGAAAGCGCACACCTGCTTGACAAACATCATAATGACCCACCCCGGCGGCCAGCAGGGCTCGGTCCACATAGATGTCCGGAGGAACCAGCTTGTCAGCACTGAGCTCCAGTACTGAGCGGTCAACAAGGGACGACTTGGGGTAACACAGCACTTCATTTTCAAGAGCTGCCAGCATTGCATGAATCATGCAAAACAAAGGAAAGAGGGAAAGGCACACAAGAGGGACGTTTGAGCACTAATACAGAAAAACCAACCACCAAAAAAGATTTAGCAAAGATGAACTGTATAAACTATTCTGAGGTGGATCTCCATGCTGACACGTACAAATCAACCGCTACTTTTCAAATGCAACTTTCTTTCTTTCTTGTCTTCTTGCATTTACAAAGATTTTTGATCATATTTATTAAAAACAAAGATTATATTTGAACTCTTATGAAAGAAAGGAAGCCTGTTGATGAAAAGTAGAGTGAATTACAAGGCTTGAAATACACGCAGAGAAACCGACGTAACATAAAGCTATGAGCCACACTAACACATAACGAACGTGCGTGTTTCATCACACCTCTTTGGGTTTGTTGGAGCTGCATTTTAATGTCCCCGACGTGGTTCGTCATCCATTGTGACTTCTCCTCACACTCCATCAGCTGAGCTTTGAGCTGAGCACTCCGCTCCACCTGCTCAAAACACAAGAAGAGGATTTCAAATCTGGCCCTAATGTGAACAGTTTGTATGAAATAAGTAATATGTGTATGGCAGGAAGCCAAGAGAACATTGCACAAAGTCCCAAGGTAAAAGTGCAGTAAAGGAAAAAAAAAAAAAGGATCACATAGTTTCCCACAGTCGGCAAGGGGCAGTGATGTGGCTGACCTCACTCTGGAGCTGTGCCTGCAGCACCTGTTTCTGGTTGTCAAACTCTTCCTCCTCCAGTTTGCGAGCACTCTGCAGCCTCCGGACCTCCATCTGCAAGGCCAGTTGTTCTTTGGACGGCTTGGTCAAATCTAAGAGAGGGATTATGAGAGTTAAAAAAATAAAACTGAAGATGCAGCTTGTACTTCCAATAAGTACCATTTTTGCTGGACAACTTGCACAGCAACATAAAGAGGGAATTCTAACCTAAAGGGGAAGTTATAAGTGCTCCACTTCTCTGTTTTGACTGTGAGAATCTGGCAAGCACAAGATTATAGCATATGGAGATTATTATCATGCTTCTGTCTTGTGATAAGTAAGACAGATTGGCTCACTGCTCCTCAAATAGACAAATTACTACATCGTTCAGTAAAGGCCCTGGAATTGTGTTTGCCATGGGCCAAAGGAGCCCTGTGTCTCTGCCCACTCCATTTCTCATTCCTGTTCCCTCGCTGGTTCTCTACAATGTCACAAACACGGCACAGAGGCCCCACGTTGGCAGGCAAGATGCATTCAAAAAAGCCTCCGCTCAGCCAGAGGGAGCGGGACAGACAGGCTTGAATGCTTCACAGTACACTGCACCTCAAACGGCTCACAAAGAGCCAGACTGATGCACTCTGAATAAATCACAGGAAGCTGGATTCATCTCGGCTCAGAAACATCTACAAATATCCTGACACACTGATTCTGCACTAAGCCGACTGTTTACAAGTAAAAACTCAAGCAGCTCATTTCAAAGCCACGTAATAAACTGCTCTCCGTTATCACAGAGTGGGACAAGCAAATCCTGAGTATGTTAGCTACATGATCATGGAATGTAAGTGAAAACACATCTGGCCAATACTCCTGGGAGGTTCTTCGGTCACCCTTCACCTGCACGGAGAAACCGGCTCTCCTCCTGGGCTTCATCCAGCTGTTTCCTCAGCAGCTGCAGCTGCCCCTGCAGCTCTGCTCTCTCGACTTTCAGGTTAGAGTAGTCGCTCATCGTCTCTAGTCGCTCCTTTAACAGCTCCTTTTGTTGAGTCAGCAGAGAAATCTGCTGCTGTGCTGTGTCCAGCTCAGCCTGGAAATACAAACAAGGGGGGAAAAAAAAGACACTATAAAAACACCCCAAAACAAACTTAAATCAGTCACGGGAAAGAAGTTGTCTATAATGATCATGTGATCAACGCGAGTTGAACGAGGTGGTGATGTTCACCTGCAGTCGTTTCAGCTCTGAACAAACTCTGCTGTGGTCTTCTAGTTCCGCCGCCTCCTTTTGGATGCGTGCAGTTTCCACTGGGATAATGTCGAGAGTGAGCAATCAAATCACGACAACAGCAGACAAAAGATTCAACTTTCATTAGATTTAGAACACTCACCTTTGTTTCGGGTCTCACTTTCTGTGAGTTTCTCTGTTCTCTTGATGAAGTCTTCCTTCAGTTCAAGCTGGTATCTGATTTTAGAAACGACACATTTCAAAGAATGTAAATTGAAGAACGAGTTCTTCAAAGTTTGAATTTATGACTGTTGTCAACTAAAGATGAGTACAAGCAGTTTGATCAATGAACGTCGCCTCCACATTCTAAATGTGATAAGTTCAATGCAATAATCATAGTTTTCACAGAGCAACAAATAATATTAATTTGAGATAAAAAGATATTGACCTTATCTCTTAAACATCAAGTGGCAGGTGAAAGTATTTCACCTCTTTGGAGTTTTCCAGGTCAGAAAATGTGATCTGATCTACATCTAAGATACAAATATGCTGAATATTTTGTCTTTCTCGAACATATAGGACAATGCCTGATGTAAAAGGTAAATTAACCCTGGTCAAACTTGCCTTGACTTCTGACTTTGGTGAAGAATACATCATACTGTAGTATTGGATTGCAGGAATTTCCATAAAATGGTTCAAATATTTGTCAAGATGCTTTGTGGTTTTTTTCCCTAATTTTTATTTGAAATTTAGCATCTATATTGATTTTAGTATTAAAAGAGATCTAGATTTACCCATGGTGTTTTTATTTAACCCCAACACAACACTGACATCCTCTGGCCACACAAGAATATCCTTTAAAAGATAAACATCAGAGACTTAAGAGGCAAAGGGAGTAAACCAATAAATGACTTGTATATAAACCAAACAATATAGATTACCTGGAAAGTTCATTCTTCAGCCTTTGGTCGTGTGTGTCTTCCATCGTCTTCACAGACGCTTCTCTCCTTCTCAACAGCTCCTCTGTCGTCTTGACCTTGTCCTCGTGGATCTGACAGGTTCTAGCATCATGCAAATACGTTACTAATGAACAGTAGCTACAACCACAGAGCATCCCCACCGCAACATGGATGTGCAAGCTCTCACTTTTCAAACGCCTCCGTTCTCATCCTCAACTCCGTTTCTCTGTTCCGAAGTGTATCAATCTCTTTCAGCACTGATTGTCTCTGAGTGTAGAAGTTCTTTTCCTCAATCTAAAGATAAGGGGGAAAAAACACATTGTAAATAATTTAGTTTACTGAGTTATTGAGTGTTTCAAAATGTAACTCTTACGGGTCAAAACAATATCGCATTTATAATAAAATAACATCATACATTCAAAATAATATATTAATCACATTCTAATTATTGACTATATTCTTTACTACATCAAAGCTAAATGTCTGATTAAGAAAATCTCTAAGCATAAATGATTTAATATTTTATATAGTATTTTATCCTTTGACTAAAGCAGTGTCGAAATCACAGTTGTGGTTTGGTGACGAGTTAACGTACGGTAGCTGTCTATCTAAAAATGGCAGTTTCTGAGGCGTACAGATGAACCATGCTTGATCAATAGCTTTGCGTAAATGAATAAGAAGCTAAAATGTTCCAATGGGGGCTGTGGGGATTTCTCCACACTGTTCTGCTGGTAAACACTATGCTTTAAAGAGAACAGCGCATGACACTCAAAATCAATTTTTGTAACTGGATCAGTTGTATCTGAAGCACAGTCATGCCAGTGTGCACTGACCACAGCGGCAGCCGGTCAATATGCTGAGCTTTGATCACTGACAGGCGGAAAAGGTTCTTCACGGGTGCAAAATGTGCCAATTAACAGAATTATCAAAATAAAACTTTTAAGAAGATCAATAGCAGCCACTAAAACAATGTTTACAGAGGAAATACATGTCCAAATGCTGAGGATAGGGTAAGACATATTGATGAGCTGATAACAGAAAAGGGTTTGATCTATGGCAGCGAGAGAACAGAACATGTGAAGACAGAGCCAAAAAAAAAAGGTAATTCTAAATGAACATAATTGTAGGTACATATGTACACAAAATAAATATGACAAAATAACTTACCTCTTGTTGCTTCTGTAATCGTTCTATGGCATTCTTCTCACGGTCCATTAAACCCTTTGCTTTCATTTCGTATGTTTTTTCCAGTTCTTGCTTCAGCTTTTGAAATTCTTTATTAAAAGTCGATTTTTCCTCCATCCTCACCTTTGTGATTTCAACATCTTTAAAATGTTGCATCTAAATAATGAGAGAAAAAGGCAAAATCAATAATAAGGAAAAGATGACACATTTTCTATATAAAAATGCCAAAGTTCTTTGAATTATCAAGATGACAATTTTCAATAGGAAATAATAGATGGAAAACAAAATTAAACTAACAATATGCCGATATGTATATAAATACCTTTATGTTCATTTCTGCTTCCATCTGTGCTTGAGTCTCTTTTCTATATTCAGCCAGTTGTGACTGGAATGGAAACATTTTGTCTTTGAAAATGAAATGATCATATTCCTTATCAATCATTTTCATCTTCTCCACTGTGAATGAAGAAGAGACAAAGTTTTACCCACAGCTGAAGGCCATGTTTTAAGAATAGAATAAAAAAGGGTAAACTTTCAGCATTAGTCCATCATACCGAGAGACTCTCCATAACCTGATGAGCCCATTGTCTGAGTGTCAGCATCCTGGCGCAGGCTGTGTGCATGATGTTGTAATAGCTGTGTTAAAAGGTTGATCAGAAACCCTATGAAACAAAAACATGGCATGTAAAAGAAACCAACAGGCAGAAGTGGGTTGATTAGTAGGAATATGACAAGTTACCCACCATTATCACTGTGTTCTTCATTCGAAGACTGTAAATGATTGGTTTCAATATTATTATTAGTATTCAGACAATAATCATATTCATTTGAAGGTCATTACTTTTAGAGATATATGTTTAATTACCAATAAAGTGTGAAGGGCTGATCCTGGACTAATGTGAAGAAACTGCATGAATTCTCTGGTTCCGGCAACCTGATGAAATTGATTAGAGACATATTTAACTGCCAATTGCCGTTAACTTAAGTCCAATTTTTTACATTTACTTTGAATTCATAATCAGAACCCACCGTATTCTTACACAGACCACTTTCAGGGTAGAAGACAGACAGTGTGTACTCATATCCTGAAAAGCGGAGATGGTCTGCTACTATGCTGTTACAGGCTGAAACCAAATGGGGCTCAGATCTGGCAGGTATGAGTCTGGGAACTGGCTCCTGTCCTGCCAGGGGATGTTTCAACTCCTGGATCAGTTGATTACGCAACTGGACCTATAATCAGGTAGGAAACAGCAAAAGGATGAAGAGCACGCTCTTTCGGACAAGTACATTGAAACGACTTTATCAACCGCAAGCAGCGTGTGTGATGCCTCTTACTTTAAGTGAATCGAGTACTCCTTTGTCTTTAAAGGTTTGAAAGAGTCTCTTACGCAGCTCGTCTGTGGAAAGCCCATCTTCTTTAGACGAAGCCATAATAGTCCTGACAGAGGAGAAACAACGCGTATAAACAACAAAAACTACCTTTAAACAGATCTGGGTATTTTATTTTTGTCTTTCACTTCCGAGCAATATCACAATACAGATTATTATGGTTCAGGAATTACTTAAAGGGGTAAAATGTCGTTAGTTACCAGCCTGACGACCCCAAAGCGTCTCAGTCTGTGAAAGAGACTAACCTCGAACATTTAAATCCACCAACGGACAACTGTCTTACAGAGATGACGTAAATGAAAAAACCCATCAAACTATTAATCCTTTTTTTTTTTTTTTTTTTTTTTACAATAAAATGTATACATGCATCGACCGCCAATACCGTATTAAATGGTTATGTTTTGTTATTTTTTTTAGAGAGGTAGCAAATTTAAAAAAAAGATTATGTGCGCACTATCTATGTCGTCATCAGTTTGCGACAACTTCTGCTTTACAGGAAGCGAAATTGAGAGGTAAACAAAAGTTTTCTCCACCAAACGGACATATATCGTGAGTTTTTTAGGTACTGTGTTGTTGTATATTATCTATTCATTAAGCTTCCACAAATCCTTCACGGGAATTTCTGTTGAACTTACGTGTTAAGCTTTTATAAAGCTACTTTAGCTTGCTAGCCGATGGGCTCACTGTAGATGAAATCGAAGCTCCAATCATTTAAACATTCAAATGTGTTGCTTGTGTTGTTTGTCTCAGAGCAACGACGCGCTGACAAAGAGAAGCGAGAACCATGTCGGGAAGCTTTTACTTTGTGATGGTTGGTCATCATGACAATCCAGTGTTTGAGATGGAGTTCTTGCCATCCGGGAAGCCCGAATCAAAGGTACCGGGTCTTATTTATTCACACCGTCAGTGGCACCAGCTCTCACGAGCTATTTTATTTGGATTGTTTAGAAAATAAAAGCGCACATATAGAATACAGCTACTTAGTTTAATGCGGCATCTTGGCGCCAATCATATATACAAATATAAATATGAAATGTTTTAAAACTTGTGCTGGTACATGGATGTTTAAAATCTAGTTCCTCCCTTAATTTATATCTCCCCTCTCTTAAAAAAAACCCAAACTGTTTCTGCATGTGCAGTGGGATTAAGATATTTGTTTTTAAGTATAGAAAGTTAACAGACGGCTAATTCACTTCTTTTTTGTTTTGTTTTGTTTTTTCAATTAGGTTCCGTAGTAAAACGGACAAATTAAGGCAGTGTATCATTTGCTTACATTGGTTGAATAGTCTACATTCATTATATTAAATAAAATGCATTTGCTATTATTCTAATAATAAATAAATTACAAATTCTGTGTAAATAATCTTTCTTGATTGGTCATTTGGGAATAATATTTCGGGAAATATTTTTCCCACAGTGTGTGTTTACTTTTGAATTCTTGATCATTATATTTTGTTGAACCATTTTACAACTGCCATAATTAAATATATGTTAAATGACAAGGTGTATCCACTGTTCCACCATAATAGGACCTCCCTGTCCGTGTACTTCTTCTTTTTTCTCATCATCATACACCACGAACTTCAACTACACTCAATTTCCTCATGCTTGCTCATTTTCCCTACACCCAATGAAAGGTCAACTTGCTGCCTACTATAACACACCCAATTCAAAGGTGGCTTGACGAAGAGATAATCAATGTTTACCTCACCATTCATCATGTTATGGCCGATCTTGTACTATATTAACTGTGTTAAACATTTAATCAAAACAATATGAAATGTTGCTGTTTTACCCTACAATGTAACTGTCAACACTGTACACCACTCTCAACCTTATCTTTGTGTGTTGGAACTGAACACTTGACTTTTTCTGATATGTGCTTTATGGACTCCAGGATGACCATCGTCATCTGAACCAGTTCATTGCACATGCAGCGCTGGACCTGGTGGATGAAAACATGTGGCTGTCCAACAGCATGTACCTGAAAACCGTTGACAAGTTCAACGAGTGGTTCGTTTCTGCATTTGTCACTGCAGGACATATCCTTTTGATATTCAGTCATTTCCTTTTTTTAAATTTACAATATTTGTGTACATTGTTGCCACGTGATTTCCAGGGCCGCGTATCACTTCGTTGACAAGTCCCCTTTTTGTAGTCAACTCATATAAGAAAGTACAGTAATGTTAAATACTGGTTTCGGGGGTAAACTCGTCTTTTGCTTTTGAATAGTTGTATAATAATGTCAATGATCTGAAAGTTGTAGGTAAATCCAGAGAAAAGTAAGACTTTTAATCATTCTGATTTTACTTTTTTTCTGTGATTATAGGTCTGAGATGTTGCCTGAATATTTTCTGCCATTTCTTGGGATTTCAGAAATCTGCTGCCATAAACTAATTTATAGTGTAATACATTTTTTTACACTGTGAAAACTTATTTTTTGTTGTAGAAATGTTATTTCCCTTAATTGTTTGCCGTACATATAAGATTCATCATGCTGCACGACGTGCGACAGGAGGATGGGATCAAAAACTTTTTTAACGATGTCTATGATTTGTACATTAAGGTAAGCTGCCTAAAATGTAATGTACATCACTTTAAGTAAGGCAAGAAAATGTTTAAACTATTGAGCTTTTGGAATTTCTATATCATCATCTGCTTTGATTTGCAGTTCGCCATGAATCCTTTCTATGAAATCAACGCACCAATCCGCTCAACGGCTTTTGAGAGGAAAGTGCAGTTTCTGGGAAAGAAACATCTCCTGAGTTAATCACGTCACATGAGGACTGGAGTGTGTTTTTGTCTATCTCCTGTATATAATTTACATGTTTGATGTCTCTTTCTGTTTGAAAAAATATTAATCCATCTCACACAAATAGACATTTTTGTTGTTTGAGGTTCTCTTTGTATTTTTTGAAATTGTTATGTATGGTATGGGTTAAAGATAAGCCACACAAGGTTGTCACTTCATAGCAAGAAAGTCCCTGGTTTGAGTCTGAGGGCCTGTCTGTACTCGGTGCTTTCAGGTATTCTCAACAATAAAGGCTAATTGTTTAAATTGACCATCGGTGTGAATGTGTGTTGACCTTGTGATGGACATCCAACCTGTCCAGGGTGTGGTTTGGTTAGGGTTAGGATGTGTGTCCCAACGGACACAGATCTCCTTTGATCTCCTCTACGAGGTGCCATTTGTTTTTGCTTTTTTGGGGGATTTATTAGGAAACACTTTGCCAAATCGTTAATAAACATTGGCGCAACTTATTTCCAAACATTCTGCATGTTTTAATGTGTTCTTTATGTAAGTTTCCCCAAAGGGAAGGGACTAGTTACACGGCAAAAAAAAACCTGAAGAGTAGTGCTAAAATTAAATAGCTGACCCCTTGCTCCTGAGGCAGGTGCAAGAATTATATGAACTATATTTGTAATGAACATAATCTCAATTTAGGTTATTCAAATAATCTGATTGAGAGACGACTATACCAACCGAGTCAGCCGCACTATATTCATTCAGTATTTCAGTCCATGTATTCCTTTTTTTTTTGTTTTCTGTGGTTGAATCCCGGTTGTCTTCAATTATGGGAGACTGTAATAATATTCTTTAAAAGTTTCCGTTCGCTTTCTCCATTCTAGATTGGGGTCAAACTCCAGGATAAAAAAAACAACCCAGATTATCTTAGTCCTGGTTTTATTCAAACCCTGAATGGGAAGCCAGGCCGAGATGTGCAGGGTTTGTGTATTACCAAGGCCTGAAAACGTCACTTATTGACACGTTCCCATCTAGTGTAATGCCGCCTTTGGCCACACACATCATGGTGGGGGAATATGGAAAGCTGTGATCCTGCACCTCACAACTTAGTTTAACAGCCATACATTTTGACAGTCGTCTGCCAGTTCAGGCATTGTATCGCGAGATGCCAGTTAGGAAAGAGCAGAGCTTGAATTATCAATTCTGTTAAAACCCTTGTATAACATGTGTGGAGTTTCCAGGCTAGAAAACAAGACTGTTCTCAGGGGTTTATTTATCCTTTGACATTCCAGTAGTACAGTTTTAAACCAGAAATGAAACCTAACATATAGAAGATAGATGACATGATTCACTAGTGCGTGAGGCTGTGAAGAAAGAATTTGTAAGTATAAAAAAATGTTAAGTGTTCTTGAAGGACAGAATCATTGAAAAAAAAAAAAAAAAAACCCAGCCCAATCAATCCATGAAAACTTCATTACACCATCATCCAGCAGAGTCCCTTCTTGACTCGGTGATTTTCTTCAAGGTAAAAAATGGCTTACAAAATGTTCCCAGAAACTTAAATGTATTTGTCATGCATGTTAAGTTTGTGTCAATATTTATTTTCTGGTGGGGGCGCTCAGCACTCGGTGCTTCCAGCACAAAGCCATAACATATTTACAAAGTGCACAAACATGACGTAAAGGTGCGGTTATAACAAGCCTTAAGTTGTTAGTTGTACAAAGTAGTGTCGTAGCTACTTCATTATTTGCAGAAATCTAGATTATTGAGTGGTATACGATTTTCTAACTATGTGATTATTTCCTAAATAGAAATTCAATTGGTCGTCACTCTGCACACTCTGGGAGTGAGGTTTAAAAGTCCATTAATGGTTGCACCCCCCAAAATAGTACACAGCTTTAACACGATTTCAAAGACATTTTTCTTCATGACAGAATCAAACAATTTCAGAAGAACATGGAACTTTTCAGCGATAACATAATACTGGACCAATGTGAATCAATGCTTTGAGGTTAATTTTATCATTGGAGTGTGTTGATGTTAGTGTTGCTTTCCACTTTCACTCTCCAACCTTTGACAGTATAACAAATCACAAAGCCAGTAGCAGAATTTGTTTAAATAAAATGTTACTACAGAATTGCACACCTACAGCCTCGTCACACAAAACAGGCATAACCAGCAAATTCATATTAGTGAGAACTCCCGGGTGTTACGAGCAGCATGTGGTGGCAGAGCGAGGCTTTCTGTGGAGCTTGACCGTGTCCGTGGGGATGAGGTGGTCCGTTCTTTCATCCATTGCCAACACTCTGCGCACTGCCTCCTCAAAGGCCACCGCTACATTGGTGGCATCCTTGGCGCTGGTCTCATAATAGGGGTAGTCGCCGTTCTCCTGGCACCACTGCCGAGCCTCCTCCGGTGACACCTGCCGCTCCGGCACATCCAACTTGTTTCCCAAGACGACAAACGGAAACTTCTCCGGCTCCTTGACGTCTGCATAATAGATGAACTCCTTCTTCCAGTTGCCCAAGTTGAGAAAGCTCTGGTTGTCGTCAACGCTGAAGGTGAGCAGGCAGCAGTCAGAGCCGCGATAGAAAGGAGTCCTCAGGCTGCGGAATCGCTCCTGGCCGGCAGTGTCCCAGATCTGCAGGGTGACCTGGTGGCCGTCCACCTCCAGGTCCTTGTTGAGGAACTCCACGCCGATGGTGTGGAAGAGGTGCGCGTCGAACTTGTTGGTGACGTAACGGTTCATGATGGAGCTCTTCCCGACCCCGCCATCACCCAGCAGAATCACCTTCAGCAGGGACGTCTTTGTCGTCATGGTAATTCACTCTCAACCGCTCACGTGTAAGTAACTGACCTAATAGAGGGAAAACAACGTCACAATTGAGTTTTGCACGTGTGCGTACAGGTCTCATGAATGCTCATGTTAACAGTTCATCTGACTGAAGAGCATCTTTTGAGACAATTTGATTCATTTCCTCAACTCGACCGTTCCATCACTGGGACCGTCACATTTGTTTTGACGAATGCACTACGGGAAAGGAGAGTTAAGAGTCAACACAGCCACTTCCGCTACACTTTACATAAGCAGCACGGCCTGTTTTTCCCTCCCTTTATCACTTTGCCATGTCATTTATATAGCACCCTACCCTTTACCTTCAGTTTATTCACAGACCTGAACCACTCCTCTTTCTTGCTGACGATAGCGCTCAGCTAACAAAACCTGATGACTAGAAGCAAGTTATAATTGTATTTCTATTTAAATTAAGTTGTCTTTAAATGTTTATAAAAAGCTTATTGAAATTCTTAAAAACTGAACCTTGTTATTTTAGTATATTTGAGGCTTTTTAAAATCAGGAAGATTTGATTACCATGATTATACTCCATTTACATTTGATACACGGTGTACCAACACTGCACATATTTGTATAAAAATAACCTAAATATAAGTTTGACAGACTGGGTTAATGTTTGAAACTTTGCAATTATTTATTTAATACATGTTATTCTTACTCAGTGGAGTACTACACATAGTTTAGCCACATCTTACTGAAATTGTATTAAAAACAGAATGTACAGTTTCTCTTTTCTCTGTTAAAAGCACCTAGGAATGACTGCTGTATTTGGTACAATATAAATAAAGTTGAATTGAACAGTGTGTGTTGCTCCAAAATCTAAACTAGTCATGCAGCACTAATGATGACGGATGTCAGTCGCTCACCATATGTACAAACGTATCTCTTAAGTCAAGGATGCAGGTTTAACTGACAACAGATGGTCCTTCATCTATTCATATTAGAGATCACAGTTCTACTTGTTCCACAAAGTATTTTTTTTCTCTCTTCTGGATCACAGGATTCTACCCTGTTCTGTTATTGAACTTGTGTTTCTTTATTGACTCTTTCAGCTTTAACAAGGATCTGTGAGTGCAACAGTAAACTGTGTTCTCAGAGTCCTTACTTGATACATGTATTGAGTTCCACTACACAACTGAGTTTGTTTTTAAAGCCGTGCTACCTTATGATCTGAAGATTGTGTATTGATTACTGGCTTCCACAATAAAAATGTTAATGTTGCACACACTTAACCATGTATTCTTTCTGAGAGTGGTCAATACCACACCTGCACCTTGAAAGTAGATATATTTTTGGTTGTGTAGGCGTTTTGCAACTACATAAACCTGTCAGGGATCTCTTACCATTCAACAATATCTATTTAGTATATCGTTCTGCATAAAATGCCTTGAACGTCACTTGATTCTGCCTAAACCAACATGCAAGTCGACTTTGCTGGAATCCATGTTGCTCAATGTATTGAACTCCTCTGCAGAAACGCAACTTTGGTGAATGTTTGGCGAGTTCGACCCCTCACCTCTTGTCGAGTTGGATCCCTTTTGCTCGTCCAGATCATGTGAAGTAAACGCCAGTCTGCGGTCACATGCTCATGGTTTAATGTTGATGTGAGCAGCCATGCAGGTAACGATCAGCCAGCTGGAACACAGTGACGAGGCTTTCAAGCTTCCTGGTTGTGGCTGCCGGCTGCTGAGACGTGAGAAGTCAATTGCAATCAAACCATCAACATTGTTGCAGTGATAAATAATACTTTAAAAAAAAAGGTTTAGCTTGTGGCTGGAGTATACTCAAAAACGAACTTTAAGAATACCACGAGATACAATTAATATCCAGAGTTAGCTCCAGGCTAAGCTAGGCTAACATGAAAGAGGAAAACAACACAGCTGGAGTTAATGAAGCACACTCTCTTGCTAATAACAGTACCTTATAGTTTGGGTGAAGCTGCAGCTGAATCAACGATAACGAAACAAGTGGAGTAATGTAGACGCATTAGTTTGACAGCCCCTCGCCCCGGCGTGAGTCGATTTAACGTCAGGGAGCACAATTTCCTGGTCAGGTCCAGAGGCTCGCTGCTAACATGGAGCAGCCGCAGACTAGCACCCGGTGTTACATTTCAACTGGTGTTCCTGTTAACTGGTGACCGACTTCCTTTCGCCTCTGTTTTTGATGCCAGTAAAGGCAGATGTTAAGAGAAAACCCGACATAACCCCATCGCTGTCCCGGTGAGTACAATTTAACCACATTGACAACAAAGTTTTGAAGTGTCGTACTTTATCGGAGTCTTATTTTAACAACTGTCGTTACTACTGCCGTAACGACGGACGCTAAAGGAAGTTGGTCGTCAGTCGACGGGGAAACCAGTTCATCCGAAACACCGGTCATGTGATCTCATCAGCAGACAGAAACAACCAACGAGCGCAGAGGTAACGCAGCAGGCCCTCACTTATATATTACTTTAATCCATTACAGATGATACGGCACGCAGTTACGACAAATAAGCCACATTTATGCTCTTGGCTTCTGTATGTGTCCATTGCATTTTTAACTAACCTTGGTATCCCATCTGTTACAAATTATTTGGTATACGTCACTTCTTTGCAGTTTATTGCAACACCACCAGAGGGCGATATATAACTGTTAGCTATCAGCTTTGTTTACATTTTATATAAGCCAAATGCATATTGGTTAAAATAAATTATATATATCGTTTTCCCAGCAGTTAGTTTGATTGTAACCAGGTATCCCACTGAAATGTCCACTAAATTAAACAACACAGTATATCAAAATACTTTAGAACCGCTCGAGCTTTTCATGAAAAAACAAGTACACCAGCAAGTACTCAAAGTAAGAATGATTTATGCTGCTCCTTTTGGATTGCGGTTTGGTTAACTAGCATAGTAGTGGTTAGGCCTCAATTTAATACTGCAATTTTCCTTCTGTGATTTGGATAATGTATAAAACACCCACTAAATCAAGCGAAGCACAAATACCTCAGAACTGTCCTCCAGGAGTCCTTTGTGTATATTTTCCTTTAAAGACAGCGATGTCTATAGAAACCACATAAATATTTCTCTCTAGGGTTACTCTGTGATCTGGCTATCTCATTATGGACGCATTTCTCTTTTGAATTTGAAGGAAATGCATCAGTGTATGTACTGTGAAAGTAAGCTGGACAACCTGAAGAAACCCTACAGGGAGAACTTCCATACAGAGATGTCAACTGTCTGGCCCTCCAAATATGTAATATTACAACAACATAGAACAAGAAACAGGCAGGATTGTATAAAAACAATTTTAATGTACTAATACAGCATTATTAGAAAATAAAAACAAAACATTTTACATCATTTACGTCCTAATACTTTTTTTTATTATCAGTTCAACTAAACAGCCTTCAAAATTGTTTTTCTCATCTAAGCTATCTGGAACAATTAAGCTAACAATTCACATTATATGTTGTATATTATTTTTGGGCAACTTCAGCAATACATTGTCACATATGCAACAAAGGCCTAAGCACAATACTGTTAAACACAACTAAAAGGCAAAGTTAGCATTTCCACCTATTCCTGAGATCTGAGTCATTTGTGTTGCTCAAGACAATTGAAAAAGCAAAATCACCATATAATGTATGAATGCGGTGGGATGCACTGAGGGCAGCAGCATGGTGGTGAAATAAACATGCATGTGCTGATTGTAGGTATTTATCGCTCCAGACCACGCGGCTGCATCATGAAAGAAGACTGGGGAGCTCCATTGAAGACATTTAAGACCCGGGACTTTGGAAATGAGAAGCATTGGCAGGTATCAGTCAGCACAGAAATGTTGATCGGAGGTGGAAATCCTTAAAAAATTGGACTGGCGTCATCTTGACAAGGCCCTGAGGTCAGCACAACATTATCTAGTCCTATTTCACCTCCAAGACCTTTCCCACGCTGACCTTCAAAGATAATCTGAAAGACATACAATCACATGTCCATGTCACAGATATCACTCATTATTCTTTGTAATAGGTTTTAACCTAGTGTCATTACACCTTGAGAACAATTTCCACCATTACGAGCAGATATTTGAGATGCAGGGGCTGGGGTGATTCGTATATTAGTATATTAATTAAATCTGACAAAGTACTCACAGACTCTGGGGCTTCGACTGTCCAGGCCACGGTGAGGAACTCCGCCTGCCAGCTCTGGTCCCGGCTTTGGCTCTGCTCCCACACTGGGTACGCATTGTTATCCAGCAACACCCTGAGCGTTCCCACATTGTGGCCGACCACACGGTAGTCAAAGGCGAGGCAGAAGCTGCCCTGCTGAGCGCGGTCACTCAGAAGCAGCTTCAGCTTGGCCACGTCGCCCTGGTCCCCCAGGAGCCCACTGAGGGCCATGTAGTACTCAGCACCTGACAGTTTATTCCTCGCGTGAGTAACAGCACACGAATACACAAAACTTAAAGGGGAAAAAGAAAATTGCATTTTGTTACCATGATCGTGGTAAGCCACACTCCAATCGATGTCGTCAGCCCTGTCTTGGACCCATTCGCATGCTCCCTGATCAAAGTTGCAGTCCAAGATGTACTCTGGAAGGTAAAAGACATTTTGTGATGAGTTGCATAAAGTTTTCAGTAAACCGTTGTGTAAACATTGTGGAGTCAAATTGATTAATACCTTCCTGAGCTGGTGCTATGTGGACTTCCTTGATTTCTGTGGCTGGACCGAACACCGACTCAAAGTCCTCTGAAACTGGGTTCATGAATGAAAGGAGGAAAAGTGATCAATCATTTATATTCATCAAATTTTAACTCCGGTAAACATGCATCTTATTGCCATTCAGTGGGACTCATATGAATGGACTTCTCATGCGTTTGAGTTCACTTTAGCAGAACCTATGATGAAAATAATCTGTTGTGATTATTTTAACAAGCAGTCGCTGCGCAAAAGTTTTATATTGAATCTGTTGCCCGTGGTGCTCTATATGAAGGTTGTCATGTTCTGTTCAAACAGAAAGTCTAAGCTTAGATTTATTGTGAGCATTTTAGAAGTGGCGGTACCTCGTAAATTGGCATCTGAGTGTACTTTAGTAGAGCAACTGAATTGTAATTATAGTTTTTGAAACAGCTTTTTGCAATTATGTACTGTTGGAAAAAGATCCCAAATAATACCGCAAAGATTTTCCCTGATAAAACAAAAGCGAGAAAGGGGCTTTTAACAAACAGGTGTAGACCTGCCCTGCTGTCATCCATTTCTTCAAATGGAATTACAACTTTAGGATATAGCCCCCTCCCCCTGTTCCCCGAGCCTTTTTAAAGCCCCTGCAGCAAATCACCCCCATGAAACCCCCTTTCACACGGAGACGAGTGACAGCTGGGGTTATTGAACCTGCAAAGCCACAGTGGGCTGGTGTTAGAGAGGTCTCGAGTGCTGATGACAGACTTTCCTACAAGGACTCAAGTCTGTTTGCACAACAGCTGTTTTGGGGAAAACATAATAAAAGGCTCGGGGGGCTTTGTAACTATCCTCCCTTCCTCACCCTCCTCCCAGGAGATGGGAAGCAAACCCAGGATGGGTCCGATCCTTCAGCTCTCACATACCGACAAAGTAAAATTCCTCCCTGGAGGTGATGGATGTCTTGGGGCCTGTCTCCTCTTGCTACCTGGCTTCTTCCACAGGCTTGGATGTTCCCATAAATATAGAGGTTTTTGATGAAAAGAGACATCATCTAGGGGATTTTTTTCAGTCAGATGACTGCTACTGTATGAACACTATTAATTTGTGATTTGTTATAATCAATCGAATGTCGAGGTTGCGTTGAATCACACATTTCTGGATTATTAATAAACTACAAACATGTTTATAGACCCCGATTAAGTATTAGCAGTTAAGAGAGAAGTATGTTAGATTAGAAAACAAAAGAATGGTACGTTTTGTGATTGTAAAAACACAACAATTGCAGTGCTTGTAATGCAGTACGAAAAGAAATATTATTCAGATTTTGTGAGATTTATAGAGTAAATGATCATGATTGTGGACTTCCACTTTTTTTAAATTATAAATTGATCACCTTCATGAAATTGTGCATGTTAAAATAGTGCGACCATGGTCAAGCAAAGTTGCTAGTTTGTCATGTATAGGATACTAATCAGAGGTCTTATGAACTGGTGTTGTCAGACGAATACTGATTTCAACAGGGAACTTGATGAACCCAACTCATTGTCCTCTTTGGCCAATGGTTTAATCCAGGGGTTGCTCAGTTTTACTTGTTTAGCTTCCTCCTGAACAGTGTGTAATTGTGTTCAGATGCTGCGCAGAGATGAGAGCAAAAGTCGAAACATACTTGGGTTAGTTGAGTGTGTTTATGTTGCACATCCCAACAGACCACCCAGAATGGTAGAATGAATTCACTTCAAACAGGCCTAACAAAAAAAAAAAATGAAACGTACCAAAAACATCTCCTCTTGGATTGAGCTGGTTGTCTTCTTCTTCCTCACCCTCCTCTTCTTCGGGAAATCCCTCTTGTCCTCTGCCCTCAGTCTCAACGCCGATGTACTCCTCTCCATCATAGTCAAAAGGTTGCTGCTGGATCCTGGGAGGAGGAGTCGAGACTGGCTCGGGGATAAAGTTTTTGATGTCTTCGTTGCTCAGTTTGCCTCCCAGAATCTCGGGCTTCACTTGGGAGTCTGGGATGGCTGTATAGGAAGGAAGAGGAAATGGATTAGACACATGGATCCGCAATCATGTGAAGGAAATGAATATATTTCACCAGGATGCAGGTGCCTTTGCTGTCATGTAGTCTGCAGATGTGATTCTTATTAATCACATCCCTGAAGTCACTTACCAGTTCATGAACAAAATAGATCACTTCCCCTCAGGGGTGGAGCTATGGCAGATGTACATGCTATAACAACAGATAGGATTATACTACTGCATGCAAATGAAGCATGACAGTAACGTCCGTTCAATGCATATTTATATAGTGTCATTATGAATCTACAAGCCTTTCATCATGTCAGCTCTTTATGAAAAAAGGTCATGCTCAGGATTTTCCTAACAAGCTGTGCATATTGTGGGCATACAACATATCCAGCCAAGAGCCAGGCAGAGAGTTGGGAGAGGCATTCGGCGAGAGTGAAGGATGGGAGGGATGGGGTTGCAGAGCAGAGCATGAGCATCCAATGCAGAGGTTTGGGCTCTGCACAATCTCACCATTCAGGAACTCATCTGCACTGCCTTTGTCTCCATCCCAGGGCCTCTGATAAAAGGGTTTGACTACAAGAAATAAACGCATCTTCATTCACACTGAAACTCGTGAACTCTTTATGTAATTTGGCCACATGAAAGTTCACCTGTTGTCTGGGTCTGGTTCAACGAGTGCAGCACTACCTTCTTTTCCACTTCCTCAGTAGGAAGGCTGCAGTGCAGTGCCATATATTTACACAGGTGTGTTTTCAATCTCTGCTTCTCTCATGCTAACATCTGTGAAGGGAGTGAAGTCTGAAAACAGGAAACTCGCCTTGGCAGGACCGCAGTTTCTGATGTTTAAGGAGTCCAAATGAAATATGTTGCTGTTAAACAGCTCCTATCTGACTGACTGCTCTCATCTGGGAAGTTCTGAGACACATGTTTCTGCCATCGAGTGTAAGCGTCTTCATTTGTGATCTTGCCCTATCTTGCAGAATTGAAAAGGCCGACGTAAAATGAACAGATTCATAGTTATGAGTAGCAGATCTGGGATCTCACCAGAGCATTCGAAGCCATTGCCTCTGAAGCCAGACTTGCACCTGCACTTGTAGGATCCTTGAGTGTTCAAACAGACAGCATGGTGGCTGCACTTGTGGGTGCCGGCTGCACACTCATCCAGGTCTGGAATAGGAAGAAGCCTATTTGTACTGTTCGTACAACTGCTTACAGGCAGTTCGCATTCATAAACTTGTATACCTTACCTACACAGTCATATTTCCCGTCAACATATTTCAGATCGTAGCCATCCTGGCACTTGCAGTAATAGCTGCCAAAGGTGTTGACACATTGTCTGTTGTGCGGGCAGAGGTTCTTCCCAGTCACGCATTCGTCAATATCTGAACAGAGATAAAACAAACAAGAAAGTTATCATGGTTCTGTTTTTATATTTATGGATCTGTGTGAATCTAATGGGCCCAATCTTTCGGCACTATACTTATCCATCACTTCACATTTACTCTGTACTGCAGGAACCTGCATTTTAGACACATCACAACTAATAATGGTAATCGGATTATTCATTTTTTTATCCGTTTTCTTTATACTATTTGTGAAAGGCTCATTTCTACTGCACCATAGACACCACCACTTCCTGCAATCCATTTTTCTGGCCAGCCGGTTGCATCCAATAATTAGCTGGTCTTTTCCTCCTGCCAGCAGGGAGCATCGCCATCCGGGTGATCATCAACACAATTCCTCAGAGGCTTCTCTCCACCCAACAATGCTCAAATACGTTTGATGCGTTGCCCAGCCTGGTGGGAGGTGGTGGTGTGTATCAAACAAGCTACTGCCGCTGCTGTGAAAACAATGGAGAATATTCCTGGAGGCCATGAAGCTTTTTGAGGTAATAGCGCAATCGCCATCATGAATTTGAGCGTGATCCAGTGCCATGTCAAAGTTGTGAAGCAAATGAACATTTTGGCCTGCAGGCGGTTGGGGTTGTATCATATCTGGTGCAGACCAGATAGTTGACATTTTGCTTATTTTGATATTTAATTTTTTGATATGGTACAAATGTGCTTATTTCATCATATTTTGCAGAATTCCTCTCGGGATATTTTTTCTTGGCACATTTTGAAAGACAATCCCTTTGCTGTTAATCACATTTATTTGAGTGTTGGATCCATGGCCCTCCTGAAACCTAATGCTGTGCAGCCAGTATATTACTTCCCCTGTGTGATCGTGCCCCGCTGGCTCAGGGTCAGCTCAAGCAGTTTTGTGGGAAGAAATATAACTTAATTGCCTCCATCTGATTTTGAACTCCAGCGTGCAAAAGTCACGTAACACAATACTCACATTGTCTTGCCATTATAAAAAAATAAATTTAAAAAATCCAGTTTTAGCTGCATGACACTGAATGCTGAAAAACACTAACTCACTATGCTCTGTCATTGTGTGAATAGCACTGCTCACCTACACAAGTTCTCTCATCTTGCCCCAGTTGCAAGCCTGCTGATGGACAGAGGCAGCGGATTTCCCCCTGTACCTCTTCACAGCCGTACTGGCAGTGAGCAAGAGAGCATGTCCTTGAATCTGTAAGCATGCACACACATGATCAGACTTATACATACAAAAAATAACAACAACTGTTGTGTCATCCTCTGTGCCTGAATGAATATTTTCTCAGTTGGACTCACTGGCACAGGATCCATCAGGCATCAGGGTGTATCCGTTGAGGCAGTAACACTTGTAACTACCATGGGTGTTCATGCAGCGATGCTCGCAGGGACGAGGTTTCAAGCCGCACTCATTCAGATCTAGAAAGAAGAACTTGTTATTTTTTCATCTGCAGCACTGCCTTTTCCAACATTTAACTCAAACTCATTGCAATTCAGCAGATAGGTAGATTATTAAAAACACAAGGAAGTTATCCACAGGAAATTAGATTATTTTGTACCCAGAGTGAACAATGTTTCCAGACGTTCTTCAGCAACCACACTTACCTTGATTGCATATCTTTCCAGCGTATCCTGGGAAACACTTGCATTTGTTGGGGCCAACACACTCTCCATGCTTGCACCCGTGCTCACACTGAGCTGGTAAAACATTTAACATAAAAAAAAGAAGAAATACCACCAGACATATCAGTGGTGGAGGATAGTGGAACATAGTCAAACCACACATTTCTATTACACAGCCAATGTCTTTTTTTTTTTTTTTTTTTAATGTAGGTTCTCATTTTCTCCACATTTTTTGGTTTGGAAAATATCTTTCCTGAAAAGAATAACAATAGTCAAGAGATCAAGGCAGGGATTTCAGACCTCAGTTCAATAATAAAAGACATTGCATTAAATATACCATGCATATATTGATCTTTGTTCACGGTGTAGCACATTTTGTATGCAAACTCAACTTTAGAAAATGTGAAGTCCTCTCACCTTCACATTGTCCTTTGCTGTTTTTCCTCCAGCCGTAGCAACACTCAAGTCTCCTGCCATAGCGACACACACCTGGTTGGTTTCCAGTAGGGACTTGTCTGTGATGCCTTTGTTGAAGAAGAGAAGAGTAAAAGGTAAGATGTGTAATTTGTGTGTCTTTACTAGTATTTACAGCTGACCTTGGCCAGCCCACAGAACTTCCCAATGTAAATAAAGTTTTCCAACCCAGTTTTAGCCCAGTAGACGCAGTGACAGACTGATGGTAAATGTAGGCTATTGCAAATTTTAAGCCCACACATCAACAACCCTTAAAGTTATCCTAAATGGCAGTTGTCAGATTTTTAAATTACTGTCCAACAACACAATAACCTAAATAAAGTGTCCTTTAAGGCAGCTACACTTAAGTGATGAAAGTGGGGCTCCCTGTGGAGCGAGAGCCAGCTGACAGGATGTAGGCCACAGATAAAAAAAAACACCCTAATCAGACACTTCCCGTGTTTCAGTTTCATGCTTCACAGACTTCTATTTCCTCCTTTTTTTTTAACTGAACTTTGATCATTGTCTAAAATAATTTTTTGCAGGATTTTCTTCTCGGATTTTGTTACCAAATTAACATTCCACCAAAAATAACTCACAGGGCCAGACAGATGATATTGCACATGTGTGTATTTTGGAGCTGTAAATTTAGTTAAAATCCTAAGTTGCCTTAACTTTTGACATCCAAGATGTTTAGGTTTCAGTGGTGTTGGCATCTTAACAGGGGCTTAGGCTCCAGTATGACTAGAGGAATCTGAGACTTGATAGAAATCAACCAGAATAGTCCAGCGGAGACGGGGTCCTGAGTGTGACAGGTGCTCGTCACTTATCAACAGTTGCTGTGCTACATTTAGCTGTTACTCTCTCCCAGTCTCCAGCGGCAGCAGCGGCATGTGTGCATACCATCAAAACAACAGTTTTTCCCGTGAAGATTTAAAGCACGTAAATCAGTTTAAACTAAAGGGGTTCGTGTTACTCTTAAAGCTCCACTTAAAATAATAGCATGTGGAGAAACCAGCAGTTCAAGTGTTAGTAATTTCCTTTCCTGGCCACACGATTAAGGATAAGTTGTACACTTTCCATTTCTATAGGTAGCATTTGAGGGATTTTATGAGCATTCAGACTTACTGCTATGTGATACGTCTAACATCGGTCAGACCTCAAACTTTGGAAGATTTGAGATTCCGAACTGACGACACATCCGAGTCCCACCTGCTGCAGGTCTCAGTCATTATAAGCCCAGCATTCAACATCCCATGCTTGATTGACTTACCTTTGGGCTTCTGTGCTGCCAGATGAGATGTGGAGCAGGAGAATAAGAGCACCGACCAGAATAAATGGCTGCATGTCTATCACAGCCGTAGCGCTTTGTTTCCCAAGAGACTGGCTTTTGTTGCTGTGCGTTCTGGCTTGTTCTCCTTGGGGCTAACGCTCATTAAATTGCTTAGACAGGAGAAGGTCTCAGTTGAGAGCTTATGGAAAGAACGCTGGATTTCATGTATTTCTCGAACTTCCAAGTCACCTCAAAGGGAGGGGATAGAAAAATCTCTCTCACACTCTTTTCTATGCTGCCGCTACTCTCTGTCCCATAATTTGCTTCTCCCTTCTTCCGCACTGAAATTCCAGAGGTGGGTTGACACACTGCGAAATGACACTGCGCTAAGAGATAGGTGGTGGCTTTTTGGAGGTAGGAGTGGGTTTGTCAAAAGGGGGTGGGGATTATGTTTAGGGGTCCTTCTGTCTTTGCTTAAATCCTAGACAGGACCACATTACAAAAAAAAAAAAAAATCAAAAAATCAAAAATCTCCGTGAGAGCATTTGGAAAAACTATACTGTTGCTCTCTCCAACTAACCAAGTGATCTCTTTCTGAAAAACAAATTGTACTGTAAAATTGCTACTCAGCAGTTTGCCTTTGCTGTGTTTTAGATAATTAGCTGTACTGGCTAATTGTGGTACTCAGACATGCATAGACCCGTCATTAGGGGCTGCAGCGCTCTTTGATGTCTTGCTCACAGTTGACACATAAAGTTTTGCTCCTCGCTCATGTTCACTTCTAGTCCAGCCATAAAAGTGTTTAATGAGTTTTCACACTTCCAAAATCACTGCTAACATCTGGCCCTGCTCGCATGGCCTTGTGGAAGTGAACATGTCGTATTTCTGCCGGAGCTCATTCCGTTTACATTTGTTGTTCAGATACAGAAAAAAACAATTTCAGAATGAATTCAAAATTCTTTATATTTCTACGTCACTTGTCTCTTTAGTTGGAAACAAAGCTAATATTTTGAAACCCATGAATGTTTGAAAAAAGTCTGTGTTTGGATGAAATGGACAAATGGAAGCTTCTCATTATTCATCAAGACATTTATTACTTGTAGAACATATTCAGCTCAGATGCTTATATTTACCAACTGTCTGTACTTTACCATATCATAGGTGTGCATTTTATGTGTTATATTGCAAACCTACAGCAGGACTGGTCAAGCATTTGTATAATCTTAACTGGGAGTTTGCTAACATTTGGCAGCTCAGTTTTCATGTCAGTTGTATAGTGAAAATCTATTTACATTGACGTTGTCCTAATATATGTCTGGTAAATAATCACAGTGAGGAATGCAGATTTGAGAAGCAGGTTTGGATACAAAAATGTTCTGAAGTTAATCAGAGCATTGAGTTTGTCATCATTACTCATTATTCCACCAAAGT
This sequence comes from Blennius ocellaris, assembly GCF_963422515.1. Classification (NCBI taxonomy): domain Eukaryota; kingdom Metazoa; phylum Chordata; class Actinopteri; order Blenniiformes; family Blenniidae; genus Blennius; species Blennius ocellaris. Next base: position 17,987,361 of record NC_137655.1, on the reverse strand, counting down.
TATGAAAGTAAACATATAACAACATCACATGTGCACAAGCCTGCACACACATTCATGCACAGACACTCTGCCTTCCATTTCTAGTTTGAAATCTGACTCTATATGACTGACATCTTAAGCATGTAGGCCATGTCAACTGTACGCTAAGGCTCTTCGGTGTGCAGTGTGATGCACCGTGTGCTGTGCTGGGGCGGATGTATGGTGTCAATTCTGAGTATTCTTACAGAGTGACATGGTGCTGCAGTGGTTAGGTCACAGTAAAGAGATTTCTGAGGTTGTAGTGGTTGTCTAGAGATGTAAGTTTATAGCTGGATGGTCTGGTCAGTAGTGAAAGCCACTGCATTACCAACTCTATTTACCCTTGAGCCCTAAAGCCTTGAATGCTCCTGGGGAGCCGAGCACCCCCTGCTCCTTCAGATCGGATTCAAACAGTGGTTCTCCAAGTGTCGAGTGAGATTTCTCTCCGGGGATCCAGAGTTTGTGGGAGGGAACAGCAACAGGAGAAGGCTGGGGATGAGGGGAATGCTCTTTCCCAGCATTTTGTCTCCTTTGAATTTTTGAGAAGACCTTATGATAAAAAGAAACAAGTGGAAGGTAAATCTATTAAAGGTATATTACTTTTTTTGTGAGGAATTCAGTTAAAAAAAACCCCCAAAAAACATTATTTCAAAGCTTTGTGTATCAAGTTTCAGTGTATCTATAAAGAGCTACTGAGTGTTGTCCCTTTGCCTGAGAGAGCTTACTTTGGGTGTTGGGCTTTTGTTCATATAATGGAATATCAACTTTTACAGTATTAACCTGTGTACCCAGGATACCCTGTACTTCACCTTACTCTTCAGCTAACTACTCTTTAGTGGATGAAACACTTGAGAAAATGGATGGAGGGATGAATGGATCTGTATTACTGCAACAACAGTGCCCTCGTCTGTTCTGAATAGAGACTAGCATTTGAAGCGAGACTAGATCTTTGTACAGTTTATAACTCCTTTTTTTTTCTGCTGTTAACATCAGTGAAACCCATTTAGCATAAACTTTCATTTAATATTTTACTTTAGTGAAGACATATTCAGGATTACCTGATAAATTAATATCATAATATTTGTGATAACAGAGATTTTTTGCCATTCCTTTAGCAAATACAGAGAAACCGACAGTCAGACCAGCATTAACACCTACAGGCAATCTAAATTCAACTCAAATGCATGTTTCTGAACTGTATGAGTAAACCAGAGTGCCAGGACAGAACCTAAGCACAGGGAGAACATGGAAACTCCAGCCTGGACTCGGATCAGTCCTGCAGTGAGGTGAGAGTGCTCATCACTACGTCACTGTGCAACGTCTGCTGCCATTAATGGATTTTTATTACCAGCAGTTGAACACTTCATGTCTCCATTGTACTTCAGTTTTCTTCCAGTAGGTGGAGACACAGTTCAGTATTTGCCAATAAAGGGAACAAAAGACTTGGCAAAAGGAACGGCAATGAATAAGCTCATTGTGTGCAATTAGTAAATAAGTACATGCCATTGGCGTGCTAGTTTCGTTTCAAGTTGGCAGTTTAACTGTGTGTTATTGCGTTACTTCCCTGTCACCATATACCTGCTAAAAAACAAATACATCTTGTAAAAAAAGAAGAAGAAAAAAGAAAACACTTTGCTGTTCCCTGTAACTGGTTTGGTAGTCACCTCGGCAATGAAAAATGTACATTATATACTATATCAGTTATATATTTTTTCAAGATGCAAATGGGGAGCCATGGCTCAGTTGATGAAGCCAGTCCAAGTAAAGCACTGAACCCCAAGTTGAACTCAGCTGGGTGGATCCAAAAACAATGTATGCTCTGTACTGTTGTCTTATCACACCACATTTAAGTTATTGTGTAGATATATGGGAAAACACATACAAAACCAACCTGCAATTGTTATGCCTTCTCCCCAAAATAAAAGCAACAAGGATTGTTTATGATGTTAGACACCATAAACATGCAAACAACCTGTTTATTATGGCACATACTCTGAAATTACACGATCTGGTAAAATTCTAAACTTTGATTGTTGTTATGACTATTAAGAGGTGTGTGTGTGTGTGTGTGTGTGTGTGTGTGTGTGTGTGTGTGTGTGTGTGTGTGTGTGTGTGTGTGTGTGTGTGTGTGTGTGTGTGTGTGTGTGTGCATGCGTGTGTTTTTGTAAGGGAGCTCCCCGTATAGCAGAAGTCACCCTTGGTGTGAATGTTTGATTGTGAATAGATAAATGTGACTAATCGTGCAAAAGTATATTAAGACTGCAGAAGAGGGAGGGATGTGCCACACAAGCAAAGCTCATTTACTATTTTTTTGGGGGGGTTTTGTAACCTGTGACTCTGAAAGGTGAATGACTTTGCTGCATCGGCAGCCTTTACGGAAATGTGCCTTCCCACTTTCTAGAACTCACTCAGGTCAATACTCCCCTCTCAATCTAAAGTTAATGCTGTTGGTAATGCAGCTGATACTGCATTACCAGTATGAGCGTAAAGACCACTCAGTGTTGCGTTATTTATGAAAAGCACAATCAAGGAAGGCGTGGCCAAAGCTCACAAAGGACGAGGCCAAGCTGAGTCGGCTCAGTGTTGAATTCAACAATTGGAAAGACTAGGAAGACGACGCAGATGAGGAGATTGGCCAGTTCAATGAATTCTCAGATATGACGAAATGGGAGGTGACGACGACCTTCCTGATCTCGGTGGAGCAAATGACGATGAGTCTCAAGACAGCGTCAATGAAAAAATGCCAGATTTGGAGTCAAAGACTACTTTTTGTAAGAAAAAAAAAGAGGTGAAATGGAAGAACAGATTGCACGGGGAAACTCAATATATGTATATCTTAAAATTGAATGCAGTGAGAAACAACCATTACATATGAGTCGGTAGTCATATTTGAATCCATAGCCTCAGCTCCAATGAGTCCACTGCCAGTTGATATGCATGGTGTCGCACAGAGCAGCCATCTCCACTTTCCAAAAAGCTGCACCGCACCTTTTTGGTTTTCTTATTGTACCTTTAAATATTGCAACTTTGCACATCTTATTTATTGAAAAAAAAATACTGTACAGTCGTCCTCATTTGAACAATATGTGTCAAGAGATTTACAATTTCTTTGCCAATCAAAGTGTGCTTTAAAAATGACATTGTTGTGGTTTTAAGTTCGTCGATAAGTGTAGTTGTATTGAAGACGACGATTAAAGGCCTTTACTGATTGGGTTCGTCTAAAGCCTTCCATGTACTATTAATTAGATATCCAAAAAGACAGTCCTTTTTTCTGTAGCTTAACCTTCCAGCTTACATGTTTTCCTTCACCCTCTTTAATTTTTATGAAAAATTAAGCAAATTGCAGATTGCAGAACTATAATCCTCCTCCCAGTAATCACCTGCTGTACTTTGTTAGTCTGAACCAGTTTCACATGTTTGGCATCTGAACACTTCTCTTTTCAGATCCGCCCGGCATTCACCTCGTTCATCCTTTCCATCCTCTGTGTCAATTTCCCACGGACACATTTCCTCAAAAAGCCCGTGTGGTTCTTCTGGCTATGAGGAGGATGGGATGTCTCTCCAAAAGTTCCCATTTATTCAGCTGAAAATAAAGTTGCCACAAAGTTTGGTACATAAATAGAAGTTGAATTACTTGTATTGTAAGCAGTTTATGAACAGCAATATAAAAACTATTTTACTTAACTTTAACTATGCTCTGTAACTTTTATACTATTTCACACTTTGTATATGCTTTAATGTTAAAGAAAGGTCGTATTAATGAAATTCTAATCATATACTAACAATTCTATGTTAATGGTCTTGTAGATGTATTTTTAATTATTATGAATACTGTTTTTGTGCCATTAGTTTTCTCTGTTCAACTCTCCGCAGTGCTTGACACAGCCTGCTAACGATGCAGAATAAAGGTGTATTGGGTGAGAATGTATAAGTGTTCTCTTCTACCTGCTCTCTGTCCATCTTTGTTGTTATTGCTCCTTTTGTCCTGGTTTGGTTTCAATTGTTTTACAATCTCCAAACTACTAATATGTGCTCAAAAAGCCAGGAGAGCAGCAGGCCAGCTGTTTTCCTGCACTGCGAGAGAGATGATTCACATCCAACCTCTTTTCTACTCACATGCCAACTGTTCAATATATTAATCTATTGAATTTAAATCATGTGTCTTTTTGGATAAATGTCCTTTGTGGCGCTTTCCTCAGATATCTCCTTCCGTCTTTGCAGCCTCTTTGTATGGGGCTGCTGGCAACCACAATGCTGGCATGTTTTAGAAGCCACCCCAGTTTTCTTTTTGCTCCGAGAGCAGGTTTTTTTGAGTCGGCATCTGGAGAAAGAAACAAGAAGGACTGGAATCCTGCAGGCTGTGTCATACATTCTCTCACCGATATGTCAACACATGAAAACTTTATTAGAGGCTTCTAGAGATTGACACAAAAATACTTTTAAAAACGTCTTATCATATCCCAACTCTATATCTTTATATAAAACCATCTTGTGTAATACCGAGGGTTAAAACATCTCATTTTGTGGTGTTAGCTTGGAATTACTTTGTTTTAAGTTAGTGTGTTGTCATGCGGTGTTATTGTAAATGTACATTAAACAGCATTTTCCTGTTAGATGCTAACATATACATGACAAAACATCATTACATTTACAGTATGTTCTATGTTGTTCAAATGCTTGAATCCATCTTAAGTCACAACTTACCTCACTTGGTCATCCAATAAGAGCCAATATGCCTTTCCCCCTTCGCGGGGAAAACGAGGGTTCAGTTTGAAGACAACACTGTCAGAATTTTACATATCACTTACATTTAAAACGTAACTAATGGTTGTAAGTTTGGGGTATGTTAAAATGACCTCTGTGGTCATTTTCTGGGGGAGGACAGTCCCCCTGGTTCAAACATCAATCAGGGCCTTTCTGTGTGGAGTTCGCATGTTCTCTCTATGTGTGTGTGGGTTTCCTCTGGGTACTCTTATTTCCTGCCACAATCCCAAAAACATTTCACCGGGGGTCCCTGAGCAAGACCCTCCACCTGCCTCCACCATCTCCCATCATGCACTGCTCTGTGTGGCTGCTACTGATGGGTCAATGCAGTGAAGAAATTTCCCCAAAAGGGCATTAATATAGTATGATATATAAATAAATTAAATAATCCATGAGGTGTAACAGACACAGATCAGCCACCACTTATGAGATGCCCATTCCCCGATTTGAGAGGGTCGGTTTTCTCTGTTTGAGCACAGATATTCATGCATTTTAAGTCCATTACTGTTGGCCGTGGTGCAATAAGCAAAGCTTTTACTATAAAAGGAGAGGCGAGCTTGTTGGGGAGTTATTTTGAAAGTGATGTGTGTTCACAACCACATCCTGCCCTGAGTGGGTGACGCTACATGCATTGAATGCACTGCAGACAATACTGGCCGCTGTGGAAATGCGCCAGTGCTCATCGAACATTGAGCTGTGTTAAAATCTGTCTGTGCAGATTTGTCCCACAACAGTATAGACGCTTGTTAAAATTTCCCTTAGTAGTTGGAAACTGTTACTTTATCGTCTGTTTTTTCTAAAACTGATTAGACTTGATCATTGGTGTTCACATTGCAAAGTTCCTCCGTGTCTCAAAAAGGAAAGTGCCACTTCCCCTTGCAATAATAGAAGTGACCTTGAGAAATCATTCTAACTGGTTGTGGGCGGTTCTACTGCAAAATGTTAAACTTTGTGAAGAGAGACGATAAAACCAGTAGCTAAGGTATATTTGTTTGTGGATGTGCTTTACTTTTTTTTTTTTTTTAATGGGAATGTAACTATTTAAACCTCAGTAGAATTGATTATGATCCAGACATTCACATGAGACATCTTTCACCTCTAATATTTGAAGTTCTATCGATCCACTTCTACTTGTACATTTGCCGGTCTGTCCTCTTTGTGACCCAACACAGTCGTCCTGTTATTCGCACTCAGAGGGTTTTAAGTTTTAAGTGCAGGTGCTCCCCCTGAAAACACCTTCTGCTTCCAGAATACACAATGACAGGCTGCTGCTAAGTGACAGACAGACCTTGGGGAGTTATGGCTGTCTGGGAGGGATTTTCACCCAGACACATTTGCCCCACAACATGATGAGCTTGATGAGCTAAATGCAGTCCTAAGCCTCAGATGGACACCTACCGTTCTGCTTTGATTAATAATGCAACAGTGGACACAATTGTGCCATGCTGTGAGGGTGCCTTGATGGGGCAGCACCAGACTTTTGGAGAGGGTGGATGTGTGGCTCACATCATTTATTAATGGCTTTGCCTGGTCAGAGACATTACAGTTGAATATTAAGTCTGTCAGAGAGTCGGCAGCGGTGCTTTACAGAACACTGAACTGTGCAGTTTCGCTCTGTCTTGCTGACGTGGATCTTCAAAACGGGAATTATCGTTGTCTTTTCTAATGAGTGATTCTGCACACGCTGACACAATCAGAAACACTATTAGAAAAATAATATTTCTCGCCAAGATACAAAGCATCTGCAGATGTTGCATTGCTTTTTTTTGTCTCACATTTATCTGAACAAGTGAATTGGGAAGATTCCCTGCAGTGTCACTATATGCAGTATCTTACACCAGATCAGCATTTAGCAGGTTTTATTTATTTTTCCTTATGAATAGGAAATGCTTTAGTTGGGCTCATAAGCTGCTATTATTACTGAAATGATCCTGTGACCTGTGGTTGTTTAGTTCTAAATCCGTAAGAGTTGTGTTCAGTGAAATTCTTGGATTGTTACATTGATACATTTATTGATACATTGAAACTTGTTCATTAATGCAATGTTTGTGCTCGGTATAATTGCGCAAAAATGTAACCAATGAGGAGAACTGACCCTTACCTTCGGACGGTGATTATGTAAACCGAATGCCTGACAGGATGGGACATGCTGCAGTATCACTTTTGCCTCCTGCTATGTCTTTGTACAAGAACATTATTATCTCTGTACTTTTGCACGGATTAAAGGATAAGATAAGCCTTTTTTTTTTTTTTTTAATGGTTATGCTATTATTACAGTCTTTTGACTTTAGCAGCAAAAGACTATGTAAATGAAAAAAAAACCAATTTCATTTCCTGTTTCTCCTGAGAGTGAACTTTGCAGAGATTGCTGCCGGGCACCACAAACGAATGGGATAATATAAATTCACATGCTTTCTTTTTTACTCTGCTTTAAATGTAGTTTGGGGATTTTTATGAAGTAAACCTGTTTGTGCACAAAGTAAAGATGCATGTGTTACTTACTTCACATCTGTAACTTAAGGCCATTTTATGTGTTTTGTTAATTTGACATTGTTTCATGGTAATGCAGAGCGGGCTGAGGCTTTCATATCAGACCTGCAGGTTCCTCTGCATTGTTGCACAGCATGAAGTGGAAACAGGCCACAACAAAGGGAAGAGAGAAAATGTCATGAATCGCAAAAGTCGGAAGTTGCAACTCTAAAAACCTAGACTATGCTTTGTCTTGATGGCTTCCACAGACTCACTTTGAGCTGCACACACACACACACACACACACACACACACACACACACACACACACACACACACACACACACACACACACACACACACACACACACACACACACACACACACACACACACACACACTTTACCCAGTGCTTATCCACTTTAATTATTCGGAGATTAAACCAGACCAATTCTGAATACATTAGCTTTAGTGGCCTTGTTTCACAACAAGCTTTTCAAAGCACAGCAAACATAGCTGCTGAACAAATTACATATAATCAAAGTTTGTGTGCGTGTGTATGATATTATCACAAATGTAAACATAGCTGCAAGCCTTTGTGGAGGAGCAACAAATCCATGCATTTGGCTTTGTTGAGACACGTATAGGACCTGGGCTGCAGGAACACTGATGGCTAAGTACATTCCTCAGACGGTTTTCATCAAGCTGTCTCAATCTATTTGTTTCTGTCTTTAGAGTTATTTGACTGGAGTTATCTCTTAAATAGCTCGACCACTGTGGATATAGAAGAATTATTTTTTTTAAGTTGCTGCACTGGTGCAATTATTTGTCATTTTGAAGAAAAAAAAAACAGTACACAAATTTTAACACATGCATTCATGCACCACAGCTTCACATGTGATGATTCTGATGTGGTGCAGCTCTTGGTAGGATTCAGTGACGGGCACAGGATGTTCTATCTGTTTGACATCTGAGAGAATTTATAGGATGAGCCGCAGAGGAAGACATCAATGCAGGGACTAATGTGCTGATTATATCATTTTAAGAGACTTCAAGTCTTGACGCAGGCCTCTCTCTCGAACCTGAAGTAAACAGTGTGTTCACAGCTCTGAACAGGTGCTCAGCACATGTGAAAATTACATACAAGCACATTTTTTTGAATGAATTTAATGACGCTCCATATCAACTAACCTGTTTGCAAGCACGTTTTAAATGACAAATTCAGCAAGGCATAATAAAGTCAGCAAATTCTTAACAACATAACCGTAAGCCCGGCTCACTTGACTGCAGAGTTGTGCCTCTGCCACAGTTTGCTCTAACCACATCCTGTTGCACAGCTTTGAAACTTCTGGGTTTAGAAAAATGTACAAAGAAGCTGCAGCAACACAAGACAAGTAATTGTGAATGACTCAACTTGAGATGTGAAGTTTTAACAGTCATGGCTTGACTGCACTTACCTGTGTCCTCAGTTGTCAGTGAACATTTCCAATGAATTATATTTATATGATTTTTTTTAAATTCTTGACTGCATCTGCAGGTGCAACATAAAATAGTGATGTTGTAGAAACATAAACAAAACAGCACCTAATGCAGTTCTGTTGCACATTGATATTAATTTGGTGTAGACAGAGTAATCCACCCTTGTAAAAAACGTTACTGTAAGTTACAGGAACATCATTCACACCAAAGCAGAAGGAAGTTGACACACTGAGCTCGGGGGATTTGTCACGAGTGTTAGCCTGCTGTAGCACGATGATTTACTCTACCTTAAAGGACTTAACTCGACGGCCAAATCATTAGACAAGCTTTCTGTCTTTGTGTCCAATAATAATTGGCTCTTACAGTATTGCTTTCATAATAAACACCAATGTCAGACGAGACATGAATTGTTCTGGTCAATGCTGCATGCTTGTCCGTAGTCGGTAGTTTCAGATAAACCAAAGCACTTTGTTGTTGTTGTTTTTTAAACATATCAATTTCTTTTCCCCCAGCAAATACTGAAATCAGAATTTTCCGGACCACATGGATAATTAGAACAAAGCATCATATATAACATTTTAAACTCCCCCACCCCCCCCCCCCCCCCCCCCCCCCCAACATAGACACCTAGCAGAAAGCTTTGACTTCATTGTCTCCATCTGTTGCAGCCCAAAAACCCAAAGGTCCACTGCTCATATCACATGATTACAGTCACACATATTCCAGCTCATTCCTTTAGAGACGGTTGAGCTGACATTTCCCCCTCTCACCTACGCCTCTCACTTCCTGCTTCAGATGTCACACATGATCACAACCCCGGGCAAACATATTCAGCGTTACCACGCTCACCTCAGCATGTTGCATGTAGTGGCATGTGTGTGAAACTCACATCTTACAACATGCAGAGTTTTCTGTCTATATACAAAGACCACGAGGACAGTGGTGCAGAAGGGGGGAACCCGGGTAGCCAGACTCACAGCTGGGGAGCTACTGTGTACACCAGGCTGACTCTCCTCAAGCTGTAAGCTTGCATGCACATGTCACAATGAATCACTCCACACCACTACATCTTTGCACTCAGGATACATCTGCATAGCTGATCAGATGGCATGTCTACTGCAAGCTGGAGTAATATGTCCTTATAGTGTGTGTGTGTGTGTGTGTGTGTGTGTGTGTGTGTGTGTGTGTGTGTGCGTGCGTGTGTGTGTGTGTGTGTGTGTGTGTGTGTGTGTGTGTGTGTGTGTGTGTGTGTGTGTGTGTGTAATGTATTCATTATTTTCTTAGTAGTTTAGTTGTGTCAGAGTATTTCAAAAGCAGTATAACTGAGACAATAATTCCATTGCAATTCATCTGTGTACAGTGTAAAGCTGTTGTGTTCATCTAGTTTATCTATGTTTAGCATAAGCACATGAAGCACGAAATTACAGGTAAAGTAAGGAAGAGTTTTTGAACAATATATACAATGAATGAATGATCAATTAATAGACTTCTGAAAATCCATACTGACGTGATAAGGTGCGGATTCACTGGATAATTTCTTTGAAGGAGTCTATGTTTGTGTTATTTGGTAGTTGGTGGGATCAGTGTGATGTAGAATAAATTAATTTGTGAATGATGAGACCTTCAGCTGAAAACACTGCATACGTAATAAGAATCCGAGGAGCCTAAAGTACACAAAGCTTTAGTTCTCTGTTTGTAACAAAACTGGACGTTTTGGGCTTTTTTGTGTGTAGTTTGCATCTTTTCCTTTGGAATGCATTGGCTGTCTGAGATATTTGCTTTTTTAACTTAAATGGGACACGAGTTAAAAATGTGTACACGTGTGGTTGTCTGGTATGTCTCTCCTTCTGATAGCAAAGTGGTCTGGTGACCTTTCCAGGGGCATTCACTGCCTTTCACCCATTGTTAGCTGGGAAAAGCTCCATTCCCTGTTACCATCACTTTGATAAAATGGGTTTAGAAGATTCACTGATTGGTTTGATTGGTAAAACAAACACATTAGGCTTCACGTGGTTCTTTTTCTTTTTTGTTTAATGTGGCTGTAAAGCAATCCTCCTCTGATACAGTTTTTTGTGCATCTCGTTCTATCACTAAAGTTTGTAAGTCTAAACCTTATAATTGTAACATTTGTCACATTATTCTATAGGACAGAGATTACGAATGCTAAATATACTATGTGTTGTGTTTAGAAATGCACTTTTCGATACTGAAAATAGGACGTCGCTGCTTCAGACATTAATAAACAGGTTGAACATTTCTTACTTTGTCTGCTCTGTTAAGCTTCAGAAAACTGTTTGAAATGTTCAATTAGTTGTTTGTTGCTACGTATTGTTACCTGGTCAAGATACATACAACTGTGTTTGTTATGTCCACAACATTAGTAACAGGTTGAGCTTCTCAGATATATAAGTGGATCTCACCCCTCGGGAACAAATCTCAAATGCTCAAGGCTTGTTTCTGGGAGTATCTTTCAATGCGTAAGAACCATTATAATAGTGTGTCAGTGGATCGGACGGCCCACACCCACAGCCTTTGTGTCCACTCTTCACACAATAGCAGAACTACTTTTTCCCACCGTGGCCACATAAAAAGCAAGACAAAGATGAATTGTCCTCACCGTGGTGCTCTTTGAATTAAGAACATAAAGAAAGAAATGAATATGCATTCTTGTTGCAGCTTTTACTTTTTGTGGTATTGCTGAAATCAGTAGATTTTGTGATGAAATACTATGATTCCATGTCAGTTTGTGTTGATTGCACTCCAACAATGATAGGGGTTGACCTATATTCTTTGCTCACGTAACACCACAAGGCTGACATAATTCACATATCCTTGTAATATTATCTTGGCTTGTTTTTCTTGCAAATGACAAAACAGGTTTTAGATAGGAAAAGCTGCAGACATGCCCAGTGGGCATCAACAGGGATTCTTTTAAACGTACACGTGGCATGTTCATTTGTTTGTCGTTTTAAAATGTATGAGACATAAATGTACTCTGCTTCACCAAATGATGTTACTTTTCAAAACAAAAGATAGAACTGATACTGGAGCGTGACCACATGAAGACTGATGGTTTGTAACATTTGTGCATCATGAGACAGGTGATTGTTTCGCACCAGTTTTCCTGTTCAAATGATTCATACAGAGATAACAAAACTCATTTAGACAAAAATATTTTACAATGTGGCATCAACAAGTTAGTTTTTTTTTTCCCCCCTCAAAAATGTGGCCACACCTGTAGATTATGTTTTTAAATCCATAATTAAAAATAGAACATTTTAACAAATGGGCACTTATTGGGTCACATGAAGTGAACCTCCTTTATAACCATGAATCTTTAACATGCACACAGATAAACTGCTACAGGCTATTGCTTTGCGACATACCTGCATCTTTTGAAAAGCTGTGCCTCAACCAGTAAGACGTGCTGTGGCAGGTAGACAATTTGTCATTTTCCCAGAGGGGACATTTTAGGCATTCAGCTGGTCTCCACCATGAACCAAACAAGCAGAAAATGGCTCATAGGGAAGAATATTTGTTTTTATTTTAACTTGAAGCTATCTCCGACAGGATTCACCCATAAACCTTTTACCTTCTTTGTCCGACATATGTTTCACACAACAGCCGTGTCACCTGTTTGTACACTGAGCTAAAACCTGTTACATTTTATTTCAGGGCAAAAACAAGTACAAATAAACTGAAAGACCATTAAACATTCAACTATAAAGACAAAAAAGACTCATACATTGTCAACAGAGACACAGAAGCACAAGCTCATTTCTGCAATCATTTTTAGTTGTACAGATTTTAGTGATTCCGGTGAAAATGTCTCCGGTGAATTGCCTGGATTTGGAGCTCTGAAGAGCAGTCTCTGATCATGTGAAAATGTGGAAATCGCCCGTCTGCTGCCATGGAAACAGGGCAAGAAAGATGGACTGAGCGTGCAGGCTTTAGGCTTAACATGAGGAACCAGCAGACCCATATAGATGAGTTACACTGTGCTGCAGCACACAGCTGTAAGGCCAAGTCACTTCCTCATGCATTGAAAAATAAGAATGGCTAGAAACAGGCCTTGTTTTGCCCCTGTAGCATTTTCTGCTATAGAACTGTGTGTGTGTGTGTGTGTGTGTGTGTGTGTGTGTGTGTGTGTGTGTGTGTGTGCGTGTGCGTGTGTGTGTTATTGTGTCTTATATTGTAGAATATGTTGAATAATTACACGTCATTTGTGTTAATGACACTTAACTATATTTTCCGTATTTCAACAACAGCACGTGTGAATGTGATTGTCAGCCATTCGCTTCTTTTTCTTGTGACTCATTGTTTACAACGGCATTGCATGTGTGATTATTCTTATACCCACAGACACGGGCCATAAGTGCATACAAATATAGAATCTACATTTGAAGAAAAACTTGAGTCATACCAAGCATGTCATCCAGGAATACACCGGCAAAAAAGAAATCCGGTGAGATGTATAGATAGAAATAAATACGTTAAAGCATGGTAGGCTATAAGGTGGAAATCCCTCAGCTACGGTCACCAGAGACTAGTGATCATCATCACTGTTGACTATTTCCATATGTCAGTGTCTTTTTGTAAGACACTGAACCCCATGTACTGTGCACGTCTCTGTATGACAGCCTTCAAGAGACTGACAAGAGAACTGTTTTGTCAGTTTCTACACCCGTAGGGTTCAGGCTTATTTTACTTTTCAGTTTTGATCATTTATGGTTCCCATTAAAAAAAGGGGAAACGCGTCTGGTCTCATGAGTTAATCCAATATTTTGAGATTCTAAATGATAAAGTGTATTTATATTAAAAAAAAAAGAAGCTTCAATTATTTGAGTGCTGACTTAACTTCTACATCATGAGAAAAACCTTTTCGGTGTATTACATTTTTTTTTAAGATGCAACTTTTACATTACAGGCAATGTTACTTTGTTGACAAAACATTGCTGCTCAGTGTTGGGAATTTATTTAATTTTATTTGCGGTGTCACTGGCATGTTTTTTTTCAAGTTTAGTTTTTTTTTTTTCCCCTCAACTCTCTGAAATTACCAGTACAGTACAGTTGTTGATGTACAGGATAAGCCTATCAGCAGTGCCAGTGTGGCCTCATTCTCAAAGTACATTACGTACAATATGCAGCCATATGTAGTCTCAGAGGCGTCTGTGTTCTTGGCCGTGGACTGCGGTCAGTCCGAGGCACAGCCGGTCCGGAGGGTGCTCGTCACAACAGTGGCAGATGGCCTCTCAGTGTTCGATGTCAAGTTGAGCTGATGTCAAGCTGACCATTTCAGTGTCATTTGTATTCCTTTTTATAAACATGTTAAGATCTTGACTTGGCCGACACCCACATGGAATTCATACCAGCACGGGGAATGAGAAGAGTCGAGTAACGAAGAAGAAAAATGTATCTATTCAGAAGTTTATCATTTATTTTGCTCAAAATGGCTTTCAGTTGCTCTTGAGTTTGTAGAAAACCGTTTACACCAACTGTAATGAGTGTAATGTGACCGTATTGTCTTGAAATGAGTAATGAGTCCTTTTAAAAGCACACATTGTTGTAAGACACTCGGGCTGTTGTCTGACAAGACTGCACTTAAGGGTAGTAAAGGACAGACAAAAGGGGAGTGGCATCACAGATGTGCACAGCACTAAATTGTGGAGTCTTAAAAAGAAAAATGGATAAAACCATTTTCTGTACAAGGATCGACTAGATTAAGTAGCCTACTGGGAATTCAGGATGGGTGGGAGTTTTGGCCCGCCCTTGATTATCGTTTCACCAAAGCAGCTCCAGTATATAGACATTACATAACTTCCATCCATGCACAGAACAGGCATTGTGCATTTAAGTCAGAATGTTATTCTCCCCTACCTCTGCTGTGAGACAAGTCATGTCATTAATTTCACTGGAATTGTCGAGTTAACTCTTTACTGTCACAATAAAGTCGTTTTACCCAATATCTGGAATTTCACCCCCATTGCAAGGTACTAAGGTCAGGTAGCAAATCAGCACCGATTACAGTTAAAGTGTCACCACAGAGCAAGTTCACAGCTCAAGATTTGTTTTACTATTCAAAATGAAATGACTAGCAGAAAACTGAATAGTTTCTGCACCGATCAACCCTTCAGGAAGGGTAACCCAGACAAGAGACAAATTGTCCAAAAATGTAAAAATGCCAGTCATAGCTGGGGCAGAGCAAGACACGAGGTCTTGCATTAGCTAGTTTAAAGACTTCTCCTCAAGTTACCTTTTCAAACTGAGGAAAATACCAAACCACACCCTCATGCGTGAGAAACGAGCACTTCAGAATTTTGCTAAACTAGTGTGCAACACAAGTGGTAGTTCGACATGGAAAAAGCCACCATGAAAGTTTAAATTTACATTTTTTTTATTTTGCATATTTAACAAAACGTGTGCATTCCAGATTTACAAAACAGCTTGCTTTGTGCACATTCACAAGTCGCCAGAGCTGCTAGAAATCAGTGGAGCTTCAGTTGTTTCATGGCGCGCCTGCTCATCGATGCCACCCTGGAGTTTGGGACAAGGCAACAGATGACCAGGAACCCACACTTCTCGAGAGCGCCAGTCGGGCAGCTGGATGGTGGAAGGTGGTTGTACAGCCATTGTTCAGTCAATTAGACAGTGATGCAACTTGATACACATTGGAAGTGGAAGAGTGTAGAGGCAAGGCTTGTGGAATGTGCAGTGGACAGGAAGACTGCCCTTCATGCAGTCTTCTCCTGTTCGATGGCTGCAAAAAGCAAAAATATGTTAAGTTCCACGACAACAATTTACAGAATGTTTCACTGGGTGCACAAGACTTACTTTCTTTGGTCGGCAAAGTGTTCTTCTCCTCGGTAGCAGTCTTCTTCAGCTTCGTTTTGTCAAAGCCTTCGACTTCTTTCAAGTCTGGTTTGTCATCCATGGCTCGAGGTGGTTCTTTAGCAGGGGGAAAAAAAACCCAAAGTGAATACACTGGATCTTTGATAAATTATGTACTCGTCTTAAAGGTTAAAGTGGAAATGGATGACACGCATGCACAGTCTGCCAGACTTGGAAAGAAAGCGGAGCATGAGGCATGTGCAACAAGGGGCCACCGCCCTTCCAGGCGATCAATGAGACCACCTTCAGCTGCGCGAGACTCGGAAAACAAAGCCCGCAGCCCCTTCGAACACAAACCTCCCACCTGGATTTAACCTAACGCAGCGTCTCCACACAGCAATAATCAGTGTCATCAGTTACTCGACAAGAGCCAAAAAAAAAAAAAAAAGCACCCTTAAACACTTATCTAAACCTGACCGTGTTAAGCGAGACAGCATGCTGGAAAATAAAAGCCGCAGATAAAAATCTTACAAAAGGCAAGGCAGTGATTTAAAAGCTGTCTTCAATCCAGTGCTAAAAGGTGAGCAGACTTACCGAGGTTTTGACGGCAGAAGTGGAAATACACGGCTCGCAGAGGAATGAGCAAAGTACCGTCACAACCTCGAGCCCTCCTTAAATACTGCGCAGTATGCAAATCAGCCGTGACGTCACCACACTCCGCTTTTCCACATTATTTGTATTATTAAGAAACAAACGCTGCCTACGATTAAAACATAATGGACGACCACACCAGCTTGAGCATTTGCTTAAATAAAAACAAAAACAAAAAAACAAACCAAAAAAACGTGATGGAAGTGCGTTTAAGTGAACAGCTGACTCACAACAGGCTGAGTGGACTGAGCCTCCTTATTTTTGCAGCTCTCACTATTAAAACGCTTCCGCAGCTGCCCCCAGATGTTACTTCACGCCGAAAAGCGAACAAACCGCAAGCCTCCAAACTGATTTCTTGTCACAGGGCAGTGAGTTTGGGTTTAACTTCACACAGCACATTATTAGAGATCACAAACTCAACTGCGACACCCTGCGGTGAAATGGAGGAACAACAAGACTGCATCTCTCGGAATGCCTGCGGGTTTCATCCAAAGTGCTCAAGTGCTACAGTCAGTGTTATATTGATCAAATTGTACTGAATCACAACTAAAATTATTGCTGTGTGAAATAAGTTGATTTTTTTTATTTTTATGGAGCAGTTTTCAGACCGTAAATGTAATTAAAACTGCTCCATGCTCACCTTAGGGTCACCAATTGACTTCACGTGGATGTGTTTGTGCTGTGGGAGCAAACTGTAGGAGCGAGAGGAAACCCATGCACACACAGGGAGAATCCGCAAACTACACACAGAAAGGCACAGCCAGTTTTTGAACTCGCAATCTTTTCACTGAGGCGAGCGCACGAACCACTACTCCACCACCCAAACAGTGAAATTAAAGAAGTAATAGTCGAGTGAACGCAGCAAACAAAGCATGATAAAAGTAATATGATAAAAGGATTAGAAAACCATGAGGGAGAGAGTGAAATAAATATATGTTTGAATGTGAATGCATTTATAAAATAAATATACACATATACAAATATATAAACGTGTATACATAGTAAACAAATAAATTTTGTGGAGATGAAATATAATATATTGTTCAGTTAATTTGTAACTAAAAAGGCAAATGGGAAAAATTAGGCACTATAAAAGTTAAAATATGTTTTCTTAAAATACAAACATAATAGATTAAGCCATAAAATCTGAAAAACCTTTTTTAAAGGTTTCAGTCATATGGAAGTGGTTTAAAATGCAGTGACAAGGCCTCAAAAGTATTAGTTACCTTTTCGATTGTCAGTATCAATCATTTAATGCAATGCACCTGTATACAATATCTGCTAAAAGTACATTTGTCAGACAAACAATAAAGTCTACAGAAATGACACAATGGTAAACAAATGTATATTTATAGGAGGACATATCTCTATGAAAAAAACCCAGGGTAAATTGTAATTAAGTATTAAACATTGGAAAAATACTCATGAAATTACAAGTACCGGTAAGAAAAATAGCATTGAAGTACTAATGAGTACAAAGATGTGAGTATTTATAGTGTATTACTTCAATCCCTAGCAATTGCAATAGGCATTGTTGAGGAAACATGTCTTTCAGTTTCATGCTTCCTTTTAAAGAAAAAAGGAGAAACAATAACAGACTGCCAGAGTACGCAGATTCAAAATATACATTTATTTACTTACATACAGTATCATTTACAATTTAATCACAAAAGTTTCAGTATCATTGTCAGCAAGAAAATGTGACTTCCACACAAAAATAGCTTCAAAACAACATCACAGCATTAAAGCAGTTGCCAGCCGAATGTCAGTGAGTCCCGTGTCACTTATTGGTGAAGTACTTTGAATAAGCCTTGTTGTAAATCACTTGGTTGTCAACTCGGACGACGTTCCTCAGGTTTTGCCAGAACCAGGGCTCTGCGGCTGCGGTTTTCGGCCACTCAACAACACTTTTCCCACACAGCCTCTTCCTCAGGCGCAGGAAGTGGGAGTTTTGCAGGACGGGCTCCAGCATCAGCAGCACAATCACATCCACATTTTCATCAAGCAGCCTTTGGTGGGCCAGGTACATTGCCAGTCTGAAAACCCCGGTCTTCACGTAGCCCTCTGTCAAGACGAACAGCGTCTTGCGGCTGTATTGGATGCTCTGAGTGAGGTTGTCCACAAGCGGGACCCCCAGGGGCCAGTCTCTCTCCTCCAGACACAGAGGGAGATGCTTCTCTCCTTCCTCTTCCAGTTTCACCCGCAGATTCTGCATCACCCACTCAGCAACCTGTGGATCCCTTGTGTCATACGTCACAAATAAATCATATACACTGTCCTGTGACTGCAACGATCTGTATCCTTTCAGTTTTGCTTTGACATAGTGGAGGAAGTAAAACGCATCCCAATAAAATAAGTGAGCAACGGTTGCCACAAACATAAAAGCGATAGTGAGAAAGGTTGTGAAAATATACATTAAGCACGCCAGACTGTCATTTACACACTGGTTTATGTCAAAGTTTATCAGTGCTTGACCCTTTTGGTTTGCTGGTGTGTCACACGTTACCCTGGTGGTCAGTCGAGGGAGCTTTATGTCACTGTTCTCAATCCATAATATGAAATCCATAGAATCACACGTACATTGGAATGGGTTTTTCCACAAGTACAAAGTCTTGATCCGATTTTCAGGCCCTGGTTTGAAGCTAGATTGATTGATGACCGTTAGTTTGTTGTAGCTGAGGCTTAGAGTTTGTAGACTTTTTGGACCGTTTGAGAATGCTTCGTCCAAGTAGAAAATATCATTATGACTCAGAAAAAGGGAAGTTAAAGTTTTGGAGATATTTGAGGTGATCCCTGTCAGGTTAGACAAAGAGTTATAGCTCAGATCTAAAATTTCAAGGTGATCAAAGTGTTTTAGTTTGTCCCAATCAAAGTCGGTGAGTTCATTATGGTTGATGCGCAGTACGGTGAGGTTGCGTGGCAAATTGCGATAAACATTGTCAGGAATCTTTTTAATGTGATTGTAAGATATATCTAAAATTGTCAAATTAGTAAGGTTCGTGAACAGTTTTTCATAAGTTTTGTCCTTCTCTTTCCAAAGAGTCCCAAGGTGATTATTTGTAAACTGAAGTTCTGCTAATGATTTGCTGTGCATCTGTTTTGATGTCAGTGTGGAAATAGAGTTGTAACTCATATTCAGCACTCTCAAAACCGGCAAGTTCTTTGTGAAGTTTAAGGTCTGTGTAATCCCAAATGCTTTAAAGTAGTGCGAATTGTAACTGAGGTCAAGCACTTCTAGTTTTTGAAGCTCGATGAAGGCGTTGTCATAGGCCAGATCAATCTTGTTGAATGACAGGTCCAGGTATTTCAGATTAGGCAACCATTCAAACTCAGTGCCATTAAGAGCAGCTGAAAATCCATTTCTTGACAGGTTAAGACAAGAAATATTCCCGTAGCTGTTAAACTGCTCTGGAGCGATGAAAAACAGATTATTTGAGCCGAGTGCAAGCACTCGTCCAGAGTGAAAGCATTCGTCTTTTACAAGGCCATGGGTGATCTGGTATTCAAAGTCATATCTGTGGGATTTTAAGTTGGGTGAAAGAGAAAACACTTGTCTCTCATTGTATCCATAACTCAGTTTTGGATGACTGTCCCCTGGTGTCGGATACAGTCTGTTTTCTGAAAGATATATCAATTTCAAATGTTGAAATTGTTTGAATACAGTGGAATCTGTGTTAATGATAAAATTTGTACCCAAATTCAATGCAGACAGATTTTTAAGCCCGTACAGAGGACTGAGTGTGTGGGGTTGAATAGTCTTGAAGACCAAAGCCCCCAAATGCAAAGTCTTAAGTGAGACAAGATGTGAAAAGTCCTTTGACAGATTTACTGTCGTAGGATAAAGTTGAAGGCCATAGTTGAAGGACAAATCAATATATTCTAGCTTTGGAAGGTATTTGAAAAATGTGGCATCACCAGTGATCACTTTCATCAAAAAGTTAAATGATAGGAACAATTTTTGAAGGTGGCCGAGCGTCTTAAACCAAGAAGGATTGAGGAACTTCAGTGAGTTCCCCCCCAGGTTCAGCACTTCAAGCTGTGTCAGATTTTGAAATGCGTTTGGATGAATATTGAGAGAAATGTTTCGGCAGGTTTCACAAGGATATGGAGCATTTTGACACCTTGGACAGTTCCCTTGTATTTTTAGCAGTTTGAGATTGTGCAATGCATTGAAACCTTCTTCACCTATGTATTGTATTTTGTTAGAACCCAGAAGTAAGGTGTTCAGTGTTCGGGGTAATCCTTTAGGAACTTCTGTTATGTTGTTATAGGACAGGTCCAGAATCAGCAGTTTGGTCATCACTGCAAAACTGTTCTCGTGAATGATGAAGTATTTCCCACAAGGATTCCAAACGTAGCAGTTTTTGGATAACCACAGCTGCGTCACATTTGCTAAACCAGCAAGACGCTTGTCATCTAAAACTGTGATGTTATTATGGCTTAGCTGCAGGTATGTTATGCTGAAAGGAAGACTTTCTGGAAGTTTTTTTTGATAAGTGCCAGCCATCCTCAGATACTGCAGTTTTGTCAGATTTTTGAAAGCATTATCATGAATGTCCACTCCCTTATCATGATTTGCCCAGTTCAGATTGAGCACAGTCAGATTCAGTAGCTCTGAAAATGCATCAGCGGGAATACTTTCAATGGAATTTTCTGACAAGTCAAGTTCAGTTGCATTGCTGGTTATGCCATCAGGTACTTTGGTGAGATGACGCCCTCGACAAAGAAATCTCACTTGGGATGCATTGGTAGCTGAAACATCACATGGGAACTTTGGCGACATCCATTTAGGTTTGCCTGGAGCCAGATGAACCTCACACAGGCAACACAGCCAGATGAGCACCAAGCATATCCAACATGTGGCCACCTGTGGATAAATAATGAAGTTAATGAGATGAAGAAATTTGGAAACTGGAAAAGTATACATTAATTACTTGTTGCTATGTTGTGGGATTTCATTTTTGTTAAAAAAAAGATAGAACTTTGGTCCATTAGCCATGTGGAGGCTCTAATATTTCTCTCAAACCAAACAAACTGCCAGATTTCAGTTTCCAAATCCTTTGGGCTATTTTTAGTGAGGTACAACAGCGATGCTATTTGCTTGGTGCATTGAACTATTTCCAAGTATTTCTGAGGTTAATGAAGCTTAACCTGTAAAAAGAAAAATACAACACATTTCAAAAGGAGACATTTTCATCCATCACGAGCATGGCTTGACTGATGGCTGTGCTCCATTATGTTCACCTCTTCAGTCAGATAATACGACAATGCTCCTGCAACTCACCTAAAGCGAATTTAGCTGTACTTCAATATGTCCTTTTACTACCTGTCAACATTGTTGTCAGTGCTCATAAAGCACGAGACTCTAGTTGTTACAGTCAGTTCACCAATTTGAACTTATCTTAAATATTCAGCAATTTTTTGTTTGAATTACCGGTAATATGGTTGAACTTATCTCCAGCAGGGGGCAGTATTTTATCAGTGAAATAATGCTTAAAAATAACGACCTTGTTCTATCTTGTGTCTAATCTTGTGTGAATTACTCACAGACTACAAAACATTATAAAGTAATGATTGAGCTCCAAAGTGCTCTGTAAAAGTAGCACATAAATTAAAACAACAAATGAAACGCTGATAAGTCTCTGAACCAACTCACACAGTCAAGGTCAGATACTTTTCAATATGTATCTGCACATGTTAATATTAACATTTGCCACTCGAAGATGGTTTTACCATGCCAAACAATCATGAGGGGGAAAAAACAAAAAAAGCAAACTTAATTGTATGAAGTCAAATCATGCTATATGTGCTCCAGCGTTTAGTGTGTCTTTTGTTAAACCAGTGAATGTGCAATGTTTTCTCCTAAAAGTCCTGTGGGTCTCCTTGAGCATCTACCTCCTTCATTTATTCCTTCCTTCCTTTTTACACATTTGTCATGAATAACTGGAGATACATTTTTTTTTAGCACCCACAGGACAGTAGTAAGTTTAAAACTCTGAAATTAAAATAAAATGGTTGGCTGCATAGAGTTTGTAACACCCACAATATGATCTGCAGCTCTGCAATGAAGGGAGGAAGCATAGAGAGTAGCATTTTAAACTTTAATGGACTGTACACCATTCAGAGCACATCGAAACTGCTTCTAATGAGTTATATGAACATCCCGCCTCTGTGGTTTCATAAAAATGTAGACAAATTTAATATCAAGAAATCCTGCGCCTGCAAAACCATGAAGCATGATTGTATACAGTGTTGTACACCAGACACTCATATCAGTGTAATCCTGCTAAATATTTCAGCTGAGGAGATAAAAGCAAACATCTCTATCATCTCAAGAAAAAAAAAAAAAAAAAACAATTTTCACAAAACTTACCATTATGCATGTACTATTGATCTCTTGTGATCTCCAAGGGACAGCCTTGCAAATGGGTAATGCTCTGGAACTATGAAATATTTCAGGTAAGTTACATAAGAAAGACAGAATTAATACTTTTTGTTCACACCAGCCATGTAAGAAGAGTTAAAGTGTCTTACTTCTCACCCTTTCTCTTGGCGCCACAAGTCAAACAATAAATAATTTGGGTGGGTGACACAATCAGACCGTTTCTGGGGAAGAAGTACCGTGTGAATTCAAGAAGTGCATCTTTTTCATTTCCCCTTTTCAGCAAAGTCAGTGGTTTCATTGGTAGTCCAGACAAGATTAAAATCAAATAGGTAGCTGAGTGCTTGGTAATTCCTTCAGAGCAGTAAGCAAGACACATACAATTACTCAATAATATTAAATTACAATTGGCTTTGGAGACATTTAAACAGCATGATATTCACAGTGTCTTTCATTTACAGAAGTATATTCAAACTAAAGTGAGACACGGAACTAAATGTTTCTGTCCATTGTTACAGTGTCTCTTTGAATAAGTTGTTGTATTGTTTATGGCCTTCAGTTGATAGCACACCCCTTAGGCTGAACCAAAAGTATGGTTGGGCTTGAGGATTGGATGGCCACTCCAGCACAGACTGCTTGTATAGCCTCTTTCGTAATCTCAAGTACTTTGAGTTGCAAGGGACTTTCTCCAAGAAAATCAACACAATGACGTCGTCTTTTTCGTCCATGAGTCGTTGCTGAGCTATGTAGAATGCTGTCTTGAAGTTTCCCCCTTTCATATACTTCTGGGTGAGAATGAACACTGTCCTCTTGCTCCTGTGGATGCTCTGGGACAGGTTGTCGATCAGTGGACATCCAGGGATCCAGTCTCTTTCCTCCAGACACAGTGTAAAGTGACGGTCGCCACAGCGCTCCAGTTGAACACACATTTCCTTCGTCACCCACTCCGACACAGCGGGATCATCCTTGTCGTAGATGACAAAGGCATCATAGACTTCACTCTGGGAGCACAGGCGTCGATAGCCTTTGAGCTTGGCCCTGCAGAAGTGGTATATGTACCAGACGTCCCACAGGAAGAGATGGCTGGAGACGGGCAGGGTGAGGAAAATGAGGGTGACAGAAGTCACCAGGATATAAAGGATAATGGACAGGTTGTTGTGTTGGCAGGCCAGCAGGTCAACTGAGATCACAAGATGACCCCTTTGTGCCCCTGGACTGGCACAGGTGACGTCTGTGCCCAGTTTAGGGATGGTCACGTTGGTCCTGTTGAGCCAATGGACAAACCAGGTGGCATTGCAGGTGCAGACGAATCTGTTTTTGTGAAGAAGTAACATGTCCATCTGATTAACAACGTCATCTGGAAAGCTGGATTCTTCAATATGTGTTATGTGATTAGAACTAAGATCCAAATATTTTAAACTGTAGGCATTTCTAAGGAAATCTGATGTGAGTTTTAGGATTTGGTTATGACGCAAAATTAGCTTCTTAAGAGTTGTGGTGCAGTTTGACAGACTGGAGGGTACAGTGGCTAAACTGTTCCCACTGAGATCTAAAACTTGCAGAGAATGAAGATATTGTAAATTTTCCCATGTAAAGCTATATAGTTTGTTGTTTTTCAGGTGGAGTTCAGATAGCTTGTCTGGTAGTCCGGTGAACACTTGTGACTGAATGTCATGGAGGTTGTTATCAGAGATGTCAAGGAATAAAAGATTTATTAATTTCTTGAAATAGTTGAAATATTTGGTGTTCCCATCTCTCCACAAAACGTCTAAGCGGTTGCCTCTGAACTCAAGTCTCTCCAAAGATTCACTCTCAAGCTCAGTGTTTGTGGAAGTGGAGATCTCGTTGTGGTTCATGAGCAGTACTTTCAGTTTTTTTAAATGTTTGGTGAAGTTCAGCATGTGAGTAACGCCTTCTGATTCAAAATAGTGGTTGTTATTACTGAGGTCCAAGATGACCAGACTTTCCA
This sequence comes from Blennius ocellaris, assembly GCF_963422515.1. NCBI lineage: Eukaryota > Metazoa > Chordata > Actinopteri > Blenniiformes > Blenniidae > Blennius > Blennius ocellaris. The sequence goes on along the minus strand of NC_137655.1, from coordinate 17,962,801 downwards.
GCTCTTGAAATGCGGTGGAGTAGAGCAGGTCCAGACGATTCAAGGAGAAGTCTAAGTACTGTAAATTAGTCAGATGGATGAATTCCGATCCATTTAAACTTTGGCTCATTGCATTTCCAGACAGATTGAGACATCTCAGCTCTGTTAGATTTAAATATTTTGAGTGCAAGAAGAAGATGTTGTTTCTGCTCACATCAAGGGTTTTGCCAAACTGACTACAGTTTGCATTGACAAAGGATGTAACAGTTCCAAGCTCCTTATCTTTATATTTGCAGCTGCGTGCATATTCATCATATCTGAAGTAATGAATCTCTCTCGCCTCATTGTATTGGTAGTGAGCAGCAGCTGACATGGGAGACCGGTCAAAAGGCTCCTTTTCAGAGTATCCAACTGCACCTTGCCCATCGGAGGGAGAAGATATTTTGTTGTCCGACAGGCTGATAATTTTAAAGCTCTTTAATTCCATCAGAATTCTCAGGTTTGCTATTTTAATGAAGTTTGTACCCAGATCGACTACCTCTAGGTTTTTCAGAGGTTTCAAAGGAGCAATGCTGTCTGGTTTGAGCTGCTGAAACACAAAACCTTTCAGTCTGAGAATCTTTAGCGACCTGAGATAGGAGAAACTGCAGTTCAGTCTCAGTGTCTCAGGATACCGCTGAAGCTCGTAATTAAATGAAAGGTCCAGTTCTTCAAGTTTACCAAGTAGTTTTGGAAAGGCAGCAACCCCTATCTCCCGTGCTAAAAAATTTGACGACAGATCAAGGACTCTGAGCTCTTTCATTTGAGCGAACCATTCGGGCGTCACTTGTGTCAGTGAGTTACTATGTAGGCGCAAGGTTTTCAGCTTTGTCAACATTTTAAAAGCCATGTCGCTGATTTTAAGTGGCGCGTTTTCTGGACATGGGGTGCACGGAAAGGGGGCGTTGTAACACCGAGGACAGTTTCCACTTATGTCTAGAATCTCAAGGTTGGTTAAGTTTTTGAAATCCTCTTCAGTGACCATTTGAATGTTATTGTTGTAGAGATACAACTCCTTCAAGGTTGTTGGCAGTTGGGATGGAATAAAGGATAAGTTATTTGACTTCAGAGATAACAATTTTAACTTGCTAAACTGTGAAAATGTGCCATCTTCTATAGCGTAGGACTCATTACAGGGATTGCGGTAATAGCAGTTTTGACCAAGGTAAAGCACCTCAAGATTTTTGACCTCAGACAGGTTAGCTATAGAAAGCCTATATATGTGATTCACTTCCAGACTCAGCAGGGTCAGATTTGAAGGCAGTCCTGTAGGGATACGGTCAAGCTGATTGCCATCCAGATACAGAGCTTGCAGATTCCTCAGTTTGATGAAGGTATTTTCCTCAATCGTCAAACTTTGAGTGCACATGCGATCCTTGGGGCCGATTTTGATGGGCACACAGTTGCACCTCAAGTCGATCTCTGTCAAGTTCTCCAGACCGTAGAAAGAGGTGGAGTTTAATTCAGGAATGTGGTTGATGGTAAGCGTCAGATTGGTGGTGTCCCCTGGGATGCCCGCGGGGATATGTGTGAGGCTTCTTTCGGTGCAATCGACCTTCACCTCACTCCCGTTGTTGACCTCGCTCACGTCACATGGGAGCGTCTTCGGGTAGGAGATTCCTGCCCTCAGTACCGGGGCACAGACCCAAAGACCCAGCAGTGCCATACACATCTGAACAAAACCACAGGAAACTATTGAGAATTTTGAACAAGCGAATGTGAAAGTTACACAACCGTATTAATAAATCAGACGTGTGGGAGATTTCAAGCATTATCATATAATGTCTTTATATCTGGGTCAGATTTACAGTATATCTTCCTTCAAAGTACAACTCAAGAAAAGCACAAGTGAATAACCATCTTCTGTACAACTGTGTAAACCAACATATTTAATCAAAGTCGGCCTACATGTTCCTGCCCATTATCAGTATATGCTGTAGTTAAAAAAGAAAAATTCATACTCACCAAGTAGGATGGCATTGTTGAAAAGAGGCCGTTGCCTTGAATAGAAAGTTATCAGATTGAGCAGGGTTGAAATGGAATGTAACACTGACAGTCTGTTACAAGATGATAAGATGAGAGCAACAGGTGTCTAGGTTCACCAGCGTGTGTATTATTAGCTGGGCTCACTTCCTTATTATCACAGGCCATGCACATGTACATGTTCAACCTTTTTTTGTGTCTGAAGGAGTCCACTCATTACTGTTTGCAAAAAACAACAACATGTAGATGATAATTCTAAATATATTTCTTTCGTAGATGAATCAGTTATGATATGTCTTTGCATTATTGTGCAGTATAAAGCATAGCTATACAAAGTTGCTGATCACTCATGAGAGCTAGTGCTAACCACAACAACCATTCTTCTTTTCAAGGGAATGTGAAACTCATGCCTCTCTTTGGGTATATCAGGTCATGTAATTTGCATCAGGTTAATGATATTTACAAAAATGGTACTTGTATATTCTACTTTATATTGATAAGTATGAAACGTAACTATTGAGATGCACTTGGCATAGTCAACATGCTGAATATTAAATGTTAACACTAACATCATGAGCATGGCATCTTCCCCCTTGAGACCCACGAACATTAAAAGTAGCACCATGTCAATAATCTCACAGGGATCTTGGCCTGGTGGCAAACATGTGATCACACATATGTATAACCATAATGCATACTCATAAGGAAGGTAAAATCATAAATCATTAAAAATGATTACTACGCCAATCACAGATGAAGAACTGTTACCTTATGAATAATGAAATTTAAGGAGCATATGTGTATAATTCAGAGAAGAAAGTCTGCCAGCCCCTGTGATTCAGCTTTTAATGCTATAGCGAATAACTGAAAAGGAAATGGATGCATTTGAATGTGCTTTTAAACCCAGCTTGAATAAAAACATGATGTTGATGTGAGATTGATCAGAAACAACACGTTAAAAGACAGAAACAAATACAAGAAAATTGCATCAGAAACTTCAAAAGTTTGAATTTAATGGTGTTGACAAAAATAAGAGGAAAATACTCAGTGTTCGTGTGTAAAGGATCCATTAAATTTAAGTGACTTCAGCAAATTAAAGATCTGAATGCATTACTTGATATATTTCCCTTTATCTTGTCCTTTGCAGTGATTTGTCAAGAGCTGTGTATGATTCATCCAACATAATATGTATTTTGTTGTACAATTTATAAACAAGGTACTAATAAGGTTGTAACAATTTACATGTAAAACTCCTAACACAACCAACAAATCACGAAAATATTCCTTATTATATATTATATTATATCATATAATATTAGATAATATACTTAAGAAGTGGGTCATATACTTTTTCATAGATGCCTTAATATAATCTATTTAAAACTTTAATTATTCATATAATTAATTTTTTCTTTACATAATAAAATAGTGTATACACAAGGCAAAATTAATAATTTTTTCACAGCAGTTCACATCGGTTGTTAAACCCATGTCTTATATGTATGGCTTCAAAATCAATAATTAGGACAAAATAACAGTTTTCTTGTTAAGCAGTGTTTTCAGTGAGTGAGTTACTGTGTTTATCTTAGCAGACATGGTGGCAGAGTAATGTGTCAATGCATTCACACTTTGGTCACTGGGAGAGCCCCCTGAAGCCGCTTCTGCAGCTTTCAGCAGACACACATAGTTCGTGAGCACCTCATCCACCTTGGCTACCACCTCACGCCGCTCCCTCTCGGCGCTCAGACCTTCCACCAGAGACATGCAGGCTTGCGTGAGGCAACAAAGTGTGTGGAAGCTGTGTGTCAGAGTGAGGAGCAACTCTTCTGGGCTGCTGTACTCCACGGCCATTTGACTACAGGCTCCGCTCAACACTTTGGCCTGCATGAAAAGCAGCTGTGAGAACGATTCAATGTCAGCCTCATTGACCTCCTGAACGTCACCCCTGGACGTGCGACCGACACTGCAACGCAACACACTGATCATCTCTAAGGCATCTTTCTGTGCAAGTGCAAACCCTGTTTGAAGGCTGTAGGTTTTTCCCTTCATTGAGTTTATGTGGGCCAGCCTTGCTTTGAGACTTGTGTCAGTCAGAACTGTGGTGACCTTACTCAACTCAGCTTTGACGTCTGCTTTGAAGATTGTATTTTTCTTGCCTCTGAAAGAAACCAAGCTTTCAGAGAACCGTGCACGTGAGGGCATCGCTCTGTCTTCATCGCCATCCTGAGTGTTGAACTTTCTCCTGCGGAAGCAGTGACTGAACGGCCCACTGCTCCTCCACGTACTTGCATCCTGCCTCGATACTGTTGACTCTGGCAACAGCAGAGATGCTCCTCTCAGCACTCGTTTGCCAGTCGCATCAGAGGCAACAGAACCCTGGGACAAGCTCTTCGGTAAGGTTTGGGCAGAAAATGTCCTCGGCACCTTTGGGAATTCTTGAGACTGCAAATTCTGACTGTCGCTCTTCCCTGTAAGTGTGGCTTTGGTCTTTTCTATGAGTGCTTCTAAGCTCCTAGAACCTGGCATTAAGGTGCTCCAGTTCCTGCTGGGCATCCGAACCCTGCGTGGCTTCCTGAGGCTGCCTGTTGTGGAATCATGAGAAGATCCGCTTGAAGAAAATGCCAGGGCGTGTGGGTCGGGCTTGGGGCTGGCCTGGGTGAGCCTACTGGGCCCTGTGCTACTTTGTAATGATGAAGGTGACATGGTTGTGGTGGTGACTCTGGTATCATTACAGAGAGCGAAAGATGTCTCTTCCCCCGCCTTCTTCAGCTGTGTGCAAGCTACACTAGGGGCAGCAGGAAAACAAAGAGAACTGTTAAGCATCTTGCTGATAGTAATGCCATGTTCTTCATACATATCAGCAGTACATGTGTGGAGAGACATTTACATTTAAATTAGTGGTTTTTTTCAACAGAGACATGGGTATAATACTTCAACAAGGGATTTTTTACTACACTACAGCACTACACTAATAACCTCCTTGCATGAACCTGCAGACAGTTAACTTAAAGAGAACAAAGAGCTAATCTATAACTGACTCTGTTTAAAGGCAATGAAATCATTTCCTGTATTCAAAGCTTAGTTCTACGGAGGGCTGTGTGTTGAGTTATGTTTAGGCCTGACTGAGTCCGAGTTCTTTGTGGTGCCAAAGATGACGGGAGCAAAAGTGTACGATAAAACCAGACATTGCCTTCAGACATTGTTTTGTTTCCAATACCATGATTCAAAAATCAGATGCTTTACCCAGCTGTTCATTCATATATTGAATTAACAGCTGTATCAATGTCATTGGAATAAGAGAGCAGTCAAGCATGCTTCTTTGAATATGAAGCAGTTCTTTTATGTAAAGACATCTTTGTGTTTACAGTCTAAAATGATGCTCATTATCAGCATGTCATCAACAGTAAATCATCCTTTAAAAGGAAAGTCAATACAAGCAACCTCCTTAAACTCTAATTGTGTTACAGATTAAGCGATTTGCAGATTTTATAGCTTCTCAGTAGCAAGTGCTTCTTTTAAACACCACTGATTGATCTGCAAAGTGGCCAGTGCAAGGCATTTAAAGAAAACCTTTTTAGATGTTGAATTTTTAACATGCCATAATCAAACACTGGGAAAACTACCAGGAATATCCTATTTTCATTACTGAATTTCTCATTATGTATCTCAAAGAGATATACAACATCAATCCAAGACTATTCATGTCTAGAATATCACTAGATTTTTTTTCCCCTGACTGATCCTTTGAAATAAAGATCTGTGATTTCTTACTGTTATTGTTTGTATGCAACTATTTAGACACAGTAGAATGAGCACCTTCCTCTTTAGTTTTACCTGTGGTTTCTTTTATCTTAGTCATCCTGTGACTGCCATCCCGTGCAATCCCGAATCCAGGCTCCGCGCTGGTGGCTGCATGGATCTTCCGCAGCAGGGTGTGATCCATGGTATGACCAGCTTTTCCTGGCCCCTGGGCCCCATAAGCCTTCTCCTCGGCAGTTACGTAACTCGGTCCCTTCATGGAGGACTCGGACAGTACATGCATATTGTCTGTAGCACAAAGGGGTGAATCCATGGGCGTAACACAGCTACTGCTGCCTGTGCTACAACCGGCATCTATGGATGAACACTGTGAGCTCTGAAGAGAATGAACGCCTTCACTTTGTATTGATGACATGCGCTTAGTCACGTGGTAGTCATACAGTCGTGTGATGTCCTGCTCCGACGGTGGACGTTTCATTTGCTGCTGCTCGATGTCCTGTGCAGTGGCATCACCCTCTGCAGTGACGGGCCCTTTGGATGGGGAGAGGAGACGGGCATTTAACTGCTGGCTTCTTTCATCTAAGTCCTGCCTCTCTCCCTTTGCTGTCAACCTGTCTGCGTGGGAAGCCTGTGAGTCATTCACAGATTCTGGAGCAAGAGTCTCTGCCATTTTGTTGCCGGGCACCCTCTGCTGCCATTTTTGATGCCTGTCTTTGAAGTGAGTTCGCCCCAGATCAAGTTGATTCATGTAATAGGAATCTCTCACAGTGAAAGCATTGTACTTTCCGACAAGATGAGGAGGCTCTTCTTTAGCTGAATCTTGAGCGGCCGTTTGTGATTTATCAGAGGAATAGCAGGTATCTCCTTGGTTTCTGCTCTCTGTCTCCCTGTGTTTTCCCCTTTGTCGGCTCATCACTGATCCCATGTGCATCTTTGTGAAGTATTCACTGACAGATTTTATCTCCATCGTCTCTGGCTCCATCTCGCCGCCATCTGAGTGAAACATCTGCGAGGACGTAACAGCAGAAGACTTTGCCTCCTCCTCATGATGCTCTGGGTGGCTGTACTGCATTGCTCCCACTGCACCATCGCCAGGAGCACTCACCTCTGCCTTTTCCTCAGTCATTGCATGGTATCCTTCTGCCATGGCTATGTGCATCCTCAGGTGATTCTCTCTCTGAGCAGTGGCCAGCTCGGAGCTCTCTGTCATCTCAGAGGAGTTTGTCTCATTGCCAGAATCCGAAGACTCCGGGCTAAATGCTCGTGAAATTTCTACACCTGTATATCACAGAGAGAAAAACATTTTGTTAATAACTTCAACTGAGGCACTTATATCACAGACTAGAGTGAGTGAAATTGAAATATTAATGACAATGACAATGTAAATCGGTATATAACTGCAAAAATGAGGTGGATGTATCAATTATTGCAGAGAATACTGAATGCAATCCATTACATGTCACTTCACGCATATAACTCATATAAGTCATGCAGCTTCACAATTTTTGGGAAAATGCAGTCTTTCTTCTTAAAAAGATGGATACAACTTGTTTGCCATACATACGTATATAATTTTTGTTTGTTATGTGAAATTAAGATCTTATATAAATTATTCCAAATAATTGTTATCTGGCATGAAACAAGTGTTTCTATCCATTAAAGTGTGATAGACTACTGTCTTCAGGTGGTATCATATCTCAGTCTAATGTTTAAACATCTCATATTTCATTCAGCCAAGTGAATTGGAGGCGGGGGCAGATCGATGGGGGTTTGCTGGGTGGGGAGAAGGGTATTGGAGGTATCAACAGCTCATGCATCCATGGGACCTTTGCCCCAAATAGAGTCATTCAAGTGTTTAATTTTGTAATGCAAGAAAATAACAAAAAAAGAATGGCACTCAAGATAGAGATAAACAGTAGAGTGTGATCTGTAAAGAGCTTCATCTTCCGCTCATCACTTCTGCTACGATTCTCAGAAAAAGGAAGAGCCATAGGCCAGACTATACTCTTCTGAATCAAAATAGGTCAATTACAAAAACTTTAAAATCCAAAAAACAGAGGACTCCTTGATAAATTAAAAACACAAACGGTTGAAAAGGAGAGCACCACAACTGTGCCACGTGAAAGAGACTCATTCTAAGGTGTGTGCTCACACTGTTTTTGCACTTTGCCATTTGGACAGATGAAACTAAATTAAAGCTTACACAAAGGCAGAGATGAAGATTTTAAAGCGAATGAAACCATCACCACTGTGTCACATGAAAGAGTCACATTTGCAGTCAGTTGTTATGGGGTTGTTTTTCAGCATCTGACACTGGGTGACGTGACACTGTTCAAGGCTTAATGAAATCAGAAGATTATCAAGGCTCTCAGTAACATCAGAAAGCTCTGTGTCGGTTGCAGGCTTATCGGCTCACATAATGGCCTAAATCGTTCACAGAAAAGCACCTGAGACTGCATGAGGAGGAGAATATTTGACTGTGCAAAGTGACCTCCCGGGAGTAATGATCTTAATACAAGTGAACATTTATAGATAGGTAATAGGTGAAACCCACAACTACAATACACATTGAGCTAAAAGAAAACAAAGATGCCTGAAAGTCTCATTAAGTGCTACAAAGACTGTCAACTGATTTAATGAGACATTGGGTTGTTTCTTTTTGGACCAAGGACTTCATTTCATCTGTTAACATCTGAAAATTGCGAAGCGTGATGATTTTGTTTCCTGATCTTTTTCAACGAAAAGCAACACTTGGATTTTGTAGCGTTCAGCTGATGAAATGAACAACATGATGCACAAAACAAATTAGAAACAAATAAGTGATGGAATAATGAATGCAAATGGAAACATAGAACAAAATGGACTTTATTGGAAAAAAAAACAACAGCAACAAATTAAAAGTGAAATGGCTGGAGCTGGTGTGTTGTTAATGAATGAATGTAACAATAGTATAAGAAGAACCTGTGCTACTCTCTGATTGTGCCGGACTCTGTTCCTCAGACGCGGCAAGGGCCTCAAGTGCCTGCAAAGTGGACACCATGGCGTCATCCAGAGGCTCGTCGGGGCCCTCTGCTCCATGGGTGGGCACAGAATCTATGAGAGATACTGGGATGTCACCACGAGCCCCTTGAGCACGGACCCCAGCTCCCTGGTGCTGGTGCTCCTCCTCATCAGAGCTGTCCCTGAAGCCGGGAGGTGGAGCGGCAATGGCCATGTTAAGAGAGTGCAGCAGTACGTCGTTGTCCTCCTCGTCGTTACCCTCTGGTGGGGGAGGGAGGGAGGTCAAGTCGATGATGTCGTCACTGGACCCTGAGAGCGACAGCAGTGTAGGCTTGTCGATGTCACTCATCACCAGATCTTCCTCGCAGCTGATGTCATCCTCATCCTCTGCGTCATCGGTTGTCTCCGCGTAGCAGATATCGTGCAGCAGTGGCTCCTCGATGCACTCAGCAGTCCCAAAGATTTTGGTAGAGTAGTGATAACTGTCTTCAAGGGCATCCATCATCTTATAGTCCTCCTCCAGACGCCTGTACATCGGGCTGTGATTGTCTAGAATCTCCGCGCCTTCATCCATCAGTCTCTGGTAGCCCAGATTTTGGGGATTTACAGAGTCTAAAGGAGGGTCTCCAAATATAAAGGAGACCTTTGCACTCCTGGAAGAGTCCTGGGGTTTTTGCCTCGGGACATTCAGATAGGTTTGGGTACAAGGGATTCTGCAGCACTCTGCTCTTTCGGACATATGAATTGTGTGCTGTGGTTGGTGAATCTCAGTTATGTAGATGGGTTGGCCTTCGCAGCTCCCATGGTCCAGGTAGTCACACTCCTGGTTCAAATACTCTTGGCTGCACCTCTGGTTGTTTCTGTCTTCACATCCTTTATGTGGTGTGCTGTAGGTACATTCGATGGCTTGGTAGTTCTGCTTCGTTCTTACTGCATGGCCTGGAAAGAGGAACCAAAAAATATGAAAGTCATCATAACAAAACTTCCTGATGAATCACCTTGTGATTATTATAGACATACTTGTTTCCATACTGTCTGTGTTTTTGGCCACATTGAAGATGGAGCGCCGAGAGTCTACCAGTAGTCTGTAGTAGCCAGCAGTCAAACAGGCCAGATTCATTGCATCAATAGACTCCATTACGAGAGTGATGGGCTGTGAAAGAGGCACATGATCAGATGACAATCAACACAAAATAAATGGAAAAGTGAAGTTGTACAATGACTTTATTATAAGTCACTGTTGTTGAGATGAAATCGCAGTTTGTTTGTTTTTGTTTTCTCCCAAATGGTCAGTACATTGTGTTTATTTAGAAGAGCAGGTCATTTGTTCACCTTGACATCCAGAACATGCAGTTCAACTCTAACCCTGTTCTCATCCTCAGTATACATCTCAATGCGGTTCACGTGACTGAAATCAGCCAGAAGTGCAACCAAATTTGTCTTGGTGTTAATCACATGACTGATTCCATATTTGGGGCCCACTAACAGAGTCACTTCTGTGTGTTTCTCGCCTTGCTGTGAAAAGAGAAGAGAGAGAGAGAGAGAGACAGTTTACATATTGCTTTTATAAGGTATGTGACATCGGCTGCAAACAATCGAAGCAATGCTTTTTACTTACAATTAGTGTGGATTTAAACACACGTCCCCCATAAAGCCTCAAGTCACTGAGATACTTCAGATAGTGGACCTTTGCCTGTAGGGCAGTGAGCTGCAAAGCAGACAAAAGTTGACAAACACTTGAGTTGAACGTTCACCAGAGGATTTAAAAAGTGCAACATCATCCATTGAAACTTCCCCACTGATTGACTATTCGATTACTTCCACTAGGTGGTAGCCAAGGGTCACATGTGGTACAATGTAAAAAGCGAGGTGGCCAAATAAAAAGCTACAGAAATAGGAAGAGGAAAAAGAAGAAAGGCATCCCACTCTACCTTTTTTCCAGGAGGCACCAGGTTTTGGTTGGTTTTGAGGATGTGGGTGAGAGCTTTTTTGATGTTCTTCTCTTTCATGCTCGACAGCACTGCAGGAGGCAGGAACAATGCCAGGCCCCACTCCTTCCTACAGATGAGCAATTCATAAAGATTAAAAAAGGTCATCGTTCTTGACCGCCGATCGATCGACTTCACCCAGAGGTGGTGCATTCATTAACTGACAGAGTACAATCAAAGTCACTGCCTAACTATGAATGTTTCCTGTCGTGTTGCAGCAGCACTTCACAATGCCCGTGACATCATTATTTTACTGTTCAACAGTTCTCTGGCTTTAGTAGTAAAGCTGCAATATACTACCAGAAAGAACAAAGGGGCTTTCATTAGGACACATGCAGTTAATTAATGCAAGCACGGTGTATTTTAAAATCCCATCTACTTACTCAATGTACTTCAGGGAAACTTTCTGGGACTGCTTAGTATTGATTGTTAAAATATACATTTGCAGGGCAGCCAAACGTAGGGCTGTGTCATATTTCAGCTCTGAGCCAAATCGCTCCAGCACCACGTCATTACAGCTCTATAGGAGACAAAGACACCAAGCACAGGGAGACATTAGACGTCCATCGCGATACACCTATTGCAGGAGTTGGATATTTGTATGTTGTCTCTATTGGATTTTGCCATGCTGTTCTGATAACAACACCAGCCTCCGCCAGACACCGCTATGATATCTACCTGAACATAGAGGTATTCAAAGGCTACTGCATCTCTCCGAAGCAAGTCCACTGGATCCTTTGGAACAAAAGTGATTCGAAAGAAACACTTCATCTTGTGCGATCCTGGCCTCTGTGTCACCTGGAGTACAAGTACAAGACAAAGCAAGCCAAAATCGTCATTATGTGTATGCATTTGTTATTTCTTCAAATCACAAGATTTTTCTATTAAAAAAAAAAAGATCAGAAAAAGTACTCAAGAATTGACAGGAACTAAAAATACTAAAGCGCAATCTGTAACAGTTCATTTAAAATCAGTTCAAATAGTGAAAACAAAAGCTTTTGAAAGGATTTGATGAAAATATCTGATATATATTGATGACATGTAATGAAGTTGGAGTTAGCAGATGATTAGCTTATCTTTGCATATGGACAGAAACAGAAATATCGGCTTTTCGCCAAAAACTTTTCCTTCTGTGATGATAATTGATTAATTGACGTTAAAAGAAAGAAAGAAAAGAAAGACATGCCAAAAAAGTTTTTAAAAATTAGTAATAAAAACTTGGGTTTTTATTACTAATTGACGTCCGAGAGTGCGCTCCCACCTGAGTTAGCATCTCCTGCTCATGCAGGAGCATGAGTTTGCTTGCAGATCCCTCTGCTCTTTGCTCGAGCATCAGCGAAAAGTGCTCAATACTCTTAATGGACAGCTTCTCTTGCAGGGTTAAGATGACATCCTTTCACACAGATAATGTCATGGTTAATACAACAAGCAGGCTCTTCCTCCTCAAGTCGCTGCTGTCAATCATTTTTACATGTAAACACATACTATGCATGATTACATGATTATTCAATGCCGTGTAAGAAATGTAAACTGTGAAAATAGAAAAACAATTCAACAATTCAACAATTTGACTTGTGAAACACAATAATGCTGTTTTAACCGCTCAATGTTTGAGTCATAACTTCAGTTCAAATGAATCACTCGAGGCCACGCTAAGGAGAAAGAAATGCACTTTAAGATGTACAGCACGCCTGTGAATGCCATTCAGCATTTACACAGAACATCACTTTGGTTATGTAACAGCATCTCATGGTGAAGGGAAGTTCTTCCCAGCACCTACCTTAATGGATGTGTTGCTGTCGAATTTAAATGATTTAGTCTGCCCATTCTCCAGGTACACCTTCAGAACATTTGGCATAAAAAGAAGGGAGTTGTCCTTCACAGTTTCCTGAGGATAGAAACATAATTATGACAGCCGCAAGAATAGATTTTCCATTATCTTCTTAACGAAATTTCACAAAAGGTAAAACTGTAATTTTGCTCCAAATCAAAAAAATTAATAAATTCAAAACAATTTCAACACCTTTTTTTCATTTTAAGCCAACAGCCATGGAAATTATACTAATAACCACTTCTAACTCTGGTTTGCTCTCATGATTTTTTTGTGTTTTTGTTGTCAGACGACCAAACTGAAAGAAAGAAACACTCACAGAGACAAGACTCCTTTTTCAGGCAATCATAACATATTCCTTATTTCATTTAAGTGATGGTAGTGCAGTGCGCATGAATAATACAATATATAGAGATGATTTATTTATTTTTTTAACTTGAAAAGGTTTTTTTCTTTTTTTTAATGAAGCTCAGGCTTTTGGAATTGAAGTCAGCTCCTATTATCTCGAGTTCAGAACCTTGATGTGTGCGGAGTGAGTGAGTGTTCAAGGTTACTTACTGGAACCTGTCCATTGATGATGACCTCTTCAGCAAAGCGGACTTTAACAGGATTAGTCTTTAACTTGGCCTTTTTGGCTGCGCTGATGAATGCCGATTTAGGTGACTTTTTAGAGGGGAAAAAAGAAGAAGAAAAAAAACCCCTGTGACTTTTGAAAACATTCAGCTCCTTCAGAAGTGAGTCATGTCGCTTTATTTTTCTTCAAATAAATCAAGGACACGGTTCTTTCTTAAAACATGGCAACTTCCATTTATTTCATTTGCTGCTGATGCAATTATGGCGGCACTGAACAAGGACATACGAGCGAGGACAACTTCACCACCATTATGTCATTGAGCCTGCAAAGAAACTCCTCGCAACCTGAAGTAATTATGTTTATAACAACTTGGTCCTCCTAGTGTTGTTATCCCGTGTTGTCTCACATTTCTGTACAGTTGCTGTTTTATTTTCTCAACTTGATGAATGGTTTCATTTTTGAAGGCTTAACTCTTAACACGCTGGTGACTAAATGAAAATCAAATTTGCATGATCCAAAGGGTGAATGGTTTGCGATATAAAAGACTATATTTACTGTCATCGTGTAAAGATCAGATTTTTCTCATGAAGCTCCTGCCACGCAACAAACAACACAGTCTACGTTTTGTTTTCTGTCAGCACGCACGGGTCTATTTTTGGAGAGAACTCAAGCATATTCCATTTCCCCTGATTTATTATGTGAACTGTAAACAAAGGCCGAATATATGCTCCTGGCACTGAGTGTTCATCACCATCTGGTGCTCTGTGACTCGAGTAAATGTTGACGTGGCAGGTTCACATGAGGTCTTATGAGGATCTAACGCTATAACATGAGAGGACTTGGAAAGACTGCAGCAATCAGACTCCCTTAGTTAGCCTGGCTCTAACACTCAGCTAAGGCATCACTGACATTGTGCCAGCATCAACATATGGCATGATTAACGACTTGCTTTCATAGAGTCTACGAGATAATCAGCTCCAAAATCGCAAACAGCCTAATCACCAGTTACTGGATTTCATTCATAAAGGAGCAAGAAGCTTACTGGGTATGGCTGAACAACAGTCAGCAGTATGGACTCCTTGCAGCTCCTGCAGGACACACAAAAAAACAATTTTAATGAAAGGTTAATTTTTAATAAACGTGATTTATGAACAATAAAACAAAAGTCTGTGGCTAAGGGATTTTCTGTGATCATAGTTGGCAGGAGGAACATTCTGTCCTGGTGAAGTTCCTGGCAGCGTTGTACTGCCATAGGGCAGAATTTTACTGCAGTGACAGAGCCCATTCAAGGCCACGGGAGCTGTGAAGGAGTGGCCACATGGGCACTTTTCCCCATACTAATGTACTGTTTACCGACTGCTGCACAGGTCATACAAGGACCAAATGCTCACAGTCAGCTACTCAGCTGTGTCAGTGAAATTAATCTAATGAGACGGTTGAAAAAACACCAACACCAGCTTACAGCTGAATCATGGTGAATTGAGCAGGTGTGGAGAATAATGAGCCAAATTCATCCAGCTGAAATATCTGGTTGGTTTCATAGCACTTTGGACTTAAAAGTAGGAAGAAACATAGTTACAACATATTATTGTCTTGAAAAGTAAGTCACATTCGATTAGGTGTTTACATGCCTTCCATCAGAAAGGGAGAGACAAAATATAACTTGACAATGAACGACAAATGTTGCCTACAACATGTACATTTTGGAACAGAGGTTGAAATGCACGTTTACATAAACCTATATTTTCTAAACAATTGCAAATAGACACATTATCAGACGTTAAAAGTATGACATTTTACCATTTCATAGTATTTGAATTTGAGGACAGTTGGTATTTATATTAAACAATGGTCTATAAATATATGGAAATCACCCAGATCAATTACTGGCATTTTGAAAGAGGAAAGTTGTCCCATTCTTGCCGAACACAGGCTTTTGATGCTGTTGCAATGTGTGTTGCCTTGCTGAAATATATCAGGATTTCCTGAAGGTATTGTCGCTGGACTGTAAACTGTACAAGTCATAGTTTAAGATGCCTTAGTTTCTGAAAATAACTTATTATATTGAGTTACAAGATCAAAAAGTGGATTACCTTTTGGCCCATTTTGGATTGTGTACACACAGCAAAAAGCCCAGAGTTGAATTAACTCCTCGTGTTTATTTGAGTCCGACAGCTTTTTCTTTGCACATTAAAACTTCAAAACCCACTTGTGAATTAAAAGCCAAGACAGTGACTTATGTAAGTGTTCCTGAGCCCATGCAGTAGTCTCTCGTACAGAGTCACACCTGTTCTTAAAGCAGTGCCAACTTACAGTGTGACGATCACAGCCATCCACCATTGACCATGTCTCTTGTCTCTTTGTTCGCTGAGGTTTCATCAGATTCTTTGAACATTACTGTTGATTGGTTCTTAAAAAAATATGTACTATTTTATATGGGACAACACTGTATTGTCCTCTATTTGCTTTTCTGGAATCAACTAATTTTTTTCAAAAACCTCCCCCAAATGATTGGAGTACCACTGACATTTCCAGTGTTTTGTTACCTGTGTTAAAGGTTTTTTCTCCAAAATGTGCTAATATTTGTACAAATTCGTTTGAGTGCCAACAACAGCAAATTTGATAACATCATCCAGATGGAAAAGTCAAACTTCTCGTCATCGCTTAACACTGTATGACTCTGTTAAATACCATATTTCTAACACCAGGTTAAAAGCATCTCACCTTGGTGTGTTGTCATACCTGACAAGGTCAATGACCCTCTCCCTGGGTGCTGAACTGACTGGCTCATCATTAATCATGATGATCTCGTCTCCTGGGATCAGCTTGCCCTCTGACGGACCCCCTGAAAAAAACAAAAAACAAACATTAAACGAGACCAAGAGGTACAATAAACACAGTTATCCCATCTTCTTGATGTTTCATGGTTTCGAGTCTTGTGACCTAAAGCTCTAATAAGCGTGTGCTCACTGAGGGCTCTTCAAACTGATGAATCACCTTAGTAAACTACACCCTCGGTGGGTTTTCCCCGTAGCTACATTTTAGTAGGATTTCACCTCCCGTTGATACAATTACAGTCATAGTCTTGAATGAGTCACGGATGTGTCAGAGCGCTCGGCGGAGCCGGGTCACATTACCTGGTGTGACTGAGCGGACAACCACAGGTTTCTCACTGCCTGCCACAAATCCAAAGCCCAGCACGGGGTCTCGCCTCATCTCCACCTTCCGTGGCGCTGGTGGCACAAACTTGTCTCCGTCCAGGCGAACTTCCTCCAGGGAGTTGCTCTGGGAGACGTGGCTGTGGAGACGACGGAACGGATGGAGTTTCAATTACAGAGCTTAAACCAAATTGTACCTCCCAACCGATCCAGCTCTACCCTAAGTAGTGATTTTTGGTTGAATGCGAGCCCTTCGATGTGCCTGCTGGGATTTATATGAAATAAAGAGCAGAGCTCTACTCTGCTCGCTGGATGCTTTAAATTCGAAGTATCTGATAAATCGCTACATATAGTCTGCAGGTGTTGTGACTATTACTCTTGAGGTTTCGCAAAAAGCTTATTTTGATAAACATTTGTCTCAATTACTCTTGCAAACAATTCAGCTTTCATAATGTGATTTTGAATGAAACTATTTCTAATCAAGCTAATTAAAGACATGCCCTTGAATCCCTATATTGTTCTTGCTGCTTAGAGGGGTGACAGAGGATTTTTCCCATTCGTCACACTGTAACTAAATCTGTATTATAAATACTTGCATTCCAAAACGTAACTGCATGTGCACATGCACATATAAACAGCTGAATCAATCATGAAAAGGAATGACCGACAGCAAAAAAGAAACTAAATAAGCTGTTTTATAAGGATGGTGAATAAGAGGAACAGAAATAATTTCCTTTCAATACCCAGAATGCTTTAGGACAAAATGTCGAATCTGGTTTTCAAATGAGGAACTTGTATAATGCTGCAAAAAAGAAAAAAAGAAACGAAAACGTGGGTGCAGCTAATCAAGCTCCAATGTTTGTATTCTCACATCGTCTGCATGAAACAATAGGCATCATTTACTTTCCTGCCATCTTGCTGCATGATTATTATCTTCCAACCTCTTTTTTTTTTTTTTTTTTAAAGATGTGGACAAACTGCGTGTAACTTTCACATATTCTGTGATCTTACAGATTTCCACAGTGTTCCTTTACTCTCTCTGGCTGCAAAAACAGCAGCAGCAGCAGCAGCTCCATATGGTGCCAACAATGTTGGTTAATTAAAGCCGTGGGCAGACAGTGTGTAATTCACAGTTATTCTTGACACATGGACTGTTCACCACTAAATACTAACAATTAATCTTTTGTGGCACAAAGACACACTGAGATCTGTCAGTCGCATTAGTAATGTTCGAAGAAGAGAAAAAACAAATGAGCAACAAGGGCAGCAGGTTCAGGGATGTCAAGGGATTGTCAACAAATATTTTGGGGGTGTATTCACTCGCCGACTAATAAACAAATGATCTTCCATTTAGATGCAGCTGTTAAACAGAAAGCTGAAGAAAATAGATGGTGGACGACTGCCTTTTTACTCATGTCTTTCTCAAGGGTGAACTCAAGCAGAGCCTCAGTTCTCTGATGCCTTTGCCTTTTCTGAAATTAGAATTAAAGATAATGACCACTGTCCTTCAAACATATACATTAGATACCCAGTCCTCCAATAATCCCAATCCATGAAACAAAACAAAACAAAACAACAAAAAACAAACAAACTATAAAAGACCAAATAAAGCAAACATTAGAGTTGCTAAACATCGATTTCACAATCCAATTCTGGTGAAATTGGGGTTTTATTGTGAAGAGATCATAACTATGGAGGAAAGCTTTTAAAATAACCACTCAAATCTTATTATACGGCCTATTTCAAACAGGACAAAGATGATCTAAATGTACTTTGTGGTGCCCTCCTTTTGTTTTTGTTCCAGGGCAGATTTTGTCTTGTGAGATTCCAAAGAGGCTGGAATGATCCATAAAAAGAAAAACATTTCATATGATAATTTTCTTTTTAAAGAGCAATTATTCTGTAACCATAATCAAAATTCCTCAAAAATTAAGTAAACATTCTGGGTAAATCCAACTGCTTTGCATTTCAAGGAAAATGCTCTTAATCTTCCTCCCACTTGTGTCTTTGTCAGTGTAACCAAAAATGGATCAAAACATGACAGACATATCTTTAAAAAAAAGTATTTAATTTTGTTAAAAAAATAAAAAAATAAAAAAGTCCAATCAAGAGAAGTCAGTCAGTATTGGTAACAATCTGAACAACAATCTAAAAATCAATTTAACATCTGAAAACTCATGTGCCGCTGACTCCAAATAAATAATAATAAAAAGTTATTATAACATGAACTGCTAGACTGTCATGTTGATGCCAATGTACACATGAATACATGCATTTCTAATTCTGAGATTATCCTTTTTGTTTCAATTCAATAATTCATAGCCCCCAGTCATCCATTGGTCATCTGCATTTTGCATTAATGTGAAATGAAAAGATTCAAACATCATTTTCTCTCTCCCTGCACACGTTCACAGTGAATTGATTCAATATCCACAGTTTCTTGTTTTCTTGAACTTCTGTTTTAAACCAAATTCTCACAGGAATAGCAAAAGCAACCAAAAAAATCCCACACATGGAAAAAACAATGTTCTTCTCCAGTGCACTAAAACTGTTTGTATTTCTACAAATATGAAGCAGCACAACTGTGGTTATTATAACAATGCGGGGAATGTCAGTTCAAAAATGGGCTTTGTCGACTTACAGGGATGTCTTTTGAATGCTTTCAAATACATTGTAAGGTCGGCAGTGCTACAAATGGAGCGTTCACCCTGGTATTTCCACAGAGAGCTACTCAGAAAGTGTTAATGGCCATGCAACCATTATCCATCAGTGGAAAAAAAAAACATTTCTAAAAATCATTTTGATGGACAGCACTTATGTTTTAAGCATTTACGTGGGGGAACCTGGTTTCAAATGAGGCAGGGATGACATCCAGTGTAAAAACTAATTGAGTCCACGGTGCAAGTTGCAATGACTTTCTATGGCAAAAGACAGTAAGTAAGCGTCTACATAAGTGTAGCCAGATGATATGTGCCAACATGATTCAAAGAAAGCTCAGAATAACATCTAAAACAAATAAACTGCTGGAATCATGAACATCGTGATACCCAGTGTTCAATATAAATTAAAGGGGATTTCTCCACCTCTGCAAATATGCCTGTTTAGCATTAAACAGTTTAACTTTAGTATTGAGTCAAAAAATGTAATTATTCATTTGTAGGTTTTTTTTTTTTTTAAGAGAGTTTTCAAATGCCAGGGGAACTTGAAGCAGATGATGGAATTATAGAAAATGTCAACCAAACACTGGTGTTTGTTGGTGTTGCTCTTTTTACAGATAGCATTTTCTCAAACAGGTACTAAGATGATCAAAGAAAAAAACTGAAATGTTTCCATTTGTGTTTGAAATTGAAGACTTTTATAGGAAAGAACACTTTAATTGGCAAATATAATAATAATAATTTGAGTGAGCTATTCTAAAAAAAAACAAAAAAAACAAAAAACAATTGAATTATTGAATGTCTAGTAGAGATAAACTGCATATGTGACATGCAAGCTATTTCTATCAATTTAATGTATTGCACTATTGTTGTCTTTAACGCTGTAACATTACATCAAATACTTCAATATTTTTGAAGGTCCTTCAAGACAAATTCAAACTTAGTTTGAATTCGAATGGCAGTTTTACTTCACAAATGGCAAAGTCAACAGATTGTGTGAAAATCAAAACCATATGGACCTGTGCATTCAGGAAGAATACTGTCTCCTCCCCTGTACGGCCACCTGCTAAAGATGGCTGGTTTCCCATTGTGCAGACAGCCATGCATCTGATTGTCTCTAATCATACCCATTAGTTGCTTGTGCAGTCCCCCAGCCCTTTACACAGCAATCACAAGCTGCTCTGTGAACTTCATAATGAAAGAGATGAACAACAAAAATGAGCAATAAGAAATGCTGGAAGGATTCTGACTAAACAAATAGTATTTTCAAGTGTTTTCTTGCTGCATAATTTTGATCAAATGGAATAAGCTCATGATTGCTGCTCTGAAAGCCTGGGCTGACGTGGCTCACAACTTGTTGGTACTGAGGAGGCTATATTTGAACAGTCTGGAAGACATCCTTGTTAAATGTATGCACTAAAAGCAATTATTTATACTCTTGCTGTGTCACTCACTGTTCCCACACAGAAATGGCTACTGTGACTTGCCTAAAGCTTCCAAATCCCTTAGATGCAACGAATACTTTGGTGAAGTCGGCTAAAGTAATCAATCACAATTCACTATTCTTTTATATATTTGTGTATAATATTCTTCATATTTTCAGCTCAAAATTGATGATTATTTAATTTGAACGATTTCGTAGGTTTTCTGGTAATACCGTCCATTTATCTGCAAATATTAACAAAGCACTCTGCTCTGTACTTTTCTACCATATTGTAATGTTTAAAATACATTAGATCAATTAAAGATCCTTTCAGGATAAATATTAAATGCCTACTCCTTTATTCATGTGCTCCTGTCACGCTGCACAGACATGTGTCCCATTGAGAAGCAACAATTTAGGATGAACATCCCATCGCCTGGACAAAGTCGGATGGCCCGTGACATTCACAGAAACAGACATTTGATTATTCATGAGTCTTTCTCAAATTTAGAAAGGCAAAAGCTGAAGCCAAAACAGCCTCCATGATCTGCGTTCACGCAGGCACACTCTGCATCCAGCACTTTCACTGCTCCTTACTTCTTATATAACTCCTCTGACATCACGCTGCTCATGCCATAACCCATGTGTGACAAGTGCTCACCTCCTATTCTCTACATAAAGCGTTCACATTTTTCACATGCGTAAGATGCATTTGGTGCACACTGCAATCCAAAGATTGTTAATAAAGAGACAATGTGGACAGACGATAGCTGCAGATATCTTGCAGAAATATTTAGTATGCACAGAGACAGATGGAAACCTTCCCGGGTGTTGCATTTTGCACATCATAGTTGTGAGAAAATAGTAGATAGCACAGTGCGACCAACAGAAAAGACTCACTTGTTACATTACTGCACACACAGATATGTCAAATAACAAAACAGTAGAGAGTTTGTTATTACCTGTCTGTACATATTTCCAGGAGTGCCAGTTAGGAAGGATCAATTACGCTGATAACACTATAACCCAGCATCCTCTGAGGAATGTGGAACGACTCTCGGATCAAAACAAACCCCCTCAGCGCTCAGCGCAGGTGAATTTCATCACCAACTGCAGCAGCGGCGGCGGCGGCGGCAAACACAGTCACACTCTCAGAAGCCCTCTTCTGCATTTGGGAGACTGCATGAGGAGTATTGTGGGTGTGTTGTGAGAGTATGTGTGCGTGAGAGAGAAAAAGAGAGAGGGAGGGAGAGAGAGAGAAAAAGAGAGAGGGAGGGAGAGAGAGAGATAGAGAGAAAGGAGAGAGGGGGAGAGAAAAAGAGAGAGTAGGCAGTGGTAGAATGTGCGCAGCAGCGAAAGGAGCAGAAAATCAGTATTCTGAATGCACAGATGGAGACAGTGTGGAGGCAGTGACGTGGCTGGAATAATCACAGGTTGGCAGAGTGTCTGAAACATCTGGGATGGAGAGAGCTCCCCCTCAGTTTCCTTTAAACACAGGGCACTTACTTGATGTAGCAGTCACGCCCCGCTCTATTGGTGCCCATGTCCCATCCATTTGGAGGTCCCTGTGAAGCACCCCAGGTCCCTGAAGGGGGCGGCCAGCCTGAGGATTTGGTCCTCTGGCTGTAGAGGCAGAAAGACAAATCAAGCATAATTCAGCTTTAATACTATGATTTGCACGCAATATCGAGATCGGAGGTGATGCAAATAGAGAGCTTCCCCAGATAAGTTTAATTGCAAGAAAACTTCCCAAATAATTCCTGATAGGAAACGTTAGAATCCTAATAACACAAAACAAAATGTACTGATATAAAGCAATTTCACTCAAGTGATAGGAGATTGTCCCATTCCAGCATGATAAACAATGTTCCACAGTCACAGTTGTTCACCCAGCGAATACAAATCGAATTAATTACGTAAGATAGATGCACAGGCCGAGTTGTCATGCTTCACTCTTGTGCTTTGAGAGGCATGAAATTGGTTTTTATTCCTAGATGTCAGCACATTTTTCATAAAAAGAAGCCCGGAGGAATTTCTTTTGTGTAGTACTCATTTCATTTGCTCAATGTCGAGACCATCTGATAAAGTTTATCAGAGTACGGCAGCGGTTACAGCCATCGAGAAACTAGTTCACTGTGATGTGGTGTTGGAAAGGCGGCAACTGTCTCAATCTCAGCTGATTTTCAGATTTTTCGCCGAGAGGACACAGCACTGCATTGTAATTCCTTAGTGTCAGGACGTTGCCGAGTGCAGGTATTCAGGAGAGTAGTAATTGGTTAAAATGTTTCCGTCTGTCTTTTTGTCTGTGGCCCTCTGCTTTTGTTCGCTTTATCTCTCTTTGTGTCTGTGCACTGGTGATGCTATAAAAGCGGTGGCAGTAAGTTATGTCACTTCAAAGGCTTGTCTGCTGTGTAACAGGGCTCTTCGCATTCATTATTCAAAGCCCTTCTTTCTTTCCCTCTAAATGTTTCCCAGTTACTGTACCGGTGATAATAAATTGTATGCAGCATACATGTATCTGTATGTGTTTCAGTGAATATTTCTGTACTGATCCACGTGTCCGTTTCATGAGACATAAATAAAATATGACCACTTTATCAACACAATGCATAAGTTAAAAGCAAGGCAACAGAACGTTTTCAAGCTTTTCTTTAGAAGCAGTTTGTCAGCGACAAAATAATGCAACCTAAGCTCAAAGCGCAGTTCTGAAGTCACCTTGACTAAAACTCACCAGTGTGCTATTGGATGCATTAAATCATAATTAATTCATAAAAGATTGAGTGCTGCAGCCAATTTTTTTTTTCCCCTTTCTTTCTGTGCTACATATAATGTTGGCCTAAGACTACAGGAAGCAATCAGATACAACGCTGTGTTTGGGGGTATATTAGTGTTTCCACATGGATATAGATTTCTTTGACCTAGAGTACATTAGCTGGGACCAAGCCTCGACGGTGTATATTTAGAACATTTCCTGCAGCTCAAATGATGTGTGTAGACACAACTAGACACTGTCTGACACTGTTGGAGCCATGTTCACCCCACTGACGAGTCCTCTTTATTCCCGCCGTTGTACCGACGGCCATGTTAACACAAACAGTGTCTGATGTTGAAGATTTACACGTTTGAGTCAAGAGATGTAGAAAAGGTCAAAGAACTACATTTTATGCGTAACGTTTTTTGACAGGATTACACCTTCAGCAGTGATATGTTTGACGTTTCTGTAAAGGTCTTCAACTTAATGTGTATTATACTTACAGTGTCAGATGCTGTGCCTTCAAAATACGTTTCTGGACTGACAAATTCTTCCAAAAGATCCATTTGCTGTGCCTCTGCCACAACGTCTGTGTATTAACAGCACCGTCATAGACACTATGATCTTTGATTTCTTTTGTCTGCGAACAGGAGGTGCAGTATCCCACTGAGTCGGAGCATTCCTGCTAAACCAAGAGGCTGAAACGTTTCACCCTGGTGGACAGTGAAACCGATCTTCCTCAGCTTACATTAATAAGTAATGGCTGCACAGTCACATCGGACTAAGTAATCAAGCGCCAAGTAGGCAAGCCATGCTGCACAATTCATGAACAAGTTACCCAAGAGTCAGGGTGAGGACAATTACAACTGGACGTTGAAGGCAAATGTAGGCTCCCCAAATGGTTTCACCCGACTAATGTGTGAGAAATTGCATAATCTCATTTGATTTTCTTTATTTGTACTGTAAAAAAAATATAATACTTCAAATACAATGCCACCAAAATGAAAGACAAGCACACACACATGGCTCATAAAATGAACAATCAATAAAGGACATTAACATTAAGCCTTTACCATCAGTATCAACTATAACACTCTGGCTTTCATAGTTTAATTGAATAATTTCAACAGTTTTCTTTGCATCTGTTTTAATCAAATTATAGCACCTGTTAGATAAAGGTATCTTTCTTATGATGAACAGATGCTAGAGCTAAGAGTTTAATTGTGCTGTCTGAGAGATGGGGAAAAGATCACTTTTCAGGCCTTCATAAATATTGCATGAACAATGTGATCCTTGCTTTATCACAGTAGTTCACTTTCACTTTCATCTCTGTGAATTCATGCTCATCGCTAAGAAGCATTCTAGTGTTTTATGAAGGTTGAAATGCTGTCAATGCTGGAAGTACGTATGCATTATAGACAACTAGCTAAGAGAAGCACATTCCAACACAGGCGCTCAAGTTAGTTTGCATAATTTACACTGACAACCTCCATGAGATCTGGCTATATGAATCCACACCCTGCCACCAAATGCTTGTCAATACACATATTAAAAGGGGAATTAATAAACAAAAAATGATTTGGTATTCAGAACAATATTTTTTCCAAGTGTTTTGCACCAATACTGTTAAAGACCCAAGTTGTGTTTTCAGAGTTCAAAACATGCATTGGGCAAGAGGCAGAGGAGCCTCTTCAGGCCAACAAAGTCAATTGTCTTGCCTCACATGTACCATCAGGAACAACAAACTATTCATTGGCAATGATAATCTCACTTCCAGTCCAGTTTGGGCCAACAACATGCATTTTGGGTCATGTGTTGCCTGCAGGTGGGTCTGTGTGTGTCTCATGATGGATTGGTGACCGGTTCAGGTCTCACCTGTCTTCACCCATATGATCCCCTCTCGTCCTTGACTACCGTGAATTAAAGTGGAAGATGGAGGGATGAATACATGGATTATAAATTGCAACAATCTACACATTTTGTCAAACTGAGCAGAAAGAATATGACAAATGTCATGATTTGATTTTTTTTTTTTATGCACTGTGTGCAGCTAATTTGACATCTGCTATAATTCCTTTCACTTCATATTCCACCATGAGATAATAACAAAAGACTAAAGTCTCCACTGAGTCCAAAGGCTGAAAGAAGAAAAGCAATTATTTTACCCTCCTTCTGTGACTGAAAGCAGTGGGTTACAAGTATTACTTGAAAACTATGAGAAAGACTCAATAATCTTATCTCAGGGTTCTTGATTTAAAAGTATGCAGTGAAAGGCTATTAATGTGATTCTGTTTGGATATGAAATCTGTGGTGAGACAGCAGACTGGATGACCATCTCCTTGGGGGAGTTTGGTTAGGGAAGCAGAGGAAAAGCTCAGACAGAGAGGAACCTCTCCGATTAACAGCCTTATTCCTCTGCTCCTATTTTACAGGCGGCCTCCATTCTGTTGAAGGAGCAAACGCTCTGCCGTTTGTTCCAAAAAACATCTGCCCTTCTGCTTGACTTTTTCAACCATCACCTTGACTTTAATCCTTTGGTCAATATGGCAGCATGATGGAACGTAGTCCAAACTGCTATTAATTTCGAGCGTTGCTATTTATATATCACCGTTAAAGTGAAAGCTATCAGGGGTTACACAGATACTGCTGACTACGTAGTTACAGTATGTTGCTCAATTTTACGCTGCTGTCCTTGTGCATTGTGCAACGTATATGTCACTGCTTTATCTGCTTTATATGGCGTCTATACTGCAATATAACAGAGAAGAATATACTGCGGTTTCCTATTGAGAAATCACTTACATATAACGCAAACACCAATTACATGGCCGCATCAGCACGATCCGATCGCTTGGCCTCAGTGTCATCAACGTGTCTTTTGCTTCACATTGCAAAATAAAACGACATTAGCGACCGATCTCTGCACAATAATGACATCAGAATAGGAGAGTCTGCTTTCCTCATTATTACAACTGAATATTGTATTTCTGTTTGTCTTTGTAAGCACAGATACTGTTGCCATGGGCAACTGCACTATCCTGAGCAGCTCTCTTGCCTCTTTATAGAAAGGGTTTTTGGTTAGTTAATCTCCTCTGGGTGTGAATAAAAACAGCATCTGGGAGACAGCCCACCGACAATGATCTTCATTTTACGGTGAGTAAGGGAGCCGGGCGTCCCGCCGTCTTGAGTTCACCTGGTAAACAGCAACACACTATTATCCTATTGAAGAGCTTGCGCTTAAAAAGCTGGATTTATCTGCTGCAACACTCGACAGGGAAACAGCCCTCCAAATCATAAATTAAAGGCACACAAATGTAAGTCGACACAGTCCACCTCTCATTAGATCCTACTGGAGCAGCATTCTTTAATAAGATGAAACTAGAATAATAATTTGCGATCAGGCTATACAGAAAAGATACAAAATTAAAGAAAGGCATTTGTATTTCATTACTATTTTATTACATTGCTTTCTCCCCAGGCTGCTTTTGCTCAACACCACTTTATGTAAAACATTAACCAAATATAGTGATGAACTTACCCTGTGGGCACTAAACTAGACATGGATTCTCCCGCACTTTTTTGTGCTACTCACTGCTTTTATGCTAAAAGCTCTAAAGGACACAACAAAATAAATGGTTGCCTAAGACCTCATCCACCAGCCAGCTGGCTCCCATCTCTGACCTAGACTCATTTCTGCTCCACTTTAATCTAAGAGCTTCTGATTTGAACAGCTAAGTATGACAGATCTTTTTGGTCTGCGTGTGCGCTGATGAACATTTAGGCTAATCAATTTGTGTCCAGACCAGTGATTTCCTGTGCAAAAAGTTTGCAGTCAAAACATGATGAACAATAGCTCACATAATAGACTCCTCTTTTTTTTTTCCTTTTTTTTTTTTTTAACAAACATTGCCGGGAGTGGACAAAACGAACAGCAGCAGCAGAAAGTCAGGCAGTCCAAATGAATTTACTTTAACTCTCCTTCCTTATTATTCATGTTGATGGGAATTGGAGAAAGATTTCCACACTCACATTTAACGAGCTCAGCTATCATTTACAGAAGAGTGACTAAAATAGCTACATCAAGGCACATTAACAATAATCTAGACCTTTGAAAAAGAAAAAAGAGAACATGCGTTATAACCCTCCTCAGCAATCACCTGCAAATGAACACATTTGAGCGACCCATTCAGCCAGGGAAACCCTGAAGAAACGTTTCTAATTGATACTTTGTACATAAATATGTGTGGTTCATGCTTATTACATCCACAGTGCTGGTAAACCATTTATAACACTCAGAGAGGATATCAAAAATGTAACAGCACTTAGGGGTGCTAAGTTAAGCACAAAGTTCCACATGAAAAGATCAAAACAACACAACTTGAACAACTCTGACTCAAGCTTGCTTTTTTTTAATAGAGGAAAATATGGACTTCCTTTTTATCTACAAAAACTTAAAATATGAAGAAAATGTGACACAATAAAGTCAGAACCTATTTTTGTTGCTGAAAGCAGAAACATCTGGGGGTGAGTCAAGAGGAAAAGACAATAAGAGGATACATCTCTAAATATATACAGTGGGTTTCTTTGTATGTTTTATCAACCTTTACAAACAGCATCCTGCTGACTTAAACTCTCGCTGGCAGTTGTGAGAGAGAAAGACAAAAAAAAAAAAATGCTAGAGTAGCAGGGGTAACTCATAATCTGGCATCGCATTGTGTGGCATTATTAACAGTGACAGGATGCAGTGACGTAGGTGGTCCACCGGGAGCTGCATCATAAACGCTCCCACTAGAAAACAATGCTCTTATCATATTATGGAAAATTCTTACTCCCTGCAGGGATTTTATTTAAAAAGAAGATGATTTTGTATTCAGTGGAATAGTACTGAATCCTGAAATGAAGGATTCTGCACTTCTTTTTGTCTCTGTTAAGAAAAGTGGACACCTTGCCAGTGCAATTTGTGGATGACTCATACGTGAAAGTATTCAGTACTATGTACCCTGAATGGGTATTTTGGTGGCACATGGAGTAGCTTGTCGATCATCAGCTGTTCTTCCCACCAGTGGCCTGTGGTGTTTCTGATGGAGCTAAATCTCCTAGGAGGATTAATGTCCACTGGGTCAGATCAACTCAATCCAGCAGACCCGTGTGTGCAAAAGGTGAGGTGTCAGCTGTGCCAATGAATGAATTCTTCAGGAATTATGCTCATGTAGTATTTACAGAGTAAATCAAATACCTCCCAACAGTTCTTTGAAAAACAAAACAACTCCATATTGTCAGTATCAAATTATTGCTATGAGAAATGGTATTTCTTCTTGTCCTATTTTTGTAAAATTATTATTTCGGTAGCTCCCTATCGCTAAGCGTTTGTGCACACAAACTTGTCTGAACAGATTAAACTACTAGTCATAAACACTGGCTAATAGCCAATAACTAATCATGCAGTTCTTTGTGGGATAAAAAAGCTGTTTAATATACAATAACTATAATGTGAATGTGGCAAAATAAACTACAACTCTGCTGATAACTGATCAGCATTTCCCACGGCTCATTAACCAGAGTGACTTGAAATGCTACACAACGTGAGCAGATTTTTTTTTTCTAACTGTTTCAAAAAGCATATGATATTACAAAACACTCCAGAATAAACTGCTTTTGGTACGAGCAACACATCAACTTAGATACAGTTTAGATATGTACATGAACCGCATCATCCTCTTGCATCCACCCCCACTTCCATCTCCCTCACTTGCTCATTCATTTCACATCATACATGACTGCACAACTTCCTCTCTTGAACAATCAATAACTCAGCACTTCAATCCTGCTCCTCCCCATGATTGCCATGTCACTCTCTGAATCATGCCTTTGAACGCAGAGACCACCACCTTCCAGAGACCGAACAGGCACATCTCCACGCAGGCAAATACACAGCGGCTTCCGGCGGACTCACCCTGACAGCTTTGGCATCTTCACAAAGCTGAACACATCCATGTGTGCTGCAGACTGCAGTCAAGTCCACAAATTCACTATTAACTTCACTCTGGCTCCATTGCCCCACACTGTCTTCGGCAACAGGGAATAAATAATTCAGGAAAAAAAAAAAAAAAAGTGGGTCTTCCACAAGTCAGGTGGAGAGATTAGTCCTGTTGTCTGCGCTTCTGCATGGCTGAGTGATTGCTGTGTCCTCGCCTCAGCAGCGCAAATCCACAGCCCATGGAAAAGGATCTGGCAGCGCAGCTTTCCCTGGTTACATCCTTCAAAGCATGCCTCTGTTAGCTGCGTTAAGCCACCTTCATTTAATTTCCATCGCAGTGGAATGATGTGTGGGAGCCGCACAGTAACAACAGCTTTGGAGAGAGGCAGAGAGAGACGAAGCGATGGGCAGAGGGAGGGAGGAACAGGGGTGGCGGCGGTGAGGGGAGATGAGGGTGGAAGGGAAAAGACAAATGTAGAAGGATGTTGTGTTTGTGGATGTGCAAAGAATGGCACAATGATGCAATGCTGCTTCCAAGTATACCCCAGTAATGAGATATGTTGTGTCTCGAGGATGTGAGAAAAGCTGGAGAAAAAAAATGAAGAATTAATGACAGATACAAGTCATCATCTGCACACAGTGTATGTGAAAACGTAATCCAGGAGCAGCTGGAGAGACAGGGGGACCTAATGTGTCGCCTCCCCATCGGAACGCTCTGCCTCACAGCTGCAAATTAGGATGCCCATACTGTACAGTGAATCTGTTTTGACCTTTCAACACAGTTCAGCCGCTGAATGCTCACTCTCAGTGATGCCATTCATAAGGCATCCAAGCATTTTAGCAGTCAAACAACAACTCAAACAACAGAAGATGTGATGCAATGAGCGATACAATAAAGATTGACTGTTACATTGCCACATGCATCGTGAATATCCTTCAAGGACAACAAGACACACACATTAATAAACATCGACAACAGAGATGAAGAGGTTTTTCTTTCTGTATCTTCAGCATTCAGACTGCATGATGATAGATGTCTTGTGTATTTGATTAGTTTGCAATGGAATCTCAGTCATGCTGTGGAACCTTCCAGTGCATTTAGTATTCACCGTCCAATGCCACTCATTATATGGACGTCTGAAGATAACCACTGCAACTCCACACCACAGCCCTGTCTCCAGATGAAAAATTGCCACAGGTATATTCTCTCAAACAGGAAGAATCAGTCTTCATAAATCAAACATCCCAGATGAGGGACCTCTGTCAAGATCCACTAAAAGCCAATTAGCCTCATCTCTGATCCAGGTGGGTGTGATGCTTCTTTGCGTGTCTCTGACAGTTTGGATGAAAGGAACTTCGCACAGTAACATTTTACTCTGTTCATCATATTGGTGAAACACAAGGCGAGACTAACATCAAATGTATTTTATAAAATAATCTGCTCCACCTGCCAAACAATGTGTGTGACTACGGCAGTTTACTGTCACAAGTAAACAACAGCAAATGGAAAAATAAAGACTGTGAAGTTGCAATTTTTAATATGTATATTTAGATCAGAATATATTCAAAATAACATGAGTAATACGAAATATCCTCCTTGTTAAATTCAGGTTGAATCTTCATCGGGAGCCCAGCAGAATAATAAACAGTTAAATCAATACAAATGTCAAGCACCAAAGGATAAATAAATACAAATACATAGAAGGCAAATATTGCGTGGTTCTTGTTAGGGAGTCTTAAGCTGCATTTTGTAACTGTTTCCCTGGTCAAGTCGCAACCATCCTATATTAAAATGCCACAACTTGTAAGCCTCTGCAGAGTGAGTCAATGTGCCTTTGCTGAGAGTGATACATGGAATAAAGAATGTTGTCACTTCCACTCAGAGTCAGGATTAGAGTTGTTTGCTGCTGTAGAAAAGATGCAGCTGAAAAGGGGGAACCTTAAAATCGTCCTTATTTTAGAATAACATAAATGAACATAACTCATTTAAATCTGTGGTATGATTTGATATAATGATTTTAATCATTTGTATTTTAAATGGCGACTAAAGCGCAGGCTAATTATATTTTGGAACCCCCAACAATACGTCGCCGAAAGAAGGCCACTGGCTGTCTCTGAGTATAAACAAGACAACAAGGTTGCACTGAGGAGCACAAGAACATGTCTGACAATTTGCTTCTAAATGCAGTGTTGGTGTAGCAGGAGGATTGAAGGACTCAGCGTATTCTGGACAGTTATGTTTGTCCATTTGGGTTTGTGGCCCAGAGGCCAACGTGAGTGGCAGAGGATATTAGGGTCAGACAGAAGCGTGATCTAAGGCGACTATGGCTGAAGCTTTGACCGATAAAACCCTGTTGCCTCACTGATCCTGAGCTTCTTCTCTCAAGTCCTCTTTTTAAAACAGCTGATTTCAGTCAAGGCCATTTAAAACACTGCAGTGCTTAATTTTTTATATTTTTTTAAGTACTGGCTTTGGCTCAGGTTGCCTACCTTAAAAGGTAATGAGTTAGGTATAACTACTGAGCACAGTCGCTGACAATGAAAAACAATGCGCAAAACATCCGTCCTGTAAATTTCAGGAGGGAAACGTCGACAGATGGGTACCGTGAAATCATGTTTTTTTAATAAGTTTCACTCTTTATTTTGTACAGCACGACAATGGAACTACGTTGCTTTGACTTATCTCAAATCTCAACACAGGGAGCTCCTGGACTTCAACCAGATGTGGCACTACCCCAGCAAACCGGCCACAGACAACAACCTCAACTGCCTCGATCGTACAGTTTTATTTGTTTGTGTGTGTTTGTCGACAAGTATCTGCCTGGAAGCTACCGCAGTACTTTAACTTTCCCGGTCTCTGAGCGTAACACTAATTATGCCGTTGCTGTGGCTGATTTATTCAGTGAATTAAACAGCTTTTAGGAGAGAGTTTAAAGATCTGAACGCTGTTATGCCATGAATATTCAGTGGCGTGACTAATTGGATAAGAAGTGAAGTGTTACCTGGCTGGGCTATGCAATGCTTTTAAAAGATTACAGA
Organism: Blennius ocellaris; assembly: GCF_963422515.1. Classification (NCBI taxonomy): domain Eukaryota; kingdom Metazoa; phylum Chordata; class Actinopteri; order Blenniiformes; family Blenniidae; genus Blennius; species Blennius ocellaris. The sequence continues at coordinate 17,930,642 of NC_137655.1, read as the reverse complement.
TTTGATTTACCAGTTTCACTACACCTTCTGATAAAGTTCAAAGTAATACTGAGAGGCTGCAGCCTATTCTGTGGAGACAAAATAAAACATGGTGGGGCGACAGCCAAGGTGCTCAATAACCATAACCATTGTGTGCCTGGTTAACCTGCAGCTTATTAAACATTTCCATATGGGTCAGTGGCAGGTCAAGGCTGGTTCATTCATTTATCCATTCATCCTGGGCGGACATTTAGCAGCCCCCACCATACACTGAACAACAAGCAGGGCCATTTCACAGACGACAACTGGATTTTTTTTTTTTTTATCATAGTTATGGTGGATGTGTCTTTAGTTAACTATTTCCTAACAAACAGACAATATGTTAGTGGTGTGACAAATAATGTCACTGAGTCAAGGGAACGAGTGGAATGAACATGTGCATCAACTGCACCTTTGAGCTCAAACATCTACAGTAAATGGAGCACAGCCATCAAATTATGTATGGTTTTTGTTTGCATGCCGATGTTCGTGCATAGCAACAAGTGGCTATAAAAAGAGGTCAATGGAAAAATATTCAGAATAATACTGTATATCGCTTATATACAGTATCTGAAGGAAATGCTGTCATTGCATAAGAATATTTTACTGACAGCAGAACATGTTTCTTTGGCATTCACCATCTGAAGTTGTGACACTTAAAAGAAAAGCTTTTGCAGCAAATGGAAATCGTGACGTAAAAGGAAATTCTGTAGTACTTGAAGTAGACTGACTAAACAACACCACTTTCATAATATTTGAGGTGCAAAGACATAAAAAACCCAACAGTGAAGCCAATAAACTCTGATTGACACTGCACTGCCTGGACAGAAACATGCGGCATTACTGCAGAGCAGAGGAACACAATACACTGGCTAATCCACAACTTTTAGTCTGTGATTTACATCACAACAATAAACCACAATCAGTTCCTCATTTTTACAAACACTTACAGAGCCCATATTTAAATCTGCTAAAAATGACCAATACAAGTTTGAGGAGGATTTTTTTTAAGGAAGTAAGCAAAACAAGTCCTAACAATTAAAACTCACAGGGCAACTTCTGTTCAAACTGTCATTTTGGATTATATCATTATATAATCATTTCTGGCTAATATATATAAAAAAAAAAAGAGCACAGAACACCAGCCTGCAGCATGTACTACTCACTGAATGACAGTGAAGATGCCGAGTTCATTGTCATCCTGGTCCATTGTCGATGACAAGCCTCGTCAAGTATCATGCAGCACTTGTTTCTGTATTTCCTGTCCAGGCCTTTCAAGCCTCTTTCACTGATGCATGCTTGCGTCCTTCCTCCCCACTCCAGACTTTCTTGATGCTTGATTTGGACTCTGAATAGTCAACTGAGCTTGTCTGACTAAGCCATTCACTTATTATTACATACAGTGCTCCTGTCCAAGTGAGGGGCCAGTACCCTGGGGGCGGAGACCGAGCCCGTCGCTTCTGCCTCAGTAATGAAATAACATCACATTCCGGGCCACTGCATCAGAAAACACAGAGAGATCAATGTTGAACAGCTGGAGTCCAATGGGCTGCTGTGTTGGTTAAAGCTGTCTCAATGAGAGAGGCTCTTATGAAAAACATGGTGTGTCTGGGTAAAATTCACCTGTGGTGTTTTCATATTTCAGCGTTATTCCGTTGGCTTTATCACAAGGCTTAAAATATACCCGAGTGTTTCCAGTCGGGGCACAAGCTGATAAACATCACTGTTTTTGTTATTATTTACAATATTTCAGCACACAACCAAATTACAGTATCTGAAACATTTATCTCATCCCTGTACGGGGCATTTGGAAATGCCATGTGTTTTATCATCCACAAGAGCTTAAAAAATTAAGCTCTAACCATAATCCAAACTCTCTCACTATCTGCCTGCCAACTGTCACCCTTAACAGAGCCAAACCTAAATCCTATATAAACCACACAATTAGATCTTAACCTAAATATTATACGCTAGCATCAGGTATTACTTTTACTCATTAATATCCCACGATCTCACTGCTTGCTGAAATAACGCACCGTGTCACACTATGTTTATTAAATACCTGTCATTATTTTGTCAACATGTTGGATTTTTTTCATAGTGCTGTGGCATTTTAAAATCACAATAGTTCACGCTGTATTATACCATGCTGATTTTCTCATGCATGAATGGCATACACAGTCTTCCATTAGTTATGAACTGAGGCACGTGTCTTTGCCTCTGCAAGCAAATGGAGTTGCTTGCGTAACACATCCCATGCCGTGTATACACACACACAGCGGCAAGTAAAAGTTCAGCCTCCTATTGAACTATCAGACAGTGCAACAAAAAATTCTGCAGGCTTTTAACGAAGGCATGTTTTGCCTTGCACATAAAACACCACAATATTGCGACAGCATGCTGTTTACTCCACCAGTTATACCAATACTCTCTGTTTATGCTTATCCAGGAGCTTGGCATGACCATATGGCCACAATGCAGTGCAGCAAGGGGTTAAAGCAGACAAAAGCAGACTTTTCTGCAAGATAAATACCACGCATGATTCCGTCCGATCACGTGATCTAACATTTGCCCCTGGGCTGTAAGACGCTACATCAGTGGCCTGTTTTTCTGTGACACACAGGCCACGGCACTTAGAATGGGGATGGGGCATGTGCAAAGTGCAATGACCCTGCTCAGCGTGTATGGCAAAGACTCATATTTAGCATGTTGTCTGGATTTAAGATGATGGTGATGATGGGCAGTGTGTGTTCTGAGACTCATCCAGTCATTGTGATGTTTGTGGGTGGATAACTCATTTGTTTTCTTCGGACAATGTGAAGCATCTTGATCTGACTGCTTATGTGACTGCTAATGATATTTATGATTTTCTCATTAATCACACAAATAGACAGAAGGACACTGGCTGCCCTCAAATAGGTCCTGCAAAATGTGCAGTTTGCAACAAAAACATGAAACAAGATGATACAAGTTGATTTTCTGACCACCAAAGCACATTTGTGGCTCATATAATAACAGTCGAAGTGACTTTACCAGTGGAAGTGACTTTTTCATTACTTTATGAGGCAGAACAAACACTAGACGCCGGCATTTGCATAAAATGATGAGAGTAGCTTCATGCAGAACAGGGAAAATCATATTAATATAATAAGAGTTATTGGTTGGCCCTCACTAAAGGTTACAGCTGTATTTGTACAATCTGCTGGATTCATTTTTTCCCCTCAAATAATGTGATTTACACCAGTTATCCACAAATTTGTATCAGGATGATTATCCTCCTTGCCATCACACAATAAGCTTGAATGGATAATTAATCATAATGAATTAAACAAGTTAGAAAGCCATGAAAGCGAGATGGACAAAGCATTAGCTCTCATGAAGACTGAAATGCTTAAAGACTTAAATCACACATTAACATTAAAGTGAGCTGCCTTTTGAGAAAATCATTCATTACTTATTCTATTTTTTGGGGCACCGTCAGTAAAAGAGAGCACTAACCACCCCCGGAAGCATAAAAACAAGCTGGTAAATACATTCATACCATAGACAGGAAGTACACATAAGTCAATCACATTCAATGAGATCCCAGGATATCACATTCCTCAAATCAGATAGCCACTCTTGTGTCAACACACTACAGAAGCTCCTCCCTGCTGCCCTGGGAGGATAGGATTCACAGCATCCAGCAATTATCTGTAATGTGGGAGAAAAATCAATGTGCCCGTGGAAAGCTGCTAAGGTCACCAAACCGACATTGTCACTTGAATCAAAAGCACTGTGTTGCTGCAGGCAGGGCTCCAAGGCTCTTGGCCAGAATCTGCAGTAATTATTAGAGCGACAATATGGAAGATAATTAGCTTTTGCATGTGATCATTGTTAAAAGGAAATTAGTTACAGATCTCATCCATTCAAGAATACAGATAAAACTATCTCTTGACAGAAAATTGAATCTCTGGCTGAAGTTAGACTTGGGTTTTTTTTGACGTAGAAAATCATTTATCCATACAATAATGTATTATTACTTTGTCATTGATTGAGACATAAACATGACCACATTTTTGGGAAATAGTTTATACTCAAGTAAAAGCATATTTGACTTGTTACATAGGCCTTTTGAGTCAGTGCAGTCCAGTGGGAAATATAACTCAACAATGGATTTACAAGGATAAATTCCCAAAAGGGGCACAAGAGAAGTGGCACTAGATTAGAGGGCAGAGCTATACGTTCTACTCAATTCTGTTCAGTATGGATGTATAGTTGAATAAAAAGAACATTACAATCAGTCAAGTGTTTGTATTCCTTTACGGGTATTGCCTGTTAATAGTGGTCAAAATTGTAATATTTCAACAAAAAAGATGAGTAAATTAGCACCCATAAGCATGAGATAAATTCATTGGATCAATAAAGGCAGCGCAGTTGTACAAACAACATATACATTAAATCTCATGATATTTTGGCTGTCTCGTTATCTGGGACAACCAGGGGGTAGCATGTGGCCCACAGAATGTATAAGATCTAGCTTTGTTATAGACCATCAACATTCCCTGCCTCCCTTTTGGTGAAAGGAAGTAAAACAGCTTCAGACTCACCTCTGCTGCTCATGCTTCTGGTCCAAACTGCATCCAACGCAACTTTCATCTTGTTCTATGCTGCCAGTGTCCATGTCTCCTTTCTCAGGTAGATGCTCCCAACTGCACCTAACGGAGGGCAAGCATGGACTGTGCCCTCTCCGCGGGTGAGATCCCGGCAGTACTGAGAGGGGTAGGGAGGGGGCCCCTTCTTGAAAACATTGATAGTCTGGTGTAAATTCTATTAACAGCAAAGGGGATATTGAGAAGAATGAAAAATCAATATCCTGTGATCAGTAATGTTTGAAAGATCACACTGAGTGGAAGCATGAGATGGAGTGGCTTAGCACTGAGGCAAGGGATGCTTCTTTAAGTGGTTAATCAAATACTTGTCTGACATCAAGATTGCATTTTCCTCTCACCATTACCTCCAATTTCCCCCTTCACTGTAGAAAAGATGTGCTATCAAATGCAAGAGATGGTAATCCGAGTAATAAGAAAACCCACCAATCTGATCTAGTTGCACTCTACTGAAGGGGCTTGAAAATTGTGTTTTGTCTTTACTTCTCAGCTTTCAGAAGACAAATGCATTGTGTTTCTACTCTGTGCCGAAGGCATCAACACTGCGGGTGCATGAGCCACATGTTTAAACCTCAAAATGTACAGTCTCCTGGAAATTATGGGGCGTCTGCGATGACTCACTGAGTTAAACATTTTTGCATCTCTGCAGAGGTAAAGTGAATTCAACCATTTTGTTGTAACTTTGAATAAATACACAGAACAGTGCAATAAAAGGGTGTGTCCTTTCTACATAACAGCCCTACTAAGCTACAATTTAAGAAGAAGTTGACCTCGTTTTCTTTCAATTCATCAGGTTGTTTTTTTTTAGCATCTGCTCATTGATGGCTGAGAAGCAGATGAGCAGGGGGGAAATGTCTATATTTGCAAAGTGACCATGTCATTCTCACTCCTTTTTTTTTTTTGGCTCTCAAAGATAGACTCTTGCTTTAATGTGTAATATCAGATGTTCATAACACTGTGACGCCATGAGCTGCCTGCATTGCACTTGAGCTCCACAGTGCACCAGCACAGACAAGTGTCAGAAACAAGGCACTGCAAGGGGCTCAGTGGTGCCGGAAATGGAATCCTCACTGTCAGTTTTTCTATAAACACCAGTTATATAATACTGTGCAGGCACGCTCTTTGTGCAGAATTTACCTCTGGCATGTGGTAATGCAGCTATGAGTTTCACTCCCACAGCTGGTGGTGAATCCAATTGCGAAAATGAAATAAAACATTTTATGCCCCTCCTAAATTAATGCCCTCAGTATTTTTTTCAAAACACTGAAAAAAAATGAAACGAATATAGAATATCTGATATTTAAAGACGACACTGGTTGCTTTATCAAGAGGTTACTGAGTCAAAACATTTAATCAAAACATGATGTAAGCCTCTAATTTATAGGAACATGTTAATAATTGATTTGATTTGGATATGATATCTTGCACATGCAAAAGAAAAAAAAATATCTATACCTCAAGGGACAAACTATATTTTTATATTTCATTCATTCCGAGACATCACTGTTAACAGCTAATATTTTGCATACAGCAATGCCAACTTCCATCCACATACATCCATCCATCCATCCTATGGATGGATGGATGGCTGGATGGATGTATCCTATGGATGGATGGATGTATATGGATGGATAGATGACACTATGCCCCACCTAGGGACGATATAGTGTCACCAATTAACCTCACATGCATGTTTTTTGGTTGTGGGGGAGAAACTGGAGTGCTCGGAGGGAATATATGCTTATATATTTGCTTATTTTGTGTATTTAATAACAGCTGCACTGCTTGATTTACCTGAAGCAATGAAGTATTATAGTCATCATGCAACCATTGTAAAACCCATATGAAATGCACATTAGGGTTTTAGGTAGAGTTAGCTGGGTGCAAGCTTGTTTTTATTTCAACAATAAAAATAGGTTTGCTATTGATGATTTGTGCCGCATACTGTGCCGTGACTGAAATGAAGTTGAGGAGTCAAAGTGCTTATACTATATTGTCAACCAATGTCTGTGCCAAACTGAATATTATCAGTAATTTGTTCCTATGTCCTGAAGTACTACTTCTCGTATTTATTGTACATACCTACTACTACTACTACTACTACTACTACTACTACTACTACTACTACTACTGCGACGACTCTTGCTGCTGCTACATACACCCCCACTTTAGTTAAAAGGGAAGAAATTGCTTCAATTATTATATAATCTTTATATTACCATCAAGGGTCTAAGAAGTCTCAAGAAGCATATCTAAACGCTTACAAGTGAGCCTTGTTTTCTTTCAGTTAATGTGCCTCCCAAAGTCTAATAGCACTTGAGGACCGACCTAATAAATCACTTTGAGTTATTGCCTCCCACGTACATCTCCAGAAACCTGCCCAGTTCCACTGAGACGGCAGTATTAACAGTATGCCTACCAGCAAGTTTGATATTGTACTGCTCGTTATATTTCAACTGTATTGTAAGTCTGCACTGTGCTGGTCAACTGATCAAGAGGAAGGTCATTATTTTTATTCAAGAATATAAATTGGATTTGACATAAACTTGCTGTTTTACATTTCAGGCTTTCTGTAACATTCAGTCTTGAGATATTAGAAAAGCACTTGTGCATGATTTGTTTTAACCAGATGGCTCTTCTTACTTCATCCACACGGCTAGTTGATGGTGAATTGCATCTATCCCTCTGAGACATGACATAACGGGAAATCCGATGAAAATCTGCTCTGAGTCTTACTCCAAACCTCGCCAGCACCAAATAAGTGGATCAAAAGCAAAGGCCGGCCTCTTATCGCCACTTCCCCTGTCTGTTTGGTGGACCTTAGTATCTGATGAATCCTTATCGTCGCCGTACAGTGCTGGTTCACATGTCATGTTATCGCACAGGTCCCTTCCCCAGGGCTCCCACAGGAAGAGTCTGCCCTGAGGGCACTGCATGCCATGTATCTCAACTGGCTTACAGCTTGTGTGTGCGTGCGTGTGTGTGTGTGTGGAGGGGGGCGGCGTGTGTGCGTGTGTGTGTGGAGGGGGGCAATGTGAACAAGTGAGGGCAGTAAATTGTGGGAAAGGTCTGTATGACATTTTATTGACTATGACTCAGCCAAAGAAATGGTCGGTACTCTGGTCCCACAGCAAACACATCATCAGTTCAAGTCCGGGCTTGTGAGCTTCTCAGTGCGGAGTTTGCATGTTCTCCATTATGTGTGTGTGTGTGTGTGTGTGTGTGTGTGGGGGGGGGGTATCTCTCCACATCTATTTTCGTCTAAATTTCCCATCATATAGTCATAGTTATTAGTTTGATTGTTAGTTGGAATCTCTGAGTTTGCCCTATGATGTACTGGAGACCTGCCGAGGTTTACCCTGCCTTCAGTCAGAATGAATGGGTTGTCTTAGTCTTAATGAAGGAAAAGGTGGAAGAGTTTTAAGCTTAACTTCACGACATCTGGCTTCTAAAGTGCCTCATTAGAAATATAGCCATCAGCACCTGCCACATATATAGCACATTTCCTTATTCCTTTTATATTGTTTCCACGTTGCACGATGGTCATTTATTGTGTGAGCAAGCCTCCAACAAAAATTATTTCTACAACTACAATCAATAATAGATCTACCAATCCAACTGAGATAGTTCAATTGTGTGTGGGCTGTGATACACTGTGATGTATGCATTAATATTTACTCCACATTTATTAATCTCCAATCATCATCTTCAATTTATACTTTTCCGTATAACTGAAAGCCTTGTCAAAGATAAGATAATAATAACAACAGCATTTAGTAACCGTGCGATTAGGACTATGTAAAGAAGACTTTTGTTGACTAATTAGTCACTACATTCATGTTTATGTCATTCTATTTCACAAGGAAAATTGTATACATTGTATATATGAATTATACAAGTGCACTCCCTCACATGACTTATTTTCTTTATAAGGTGCTTTGAGAATAGTTGAAAATAATCTTCTTTGAAAGTAATTGTTGGGGGAACCTTAGAACTACGTTGGCGAACATCTTAATAAGCACACATTTAAAAGCACCACAATCAATAGTTACACACTTAACAGAATTGCATTAAGATAAAGGAAAATAAGCAAGTTAAAATGCAATTGTACATATTTTTATTCTGATAAAATGCTTCCTTTTTAATTTAGTGCCACCAGCTCAGGGTTGTCAAACATTTTAGTTCAGGGGCACAAACAGTCTAATTTCTTCTTGAGCAGGTGAGACTAATAAAATAGTGCCATGGTACCATTCAATCTGAACTTTTTTGTTACGGTATACTTGATGAAGATGTCTACACTTTTGCGAAAACTAAACTATTATTATGGAAAATTACTATAATCGCAACACAAGCCCAATTTTAGTGATACTTTCTGCTGCAAAATACAGTAAAATGTCAAAAAAATAAGACTTCTCTCGCTGTGGCATTATGTTTTTACAAACTCGCTCTGACAGAATGTCTTTGAGGCTGTAGTTATATACAAGTATACTTTGACAGCAACGAGGTCATTGTCTTTCATGGCAGCATCACCGGCGATATGTGATCTCGGGTCTCAGTGTTGTGCTGTTTTACTTTAAAAAATACCATGAGAGATAAAATGCTATTTAAAAAAACAAAATGAATAAGTAGGGATGCAATCTTCCATACGTTTTTTGTTCTTCTTCTTTCTTTCTTTTTTCCAACAAAGCCGCACCATGAGTAACTTTAAAGTCGCTGTGCTCACCGAGTCATCGCCTTGTAAATTAAAGGCTTTTCGTCGATTAGTTGGTTCTGGTGTTTGGGGGAAAAAACTAACCAAGTTTCTTCTTTTTTTTTTCTGCAGTCGTTATTCGATTGGAGGGAGCAGGAAGTTGTGAGTCACACGGAGACTTGTGGAGGTGGAAGAGGTGACCTGGGAATAACGAGGCGCGTATTTCATAATCAGCATGGTGACGCGCCCGCACGGGGCGCGCGTCTGCCTCCTCTCACTCCTTCACTTTGGATCCGTGGCAGTGACATGCGACTGTCTTCACTCTGAAGCCGACTGTCTGAAAGAAATATGTCCGCACATGGATTGTTAAGCAGCGTTTTCTCCTGCTCGCTGAGCCCCAAAAGTATTTCCAAGCGGAGGCTGAGGCAGACGCGGAGCCTGGACTCGGCGCTGATGCGGCACTACGGCACCGAAGCTGAAGAGCCAACCTTTAAGGTCAGTGACCTTCCTGTCGCAGCACGGGGACATCTGCAGGTTTCTTCTTGGCTTGTAACTCTTAGATAAGGACAGAAATACCGTGATCCGGAGCCTTGCAAATGTCAAAACGCCTTTGAAAGTAAAACTCACGTTGTTTCAGACCTTTTGTGCCTTTTAAAAATGCCTGTTGGAGATCTTTTAAGTTCTGGAAAAAAGCTCATTGCAAATTACGTTTGACCCTCTTCTTCAATTTACCAAATGCCAAAACTTTTGCCTCCTGTACATTTGAGGGAAAAAAAAAATCTAAATCTTGGTTCTTTGCAGTGTTGCAACATTAAACCATGACTAAGGGCAGAGATTTGCATCTTCCCTGTGGCCCTTTGAAGCATTATACTGTTGCATCACACCATTTAGCTCATTCCTTGATGTCAGAGGAAGGTTCAGCTTTGACTAATTTGATGATGGAAGCATGAGTGCAACATTTTGTCACTTTGTTGAGACTAAACTTTATGAACTCCCATGAGTTTCACACACCCCATTGTTGAGTGTACTTCATATTTAAATGGAAATGTTGCAGGCGTTGATTTAAAGGTTTCTTGCTTGTGCTGCAACACGTTTTATAAAGTGACAATACAATATTTGAGGTGATTGAATAAAATGTGTTCAACTACCTGCATGGACTTCACTGTGTACCTGAAGACCTCTTTGAAAGTAACTCAATATCTTTACACGCTTATTAATAAATGATTGGATGAGTCACTGTGGATTAGGATTAGAAACATATGTTGTTACATTATATTATACTATGGAATTACATTGAAGTGTAAACATGGGGTTACACATGCGTGCAAGTATGACAAAATAGCCAGAAATGTGAATGAAAAGAGAACAGCACATCATATGGAAGATTTTATATAATAAAGAAATGGATAAATAAATAACAGCAGGAGTAGGTATATTAATTTGAAGCAGCAGTAACACACCATGCAAAGCAACATGAGCAGTGCAGCGAGAGCAGCTGTTTGACATTTCTGTTATGTGGAAGCCATCCTTGAAACAAACCACTGAGTATCAGTCACTGGGTTTGGACCAGCTTGAACTGTTGTGTTTAAACTGGTCTTCATGGTAACACTGTGTTTAGTGTAATGGAAATGTATTACAGACATGACATTATAATAGGTTTATAATGAATGCCAGGTATCTGGTCTTTCTTACAGTCATCAACACGGACATGGCTCCAGCAGCCTGTGCTGTTAGGAATGTATTCTGTGAATCAAAAAGAAGCTGATTTATACTGGAGATGATTCTGAATGAGGGAGGATATTTGATGTAATCTGTGACTTTGGAGGCATGACTTCATTATTTACGAGGACAGCTGAGTTTTCCAGCCATCGTTAAACTTTAAGCTGAAATACCCAGTTTACATAACTACCTCAGACATTACTTTCGCTGAAACTTTATGGGGTATTGATGGGCAGTGCAGCTTTGATATTGTGTTTATGTTGTATTGAAAAACTGAAAAGAAAACAAATCTAGACTAAGATCTATACTTTGTTTTGAAGACACACACACACACACACACACACACACACACACACACACACACACACACACACACACACACACACACACACACACACACACACACACACACACACACACACACACACACACACACACACAGTCAGTTTACAGTAACAGTTTGCTTACTGGCTATGCCAACCACTTTCTGAGTCACATAAGTCACTTTTTCGAGATGTGCAAATCAAAGTACTGTTCCAGTCAAGGACAGTAGTTTCTAAGAGACTGTTGCAACACCATGAGTGAAGTTGACATTTTCCTCTTTTCCACAAAACACTGCAGCACCTCCACCCAATAATGGCCCCAGCTCTGCAAGACTCTCTTTTTACGAGATGCACTACACATTTCGTAGCTGTAACTGTCTGAGTCCCCAGTAACAACCATACTGTACTCAATTGTTTTAATAACTTGCAATTTACACTGTTTTGTGTAAGATGAACAGTGTTCTGTGACTGGCTAAGGAGAACTTTTCAACCCCTAGAAGTGTGTGTCTGTAGGGATTCTTTTCGAATGTTTCTGATGTCCACAATTAGGACAATGAGTTGGTGGCAAACTGCCCCTCTTGAAAGAGAAGTGTGTAAATATGGTAGTTTTGATAAGAGTTATGAATGAAAGTGTATTCTTTTGCAGGTTGAATGTGATTGTGCTTTGTTTGCAGTGCGCTCAGCAGACTGAGTGTAGATGGAAAGCAGAGACATCTGGTTTACATGAAGAAAGCTTCAACTCTTATTTCTCACAGTACAGCAGCATGACCTGATCCTTGGCTACAGTCCCTCAGGCACATATTTCTTCTCACAAGAGACTGTCCGTTTGCCTGACATGAGGCTAAGACTGCTGGCTCGCAACTCCACCACAATAGATCAATGAAAAACACCCAGCGGGTCAGTCGTAAACGTGAGTGTCAAACCATTGTTTAACATTAGTTTGCTTGAAAAATTCACTTTCATTTACCTTTGTTAAAATACAAACAAATACCATCTGCTTAGTGTAGATCATGTGGGCCCTGAAACAGGAATACACTGACACCCCAGGCTTAAGGTATTATTGTAGAAATGTGGTGAGACTTTTATTTTTATAAATAACTATTGGTTAGAAAGTTGCTTTTTTGCCACACTTGTATATGTTTGACCTTGCCAGTTGTTGAATTATATAACAGGATGTTATAGTTTATTTTGGTTTGGTTAAAACGTACCAACTTTTAAGATTATTCATTTCAAATCTAATGTTTCCATTGGTAGCATGGGTTTTCGGAAATACCTTATTCCATATAAGGCAACAGGAAAGATATGAGAACAACCTTGATTTCATTTTTTTATCATCACATTTGTATTATTCCCTACCTCTCTGTTGTGTATTGCAATCACACACACATATGCACACATATAGGAACGACACGTTTATGAGTGGATGTTATTGGGGTGAAAATAAAAAGGACACAATAAGAGGGAACAGAACATTGAGCAATAATAGCTTTGTTAAACTAAGTAATTTCAGTTTGCAAGGGGTTGATAAAAAAGCTTGCAAATGCGGTGCTTGAGGCAACATCAACGATGTGTACAGTGCTGCTCTACCCCCAGTATTTAACCAGTGATCTGCACTGTTCTCTTCTGCACATCTGCCCATCACATTGGAGTGTAACACAGTCCTGCTGCAAGCAGTTCTTTGCATGCTTTAATATAATAAAAAGAGGCATGTCTGCCCCCCTCCAGTCAATTACTGTTTAATATAAATGTGATGGATTCTTTCTTTGATCCACATAAAATCCCACATTGGTCACGTTTAAGAATAATTGGAGCTGATTTTGCTTTTCATTTTGTTCTGTAATAGCATTTGCCCCTGGTTATGACTTCGTGAGATTTTGGAAAATATCTCCTCATGGTTAAATCCTTGCTGTTAAAACCAGGCTGATTGAAATCCTTTATTTCTTCTGCATCCAACCTTGAACATGATCTATATGAAATCTTGCGTGAAAGATGAAGATTCTGAACAGACCTCCTGCAGCGTGGGATGTAATCTTTATTCATTTGATATAATGCACAAGCCTCAAGAGGAATGCTTGTGTATGATGCTCTAAAGATATATTAGATCATATATCTTCATTCAGTCAGGTTTCACTTAGGTATCTTGTGAATTGCAGGAACTTATAAAGCCTTTAGAGGGAGCCATTCATCATTGTGTTGTGGTAATGAAGCCGTGAAATGAGGACATTAATCACTGCAACAATGGTTTAGGTTTGATAGGAGGTAGTGTTCGGAGATGTTTGTATTCATCCTTTATAGGGGAACATACTTTGCTGATGTACACAGTTATCCTGCTGTTCACAGCTGCACGGAGTACACTATATTATCGTACTCACAGAAGGCTGTCAGTTTGCTTTATTTTGATAAAGCCGCATTGTGACTGGGTTACATCAGTTAAATGTCATTTTTTTGATCTAATTTTTATTCTGTTTATGTCGGGCCGCAGGAGGCTGAATTTCTATAATAAATAAAGGTTTTGCATGTTTCACCTTTACTGGGCTGCAGATCAGCATCTGAACCTTTCAAGACTTTGCCTTGTCAATGCTTCCAACATTATTATTCTAACGTCGTCATTTGAATATACCTATTTACATTGCAACCTCATTTCATATGCCAGTGAGCAAAACTGCAAGGTTAATTCACAAATGGAGGTCTCCGAGACATTGAATTTCATAACGAGAAGTCACGATGTGCCACAAAACAATGGTCCCCGGGTGGTTTGCTGGAATAATTTGACACAGAGAAAAAGAAGTCTGTGCTGCTGGAGTGTTTAGGCAGAGTGTCATCTGCATTCCTCTGAGCACCGGAGAGGAGGAGGATGGCCTGGAGGAAAAAAAGCTGGCAGGAAAACTGAGAACTGTTCTCTGGGATCTCACTAAAGGAAATGAACACTGGTAAACGTGAGAGGAAATGGGCTATTTAAATTAAATTGTAGCTTATTTCAAGACAATGTTCAGTTGGAGGACTCATTAAGTCGAGGAGTGCTTCTCCTTCTGTTATCTTGTGCTCAATAATAATGAAGCAGAAATGCTGGAAAAGTAACATCTGCGCTAAAAGTAGGACTCCAATTCAAGTTTGGAAAAGCTGATAATAACTCAACTTTTATTCAGCTCTGAGTCACAACTTTGTTTGAGGCGTCTCACCAAGCTTTACTTCTTGAGTTCTCAAGCGTTGGACTTTCAGTACCACAGAAAAGGCTTGAAAACTACGTGGACCAGTTTAACAAGCACCACTGACACTCAGGCTCATGAATTAATCAGTGACTGCTTCCGGTAATATTTTACCAGAACAAGTAATCTCCATAAAATGGACATGAGAACTTGATTACTGTTTTAACTGCCTTTGAGAAGCAGTAAGTCAGAGAGGCCCCTTGTGTTGTAGCTGCACATAATTGGAAAAAAAGGATATTATTGGCCTAATCATAGTTGGCAAAATTGAGATTTCGTTTTTTTTCCTGAGAGCTAGTGCACCTGCACATATCTTCGTAACAAGAGATATTAAATTTTGCAGCATTTTCTGAAAATAAAGCTTTAAACCGAGTTCCTTTTATTGGTTGAAAAGGGTTCAATAAGGTGTCAGGATTCAGATTTTAAAGTCATTTGTTTTGCTGAAATATTCACCTGCATGTACCTCCCTACAACTAGAGGACCAGGGTATCTGTGTTAAACTATTTGTGACATTTACTTGCTATAATATATTGATATTATGAGCCAGAACAGTATGATGACTACATTAGATACGCACTCTGCAAGAACAGCAGCTTATTTTCTGGTGACATTAAGAAAAAGGTTCTGGCTGGGACTTTTCATGCTTGAAAGGAACTCCTGTGAGGAGAAGGTTAGAAAAAGAGTGCTCTTTTCTGCTTTAATCACACCCACTCAAAATGTGTGACCAAATGCTTGTTGGACATTGCACAAGAGGAAACTCCTGCCCAGATGATGTGCCCAGAGCAAGCCCACTTTGGGTCCCCCTCAAAAACGAGATGTCACATCTCAAGGGGTTTTCCACAAATACATTTCAAATTCCATGAACAAAAAACCCAGACCAGGGTTGAGGGGGAAAGAATTGACATCCTTCTTTTTTCTCAAAACTGCGCGAGAGAACAAATTTCTGTAGTCCTCCAGAGTATCCGTAGACTACAAGTAGAAAAAATGCAAGTGTTGTAATTTACATGGACTTGAAAAGAGCCAAATAGTGATGACTTGACAACTGCGTCAGAGCATCTCTCGAACTGCGGCTCCTGTCTGATGTTCCCAGGCAGTTGTGGTCAGTGTCTTTCAGAAGTGGTCAAAGAAAAGAAAAAAAAAGGTTTACTGTTGATAGGGGTGCAGGTGGTCGAGGTTTATTCATGCATGTGATCTTATAATGTATGTTTTGCCTGTGTTGCTTCGAAAGCCTTTGGTTGTGCTACTTTGAACTATTACTGGAAGCATTATATTGTCTCATTGCATTGCATCATGAAACCTTATTCCCAGAAAATCCCTCTGATACACTGGCAACCTTTCCAGACTATACTTGCCTTCTGCCCAATGACAGAAACCAACCTTCCACATCTTCAACTTTCACAATTCACTACGCAAGAAAACAGAACTTGCACACTGAGAAAAACTGCTTATAAATCCAAATTATTCAATTTCATAATATTCCCAAAGTTGTATAACCATCAAGTAAACACAAATACAGCCCAGATTTAGGTCTTTGTTTATTTAAGACTATGTGGTAATGTTCAACCCTTGTCAAGAACACAAAAACACACTTATGCTTGTTGGTATTTCCATGCTCAATACAGCATCACATTTTTCTCAAGAGCAGGTTGAAACAGTACACAAACCTGGAGTCCAATTAATGAGGCAGATTGTAATTATAGGTTATTACAATGCTTTTAATAAACCATTCAAACACTGAGAATGTGCTAACAAAAGAAACATGTGCTAACGTGAGTCATGCCTGTTTATTACAAACATCTGTTTATTTGTATGAAGCTAGAAAGAGGCACAATACTGTTATTCACAGTGGTAGAAAACGATGACTAAATGTAGAAAAATTGGTCCCGAATTGGAGGAAACAAACGACTCCAACATTGCTTGGCTTCTATTTGTTTTTGTGAGGGTTCAATATGCACTTAATTTAAAAGATATGGTTTGTGGGTTGGAGTGCTTTGGGAAAAAAAAAAAAAAAACTATATAAAATGGTGTAAAAATCTCACCTCAAAGTTGATTTATTGTGTATTTAGCATCACAGCCGAGAATCGTTTGGCTGTATCTGTAACTGTGCCTGGGCTGCTCAACATTAAAAACTATGTATGAAATTGTATTTCTGTATTTATCTTGCTTACATTATAAGGTTAGAGTGGCTCTTTGCCAGATTAAGCTCAGGGAACAAAAGATTATAGGCCTAACTGTTAATCTGTGATCATATTAAGTACACCCTTGTGCTTGTCTTCAGTTGTGACTCATGATATGATCGTATCTAACTACTTAATTAAAGCAGGTTCACCATTTATACATACACAAGCGTTCGCCTTTGAATTGCCTGATTAGAACACTTCTTCTGACTGTGTAGGCAATAAACCAGTAGCTCCTGTCATGCTGCATCTGTCAATGCAGAATCTTTTGTTCATAACGCTCAGGGATTTGTCACTTCTACATTTTGACAGCTTTAGTTTAATCAGTCTTGACTGATTTTTTATTTTTTTTTAGTAAAGCAAAATAAATGTCATATTACATTTAAGGATCATGAATGTAGATCTGAAGAAAGTACTGTAGTTGCATGTTTACACATGTGCTTTCTCTACTATGTCAGTAATGCCTTGGGTTTGAGATTCTTGCTGAAATTTGACTCCGGGCAGCAAAGACACTGCACAACTTATATACATGAGCCATACAAATACCAGAAGGCAGTTTATTACCAAGTGTCATCTTGTTGTTGTTTTAGTTTTCCAAAAGACTGTCACTGATAATTATGAAGAAACTTGAAGAAATATTTATTGCTAGTGAGAGGTGGAAGACTGCCAAGACATGTCAAGAAAATGGGATGGATGGCTTTAATTGGACAAAGCTGAATCTGTTGAAAAGACTCCTGAAACCAGACAATCCCATCATTTAAATATCTTGCCACCTGCCACTTATTGAGCCATGGTTTTTCTGGTGTTGGAAAGAGAGGATAATAATAATAATAATAATAATAATAATAATAATAATAATAATAATAATAATAATAATAATAATACATTGTATTTATAACACACTTTACTTGTAAACAATCTAAAAGTGCTGAAGGAAAAAGATGAGTAAAAAAAACTTAAAATTGTTGGTAGGAATTATTGGGTTCAAAGGAAACTGATAAAAGTTAATTAAGAGAAGGTTGGGGTTTTTTTTAAAGTTGGGATTTCACTTTTCTAGCCAGCTATATTGTTCACACGGTTAACTGTATTCCAGAATGTATTTTCCAAACAGACGCGGGCTTACAACAGATGATAAACTGTTCTGAAACATTTTTTCTAAGCAACTGAAAATGCTACGCTAACTCCCTTCTTGTTTACTTGCGGCACTTCCGGTGTAATTTCCGCCTCTTCATTAGTGGTGCTCATGGGGATTGTAGTTTACGGGAGGTGCGCGTTTACTTTTCTTTTCTTTTTTTACTTCATAAACTGGCCCAAAATTGTCTAAACTTGAATGCGACACACTAATCACATACAGTGTGTGCCCGGGTCGCGTTGTGCTCCTCCCCGCCCAGAGGACGCTCTCAACGAGCTAAATACGTCAGTGTTTGTTTGTGTTGCGTGCCTGGAGGTGTGCGCTCCTGTCTCCGCTGTGTTGAACTTGAAGAGCGCTGACCCTTCCTGTCCACCCCTCCCAGTCTCCGCCAATGTTATTCATACACGCTGCGGATCACTCGGGTTGTAAATCAGTTTCAGGACATGCACCACTTTCCAGTGCAGACAGCGACACGTATGAAGTTCCAAGTCTTCTTTTGTTTGTTTTTTTTATTTTATTTTGTTTTGTTTTTGTTGTAATCGTGGGGGCTGTGTGCCGTGGTGAGGACACCGTCTGAAATCAATGAAACTGTCCGCAGCGGCGCGCTCCTTTCAGGGCACTGGGAGCCGAGTGGGGGTGATGGGGGAGCCCCTTCTCCATCGAGGCATCCGCTATCTTGTGAGTGACGCCTGTTGTTGATTTGTCTCTGCAGTCACAGCCACCACTTGGTTTCTCTATATTCATCCATCTCACAGAAGTGGATGGCATGTTTACACAGGACAAAACAAAAACTTTGTGACAGGGACATTTCCATTTGATGGGATTCGTAAGAGACAGACTTTGAAAAGCATAAACAAAATAAATGAGTGTGGCTCAACCCACCCTGAAAGTTTTATTTATTTACGTCTGCCCAAAATGTCTAGCCGTGCTCCTGGACTGATATGATCTGTCACTTTGTGTGATCATTTATTGTTAAATAATTATTTCTGTTTGAAAATCATCACAGCAAAAGAATGAGAATAAGGTCTAATATCCAATGTTACAGGGATATTTTTCTTTTTTTAAGGTTCATATTGTAACACGAATTAACTTTATTTAATTTATTGTATTAATTGAAATATTGCTGATTGCAGTATTGCCGATCAAAGTGCTTCACATAAGGTTCAAAAACTAGTGAAAAGAAAGGAAAACAACTGAGGACAATAATATCTTAGACAACCTGTGATAAATATGACCAAGGCATCAAGACAAATAACTACACAACATAATTTTCAGGAAACAAGTGGAAAAAAACAAAAAAAACATTAAATGTATCCTTAAAAAGCTAATAAACAAATATTGATGATATGCTTAACAATAAGAGTGGAGCTTCATTGAAAGAGGAGGGTTTTACATTCCATCTCTTTATATTATGTCTTTATATTCTCAAATTGTTAAAGAAGATTGCATTGTGGGTATGAACAGATCCCTTCATTTTCATCCACATCAGAAAGACTGAAGAGAAGCTATTGAAAAAAAAAAAAGACTTGTCAAAGAACATTTTTATTTTTAAGAAGCTGACAACACAATTAAAAAAAACAAAACAAAACAGTAAATAAACTTTTTTGGACTCTTGTGGAAAACTGTTCCATTGAATGGCTTCCTGTGCTCCAAAGAATATTCATCATCCCACTGGACCTTTTTCAAGTACGGTTGATAAGAGTAATCTCAGCTTTAAATCTAGCTTTATTGTATGAACTACCTTTGCAACTTTCCTCCCATTGTATTCTGGGAAGTACCATTGTGTTATAGCAAGGCTTTGAATTAAAGTGAGTCACTGTAAATGCACCTGTTGTCCAGCAGAGTGCATTCACTGAGACGGGAGGAAATTAAGATGAATTATGAGTTCATGTATTTCTTCAGCACTACTTTGGTGTAAGTTTCATGCAAGAAGCAGAGGAATGATATGCAAAGGAAGATATTAAGTGATCATTAATTTAATGATTACTGCCATTGGACTTGGATTTGTTACCAGGCTAAAATATGACAAAAACTTGTAGTTTGCACTGAAAATATGGAATGTTCATGTTAATAATATACTTAAAGACTCTTGCCTGCAATCATGCACTCAAGTCAGTCTGATATGAAACAGTTACTTCACCCACTGACAGCTCCTGAACCAGCTGCTTGTCTCTGATTAACTCCCCTCACGTTGGAAAAATAATGAAAGGTTGCTCCAGAAGCCTGCTGCATGTCAAAACTCCAATGTTCACAACCCATTTAAAATATGAATAAATACTGGAGAAGCACTGCATTCAGTTGGCATGTGTAGACATGAAGCCCTCAGACCTGTTATTATCAAGTAGCTGAAGGAATATTTCAACAAGATTCTGCCAACAATACGTGGCTGTGTGCTTTTAGTTGATGATGTCATTCCAAGGACAGAGACAAACTGAGGGAACCCAGCTCGCCCTCACGTCGCATACAAAGAAAATTTCCACTCCCTTACACTCAGACAAGAGGAATGTCTAAACAAACAAGTAGCTGCAGATGTCCCGAGCTCTTTTAATTTCATGCGATTGTGAAACAAATCATGACACAGAAAATCTGTTTGCCGTTTGCTGAAGTCGTACGTTTCTATGAGCAGAGAGAGGGTGTGTCCTCCCATCCAGGCCACCGTCAGACACAATGGTGCAGCTTTCTATCACTGAGAGAGGAGGGATGTGCAGAAAAAAAAAAACATTGAATACGTATCTAACATGTAACAGAGCAACATCAGTAGCAGATAATTAAGCGTTAACCAATTTAGTATTCAATAATGTCAGGATAGATGCCATCCTGTGAATCCCCCAGCGTCCTCGAAGGTTTAGTGTTTTCAATTACGTCTACTTACTTTACTTAATTACTTTCTGATTATTCACTTGTAATAGTAATATGTAGGGGGGAAATGCTACCACTGTAATTGTATTTCATAATTAACTCTCTAAGGTCTTCTCTCTGGTTGAGAGTTTTGCATTCTTCACAAAATTGCACATCTTCTTTGACATTTTACAAGCAAAATTATTCAAGAGCTGAAACAATTAGACGACTTTCCTTAAAAAAAACAAATTCTAATCATTTCTGGGACCCACTGATTAGACAGTTTATGTTTAAAAGCAGAAACAGTAGGTTAAAATCTAATATTTCTCAAATTTCTGTCCGTATGTACAAGCTAAACAAAATATGACATTTGAACATTTCACATTTAGAAGTAATTCCATGGGTGTTTTATAGATCTAGTAAATAATTGTTTGTGTAGAAGAAGAGTTATTAACTTGGCTGTACGTTACAAGCTGTTTTTAGTTTATTCATCCCTGTGTTTGTTTAGGTCAAAAGTATTACTTTTGGCTTGTTGCTTTATTCATCTGTTCCCAGTATGAGAGGCAAAATGGCTTGGTTGTGATTGCCCATAGCAACATCAAGTCCAATTAACATTGTTTAGACAACCAAGCATCAACATTGCCACAAAGTGAAAAAAAAGTGTCATAAACAGAAATAGTTTTGAGTTAATGAATACGTGGTGTGACCTCTTGGCCTTGAAACAAGCACTATTTCATATCCTACCTGTCAATACCTTTTGGAAGTACTTGGTATGTAGGTTATTGTTCCACGCTGTGACGGTTCGCCACAGTTCCTATGTGGATTTGGGTTGTCTCAAATGTGTCTGCCTCATCATATAATCCCAGTCTGATTCGATAATAGATCATGACTATATTTGAGCCACACCATCTGTTGCGGGAGCTCAAGTTTTCTTATTGTTTCTGAATACGCTTGTTTTGTGACTGATGATCAGACGTGTACTTATTGACAATGGATATTTGAACAAACTTTAGCACGTTATATTCCATTTTGTCATAGCTTGGTGGACGAGATAATAGTACAGTGCTGTAGCACAGCCCTGAATCTCATTTCATGCGAGTGAGCCACTTTAGTGTAAGCTTTATCCTGATAATGAGTGACTAAGCCTCTTTGGAACATGGCTCATATGATTGGCTTGACTGTACTGGATCAAAGCCCTGTAATCTCCAGCATGGAGATGCTCTGAGGTTGAGGATTTCAGATCAGATTATTTGCTCCATCATTACTTCTGTACTAAACCTTTAGAATGACTGTAAGAATGTTTAATAAGGAAGAAGTATTTTGGTAATAGTTTTAGATTTATTTTGATGATAGATCAAAAGTCAGCGGCGAGTACACTTAAGCTGTATGCAGCATCAGCAGAGTACAAGCCACAGTTAGATGCAGCACTTGTTCAGCCATAAAGACTCACTTAAGTCAACACCTTACTATTCTTCACTGTACACTGTAGGGTAATACCCTTTCAGAAGCTGTTTCTACTGTATAAACAGTCATTTTCTCTCGAGGGAAGCCATTCTTGTCATTTTTAGGAGGCAAGCGAAGCAAAAATATCTGTCAGCTCATGCATACTGGAGTCTGTATTATGTGAGACAGCCTGTCAGTGTAAAGTATGACACCAATTAATCATAGATGTAGCTAATATGTTGCATGTGTGTGTCTGTCCTCAGGGTGACTTCACCTGGAGCAGCTTGTCAGGGCGCAGCGTTGGCCTGAAGCCGATCCCCCTGCAAAGCCTCTCAGAGTTGGAAAGGGTTCGTCTCCAGGATGTTGCCCTCAGGCGATTGCTCCGGGGTCAGGACCTGGGCTGCCACATCACCATCCCTAAATGTATTAACGCACACAAATACACACATGATGCATGTTCATGCGTCGTCGGAGCATTGTACTTTGCATGTAATCTACTTCCCTAACCCCCAACCTTTGACCTAACCTTAACCAAGTCTTACACAGGACTGTTACTCCAAGAGCCATCCCATTTGTGTCAAATGGTTAAGCATCACCCTCACATCCAGATCCAAACAGCCATGATTGTACGAATTATGTAGGCATCATTGAAAGCGAGCTTATCTTACTGCGCAAATAGCCTTTGCATGAAAGCCATGTTGTGGGAGAAGTTTGTGAAAGCGTGCACACCAAACAGTGTGAAAATTGTGCAGTCACCGAAGAAACACGCTTTTGCCAACATGAGGCACGATAGAAGCACGGTGACGTGAAGTTATTTAGAATGTATTTTATCATTATCATCATGTGTGATCATGCTATTTGTTTTACTGCTCCGACCCCAGCGACATCAAACTGTGTTCTATACGGCCCTTGAACTAAAATAAGATTGACATTGTGCCCCCACAAGTGTAGAAGAACTGGACTCTACACACAGAAATCCTTACTTTTACCACAGAGTTGCAGTTTTTGTTCCAGGCATAAGCTTGTCGCAGCATTTCTGAGGAAGCATATGTAAAACAGCTGCAGGAAAAAGCTTGCTTCTCTTCGTTTTTTATGGTGAAAGGCTGTGGATTTTCTAAACTTACCCTCCTTTCTTCAGTCAACGCAGTGCGTGTGTGTGTGTGCATGCGTGCGTGCGTGCGTGCGTGTGTGTGTGTCAGCCTTTGCCTGTAATGACTTGAGTCATTGCTCCCAACTGACAAGGAAACATAAAAAAGGGGGTAAAAAATAGAAAAGCCGTGTTAATTTTCTGAAGAGCTTTTGTTTTCCGGTTTAGTAAACATCCTTGGAGCCTGCTTGCATGCTGTGCTTTAAGAATGTCATTAATGGGGTATGTAAACAAAGGAAGAAACTGTTTGAAACTTGTACGGTTGCTATTTCATGAAAAGCCACACTCCTGCGCAAGGGTTTGAATTAAGATTCGCTTTCCACGTCTTTGTTTTGACACTCTCTGTTACCCTTTTTGAATTGTGCAACCATTTGAGAAATGAGCCTGACAATAAGAAAAAAAAAAAGCGTCAAGCATGAACCGGAGCATATCAACTGGGATTCTTCATTTAATTGTTGCTCTTTTTCAGACGGCCACAAGCTGAAGAAATCTCTGAGAAGGAAGTTGGACTCGTTATCAAAAGAGAAGAGTAAAGACAAAGGTGATATGGCTCATATCAATTTAAACATTCTTAGTGCATTGGTACAGGGGGATGAAGGAGCTGAAGTGTTTTCCAACACCAGACAAAATCAGTTTAGTCATACTCGAGGTCTGTATGTGTTTGTTCAGACCTTCCTTGACAGTCTGGAGCCGAGTAGGCCTCTGACACCTGAAAAGATTGTCTTCTATCCTTTTTACTGAAGCTTTATAGAGCCAGTGAAGCAGAGACTCAGTTGTTTATACCCATGGAGCACTGGGTGATCAGAATCTTACAGCTCAGTGGGAGCTTCAACCAACAAACTGCCCCGCCCGCTGCAACAGCCTGGCAGGAAAGTGATGTTTTCTGTCAGACAGGCAGTCGAGGGAAATAACTAAAACAATCTTAAGTGGCGGCTCATTCATTACAGTCTATCCTCCAGCATGCCCGGCCCCCTCTTTCCTCCTTTCCCCCTTTGTTTAGAAAGGCACTTGGGAAAGTATGCGCTCTCTCTCGCTGAATATCGAGTGAGCAGAACGCTGCTGTTGCCTCTTCACTTGTCACATTTATTTTGAGCAGGGTTTATTTAAAAGTTCAGGTTTGGTTATATGAATTTCTCACATCACAGTCTTAGATGCTTTCCTCTGAAAATGATTCAAAGAGGAAACGAGGCGCGACAGTGTACACTAATATGATTGACACATCTCGGGAGTGAATCATAGTCACTTTCTTGACTTGGAGCTAATGATGTGAACTTTAAGGCTAACTGTCTCGTTTTTTTCTCTCTCTCTCTCTCTCTCTCTCTCTCTCTCTCTCACACACAGAGACTGTGCCACAGGCGTTTGGCATACCACTGTCGCATGTCATATCCAATGACCGCACACACAAGCTGCGGCACGATCACCTGCGGGAGGAGCACAGTGACCCCACTGAATTGATGCTATCCTTCCTCCACCTGACCTCCAGCCTCAAAAGGGCTAACAAAGAGCTCTCCAGCAGTAACTCGTCCCTGAGCTCCACATCTGAGACCCCTAATGAATCGCCTCTGCCCAGCACACCAGACCCAGCCCCACGGACCCACAGGAGGGTAGGCCCTTTCTGTCAATAAAGCCCACACACTGGCACGTAGCAACAGGGATTCTGTCTGATTAGACTCGCACACACGCTTCCTCTGGAGATATGTGACCTTTTTAGATGTTTTCTCTCTCGCTTGATGATGTCAGAAATGAATTAATGCAGCATATTTCCTCAGTCAAAGCATATGATGAGTCGGGTTTTTTTTTTCTCAGTCACTCAGTGATTGTCACCCATCTGCCTGACAGGGCGGCGTGTCTGTGGATTGCATCACTGACCTTGATGATAACCAGTCCCGGCTCCTGGAGGCCCTCCAGCTGTCTCTGCCAGAAGACGCAAGTGGCAATAGGAAGAAGCACCATGACAAAAAGCTCAGCCTCAACCCTATCTACAAACAAGTTCCCAGAGTAGTGGATCTCTGCTGCCAGCACCTTGAAAAATATGGTAAAAAAAAAAAAAATAAGAGTGTAGAGTATTCGTGTGAACAAGTGTTTCATGGTTCATGCAGATTGTATGACTTCAAGGTTAAACGTTAGTCACCATCCTGGTATTAAGGGAGCATCTCTGTCTTTCTCAGGGCTCCAGACAGTTGGAATTTTCCGTGTTGGGAGCTCCAAGAAGAGAGTACGACAAGTAAGGCTTAAAATTGTTTCACACTTCAGTTTATCTTAAGTATAAGCAACTGTCAAGCAGCTGAAGAAAGCTTGCCTCCCGCATCCCCTCCTGATTAATGTTGGTCAATCATAGAGTGCATCCTGATGCACTTTGTGCTTCTCCAGCTGGACACGGGGGAACAGGAAAGGCTTGCAGCAGGTGGAGGAGGGGAGGCAGAGCAGATCTTCCACTCACTGACATTTTGTTCTTCTTTTTTTTTTTTTAACAATACTAATGACTGTAATGCTTTGCACAGCTTCGAGAGGAGTTTGACCAGGGATGGGAGGTCCAGATGGATGAGGAGCACAGTGTCCACGATGTTGCTGCACTCCTTAAAGAATTTCTCAGAGACATGCCTGACCCACTGCTGACAAGGGAACTCTACACAGCTTTCATCAACACAATACGTAAGGGGCCCACATCCGTTCACAAGTCATACAACTGTCAATGTCACTTGTTCAGTTTTGACTTCTGTTCTATTTTAAAATTGAAACACTTCTTTTCTCTGCAGTGTTGGATTATTCAGAACAAGAGAGTGCCATCCAGCTGCTGATGTTTTTGCTTCCTCCTTGTAACAGCGACACACTGCAGCGCCTCCTGTGCTTGCTGTCCACTGTGTCTGCACACGCTGAAGACAGTGACGGCCAGCAGGTAAAGAAAGTACATGAGCCCGTGTTTTACCACTATGTAACGATGTACACAAGCGACGTCTTTGTGATAGGTACTGGCCAAGGTTAAAATAAGACCTTGTATTTTGGTACTAACTGCAGGCTTTGTATTGCTTTGGGATTTAAAGTCATCCTTTTGGTACATAAAATAGCACAACATCATAAATAATCCTTGTTGGGAATTTAATGTGATTGTGATAAATCTCGACGACTATCAAAAAGCCTTAGGACAGATGTGTGTTACATCTGCAGTCTTCAATTTGAATGAAGTGCTGTGCAAATATTCATTTATTATGTGTCATGATCCATCATGCTTATCTTTATTAAATGATTCATAACCTCGTATTAGTTTGCTGCTCAATAGGCACACACACCATCATTCTTGCTGTTTATGAACTGTAAAGCACAAAATAATATGTGTATGCATTGTGTAAACACAGTTTATTGCACAATCTCTGTATTTACATCTGCCCACTTTACACTTACATGATAATACTGTTTACTATTCCATAATTGTTTTTATTTGATGGACTGTATTCCTGTTCATCATTGTTAGTATGATTTGAGATAAGTAAGGTAATATCCTCTAAATCTAATGAGAGATCTTAATACATGCATTTCTATTTGCTGTTTGCCTGAGTGCTTTTACACATAGCAAATACCCAGAATCCTCTGCACAAGTTAGAACGTTATCTCACTGTCAAAGTCTCCTAGTAATGTGATTAGTGTCTTTTTTTTCTTCCTTAATTAATCTTTCTTTTTGACCACTGACTTGATCACAATGGTAGTTTTTGTTCCCACGGTTATAAGACAAGTTTCACTTTTGGCCCTGGTCCGAGCGCATGTTGTAACAAAGAACAAGAGGTCTGAGGTTCTTTGAACAAAAGAAGGCAGAGGCAGCCTTATTGATGGTGGCAGGCTGGTGATAGGTGCACATTCCCAACATTTCCCTGGTGCCAAGGGAGGTCTGTGCTTATCCTGTACAGGTTTAATAGGTCTGTACAGATTGAGCAGTTTCATGTGTATATTTGACTCAAGGTTAAGTTTTTCTTTTGTAAAGAGAATAGTCAAATCTGTGTAATGTAGCAATTTGGGATATTTTCAGTAAAGCTGCTAAAAACTTTTGCATTTAATATCTGTCTTTGCTCAGAAGACCTCTTGGCTTATTGACTTGTATTCTCTGTTTTATTCAGATCACAGGAAACAAGATGACATCGTTAAATTTAGCCACCATATTTGGACCCAACCTCTTACACAAGCAAAAAAACTCAGACAAAGAGTTTGTGGTTGAGAGTTTTGCACGTGCAGAGGAGAGTACAGCCATCATCAGTGTGGTCCAAAAGATGATCGATACCTATGACACGCTGTTTATGGTAAGTGAACCTTTCTGCAAGCCGAGAGGCATTTGAAAGGTAAAAGAGCTTATTATTCAAGCAGACTTTCTCAAGTTTTCAATCAGATCTTCTAATTTATTTTTGCAAATTTTGCAAACATTGACTGTTTTTAAAAAAGGACTAAGCTTTCATGGTTACCTAAAGTCACATTGCACTAATTTGTTTTGGTTTTCACTTCAACCTTGTGAAATTAAGTTGAATGAATACTCCTCTCAGTGCTAATGAAAATCCTCACTGGAGAAGACAATTAGTGTCACTTCAGCTTATGTTTTGTTTATAGATAATGGGAGCAAGGGCAAACTCCTCATCTACATAATGACGTTCTTCTTTACACAGGAAACTTAGAAGCAGATGCACTTAATTGAAATAACCTAATATTATCTGTCGGGAAAATCAGAAGGTTAAAAGCCCCTCTTACATTTGCTGTGCATTCGTAATACCAATGTCTCAACTAGTGATGATGATCTTCTCATTACTTCATGCACGCATTTATTACGATTACACAACTGCTGCTGTAAAAGTAATTTAGCGTGTGTGCTGAAGATATTAACCAAGAAACTGCTTTCATAATAATGCTACTGTTTGTATACACTGCAGAGACATTAACTAATTAATTCAGAGAGACGTGGTTTTAATGTCAGTGTTGATGCATTATGAAGGCACTGTGAAATGGCGGTAACTATTAATGATTCAATTTCCCCACACCTGTCATTCTTCATTATGAGGATAATGTAAGCAAAGCTTTGTTTCCCAGGTTCCCGCCGACCTGCAGAACGAGGTGTTGATGAGTTTACTGGAAACTGATCCCGACGTTGTGGATTATTTGCTGCGGAGGAAAGCCTCTCAGTGCTCGTGAGTTTCAATCGTTTGTCTTGTTTTGTGTGTGTGTGGGTGGGTGTTTACTATTGTTGTGGGGACCTATATTCATCCACATAGGAAATGGGTCACTGTGAAAATTACAAATCAATATTTTTCATTGGTCAGGGAGCAAATAGTGAGAGGAAACTTAACATGGATCAGTCAAAACAAGTGAACATTTGACAGTTATGAATACTTATTAATTAAAAACAATGGACTGTCAGTCTAAATTTACCTGTATTGGTTTTTTTTTTCTATTTATATACATTTATTAATACACTAATAACAATTACAATAAAATAAGCTTCAATTGTGGTTTAATTGACATTCCTCCTGATCTATATGAAACCAAAATACGACAGAACTTTTTTTTAAATTAGCCCCTCAGACCACAAAGACTGGAGCCAGAGGCATCATGTGGCCACTTAGCAATGTCTGGTTTCCGTATTCTGATGCTTGGGATGATTGGGAAACCAGTCACATTGAGGAAAATCAATACATTGCCTGATTTATTCCATGATCCAAGGACAGAGGTGGAAAATTGCAGTCAGTGTGATGTCATAAATCCTTTTGCAATTGTCTTTTGGGCCTCATTACATTAGGTTAAACAACTGTGTCCTCTGAGGATAGTACCTCAACAGTCATAGGTTCTGAACCTCTCTGTTTCTCAGGGCAAATGTGTGCAGCTCTTTTCATAAAGCTTTAAATGCAATGCAGAGAGAAATTGTTGTGATTGGCCCACCTGCCATTTCCTTATGGTGTGTGCTAAACGATCATGGTTCCAGTCTGTAAAAAATAAACTAAAATAAAAATAAATAAATAGGAATCACCTTTTGTATTTTGTTGATCACCCCAAAAATAGAACATTTTAGGACAGAGGGTGGCCATATGAACATCATACATCACACATTGACCTTGCTGGATGAAGCTGAATATCTAACAAGTCTTGTTTGTTTCTATAGAAATACTGGACTTATACGACGAGAGGAGGCCTTCTCTCCTCCTGAGAGATGCTCATCCAATGAATCTCTCAAAGCATCCAGTGGAGAAGTGTCTCCCTATGACAATAACTCTCCTGTCCTGTCAAACCGGCTGCTCTGTCAATACACAGAGGATAACAGTCTGTTCTCAGACAGATACCCCAGATTTTCGGAGAATTACAAAGTCAGGGGTCACTCAAAAGACGGATCTGGCAGCACGTCCCCCACGCTGTCAACTGACAAAGGTAAACGAACCTCAGTTTAGCCTTTTGAACTCTGAATGATCTCTCTGGGCAGAGAAATTATTGTTTATTTCCTCATTTAGATTTAACTCTAATAGTTGAGATAGTTTATACTTGATTTATAAACATATGTGTTAAAACATCTTTATGTGTATGCTTTTAATGTGTGTGTCTAAAAACATTTGCAAAAGATTAGCAAATTTCTCTCAAACATCGAACCAGCTGCTACGTCTCACTGTCCTCGTATTGGCTTCCTCTGAGCAGCTGATTGGATGTGGCCTCTGTTCACATAAATACATTCCCAAAAGATATTGAATAGGTGTCATTTATGACCTTCAAGTCATACAATCTGTTTAAGTGCTCCATTTTCTAAAGGCTGTTGGATCATTTCATTTAGAATTTAAAAAAATAATAATAATACAGAGTTCATGAATAATCACATTTACCTTATACTGTACATACAGGTTTTTTTGTTTTTTTTTGCTTAAAAAGCTTGTATAGTCACTGATATCAATATTTTCAGGACAATGGAAACATATTTGAATATTTGAACTTTACTGAAGCCAAAGGGAAACAGAAACACATTTTAAAAAGGGGCGTGGCTTTGTTTCTGTCATATGTTTTATTGATATTATGCTGTAGTGAACCAGCTGTAAGTAATCACATTAATTCCTTTGTTTGTGTTAGAGGCCTCTTCTGACAATTTCTGGGACACCTGGCATGAACTGTTCAGGAAGGATTTCACCGGCCATCAGATCACTGGTAAGAGAATCCATTTACACTTTGCTCCAGATGGTCCCAGGTTATGAAATGAATGCAAGATGTTAATGAATAGTTTCCGCCCAGGCTCCCTTGGAGACACGTCAGAGTGCGACTCTTATGGATCGTCGGAGGGGCTGAGCAGTCACCAAGGTAACAACAAGCTGCCCGTCAGAACAACACAATCGTCATTGGGCGTTGTGGAGAGCAGGCCACACCTCCCGGTGACTCGCAGCAGCAGTGGCCCTCACGACCAGAGAGAGCAGAGACAGCCAGAATCATCATTGCATCAGGTGACGAGCAGCCAATCAGCAGCCATGAGCTCAGACAACTTAGCACAAAGGACAGGATGCCCTGCGTGTCCATCACCTAAGGTCAGGACTGAGAGTCTGTCTCCCCTTTGCTGCTCTGGACCACTAAGAGAGACTCATATTTCTCACTCCACACCCTCCCTCTTTACACACACGCCTCACCCCCAAAGCCCACAGCTGTCCCTGCAGAGCCCAGCCCTCCAGACTGCAGACAGGACACACGCCTCTAGGCCTGGAGAACAAAAGGGACCCGACACCACAAACTGGCAGAAGGAGAGGTGGCACGTATGGCAGATGATGTCTAAAGAAAATCCAGAAGCCCTCACAGAAACCCTGGTGTGATGATGATGATGATGATGATGATGATGATGATGATGATGATGATGATGATGATGATTACTTTACCCTCTCCTGTCACTTCAGCAGATCATCATTACTGTAGTAAACCACTTTTGTTTTTTTCACACACATAAAACCTTATACCAACTGTACATGCATTTACTGATATTATTTTACACGGTTTGAAGCATCATTGTCTTCATAATCCGTAGTTTATATGAAGTTGTTGTAAAAAAAAATATTTAGTTTTTTTTTAACATAAACTTCCATTTGGACGCGAATGTCATAATTACACTTGAATAATTTTCAATATTGAATGTAAAAATATAAACTCTCATTATCAAGTGATATGGCTTAGCAATGTTATTACTGGTGGAAAGTTCATATTTTGATGGGGATTGTCCAGAAAATTCAAGTGGAAGATGTGTTTTAAACATGTGTTACATTGGATTGTTTTTTTTCACATTTCACTATGGTTTTTGCTTATCCACAAACTTAATTTGTAATATTAAGAAATAGTGTTGATGTGGATAATCTTGTGTATTTGTAAATTAGCACTTCGTAATTTAATGAAAAAAATATTAAATTAAATATTCTTTTTGTTGGTGTCACCTAATAAAGGCATTTTCATTGTTCTCTTTTTAATTAAAGTCATTTGTCTCATGTGTTTAACATGGAAACCACTCAGTAATATTTTCTTTCATTATTCATTTCATTGTGAGTGTATCTTTTACACAGCAGACGCTTGCTGCCAGTACGAAAATGAGAACGCGGAGTGAAATCACTTCTACTGAATGATGAGACGCTGCTGACTCAGTTAATGATTTGGAAAAGTGAAACGACTGAGTAAAGTTATGCAAACATGCAAAGACTGGGGTATAGTAGGATCTTACTTTTATTGAAGTTTGAATCTGACTGATATTTCATGAATGAAGTAGAGTTGACATGTGTTATTTGTGCTGCATAAAGAGAACATGGCTGTGCTGATGTTCCCCCCGGCTACGCTCCTGATAGATGGCTTCCCTTTAATATAAATGTTTATAATATATGAACTAAATTATTTCTCTGAACCACAGGATCATTTAAATAATGTAATAGCTATATAGAAAAGGGTGGAGAGATGAGATAAAAGACAGTGGGATGCATATTGAGCCCCTATTAATGAAATACGCTCGCAGGTGCCAGATAATGTAATTTGACCCTTTGTAGTGGGGGGTAATTTCAAGAAGCAGCATGAAGTAACGGGACTCAAAGAGTTACCTAAATTGCCCATCAGGGGGCAGCATGACACCAGAAAAGACTTTTCTCTGGTTAATGATTTCTCTGCCTCCTCAAACCAGTGAGCATTGAGCACGGAGTGAATCATTATATATTGATAAGCTATTTGTTTGATGTCATTTTTAATAGACTTAGCTATGATGGGGGTTTTTTTTCTGTAAAAACAAATTGTGTTGTTTTACACCCTCAGTTGTCTTCTGCAATTCATATTAATTAATGTCAATAATGATGGTTCTTAAAGTTGATATCTGGCTTTGAAAATAATAAATATGTGTGTGTATATTTAGTGTGTATATATAGTAGACATCACAAAATGTATATAAGGTGAGTGGTTAAAAGGTGTTAAAGGTGCGGTAGGGCAGTTTACATTTGTCTATATCATGCGTTATTCACTTAAGTTCGGATTGTATTATTACCTCTATAGCCCGGCGTGCAGTTATGAGATGGATGGTATCCTCTACCCAGGCCTTTATGCCTTTATAAAGCTTGCCACTTGAGATGGGATCACCCGAAACGCATGTTAATGTCACTAACTGGTTAACTTGACAGACCTCTGTACAACAGTCTCATAATAGTTTTATTCTGTTGCTATGGGGTGTTTTTGAATAAATACCTTCACAATAATGGAAACCACAGCGTTTATTGGAATAGTGTTGCTAAGTGTTAGAAAAGGGTTATACATCATTTAGAAAGACAGTGAACATTGTCAAGACAAGATGTTGGGTTAAACTCCACAGCTGTGGGAGTCAGGATGCCTTGGCTGTGCCACAGTCTCATTCTGACGAGACCAAAGAGAAAGAACAGGATGTCTGGATGTGTTTTACAGAAAATCCAGCCTCATCACTGTTCCCCTGCTTTTTTTTTTTTTTTCATTGCTGCAGATTAAGCCTTTCATTGTTCTAAACAGTCACAAATACTGGATGACAGAGGATACTGTTTTCTTGGTGACCTGCATCCAGAAAGCAAACCATTCAAATTAACCAGATGAAACTGCACATGTTTTTTTCTGTCGTGCTGATGGATGTAATTTGGTCTATTTTGGCACAGTGTGGCTGCTGTTCCCAGCAGGAAGGGAGTCCATCCTGTTGGACTGAGTCTCCTCTGCAGCATCAGGAGCAGCTGCAGGGAGGACGAAGGAAGGTCGCGTCAAAAACCAGACTCAGTGTTCAGAAACAAGAGAGGACCTGGCCCTGTGGCTCCAAGGTCGACATTGAGACACAAATCTCTGCAGAGGACATTAAAAAAAATCAATCTCTAGAGAACTAATTAAGGTATAAGTCATGCATGCAAAAGTCCTTTAAATAAAATGTTCTTCTTTCTGCCGTTGTAGGCTGCAGGTCTGGACTTCCTGTTATGCTGGTTTAAGCAGGCTGCCTTGACTCCCTTTCTGTTTGACGCGACTGAGTGCCCACTGATAGAGTCCATAGCATGTATGAGCAGGTCTACCCCCACTGCTAATGTTCCAAATGTAGCTTAAAATCTGGGAGTGGTACCTTTAAGTCAAATATAATCCTTGCCCCCAATCAACCAAGTGAATGTGCTGCATTTGCATTTTGCGAAGTTGAGACCCAAAGTTATTTAGTGCTGATTAATGACTCCACTCGGGCCTCATTGTCTATCTGACAATGCATTTCCACAGCCTTTATTAAGAGGGAACTCTCTCCAGTGACTCGACAACTGTAAACACCAACATCCATCATTTTCCTCAAGGAAAAACATGTAATATAACAGTAAGAAGTCTATTGATGGCTGCAAGAGTGACACAGCACGCAGATGTCAGTAACAGTGGCTTATGAGAGCCATGGTCCTCGCTGGGAAATAGAGTTTTTTTTTTTTTCCCCAGCAAAAAAACCCTTAAAGATAAAAGGATTAGCTGTGATTGCATTAAGCCTCTCAGCTTAGTCCACTTCAACACTTCATGAGCAAAATGTGATGTTTCAGATACCAAGTGTGTCAGTGATAAAAACAAGTTCAAGCAATTTTGTGCAGTTTCGGATTCTGAGCAAGTCTCCCATCTTGTCTTTGGAGAGGAGCGTTTGAAGAACCACTTTTTAGTCTGGGTTTTTGAATTTTTAATTTAATGTCAAGCCTTTCCAAATCAATTAATTTGTATCAGTGTGAGATTATCAGCCCAGAATACTGAGAAACACTTTCTCCCGTCGTGTTTTCCTGCAAACTCGGTAAAGGCAACACAAGACTTGTGTTCAGGCAGCCTGCAAAATCTTATTTCATTCTCGCCATCTGGTCTGCCTCATGCTCCAATTGGGATAAATATGATTAATTCTTCTCGTTGTGAAACAGGGACCACATTGCAGTCAACAAAAATTACGGAGAATATGTTGGATCTGTTGCTCAAATACTCAGTGTTCTCGATGCTTTGGAAATAGATGACATGTGTGGACCTACATGTGGTTGTGAGATTGCAGATACCCCATAGCTTTCACCAGCTATGTTCAATTCTTTTCTCCTTGGGTACACATGATACTTGGAGCAGCTCAGTTGGGATGCACACTGTGTTCGGGGTGGGACGGGGGATTGGACGGGGGGATCGGATGGGGGGATCGGAGGGGGTGTGGATTGGACTGGGTCAGTCTCAGTATGTCAGTTCTTTGGCTGTGCTGGGCCGTGGGTGATTTGTTGTTTAAATTACACTAACAGGATTCTTTCAGGACAGTAACCAAGAGGCAGCTTTCAGCAGTCCGTTTTGTTCAGTCCTCAAACTTGCGCAATAAACAGAAAAATATGTGGCAGTAAAAAAAATGACTCCCATGCAACATGAGAAATTAGAGCCACCAGATGTTTTCTCCTTAAGCTTGTTGTTGAGATTGTATGAGACAACAAACAACACCCACTGATGGCCAAGTCCTCATTTCCTATTTTTTGCTGACAGAGTACTTAGGTCTCTAAACATTTCATTTAGTGGTTACTTCACATTTGCTAATGAGATGTGAAATCTCACAACATATGTTCTGTGAAAATATGCATCTGAGAGCCATTTTCTGAAATGTACCGGTAGTTCCTATTACAGACATAGAAGAACTAAACACTGAGGGCAAAAACAGTAAATATTCTAAACCTCTATGTGTTTTGTAGTATAATATAAACATCCTAGTTTGTTAAAAATCCACACAATTCCCCAGACAAAGAACTGCAGGAGATGCTACTGCTTTTATATTGAAAGAGATATGCTTCACACATTTTACCACAATTTTTCTGTAAAGATTTCTCTTCCAAAAGAACCTATCGTGGCCACAAAATGCCCACAAAATGTTCATACCAATTATTGACAATTTTTATACAGCGTATAACAGCTGAGAAACCCTCCAAGTGCCATCACTAATCAGATCATCGGAGTATTACCTGATTAGTGACGGACAATTGACAAAGGAAACACGTTTAGTCCTTAAATGAGGATTATCTATTGATCAGTCTGCACAAGGCAGCAGCATTATAACAAGCGTTTCAATTTATGCTGAGATGATGCAGCACAACTCCCTTTCTCATAAATATAGGTTTTGTATTATTTTAATGATAGATCTTACAAATTAAATTAATTCAACTGGTCTACTTAACATTTACCACGAAGCAGATCCAAACCAAACTTTAATTCATGCAATCTAAGGTAAGTGAAGCCTCAGAATGACTCAACCAATAGTTTGATACTAAACATCTGTCATAAATGTGAAAAAAAAAAAACTCTACACACCCACACTCATTTAACTTCTGTTTCTTGGAAATTCAGTGACATCATCAAACATAAAGGAAGCATAAAGGTGTAATTATTTCACCTCAACAGGTGTGTAAAAAGTCCCGTCTAATCACCATGTTTTTGCAGTTTCCTCGCAGATGAAGACAGAAAAATGTCTTGCAACAAGAACCTGGAAGACATCCTTGTACGGATGACATTTTAAAGAAGAGCCGCAGAAACGTCAGAGACCTGAATCTGTCAGTTCTTACTGATTGAGAGAAGCTGATTATTATTTTTTTTCCTGGAGCCCATTCAGTCCTCTGGGTCAGATCAGATCAATTCAATGAACAGACACGAAACTGAGTTCTTACAAAGCACAAAGTAGGGAGAGGTTAGAAAAAAATAGACTTATTAATAATACATTTACCAAAAAAAAATCAGTGTTTCACATTCACAAACCTGCTCAGAGCGATGCTTAAGCTTAATGAGAGACGAGATTTGTTAAATAGAGATCACTGCTATAGTCATCATGTCTCAAAAGGGGAAGACCCAGCAGTCTCCTTGAGAGCAAGAATCAATTCACTTTTCCCTCTTCTTAGACAAGTAGCAGAGGTTTGATTTATACATTAACAGACTCCACAGGTGAAATGCTTTGTCAGCATGATTTACTGAACTCCAGGACCCGTTTGTGTCCAATCAGATTTATTTATTTTCCCCTTGGAAGAAAGACAGAAAAGACACCGCCATCTTTAGAAGCAACTGTGTGCTACATTTGGTGAAAATAAGGTGAGAGGTGCCTGAGGAGTTTGCTTCAATTACTGAAGGAAAGACGTTCCTTAACCTCATTATGTCGGCTTCTAACCTCACCTGCACCACTTCAGTGGCTCTGCCACGCTCACTCAGACACACAAAACTAACTGGAGACAGTCAAGTCACGGTCAGACACACCATTGAGAGACCACTCAGAGTTTGCCCCGAAGGTTCACTTTTCGCTAGTATCCACATCCACTGTAATATTATAGTTTTAATACACCCAAAATCAAGGTTAGAGGACATCTGGTTGTGTGGACAGATGCTTATGTTGTCGAACTTCCAGTTTGATTTATAGCATGTTTCCCTGAGAGCTGTGTGAGTGATGCAGAAACTAATTGTGCACCTCCACTGCCAGTCTCCTGTTTTTGTCATGATATGACTTTGTATATTTGAACTCCTGCACGAGTTCTAGCTTCACCTTTAAAAAAAAAAAATCAAAAAAATCAAAAATAGCCTCCATGGAGACTAAGTCTAAAGTTTCTGCTTTCTCCCCAAGTAGATTCGTCAGCTCTCAAAACTTTCCAGTCCTGATTTAATGTGTGGCCAAGCCTATTACTTGTCCAGATCCTGGCTACTCAAGTCTTTATGTTTGTGCCTCAGCAGACGTGACTGAAGAATAGCAAAGTTCCCTCGCAGGTTTACATCCTCACCTTTTTTTCCTTCCAAAGTTGGATTGTGTGTGTGTTTAACCTTTCAATGCAGTGATTTATTTCTTGATGAGTTCAAATGCAAGCATTTCCAAAGATAAGATCAGGTCTGACCAAAGTTATTTCCCCGCACTCATGGGGATGTACGCCCAATTCTTCAAATATGATCTCATTATGGAATTGTGTTCTCAGTCTGACTCATCTATCTCACAGGATGAATTCTCATTAGGGTGGAGGAAAGCAATTCTCGCTTGCTTAATAACAAGGTTTTTATTTCTGCTATGCTGCTTCTTGCCTGTTGGCTGCTGTGAATCCTCGGCTTTAAGACTTATTTTTTCTCTACATGGCGACATAATAAAGCCGCCCTGTGGTGGTGAAGAAAAGCCCTTTATCAGTGTTATCTGATAAAGTAGCTATATAAGGCCGGACTGAACTCTTTCTATTCTTCAGTTTTGTTGCTATTGTCGCTGGATTAATAAAAAAGGAAGCTCCACTCTTTTTGGCTGAATATCCCGATGGGGATAAGCTCATTGCCATCAATGTCAGCTCATCAAAGAGTTAAGTGTTCTTCTCTGGAGCTTTCCATGCTCCTGTGTAAACCTGTAAAGCAGATGAGTCTGAGAGTGTGTGTCAGTGAGGTATGTGTCGGTACACACCCCACTGAAGGGGGAGTGCACATGCAGAATGAACACCTTCAGCCTTCTGTCTCCTGTCTGTTTTACCTCAGGGGAGGTGCCAGCTGCCTAAGAGTGATAGTCTGTTTTAGCTTTAGTATTTATTCACCAGGGAGAGACACATACCACCGCAGCCATGGGGAAGCAGGTAAGATCTGATAAAGAAACATTTAGTGGGTTAATGGGGTTTAAATAGTGCCAACCTGGAAATGCTGTTCCTATTGCACACAGGCATTGCTAATTATCTCAGACTGAGCAAAGGAGCAACTGACAAGCATTTTGCTGAGTCAGTAGAAGTGACTAAAGGCCAAAATTCCCTGCGCATTATGTTTTACAGATGAAAAACCTGAACAGATTTTAATGATTTCATATTACTTATTACATGTTATATGTAATAAGCTTATGTATTCTGCTTGGGGAACAAACAGGCTGGTTTCTGCACCGTCAGGATAATACTAAATGAACACATGCATGAATGCACAGGAGTGCACAGACGGGTTTGCCTGAAAAGAGGCACCAGCACTTTATCTAGTACGGGTGAAAAGATTGTAAAATGTTGGTGACTCTGTGCGAGAAAAGTTAATTTAAAGAGAAGTCAGATATGCAGTGTTATTAACAAGCTTGCTGTTGTTTGTGCGTGCATCACATCTGCTGACAACCCAGTGTAGTTTGGACACAACAGCTTTTCTTTCTCACTGCTGGCAAGTTACTGAACCGGCAAAAACCCAATCTTTCCTATGTGCTGGAAGGCATTTACTGTCATACTTCTGGTGTCCAAGCTCTTCAGTTGTGCGTATTTTCATGAGATGGCTCACAGTCTTCGATCTGCAGCTTTGCTCTTCTCCCAACTTCTGTTTTGGTGGGAACAAAAGTGATGCCATGTTGTTCTAAGCGAGAACAGAATGTGTAATTGTGCCAAATAACTGCGGAGGGGAACTCTGGCGAATTCATTTTGGTTTTCAGTACTTTCTTTCACACAAGCATCTGGATCTGCTATTGTTCTGGGGCTCTCACTTTGTTTCAGTTTTAAGAGAATCAGCTAAAGTACTCTTTTTTTTAAATATATTAATCTTTTGTGCTTGAGGTGTTGAATAATATTCATTTAACCGTCCTATTTAATGAAATAACCTGTCCAGGAAGAACATTTGAATGTATTAAAACTCCCTTGTGCTCTAGTAATTTCGATCCATTTATTAAACCTGGCTCTTTCTCTCATTACACAGCTCTCTTTCGACAAGTCTTTGCTTCAGATGAGAAACAAAAGTGTGTCTGAGAGGTCAGCTGTGCCAGCTCCGTCAGCAGCTGCGAGATTTCCGGGCCTGGTTGTTGTGACTGGCCAAGAGCTGATGCTTGTTCACTCTCTTTCTCAGAGCCAGTGAATGTACATGATAAAGGGGTCCAGTGGGGAAATGGGGGCTTATGTTTGTGTACATGTTCTTGACTCCCCACATGACGCGACTGTAGAGTAATATTCTATCTATCAGTGGATGGTTCATTCGTTTTCGCAAACTCCTCAAAATGTGCTTCGCAAGCCAAGATTGTGGAATGTGTCCTGCACCGTCTTGAAGGAATGCTTTGTTGACACCCAGAGTGGAGTGTAAGTGGAGCAATTGTACAGGGTCACACCGAGCCAACGTACACAGCCAAAGCTGAAAATTGATCAGCTTGACAAGCTTTTAACCTTGAGACCATCTCTAAAGCCGCAGTAACTGGTGCTTCTACGTCTGCGTGCGTTAAACATCTGCCACTATCTTTGATGGTGCAATAGTGACAACTTAACCTGAGCAGAGAGTTTCTGAAAACATCCCTCAGCCCAGATGCTGCTGACCCAGATCCCGGCAGCTGGGCTTCCGCCTTTGGCTCCGACGGTCTCCTTGGACGCATGAACGCAGCACACCACAACAGATGTTCAGACCACCTCCAGCAAACCGTCGGTGTAGGAGGTTTGAACGTGGCGCTGAAGTACCACCGTTTGTCTAACTGAAAAGAACAATAGGTCTTTAACCTTTTCTCCAGTGAGAAGTTAAACATTTATATCCACCTGCAATGGAGAAGCGCTGCGTTTAATTGCAGCAGTTGGTATGTGAAATGGAGACTGTATTTTGGGGGTTGGGTGTCTGGTGAGAGGGTTACCAGACAGGCGAAATGGCTGCACGCTTCAGAAGCACCTTCTTTGATAAGATAAATTCAGTGTTGTCAGTGGGAGATTCGTGATAAAGATGTGACACCAGCTTTTTTTTTTTCTTTTCAGTAGATCTCTCAGAAGCTGGAAGCAATTACAGACTTCTCCAAGCAGCAAAGAATGTAGCAGGCGTTCACCGCACCCTTTCAACAGGATACTTTTTTCTTTACAGGAAAAAAAAAGAAGAAATAAAAAGCCAAGACTTTCAGGCTAAAGGCCTTGTGGTGTGGACTAAACATAACATATGACCCTTCTTTTCCAAAACTGCTGCACTGTTTTATTTCAATGAGAAAACACTGGCAAGTACAATTTTTCAATGTGTTGGTTTAGCCACAAAGTATAGCTAGTCTTCTTGTTAAATCACATATGAATGTGTCCTCAGCCTTCAACTTTGATTTAATGTTTTATCATAAGTCTCATATTATGAACTCACTTTAAAGCAGCATATAATGATGGAAACCACTTTATATGTGTCAAAACAGGTCAGGACAGTTAAATGACCAGAGTGTCTTCATGAAGACTGTTGGGAAGGAATTGTTTTCAACTATATGTACATTTTAATCAACTTTCAGAGCCATAATTTCAAAAACACAAAATGTATTTGTCGGATGCACACCAGAAATCTAAACAAGGGTGACAATCGATTCTGCTGTTGGCAAAACCATGAACAACGTCCAATAAAGCTGCAGCAAAGTGAGTAAAGGAATCAATTCCAGGTCACTGCTCACAATGGCCTTATATGTTCTGCCAGCTAATCATAAATCACACTAAATGTATGTAGGTATTAGTTGGTGCTTACAGCACATATTTCATACACTTTAGTTTCTACTCTCTTCATGTGATTATAATGAGAAAAGGACACATTTTTCTTTGTACCCTCGCACAGAGCTAATACAACTTCACTGAGAACTTGAAGATAAATTACAGTAAGCGTTAATTGGCTTGCGACTAACGTGTTCATTCATTTCGCTGATGTTTGGATTGATTGTGTGTTGCTTAGTTTATGGGCAGCATGCCTTGGGGATGAAAGCAATTAAAATCTTGAACCTTTGCCATGACGGGGGCAGCCTACGCTTTCATCTTATTGTTTCCTGGCAGACTGAGGAGTGTTTTCTACTGTCCTAGTTAGGAAAATAATTATTGTTACTCAGATCAGTGTGTGTGATCAAAAAGACAATCTAGATGCTGAGGCGTGTGTTAACTCAATTAGGCATGTACATTCAAACGATAATTATTGTCATTTCTGAGGGCTTAATTGCAAACATAACAGAGCAAAGATATTTTGCTTTTGTTTGTACGAGCTCTATGATCTGATGAGTGCCATTTGGAGAGCAGCACAGCATTTATTGTGAGGATGTATACTGCTGTGTATTAAATGCAACCATGCAGCATAGCCCTGGAGACTGATCCCATCTGCTCAAGGCCTGGCTGGTTAGTTAGAAACTCATCAAAATGTGGTCCCCAAGGTTTGTGCAACCCCCCCCCCCCCCTTTGTCCCTCCATTTGTTACCTCTTTGTCTTATTGCTGAGAGGGTGGGGTTGCCAAGGGCAAGAGCACAACCCCACAAGGGGGGTTGATGGGCCCGACCATTAATGGAGACAGTATCCATGAAATGACCCAGTGGAAGTGACGCTTCCTGGGCATGTTTCACGCTCGTATGAGCATACGGCTGGGGTTGTGGTAGGGTGGGGAGCTTTGGCAATGAGGAAGAGAGCATGGAGAGGGACTAGCCATGATGCTACTCTATGTTTTCTTTAATCTCTCATCCATGTGTTTCTGAAATGAAGAGCTGACCTGTCAATGGGAATATTGCGTATTGTCGCTGTGCTTCAGAGGATCACTTCGTACTGTGTGTAAGTCAGATTTGATGCTTATTCTGTGGCATGCCGAGTCTACCAGAAATACCCTGATGTGGATATTATGATGCTTGAGTGAGCAGTTTGTTTGGTGTCGAGGCAGTTTCTGACCATGTGCACTTTGTCGTCCTGCTGATCAAACAAACATATGAGTCTGAAAGTGTTGACTTATACTTTCTTTTCTGCATCGCGACTATTTGCACACCTCGGATTACATGCATATTTTAGTGTTTCTTTGTTCTGTATGAATCAAGTTTGCTCTGTGGCTGAAAACCAAGGTGAAGCCTGTAATATGATGATGATGCAGTTTACAAATGTCTTCT
Organism: Blennius ocellaris; assembly: GCF_963422515.1. NCBI lineage: Eukaryota > Metazoa > Chordata > Actinopteri > Blenniiformes > Blenniidae > Blennius > Blennius ocellaris. Next base: position 17,888,045 of record NC_137655.1, on the reverse strand, counting down.
CTCTTGTTCCCTCGGAGAAATCCCTTTTTCTTTCTCAAGCATCAAAGTTTATATAACATTCAATTTCACAGCCTGTTCCAGTCTAACTTCTTATCTTAGCTCATTCAGGAGGTTTTTCCTGGCCCTTCTCAGGTCTTTTTTTCCCCCAATTAATACAGCTTGATGTTCCAACCGTCAGTGAGAGAACTGCCTCAGGCAGCAAATGGCCTTATTTAGTGAGGATGAATATTCAATTGTTTTGAATAATTATTCCAACAGTGCTGTTATTTATTGATAAGGGAATCTATGTACAGTATAATGAAGCATATTTTCTGAACATAATTTTGGTAGGATTACATAAAAATTGTCAGCATCTTGATTGCTTCTTGTACATTCGTATTAACAGAAAATATTCTAAATATTGTGTCCCTGATGTCTGGAGGCCTCAGCTTTGTCACAGCAGATAAATGATCATGTAGTTGTTGTCAAAAATGTGTATTTTGTAGAACACTGTATTTGTTTTGACACAGATGCACGCTACTAAGTAACAGGGATATACATAAATAAATTATTTTGATTTATTTCCCGGACTAAGAGCCACAGAAACTATACAAATCAGTTTGGGTTTTCAGTGGGCGAGTTGGGGACAGTTGTTAAAACCACAACCCAGACGGGTTTTCTCTTTTATAGAATGATTAAAACAGAAACAGACATTTTTCCACTTAATGTTTATTACTGTTCAGAAAGGGGAGTGACTTTTGACTGACCCTGGAGTTGTGAGGGATTTTCACCTTTAAAAGCACTGGCTTCAAATGTCAGTATGACACTAAAATCCATGGCAGTGTCTTGAGTTTAATGGTATTTTATTGCATCGAAATGAAACCCAGCATGAGAGTAAGTGGCAAAGTAATTATTTCAATGACAGTTTGTGAATGTATATTGCACTGTATAGCCATGGGCAGGGGCAATAATGCTTTCTTGTTGATGACTTGCTGTCGTAAATGAGTGGAAAAGTGGTGTACATCTATGGAGCAATGTGAGAATAATGTGGCTTTGCTGTCTGTGAATAAATTTGTGTTGTACTGTTTACAAATCCATTAGCGTGTTGGTAATTTGTACAGAATGAGCCACGCATTGGAGTCGCACTGGAAGTGAGTCTTAATTTGCCCATTGTTTCTCATTGCTTGCCAAGCTGAGAATTTAGTTGGGGACACTTAGAAGGAGAGTGACCTCCCTCAGGTATTGTTGTCTCACAAAAAAGTGTCTTTACACATTCCTTTTCCTTACAAAATGCAGCAGACTTTAGATTGGCATGGGATGTTGGACAAGACTGGATGGTGACAGACAGCACTAGGCTTGACTGAGAAACAAACAAGCTGTGAGGAGAGAGCTGAAGGTTTGCCAGTGAAAAGATTAGAGTGGCATTTGGCTCAAGTGCTGGGATGCATCGTTGCTCATGCCACACTGTCATGGCAACTGAAGCTTTTTGCCTCCTTCACAGTCCCCCCCCCCCCCCCCCCCCCCCCCCCCGCTGAGGGTCCAGACTGTACCAAAGGGTCCTCTATAGAACTTGTGATTACCAATGCTGACCCTCACATTCACCTGGTTACTCATGTGCATCGTAAATTACCTTTTCCTTGCATTCAGCTGCATGAAATAGACCTTTACTGCCACATTTGATGACTCACTCATTTCAATGGCTCTATATTCTTGTAAATGGCATGTAAATGACTGAGCAGTGTAATAGTCTATTATAAATGTGCATGTAACCTCAGCTGAGCAATCTTTACAATTCCAACCATCCCAGAGCTCCCATTTGTCGTGCAGGGCACCTCTGTTCCCCGGTGACCAATCAGCAGTGCTTCCTCAGAGGCGGAAAGCGCCCCCACCACCTCCTCATCATCACATGTGATTGACAGCCACCCACAGGAAGGAGGGGGGTTATTTACCTCCTTATGTTCTCATGGGACTAAGTTAATGATCCCAGCCAACAAAATAATACAAAGAGGGAAAAGCCTGAGAAGTCGGTGCCTGGTTGAACCATTTGGAGCTGTTTCGCCTTGCTTTAGAAAGGATTAGAGAAGAAGAGGCTGTGTGAGGAGAATTTCAGAGATAGCAGTGAGACAGATGAAGCTGCAGAACTCAGACAGAAAGTAGGAGCTAAAGGGAGGCTTCAGAGGAAAGCCGGTGTTTTCAGAAAAATCTCTTCCTGGGCTTTCTTTCTGTATTCATCTGTCACCCTGACTGTGGACTGTCTGGTTGACTTTCTACCAGGCTGAGAGGTAAGGCATGATCTGTATTTCCAATAGATAGCACTTTGAAAACTCCCTTTAAATCTTCCCTTTGACACTTCAGCTAAACTTTGAATGAGCTAAATTAATACCACTTCAGTGTATTTTTGTCAGGACACTGGAGATGTAGTGATGTACTGTTTTGGATTGACAGGAAGCTGAGGACCACAACGTAAACAAACAGAAGAAAGGTTCTGGTTTGATGTCGAACAGTAATTTACTTTGTTCCTTTAAATATTTCATTGCATACATTTAAACAGCATAGACTGTGTTGGCTTTACGTTTGCATTGCATTTTTGAATTCACCGTGCACGTTAACATACCTGAGAACAGCAGTTGTTTTACTTTCTTGTCATACTCTTTGGAGCCCTGCAGGCTAAACTGAACTGCAAAGACTCCTGGCAGGCGCCTTGGGTTTAAATCCATATCACTCTGTGCCTTATGTGCTGTGTTATGTCCCGTAACATAAACAACTGCAGAGAAACTTTCTAAACAAAAAGTCTTGTTTGATTCTGACAGCAAGGTCGTCCCAGGTAAATGTATCGAGTTGAATTAATTAAAAAAAAGTTTCACAGTAAACTCAACTCCAGAGTTAAGCATCTGATCAAACTTTATATCGGCATCCCCATGTGCATGCCACTTGTGTCAGCCAGCACATGTTTGTGTTGGGAGCATTTTCCTCACAACCAAAGACTGGTGAACAGATGCCAACAATGTGAGACAACTTTCAACACTATCTAAGTCAGCTGTCGCAGCCAGGCCGCATTCCTGTACGTTTCCATTTCAGTGAATGTGCCCACAAGAAAAAAGGGTGTGATTCTTTATGGGATAGAGTTGCTTCAGAGTTTAAAAATTAACCTATGTTTTCATCTCAATGACGCTTCCTTGTTGAACAGCTTTGGTAATAAACATGTTAATTGTCAGAAGTACACAGCATGAAACACGGCTGATCCTGTTTGAATATACTGTGCCTTTAACTGTGACAGAATTAGATCTTTTCCACAGACAAATCGTCACTCTTCTCTCATGTGGAGAGTATAACGATAATTGATTACTGTGTTTCCACCACGCACTATTTCATTTGTATTGAATATTGCCTTAAGCGTGAAACAGATTGAGCGTGGCAATAAAGTCTAACATGGATTCAACAGTGCAGATTTTGCCTTCAAGTTACTTGCAAATGTCATCGCTCCACTTACTGTAAAAGTCTGCGCCCAATGTCGAATCAATTCACAGAAAGTTGTCTTGTAGAGTGTATACTTACATGTATTAAAGGGTGACAATAAGGCTTTGTTGAGAGTTATGGCAGCAGGCCATGCTCTGATAGCCCAGAGTGATAGACCAAACCAGCTGAAGTCCTGCCCCTTTCATACTATTGGCTAATGCAACAATTGGCAGCCCACATCTAGATGGGATAGGTAGAGTTCTCAGTGAGGGAAGAAAAAAAAGGGTAGAAAGTTTTGATTCTCCTGCTATATTTCAGTGGGCTTTGAGGGAAGGGTTAGAGGGTCACAGATCCACAGAGAGCAGGAGGAGCGAGACACTTTGCTTAAAGTTCAGAGCACTGCAGTGGGACAGCTTTGCAGCAACTAAATATCAACAGTGACTGATTTTAGAGGTGGCACTTTTCTTTTCCTGCTTGTTTATGGCTGCAACCATGTGGCAGGTAAGTCAGAGGTCGTACTTAACTTCACCCTGTACTCTTCTTGTGGCTCTGCCTCTGTGTTTGTGTGGGTTTTTTGAACAAAAACAATGAGTCACCGTGTGTTTCCAAGCCTGCAGGCTGGGATCTGTTTTAATGCTAAGGTTGTTTGGCCTGGTAGTGCTCACAGATTCCTTCATGTTTCATACTCTGGATCATATTTGAGGAATAAGATGACTAAGTGAGAAGGCCAACGGGGATTTTGTAATTAAAAAGCATGGGGATGGGGGGTGTTACAAAATAGATTTCAAGCATTAAAGCAGCTATTTAGTGTGTGTTTTGTCACATTTATTACACATGTAAGCACTTGCTCTGCCTGAAAGATTATATTTTAATGTGATAGATTAAGAGTGTATTTGACTCTATCATTGCTAAATATATAATTAAAGTTGGCCAATCATGTCAGTTTATCAGTACCAAGATTTCTTGGTCATCAAAAGATGATTTTCTTTACATTTCCTTTGACCCTCACAGCCATGTGAAAGATTAAAAAGTGCCCTTTCATTCATAATCTGGCAGCCTCGTGACCCACAACATACCTTTTGCTCCACAGATAAGATAAAAGCTACTGACATTTCCCTCCTCTGTAACATCCATATGTGCTCTGGCAGCACATCTGGACACAGTTTGGGACAGGCATGCATACATAAAAGCAAACTGGAGCTAATGAAGAGTAAAACTAGGGCACTGCAGTTGAGTCTGCGGTATTCCCTATTAATTAGTTACTTATCTTGTTCTTGTTTGCAGAAATGTTAGACATCTTCCCACCAGAGCTCCGCCTGTGATCTCCAGTGTGACAAACAGCCGTTACCTTGGCAACACATGTGGAGGGCTTTACATTGTATAAGAGCTTTTGACAGTGATTTTAATTAAAGGATAATTACTATTCAAAAATGATCATTAACCACTTGCAGTCAACCATATTTAATTTCCCCCATTGTTGGCTCATATTACACTTTTCTTCGTTTTAGTTGAAAACTTGTGTAGTTTGCCTTATGTTGGCACTGTGGGGTGTATATTCCATGTCACTGTTGTAGACAGGAAGAACATATCGGTGTGGCAGGGGATTCACAAATGGAACACTATGCGGAACACTATGCGGGCTTAAGAAGGTTAGACAAGTGGATGTCATAAATGTATAAAAGGAGATTAGGTTCACTAAACCTAAATGCAGTAGGACACCAAACATAGGATGAAAAACAAAATTATAATTTCCTCTGATGATATATTTGTGGCACGATTATCTATTTTTTAAAGGAGGGAAAGGCCCACACCTCATGGTTTCCTTTCCGCAGCACACCTGGTTACTCACTCAGCTGCATTTCAATAGTCGACCACATGATGTCGCTCTTTGAGTGTTTTCCTCAACATCAACGCACTGTCGTTATTTGACCTCTGGAAACTTTTCTTTCTTGCAAGACTCTATTAAAATAGCAGTATAGAGCATCATTTTGGTTTTGAACAATATATAATGTGCTTTAGTTTAAAGCACAATGATAAAGATTTTTTAAAACTTTTCTTTTTCCCAGCTTTGGTCTGTGACTAAATGGGCCCAGCCACATATTTGGAAAGTGACATTATGTGAAGTTCCTGTGGTTGTGGGACGGATACAGTGTTTTCCCGTTGATGCCACCTGCCAAGCCGCAGGCAGGAAATGAGCTTTTGGTGCAAGTTGTGCTGCTGACCAGGATGACCGGTACAGCACAGACATTAAATAGACAGAGATACGGAAAAAGAACCTGCTGAGCTGACCTCTAGAACTTTCTTTCATTCACTAACCAAAAAAAAAAAGTAGTTGCAAATATTATGCACTCTCTAGGCTTTCAATCAGATTGAGGCCTCATAAACATTTTAACATACCTCTGCACTCTACAAGCAGGCTCAAGCCAAAAGTTGAATTACGACAATATAAAAGTGATGATGCTGTTATTCTTTTCAAATGAAATCATGTTTGAAATATGTGTCTTAAATTCAGGATCTGAAATGTTTAGATTTCTAATTAACTTGTCCTCTATAATCATTTAAGTGAGACTATCAGTGGCTGTTGGTCAAGGCCAGGCTCCATTAAGCTAATCTGGGTAATGTGTGCAGCTGCAGATCAGGTAGATTTGTCAGTCTAATCAGCTGGCTGCTGCTGCTGCAGCTGTAAATCACATTAGGAGTGAGTGGGCCGCTGCTGAGCTGGCTGCTTTAGGGAGCAGCAACAGGCCACACATTGGTCACAGTTACGCTGTGAAGACAGGATTACAGATAAATATGTTAGGTGTCTGCCCCAGGAAAGAAGACAAAGAGCAATCACACTCTTTCAGTTGCTGAATGCATGGTTCAGAGCTATCATTAAGGGTGATAAAAGACCATATCCAAAAGGATTAGAAAGTGCTTGAGCAGGAAATTGTCTCTCATATCGGAGACATTGTAATTGTTTCATCTGTAAATGACCCATTACATCGTGATCAAATAAAACTCAAAATGTTTAGTCAGTTCATCATTTGTCAGAGAAGCATACAGTTGAGGGCATCTGTCTCACAAATGTCTATCCACGCTTACTCAGCACTTAAGTATCCTGATTCACACTTCAGCTGTGATATGATCCAAATTGCCAACTGCAATTAAATGCAAGTCTGAGCTGTGCTTTTAAAGGAAAGCACTTGCACAGATTCAGCTTCAAGCCACTGAACAAACGTGTCTGTTTGAATACACGAGATAAAAGGATGGTTTTGTGATAAGAGAGTAGGTTTGATATGGGATTATGATTATAATATATGCTGAGATAGGCTGCTGTGTTATTTCCTTATCTTAAAGTTTGCATGACCATTGTGAGATTATCAGATTTTTTTTTCCTGTAGGGGGGGGTTTGATATGTGCTGGGGTGGAGCAAAAAGGGAATGGGTGAGAAGAGGATGTAATCTGATTGGCCACCTCATGTGTCTCCCTCAATTGTCATTGGTTTTAAGTGATGTCAAACATGATGTGGAGTTGCCACTCTTCCTTGAATTATAAAAAGGAAACTTCAACATGACAGTACCTTCCATGAGGAGTATATATATATATATATATATATATATATATATATATATATATATATATATATATATATATATATATATATACTGTATATGTTATTGATTTTACTTCAATGCTATTTCTCTGTGGTATGGTGGGCACGACTCTCACCTCATAATAATACTATCTCTGGTCTTACTCTAATTTGGGCTTTGGAGCCTTTATGTGGAAGGTTTGAATGTCTTCTCTGCGCATCCATGTATGTATGTATGCATGTATGTGCTCCATCCTAAGATTATCTGGTGGATTTATATCTATAAATGCTTTTACTGTAAAAATGGAAAATAAAACCTTACACTTTTATAGATAAGAAATAAAAAAAAGTGTCTAATATCTCAGTAGTCACACAGAAGAAACAGATGCCCAAGGATACAATGTAAACAAGAGGACGTGTTACTACAGTTAAGAAAGAAGAAAGGAAGCATACTTTATTGGTACCGTCTGGGGAAAATACATCTCCACTTACAACAAACCTCATAGTTATTACACTTAACCAAGCATAGTGTGAGCAGTGGGCTGCCACAGCATGGTGTCCAGTTAGCTGCTGGGGTGAAGGGTCATACTCATGTTCCAACAATGTTAACCTGTCTGCATTGAGATTTGAATCTGCAAACCTGCCTCCACGTCACTGTACTCTCAATTAGCAACAATGCATCAGCATGTTGTTTATTATTATTATTGTTTGGGATGCCATTTGGCTGAATGCAATGGGATTTTATTGATGAGCTCTTACAAGGCCCTTGGTTAAAAGATTTTGTATTACATGGATTGCAGTTTGGCTGCAGCCATCATTTTTGTCTCACACGCATTCAGCAAATAAGAAAGGAATTGACGGCTTCAGCTTAGATGCGAGCACCTGACAAAAGAGAAAGGGCTTTCAAGTTACTTTAAATTTAATCATAGATGTTTTTCCGACAAAGTGCTCAGTCAAAAGCGACGACTTCTCTTCCTGATGGAGTGGATTCCTCCCAGATGATGACAGTGGCATGGCATCACAGGGAATGCCAGCAGTCACATTCCCACGTGCATCTCCCGAGCAACATCGCCTGTACCCACAGCTTTGTATTAACTAGCAAGTGTTTAATATTTACAGTGTGTAACTATCTTGGAGAGGATAGTCACGCTGGGGAATCCTTTGAATGACAGGAGAATTCAAATGGAGCGCAGCAGGGGTGTGTCTGGAAACAGAGGCACATGGTAAGCAGATGGCATCTCGGTGATTCCCACATGAGGGCCAGCTGGGACAAATGTGGATGTAGCAGATGATGCTGCACAGTGACTGTCTTTATTTGTAGTCTTGTAATATTGCTTGTGTCTTTCATTTTTTTTTTTTTTGCTGAGGGACTCTGCAGTTATTTGGCAGCCTTAGAGTAAGACGGTATTATGTTGGAGGAACTCTTCCACACAACAAATCATAAACCTCTGAGAGAATTGTTGATGCAACCAACAAATTCTCTGTCACTTTGTTTGCTCGATGCTGGGGGAATTGTAGACCTCGGTCCCACGTTACAGATGAGCTGCCTCCTCTCAGGCTCCTTCTCATCTTTATTTGTGTCTTCAGCCTTTCTTTTTGACTCCCCGCAGGGATTTTCTGAGGAAAATTCCAATCTACAGCATTGTGCTGCTTGAAGCAAAGGGACAGTCACACAAGGAAACCTGAAACTGATCCTAACCCCTTTGAATCTATGAATGGGCAGGGCTGAGAGGACACTGACCTGCCTGTGAGGATGCAGGCTCAGGCTCTGTGTGATCCTGCGCCTCTGCTTATTTGCTGATTTTGACTCTCTCTCATACACTGGCTCTCTCCCTCTCCCTCTTGCTGCTTTCTCCTCTCTCTCTTCGAGTGTTTGCCAGAGCTTCCAGCTGTAGGTGGAGCTGGCTTTCCTGGAATTGTCGGGCAACTTTTCCTGTTGTGCTTGCTCCCGCTTGCTCAATCTCATGCTTAATGACAGCTCTGCTGCAGGATTACTGGGGCTGTGAAGAACCCGTGCCACCCGGACGTAGACCTCTACAGCATGCTGGAGTTTGTTACTGGTGCAGTTGTTGTTATAAACATGTTTTCATGACTCGGTTCAGAAGTTTCCCTTCAGCAAAAATGTCTCGGCAGTGCAAAGTGGGGCGAAATCCATCGGTGGGTAAAGTAAACTGTGTATGAATGGAGAGTTTCAGGAGTGCGTAATGTACTTGGGGCTGTGACACACTTTGCAGGAGCTCTTTTCCACAGTGTCCTTTTACAAGCGCTTTGTAACTTCAGGATATGTTGTAACACTCGATGACTTCAGAGGATGAATGTCGTTGCTTTGCTTTTCTTTCTTCTTTTTTTAACTTTTTAAATTTGTGACGATTTGGAAAATCTCCACCCTAACCTGTTTGACAAGATCTGCAAAGGCAGCAAATCGTTGCTAGTAGCTTTGCTAAAACCAGCCTCATATCCTATTGTGTTTCCAAAGGAAAATCGTCAAAGTGAAAGGAATGCAGGAAACTGTTTATTATTGTGTGCAACTGTTATATAACTCTGAATAGATTTATGTATAATTTAGTCAAGAAGTTGACACAGATAACATTCACTCGAAGCACAATTGGGACTTTAATGTGCTTTTATTATATTAAATATGTAATGCCAATCATTAAAAATTTACTTTGCAGGGGAGTGAAGATTTTAAATGATGAGGAGATTCTTAGTTTCCAGACACCTGCATTTGTCAATTCATCTATGAAGAACAGAATAGCAAACAAACAAAGGCCCACAGATGCATCATAGTCACATAAGACAGGCACAACAATTGCTTCTTGTCCTGTACGGTACAGCGGGATAACTGGTTGTCTGTGTTGATTTGAATAGAACAGAAAGAACAAACCCAGGTCTGTCGCTCAGATGTAATTGCTGTATCCTCCCAACTTCAAAAGGCTATTTGTATCCGACTGTCCAGATAATGAGCTTTTGCCTTTTTCACACATAATGAGTGAAGGTAGAGAGTTCACATGGAGCGATGCTGTGAGCACAGTATGTCCACTCGCAGCTGGGGTGTCTGACTGGCCGGGAACAAAGGCTCAGTGTCTGTGATGGTGTGGAAACCCAGCCATCAGCAAGCAGGCCAATAGACTTCTGCTTGGCTGAGTTGTCAGTCCTTGCTGGCCTGGTGGCCCACGGTCTCCCGTGTAGAGGAGAAAACATGCTGACAGGCTAGACTTTGCCTGTGCCAAATTAAAATAAGCCGCTGCTGCATTCTTTAAGTTTGTTGAGAGAGACCAAACGCAAATCTGATGCATGTTTATGTATTATATGCTAACATGTTGTTGCTCCAGGATTCTCCCACTTGCTTGTTGCAGTTTTCCAATTTATTTCATCTCCATAATCAGATAGCCGCGTCATATTTATTGCATAATACATGTATTCATGTTGAATTTTGAATGGAAATCAAATAACGCTCAAGACAGAGATGAATAACTTTATTTATTTATTTATTTTTAATGAAGCATTCAATAAACAAGACAGAAAATTCATAATGTAAGTATTGTATTCTAGTTTTCTATCTGGGCATTGGAACTACAAGCGATTATCAATTCATCTCAGTTAAATGGTGTTTGGAACAGTACAAAGGAAATAAGCGACACACTTTCGCTCCCATCCAAGAAGGTATACAACAACCCACATATGTTTATGTTTCTTTTCACAGATAGCTAATCGGCTTCCCTGGATTTCGCCTACTTTCCTTCTTTGTTTTGCCTGAAGATGGAAACACTGGAGTCAGAGCTGACCTGCCCAATCTGTCTGGAGCTTTTTGAAGACCCGCTGCTCTTGCCCTGCGCTCACAGCCTTTGTTTCAACTGTGCCCACCGAATCCTGGTTTCCCATTGCACCCCCAGCGAGCCCATTCAGTCGATCACCGCCTTTCAGTGCCCAACCTGTCGCTATGTCATCACCCTCAACCAGAGGGGCCTAGAGGGACTGAAGCGCAACGTAACCCTGCAGAACATCATCGACCGCTATCAGAAGGCGTCTCTGAGTGGACCTAACTCTCCTAACGAGACTCGGCGTGAGCGAGCCGTCCCCGACAGCAAAGCCATGACATCGCCCGGCAGCCGGGTTCAGTGTCAGTTCTGCGAGCAGGACCCTCCGCAGGACGCGGTGAAGACCTGCGTCACCTGTGAGGTGTCCTACTGCGATGAGTGTCTCAAGGCCACCCATCCCAACAAGAAGCCTTTCACGGGCCACCGTCTAATTGAGCCTTTACTGGACTCCCATCTGAAAGGTCTCATGTGTCTGGAGCATGAGGATGAGAAGGTTAACATGTACTGTGTGACAGATGAACAGTTGATCTGCGCGTTGTGTAAGCTAGTTGGGCGACACCGAGACCACCAAGTCGCCGCTCTCAGTGACCGATATGACAAACTCAAGGTAAGATATCATTTGTAGCTTTGTGGGAATGTTTTGGAGATTTATGTTGGAATGATAAAATCTGAACACTGAAATCAAAGAAGAATCCTCTGAATGTGAAGTCATTTTCAGTTCAGTACATCTCTGTGGGAGAGTGGCAACAGCTGATAATGAATTTAGCTTTTGTTGTGGTTGTTTGTCGCAGTTTGAACACATGCTGATGATTTACTTATATATGCTTTACTTTTACTTATTTATTTTTTTTCAAACGATGAGATGATGTGAAAAATTCTACCTGGCTTTATTTGATCACGCATTTTATCTGAACCAACTGCTCTGTAAGGAACTACTACTTGTTATTTTATGGAAAGCGGGATGTCATTTGCAATTTGGTCGTGAGTGTTGGCTTTAAGCAAATCTGCAGTGGCACTTTAGAAACTGTATAAACTTCCCAAGATCACCAGAGTGAAGTGAACTCTACAAAATGACTTCCTTACTCAATTAATTCTTACAGTTATGTCTTAGTGTTTGAGTGGGAAGCTGTTTCTCACTTGGCCAATCTTAAATGTGAAGGCATCGGGGCCAGACGTTGCCGTCACAGTCTCAGTTTAAGTGGAACTGCTTGCTTTCAGCAGATGGGTTGACATCAATAAGACATGAGAAGATGCTCTTAGCCGGAGCCTAAAAAGGTGGTTCAACTTTCCTTTCATTGTAAACTCCAGCTTCTTTTAGAGGAGATTTTAACTTGCAGTGTCATATTTAATAGTCTGCCATGAAGCATTTGTGCTCTGGAGCTTTATTGTAATGCCTTTAACACAAAAGTAGTAGGATCACTGAACACCGGGGAGTGAGGCTTTGTCTTTTAGATCATCACGTACTGTATCTCCTGTGTGAATTTGATGTCTGAAAGTCGACAAGATGAAGCCTTTCGATTCAAAGTTTGCCCGAGTTTATCCCACCATTTGTCCAGAGACTGCATGAAAAAAAAAGGTAGCGTCCTCCTTTTATTCTTTCCACAAACACTCAGAGTCCTCATGCATGAGTCACAAAAGGTTGGTTTTATATATCAGAAGTAACACTCGGCCTCCCTTTGTGCCCATTTCTTTCTTTCACAATACTCGGTCACAGTGGAATTGGGATGCAAACAATCTTTTTTTTTTTAACAATCTTTTTTTTTCTTCTTAACTCATAGTTTAGGGGACCCGTTTTAACCTCTCTCCTTTGTTTGATCATGCTGTCGTTGTGCAGAAATCTCCCGACCGCTTTCTCTGTGTGGGGCGTGATCATTCTCACCAGGAGGCAGACCAGGTGATCAGCATCATTTCTTTGATTACACATTCAGGGCAGATTTGCAACATGGATCTGCCTGAAAACGAATGGCACTTTTCAAAGGAAACAAATGGTGAACAACATTATACAAACTAGCTGGGACTGGTCATTGACAAGGAGGAATATGAAAGTGCCATGTTGCCTCGTGGCGAGTCTTGAGCCTGTTTTGTTTTCACTGGTTTGTGTATGGAATGTCTTTCTCAGGCGCCATTGGCTGCCGTTCAATAACACACAGTAGATGGTTATACATTAGGGTTATGATATTATAGGGCATAACACAGAATGTTTAGTTCTCTGGGTGGTGTAAATTCATAGCGGCTTTCTAATGGATAGAATTGTTTGTATATTCTGTTGACCTCATATTACATGCACTCACTTGCATTGTTTTAGGCTTCAAGTGAAAGAGGAAGCGGCACTTCCAATCTTAGGGAGATTTTTATCTCACGCATTGCAGGACAGGACTCAGGTGGGATGCAGCTGAGCTTGGTGGTGATTTTTTATTTTTTTTTCCAAACACATTTACAGCCACAGAGCCACACACTTCTCAGACACAAATGGATACTGTTACATTAAGGTTTGTGTCTGTCTGTCTGTGTGTGTATGTGGGAGAGACTCTGTGTTACCTCTTCAGCATGATTTAGGCATAATGTGACATGAGTCGAGGTTATAATCATCTCTATAAATATCCATGCATCATGCATTTTTGATGCATTGCCATTTAAGGTCACAGGAGAGCCTGGAGCATTAAGGGGAAAAAGAAACATTTTGCCAGTCCGTCTGGGCTTTAATGTAAACACACTCAACGGCCATACACACAAGCATCTCCAAGTTTGACCTCATTTCAAACCAAGTTGAACTCTGAGGAAAAATATGCATCCAGCCACATGAAGAACATGTAATCTTGAGAGTCGGGTAAATTAAATTACGACCCAGGTCATTTTGTTAGTGAAATGACACTGCTGATTAGAGTTGATGTATTTAACATTAATGATGGTTTGCAGTGGTGGGACGAGTTGCATTTATTATTTTGTAATAAGCCTATTAAAAATGGGGCTAATAAGTTGTAGATGAATTTAAATGCTAAATAGCACCCCTACTTCAAATACAATTCGACTTCACATACATCATCATTTAGTGGGACTTTCTTGACTAATTTTCCTGGTCACAGAATTGATTATGCAGCTGAGGTGAAGTACTTCATGTTTGAAAGACAGTGATGTCCCTCTGGCCTGCAGCATTGTCTTGTGAGATCAGTACGTCTGAATGTCGTAAACATTGAAAAGATATGATTGTATGTTGCCTTTGTTATCGGATGTGTATTATTCGACACCATAAAGATATGTCGAGCAGTATTCCACATGAAACATACTCGGCAATTTAAAACATACAGCTGCTCTGAATGTATCTTAAAGAAAAGCCTGTTATTCTTGACAACTATTATTTAGTATTTGTATTATTATATTACTGAGAAGACCTAAGTGATTAAGTATTTTAAATAATTTATATAATACGCATAATACATGTTACTGTTGTATGACATATTGGCCTATTTAATAGAGATATTGCTACAATCAAAACATGAAATATATTTTTATTTGGGACTATGTGCCCTGCATGCTGTCTTGTGTATTTTTGACAAAACTGGATAAGTATCAGTTAGAAATGCAGGCAACATGATCTGCCTCCATTATTCTCCACACTAAACTGTTTACTGTAATTGAACTTTATGCTCTCCAATAGTAAAAAAAGAAAGACAAAACTACTGCAACTGTCAATGCAGGTTAATCACTGAAGTCATCGTCTGTTCAGCTTCTCATTTTTTTAATCACAGAAAGTTAGTGCAGCCACCACCATAGACTTCTGTTATTTCTTTACGGTGGATGCCTTTTCTGTTAGCAATTAAAGTGGAGTTTCCCACAGTTGGGGTCAAGACTGACCCTCGAGCACCACCAAAACAATGCATACATGTATAATGATCCTGACCCCTGTGCCCTGCTGTGACTTGGTTCCAACATGAAGTGATCCACTCATAAAGTGATTAGGAGGAGTTTACAATCTGTCCTCAGTCTCACTATGACAGATTTGAATGTTTTTTTTGTTTTTTTTGTAGATCAAGATGACAATTTCAAGTGTCATAAAAGAACAATTCAATGCTCCATGTTCCTCTCTGTCATTTACTGCACTAAAAACAATGGCTACACAAGAGAATATGTCAATTTTGATAATTGGTGTTTACAAACCTACATTCCATCAGATGAGAATATAATAAAACAAATCTGGAATTCCATTTAAAAGACAAATGCAGTTAATATGTAGAAACTCAAAGTTAGCACTTTCTTGTTTCCTCTTCTTTTCATATCATAGATGTTTTCCTATAAACTTAAATAGCCTGTTTTTATACTAGACTCATTGTTGGCTTTGATTGGCCTCAGTGACCTGGAAGTGAATAAATCCATAAATAAGATGAAGGGAATAAAAGTGCAGTTTTACTTCATCTAGCAATCTTTGATTTTCAATAGTGAAATTGTTGTTTTGCAGCTTCAAACGCACAGTTTTTGATGAGCAGAACTGTTGTGATCATGAAAACTGCAATCTGCAGTTTGTCCCAAGTTCTCAGTTATACACAGAACTTTTGTACTATGTGGATACTCAGAGAAAGTAATGAACTTAGCTTCTAATGCAGCACAGTTAACAGAGCTAACAGTTGCAGCACATGCGTAAACCTTTAATAGGTGCGTATCATGGTAGATTACAGCACTATGATTTATGTTTCTGATACAACCAAAAGCTGAAACTCCCCTACAACAAAGTAAAATTGTCAGATGTATAACAAGCCCAGTGCAGCTCTCAGGAGGAAGCAGCAGCTCGTGGATACAATTCCTCATGTTGACACAGGATAAAACTCAAAGACCTGACACTGACCTATGAGAACTCAGAGGAAGGAAGAGAGACCAGCCAATGCAAAGGTGTGGGACCAGAAGCTTTCGCGTACAAAAGGAAGCAGCTATTCTTTCCTCTCATCAGGTTTATATGATTTTGGGAAACTCCATTAGAAAGAGTTGTATAAACATGTGAAGAACATGAATATTGTAGCGAGCGCCACATTATAGGGACATGAAGAAAACCATTACAGCCAAATGTTAGCTGGGTTGGCCTCAAACTTCCTCTTCCATCTCCCCTCCATGTCTTTATAGCGTATACATTCAGCTATATCCAACATCTTTTTGATAAATATCTTATGTTTCATGTGCCCGTTTGGAAAGTTCAAACTCGCCCCTCGCAGACGCTGGAAACACCTCATCTGAAATGGCTTTCATCACATTCTTTTCCATATGAATAAATCATATTTATGAGAGTGCTGAAACAAAGCCTCTTCTATTTCCGTCGGCAGTGACGCATTCGTCTTATAAAATCACAACGTGAAACAGTGAACATGAAAGAGGTCTCCCCACTATTTGGCTGCTTTGTCAGTCTCCTCTTACCTCTTTGTAGTTTGTCTTATATATAAATGGCAGATCTGTTGTATAATAGAAAATGCATTAATTTTAGATGATATTGCACATGTTGTTTTTGGCATTGTTGTGTTTTTAAAGAGAGCGAGTTTCCCCACTTCGTACTTTGAAACTATGCAAACTGAACCTCATATCCATCACAGAGATCAGCTCTTTATTTATTCATCAAATGAAGTATCGGGTGATGGAAATAGTTTGTTGACTGTAAAAATACAAAAGTAATTTTTTTTAGACCTTTCAATAGCATCTCGAGCATCTTAAATGTCATGTGTGGCTGTAATTTAATTATGTGATGTATAATGACAATAAAGCTTTCCAATTCAAATAAAACAGGGATTTGGGGGATTTTCTTTTCCCAGCATGCTCTAGTTCCTCTAAACTAAGAGATTATTATGAAAAGGGGATTGTGGCCTGGTTTCTAAAACTGATAATTTCTTTAAAAGGTGTATTTCTCAACATGAATCTAATGTAAATCACATTTATAAAGCCATAGTGGCACTATATCAGGACCCATCCTCACAACTTTCACTTTCTGTTGTGAGGAAGTTGATATAATCCAAATTTTGCCTTTTACTACAAGATTCACAAGCTGCACATGATCTTGGAGTCAGTTGGGTGACTTTCATTCTGAATATCTGAAAGTTGGCAACCCTGCATCAGTTTTATTTTGACATACATTAATTGAATGCGTTTTATCTGGTCTGAATCAAGATTTTTGAAGAAGCAGTCAGATTCTAAACTGAAATCCTTTGAATCAAGGTTGTATGGTTTGGTTTTAAACAATTGCATCCCCCGTGGAAAAATAAAAATTGTGACATGGTATTTTTATCCTGCCGCTCAGTGAGAATATCCCTGGTTCCTGTCAATTTGGGGGAGTTTGCATGTTTTCCCAGGACTGTAGTTTTCTCCCACAGTCAAAAACATGTTTGATGTGAGTTTCTAAACTGTGTGTGATTGTTTGTCTCTCTGTGTTTGTCCTGTGATGGATCAGTATAAAAGATGGATAATCAAAAACTTTCAGTAACAAACTAAAAAAGCTTTTTTTTTTCCTATCTGTTTGTGCAATTGGGCTGAAAGCATACTCCGAAGGCAACAACATTGCAAAACACCATTGATTTTGTGAAAATTGGTCTTTGGTGGGTTGTTAGCATTTGCAAACATCTGTCAATCAGTTTTAAAGTTGCTCTGTTTTCCACTTACGATTCCTTTTCTTTTTTTTGTTTTCAGTACAACTTCAATCTTGTTTAACTTCAAATCAAATGGCTCACTTTGATATAAATACACATTAATATTTTATTCATTGGGGGAAAAAAAATTCTGTGAAGCTGTTTCTTGCCATCACACACCATCACCATGCTACTTAATTACAGAAAGAGATTTGGTTTGAAACATAAGCCTTTGATCTGAGTCCGTGATTAATACAGTCAGGATTTAGTTGTCCAAATCACCAGCAGATGCTCCGCTAAGCTTCATGGCCTCAGCAGGCAGTGTGATGGGATCTTTGGCGCACAGGGGAGAGACTGTGAGGGCTTCACATTGATCATAACCGAAATGTGGGCAGCCACTTTCAGTGGCAGCCGTGTATGTCTTCACTTGCTCACATTCCGTTTGGTCCTTATATGGTCTTTATGTTCCAATTCACCTGACTTTCCTCTAAGATTTATTCTGCTGTTTACAGTCTGATGGAGAGGGGGAGCATATCTAATGAAATATTCCCTTTCAATTCTGTTTTGCAGCAGGCCTTGGATTCCAACCTCAGCAATCTCATCAAGAGGACCAGTGAGTTGGAAAGTCTGATGGGCAAACTTATCCAGACCTGCCAACATGTGGAGGTGAGGTTGTTTATCTGTTACCTTTCAGGCTCTGTGGCATTTCATGGGCAACAACTCATTAAAATATTAACTTCATGATGAATTGCTGTATCTGTAAGCTGTATGTTCTCATGTCAGCAAGACGGAGTGCTTATTTGTTTTCAGATCAATAATATCTGCAACATGTTCATGTAAATCAAGCGGCTTCGGAGCATGTGGAAACTTGAATAATCCACATAATGTCTAAGCGTACTCATTGTGAATTGTCTTATTGAGTAAATCTATCAAACAAATGTTGCCCTGTTGTTTTGTACAAATTATTTTATTCTACCACAAAGTTGAAAATGGCTCCACAGCTGCAAGACTTGAATGAGAAATTTAAGATTTCATAAGAGACACTTGGAGCGATTTTCACATACAATAAACTCTGCCCGTCACTTCATCACCAAGGCAGATGGAGGTTTGTAAAACTCTATCTAATTAAAGTTATGAATTAATGAGTAAATAACAGCCTTACAACAATGACTCAGTAAACATTGGTTTTATTGAATCTGCTCTGAAAACTCTCATCTGTAACTCCACCAAATTAGAGGCAGCTGAAACAAAGCATAACAAACGCTCATTAATTTTAGTGACGAGGCGGCCTCATCAGTCGATGCCACACTTGACAACCTGTGAAAAATGAGTTCAATTACACTTTCAGTAACAGAACAAGCCTGGATTCAGTGTAGAATCTTTGAGAGGAATGGGTTAATTTAGATTTATAAAAAGCCAGCGAGAGATGTTGCTCTGTCACTTCGTCACCAGGTCCTTTAATCTTGTTTTCTGAAGAGAAACTGGAAACAAGGTCAGTTGATTGTGCTCTCTACTGTCAAACATGAGAAGACAGCATCATCCTATAATCTTTTTTCCTTGTCACACAACATTTGCAAGAGCAAAACATTGTGTTGTAATGCATGCTGTAATGAAACGTGCAGCACTACATGTGACACAAGGCAAATTGATAGCAAAACACCATGATTCACCGTCTCTTATCTGTGCTCCCGCTCTGTCCAGGTAAATGCATCGCGGCAAGAAAACAAGCTGGTGGAAGAGTGTGACCTGCTGATTAATATCATACAGCAGCGGAGACAAATCATAGCCACCAAGATAAAGGAGGGAAAGGTATTTTCTTTTTTATCACCCCTTGTATCTTCATGTTTGTTTGTTTATCGCCTTGTCTGCATTGATAACCTTGCCTTCTGGCAAATACCCGAGCATGGTGTTTTTATTAGAGTGCAACAGCAAAATATGGCGAGAACTTATGGATCTGTTTCAAATGTTAAACAGATTATGTCGAGTTCCATTTATCTTGATACAGATGAAAAGTTGAATTTGTATGCATCCAAACACAACACAGGTGTTTCAGGACTGCAGTATCTGTTCTTCTGTGTAGTAACAAGCAATAATATATGTAATATGTATGCAATAATGGCCAATGACGTAATCATTTTGGCCATTTTGGATGTAATTAAACCAACAGTCTAGTTAGTAAATTGCCAATATTGTAATCAAATAATGAGTTTTCTTTTTGACAAACACCAGAGATACTATGGAGTATTACTATGACAACTATACTATCCACTATACATATTTCTTGAATTAAAAAAATGTTTGATTTCAAAGAATTATGGGTCTGGTTATGTATACATTATTGGCGGCAATTATTATGTTTTCGTTTTTGTTAAAGCCTCTTCAATAATATGACAAATGTAATCCATTTACTGGGAAGACGTTATAATAATGACTAAAATAATCTATTACACTATTGGCATGTTATTAAAATATTGGCTTTATTGCACTCAAAAAGACCAATATCATTACGTGATAAGTCATGATTACATTATTGGTTGTTACATGTGCCGTAGCCCGATTGGTGTTCATATGTTTCCTGTGTGCTGCAATGTCGCCATATGGGAAATGCGAGATGTGAGATACCAGATGCTCCAGATTGTTGTATGTTGGGTAAAATTATCATACACCCATCACAACCAAAATAACAAGCCTACGGTTATAAGCCCAATAAAATGCTCCATGGTCCGAGCCTGCGACAGACTTCAGCCATCTGGCAAATCTGGGCTTTCTCCCTCATTTTTTTTTTTTTTTCTTCATATTTTTGATGGTGATGCTACTTGTGTTCGTGAGCCCTCCTTCCCGGGTCTCGTCCCTCACCACTGTCCTCTTTACCAGCTCTCATTTCTTCTTTCTTTCGCTTCTCGATCGACTTCCTGACCTGAACAGATCTTTCCTGACGGAGCGCCACGGGGGGTGGGCGCAGCCGACTGTTCTGCTAATTACACCCGTTGTTCTGAGACAAACCTCACTCGTATTCCACCCTCGATAAAGCACGGTCAGCTGGAAACGTGTCACATAAGAACAGATTCCCTCAGGGTTCACCACAGACACTGTGGCAGTCTGATTACAGCCACACATTCGTATAAAGGTCACATTATCTTACGCACTGGCTTTTGGAATTATTGATCACACAGAGGTACAAACTATTATATAAAATGTGATAACTGGCATCGGTATAAAAGAGTAAAGTGGACTCAGAACATGGCTATTGGGCCATCAGGGTACACAAGTGTGTATGTTGGATTTGGTGCTTTTTCAGACCGTGAACTGGATTCAGTTGGACTTTACTCCAATTGGAAGCAGTTGTTTTTGTTTCACTGCTTTAGTTTTATTTTTAGAGAATTTGATTTATTGATGCTGTCCGCGGTTGCTACATTGGTGTGGAATGTTTGATACCAATCGAACATCAAATTCTCTTCCTAGATTAATTCTCAGTTTAAGTCTAAACTTAATTTTCCAGTCACAAGCTCAATGAATGCTAGGCTATCAGAAATCAAATGAATTACTGGTCTAAACTTTTTAAAACACTCAGTTGGTTCACAGCTAAACTTACCAAGCTTTAAGGAAAGTAATTTACGTTACTGACTTCTTTAAAATAGCTTTGATTTTCATTACATGAGCAAAAAAAATATCGTATGTCACATAACTTGGGGATATTATTTGTTTTTGATGTCCGTTTGCTCTCGGTGAGGCTGGATAGTGATAGTGATTGTGTTTTTACAGCAACTGAGAATCTTAGGGGAAAAATCCTGCAATATGAGGTGAAATATGTCTGTAATTTCACTTGTGGCCACAAACAAGTCATCCAACCCAAATTACTTTGTGAAACCCATCAGAGGGTAATAAAACACAGACATGATTCGTCTCTGTTTGGATTGGTTTAGGCACAAAAACAATGTGGTTCAGTGTAAGAAAAGAGCTGGGCTTGGGCTTATATACCTTTTGTCATCAGGAGTGCAATAAACACGTGGTGAAGGCAAAGCAATGGTCAAAGTGAAAAGAGCCGTTAACCTTTGGGCTGAAACATAAAACAAACGGCGGTCCTTCACGATGGGCTTTGCATACTTGTGGGCTACTTGAACTGGCTGACTCATCACAGCTTGTTGCTGTGTTTTGTCTCTGCATTTTTCCTCCACTCTGAAAGCGGTCTGGCATGTTGGGTAATATTTTCAATGGGATTGTGCCTCCTAAATTGTTTCCTATCCTGGCCCTCGGAGAGGTGATGGCATGCTGTGCAGTGTTTAGTGTCGGTGTAAGATAGAGTCCCACTTCCTCTGATGGGACTCTCTGGAGGAGATTCTTTCCTTCCTCACCTCATACCTCATGTCAGTTTGCAGGGCAACAAAAGCACAGATAGGAGGTTGAACCATGTGGTGACTATAATGGTATCATAAGGATCATGTGGAATCTGATTTTTCTCCCTTGCAGGATTTTATAATTGGCATTGAGAAACCTAGAGCACCTGGCAGGTTGGCGCCTCATCGGTGCCTCATGTGTATTTACTGGTTTATTTATCCACATGTCCTGGTTTTTTTTGTTTTTTGTTTCTTTACCAGACCTTGAGGCTGAGGAAGTTAGCCCAGCAGATAGCCAGCTGCAAGCAGTGCATCGAGAGGTCCTCCTCCCTCATCACTCATGCTGACCAAACCCTCAAAGAGACGGATCACACCCGCTTCCTTCAGACGGCTAAAAGTATCTGTGAGAGGTAACGAGACCGGGGGAAAATGCAATCCTGATAAGAAACAACCCATTTGAGTGAAAAAGCACTTTAGTACTTGTCATTGTCTTTTACAGAGTGTCTATGGCAACAGCATCCTCCCAAATCCTGCTCCCAGAAATAAACCTGAATGACACCTTTGATACTTTTGCCTTGGACTTCACAAGGGAGAAGAAAATGTTAGAAAGCTTGGATTACCTCACAGGTTTGTCAAGTTTAACTTGTTGAACACTATGTTATGGTTTGTCTTGAATCCTCTTAGTAGTGGAGTGTATGCAACGACAATGTCCACATTTGAAGTCTGGGTTGAGCTTATGAGCCTTTCTGTGTGGAGATTGCCTGTTCTCCTTGTGTGTGCATTGGATTTTGACTGTTCTATTTTTGCTGGGTTCTCATACACGTACAAAAATTGTACCTGTGGCTAATTGGTGAAACCTGTCACAAATAAAGTAAACCTGTCCTGGGAATACCCTGCCTTTGGCCAATGAAATTGGATTTCACAAAATGTTTATATAATGAACAGGTTTAAAATATTCTATTGTTTCATTCTCAGTTTTACATTATTCTAATATATTTGTTATATTATTATAAATTCCCCCTTTTGAATTTGTGTAAATACTAGAAATTTTTTTTTGGGTTGTATCGGTACTGAATTATAGGGTACAATGTACGTATTATGTAAACAATTCTTAAAATTGTTTGCATAAATCTTTGTTTTTCATTATAAAAATGAATGTTCTTTTATGTGAACAACACTTATTTTTAGAGCATTGATGTTGCAAGTCAGGATAGAAGCCATATGTTTTAAATATGGGTTTGTCAGTGAGTGGCAGAAAACTGAAAACCTCAGGTATTTGGGATGTTTTTTGTTTTGTTTTTCTGCTGAATGGAAGAGGTTTGATTGTTTACACTCGGCTCCTGTTGTGCGTCGTGTGTATTTAACTCTGCATGGGGGATCTCACGATAATAGCTGGAGAAACTCCAGCCTAGATTAATCACACTCGTCAGAACGGAAAAAAAAATAAACAAAAACAAAAAACAAACGGATGATGCCATTTATCCAGCACAGGTCTTGTCAACATATTTTTTAGGCCCTTTATTTGATGTGTTTGTGTATTGAATGCATCCCACTCGGCTTCCATTACTGTTTTTGGATAACATTTGCCTTTTGTTTTCCCTTTGCAGCACCAAATCCACCAGCGATCCGCGAGGAGCTGTGCACGGCTTCATATGACACAATCACAGTCCACTGGACATCAGACGACGAATTCTCTGTTGTTTCGTATGAACTTCAGTACGCCATATTTACCAACCAATCCAATGTTGTCAGTAAGTATATGTGCAGTTTTCCTATGGGAGTGCAGCATGATGTTTGTGGTGGGGAAACATAACAGTGACGGGGAGATTTGAAAGGAACGAGGAGCTGTGTTACAATTTCCAAACATAATATTGGGCTGTAACTACAAGAGAGAGAAGCTCTCTCCTGGCTTGTGCGGATAATGAGATGTTACCAAAATACACTACAATTTCTGCACTGCCCTGGAAGAGATGTGAAAATAACAGAGCAGATTTGCATCCACATTTGCAATGTAGGCTTGATGCTATCTCCGGATTGAAATAAGCAGCATACTGTGTGAATTGATTACATTAATGCGCTCACATGCTTAATCAAGCAATTTGTTCTTATCTGCTCCAGTGCTTGCACACGCTACCAAGAGTATTAATGTGACCATGTTTAATGAGTCAAAAATAGCAATGTTGTTGCTCTACGTTGTTTCACTTCTCATTTCATCCGACTTTAAAATGTTGGATTCTGGGTCAGTGACTTTTGTGTCTGTAATGCAGGTTTGTGTAACTCTGCTGATAGCTGGATGATAGTGCCAAACATTAAGCAGAATCACTACACTGTGCACGGACTCCAGTGTGGCACCAAATACATCTTCATAGTGAAGGCCATAAACCAGGCAGGCAACCGCAGCAGTGAACCGGGCAGACTGAAGACCAATAGTATGTCAACAGTTCAACACAATCACCCAAATCGTTAGTTATCTTCAACATATTAGATCCATGTGTGTAACATTTTCTCTCCTCTATTTTAAGGTCAGCCATTCAAACTGGACCCAAAGTCTGCACACAGGAAGCTGAGGGTGTCCCACGACAACCTGACGGTGGAGAGGGACGAGACCTCATCCAAAAAGAGCCACAGCCAGGATCGCTTCTCCAGTCACAGCAGCTATGGAGTCACGGGAAACGTGTACATCGACAGTGGTCGCCATTACTGGGAAGCTCTGATTGGAGGAAGCACATGGTAAAACCCTTCCCTGATTTCTTTCACATACGATGGTGTATCTCAGATTGTCAGCATACAATTTTATTCAACACGGGGAGATCTCAAAAGTAATTTTGTAACTACAGTCAGGGGGGCAATTAATTAGTAATAATACTGCATGTACTGTGTTAAGCAGTGTTTTTTATGTACTTCATGCATCATTATTTCTTATACAAGTACACAGTTGACTTCATGTAAGCTATGTTTCTGATCTGCTATTTTGTAACCAATAAGTTTTATCATTAATTCCCGGTATTATATTTTATTTATGTTTACAAAACTAATGCTTGTAGTATTATTAATATATACCTCATTCTTTGAGAAATGCATTGAATGCATGTTATTGTTTATGCAGTAAAAGGCAACTAACTACTATGGACTATATCTAAGACTTTAAATATTTTTTTAGATGAATGCGCTGTAGCTACCTGTACTTGAGTATTTTTTAAACAACAGTACTTTTTCTTGTAGTTAAGTATTATTTGGAACATTGTAACAGTAGTTGCACCATACTACAAATGATCTCTACTCTTTCAATAGTGGCACACAACAAGGCGAATGTAATTTACCGCTATATATTATTCTTTCTGAACTCCTAATTTGCAGCTGTTCATTTGTGGCGCAGGTTTGCAGTGGGCATCGCTTACAAGTCGGCGCCAAAGCACGAGTGGGTTGGTAAAAACTCTGCATCTTGGGTTCTGGCGCGCTGCAACAACTCGTGGGTGGTGCGCCACAACAGTAAGGAGATACCCATCGAGCCCACTCCGCACCTGCGGCGTCTCGGGGTTTTGTTGGACTACGACTCTGCATTGCTGTCCTTCTACGACGCCGTCGGCTCTCAGCACTTGCACACGTTCGACATCGACTTTGTTCAGCCCGTTTGCCCCGTGTTTAGCGTGTGGAATAGATGTTTAACAATTCTCAGTGGACTGCCCATCCCTGATCACTTAGAGGGTACAGAGTACAACTGATGTGTCCGTACAGACACTAAACTGCCCGTTCTGCAAACTGTGATGTGGACAGATCTTGAGTAATGATAATTAAAAAAAAGAAATCACTTCCATTAGAGCTTTGACATTGAGGCTTTGTGGAAATTAATTGGAGTTATTGAAGAAATTATTTCAAGGCACTTGTAAATGTATTTCTTTTTTTTGCTTTGCACATTCATGTACATTGTTCTGCTGGGTGGTTTTACATTTGAAATGTAGTTATATTTTAAATCGTTTGATTTCTAAAGTCGTGTGATACACGCTTATCTTTGTGGTGCTTAAAAGGATGATCATCAGTCTTTAAGTGAGTCATTTTCTCAAATGTTTGAGGGTTGATTTACAGACTTTTTTGATTAATTTTTTAATTAAACATTATAGCACTTTGTTAGAAGAGCATCCTGAGTAAATGCATTTTTAAGCCACGTATGTTATAATACACATGTTTACCCGTCACTGATTTCAAGGGAAATGCACTTAAATTGATCCAGTAATAATAGTAAAAAATTGTTTTACCTAGCATTTTTAAGATATTTATTACATGTAAATGCCTTTGTACAGTTAGATCCATGAGTTTATTCATCCCCTTTGTTGTAGCCATTTCAGAACAGCTCCTCCATAAAGTTTTTACTTTTAAAGTTCTTGAACAACATGCAATAAATGATATAATTGCCTGTGTGGATTGTCTTCTTTGTTTAAGTGTAAGCAACAAATGTATCTCGATAGGAAAACTATGAAATACACGCATATTGTTTGTACGCATTCACTTTGGGGTTTCCACTGAAGCATGAATAAGTGTCCACAATAGAGTGAAAAGAAAACGGCAACACCAGCATAGAGGAAAGTGTCAGTGTTTCTTTATGGGTCTCTGACCTGCGCTGAACCAAAATACATGTTTTGACAAGATTTGCTCTGACATCTCTTTTTGTACTGAAGTAACGTGGCTTGAATTCTGCAGTGTCTCCCTTCAACTAAGTAGACAAGAGCAAAAAAGAAAAAGAGGAGGGGTGGGGGGGGGTATCTGAACTCTCCGTGACCTCTCTATGAGACTCCCTGCAGATAAAGCTGTAATACACCACCTCCTCCTTGTAACACTGTTAAGACAGGATTTTCAGGCGTGTTCATTTTTCCCTGTAAAAAGAAAAAGTGGAAGGCATTTGATGTAAGTTTGTTAATCCTCATGATTTGGAAAATATCTGTTTTAACTTATTTAAAATTGTCCCATTCAATGATATGATCTGCCATGAACATTTTCATTTCCATTTGATGTCACAGGAATTGTATTATTGAACTGTTTAAAATTGTTGTGCCACAACACAATACTTTTTTTTTTTGGCATAGTAAAATACAGTTGTACAAACTACCAAACTTTTCATTTTGAGGTGATCCCACTGAGTTTAATCATTGACATGAACACTAATACTTCACTGGTACACATTTCACTTTGCAATATGAGAAAGTAAACACAAGGTGAATAAAATCACATCAAATCAAAGTTTTTCTACGCCCACTCACTTTTTCTTCCACCTGACTGAACAAGCAGACACACTGAAGTTGACAGATTTGAAAATAACATCTCTGTACAAGTACCACACTTACATTCACTGGAAAAAATGTTTGACTGCCTGTTGAAGAAAATCAATTTGGCAGATTGAATGAAAGGACAAAGTTTAAAATTCCCCTCAGGGCTCCACCTGCTGGAATTCTTTTTGGTTTAGAAGAATAAATGACGCAAGCAATTAGACTTGTTTTAATTGCTTGTTTGTTGTACAAATTTTCACACAACCAAGACGAGAGTCGAACAGAACAGATGTGGGTGCCAGGAAATCAGTAAGAAAAAGAGTAAATAGGTCAACTCAAATTATACAGAAAATATAAAGTGATTTTAAACTTTAGAATTTTCACCAAAGGTAGAAGCACTTATATAGCCTAAACAGTACATTTTAATTTATGATAGTCCACCACAAAAAAGGCTGTAGGTCTGTTTACAGTTACAATTATTGCAACTGTATGACTTTTTTACAGCACTAAAAGCAGTTTGACTCAAGTTCTTATGTACTGTATGTCTATTGTTTTTCAATACAGGATACTTACTGCTGCATATACATTGACTGAAATATAAAGTCAATGTATATGATGCAAATTGCAACAATAACAGTCTTCATAAATCAAGTACCATAGAAAAATAAAACGAAAAATAAGACACGCTCCATGAAAAAGAAAAATACATGAAGATAACTTTATCACTTTAAAAAGCAAATGGTATATTTGTCAGCGCCATTGATTTTTCTCTGAAGTTTTTGTTATTGCCTCTAGTGTAAAGACTGAAAATATCATATAAATACAATGATATCGAAATTAAGGAAACTATGAATGCAATTAAACACAAAAGTGTTAAAGTAAGATGGACTTATCTCTGTTTGACATACCAACATGACTACCTTATATCATGTTGCCTCTCGTAAACATGAAGCAAACGAGCAGATTTGGGTCATAACATTTCCAAGATCTGCGTAAGACGCGTCTGTAAACGTAAACAAAGATCGGTTCCGCCCCACACATACAAGCCCCGCCCATTAAGCTAGCCCCGCCCACATTCCCGGAACAGGAAGTACCTGTGTGCGTTGCTGCTGACGTTGATGCTGTCTACAGCGGCCATGGCGTCCACAGATCACTCCCTTTTGGATCTCACTGACAAGGAAACCAGGGAGAAGCTGTCCTTATGGGACCGCCGCACGGATGCCTCGGCTCCCCTCACGGAGAAGCAGATGGACTCCGTCCTGGAGATTCGTGCTGCGGCTGAAACTCTGTCTGTGCCCTCGGAGGTGAGCTCGGAATCCCGGGGCAGCTAGCCGGCTAACAGAGCTGCTAACTTACTTTATGCACGCAAGTGTATATAGACAAGGAAGCTGTCTTTTTCGCACTACTTTATTACGATAACCCTGAGGAATATTGCCACGGAATGCCAACGAGTTGATTAGTTTGTAGTGTTTGTTTTTATAATCCGACACTTGTAGCCATGTAGCTATGTTAGCTTCAAGTGGAGTCCTGTTTTGTTTTTGCAGCTTCCCATCGAGGACCTGTGCAGCCTGTCCTCTCGGTCCCTGCAGTCCACCTTCACAGCCACTGTCCCTGCTTCCACTGAAGACGTCCTGCTCAAAGGTTTCCAGATGCTGGATATGGAAAATGACAGGATCGAGACTGCACAGCAGGTCTCCATCTCTTCTGTTACAGGACTTATTAAAGGCAGATGAGGTTCTTGGAAGTGATGTGATGCCTTTCTGTGTTGCAGTTCTTTGCCTGGTTTGCCAAGTTACAGTCGAACATGGACCAAGAAGAGAGTGCAAAGTATAGGTACTTCAATCTTTTAATGCTTATGTCTTCACTCGTGTGTCATGCTGTTCGATTGATGAGAGGAGTTTGAAGTTGGAGGACATGCAAGACCAGACCAGAAACAAAATACTTTGACATGAAACATACACTGAACTTGCCTCAGATTGAAATATTTATTTATCACATATCACTCTCTGAATTAAGCTTCAGATTTAAGCTTACTTTAGGGTACGTTTGGGTTAAACTTAACCATTTTTACTTCTTTTTTTAAAAAATTCCCCAAAAGGGGCTCCTTGAATCATACAAAGATGATTCTTTCCAAAACTCTACTTTCTAATCGTGAAAGCTTAGTTTAATTTCCTCAACAGTTAAATTGTGTGTATATTGTGCTCCGTGACTGAGCCTAACCCCAAACTGCATTATAGCTGCATTATTTGTGAGCAGCGGTGTTCTAGTGGCCAGAGAAAGAGTTGGAATAAGAAGTTTGCCAGTTTGATTCTCACTGAGCCCTTGACCCCCACGAGCAGTCTCATGTGGCTGTCACAAAAGGAATTTCCCTGAGGGGATTAACAAAGTACGATTAGTTTATTAAAACAATATATTTCATGTCATTGACCAAAGCTTTTACACACCCACTTCTGCTTAGATAAATAAGCAGAGGACTATTAAAGGACTTATTTGGGTCTGGAGCACAAGGGCCATTACAACAGAATAAGAGTTGGCACGTTTTCAAAAATTCTACTCTTTCTCCGATTCTCTGTCCACTTCCTCACGTAAGGATGTTGCTACATATGTTTAGCTTTTCATTGACAATGTTGGCAATTTGTGCCATGATTCCCTTTCAGGAGAACAAGAGACGATCTCAACTGCTACCAGGAACAATGTGACGCTATTTTAAAAGACGTCAGTGCAGCTCTTGAGCAGTTGGACTCCCTCCAGAAGCAGTACCTGTTTGTCTCCAATAAAACCGGCGCCCTGCATGAAGCCTGTGAACAGCTCCTAAAAGAACAGGTGTGGTAGCACACAATCCCGACACCTGATACCTGCTTCATTCAGTATTTAGACTGAGTGCAAATACCACAACTGTTGTTACTCCTGTAAAGACCAGGATATCTTAATTGATTTTATATTTTGAATTCCTATTTCTTCCATGTATTGATCAATGACTGCTATCATTATTTAGATATAGACTCTTTGCATAATGACGATAAAAAGCATTATTAAGTGATTTTCCTACATTTCTTTTATTTTTAATATGGCGAGAGTATTTTATTATTTCACTCCGGGAAATCGATATTTTGTTTATATTCTTTGACTAAAAATAGTGAACATACAAGTGGGATAACATCAAATTAGTCACTGCGAGGAGTAGAAATACCTTTTTTTGTTTGTTATTCTGTAGTACATTAAAATATCTTATTATTGCAGCTTTAAGTGACGCTTGGTTTTGCCAGCTTTTGCAAATGTCGCGCTTGAGTTTAGTGTAGATTTGACTGTTAGGAGAACCTGAAAAACAGGGTGAGACCGAACTGTCATGTCAAATAGTTTTTAACTGCATATTTATTTTTTTTGTCTCTTCACAGTCGGAGCTGGTTGACCTGGCAGAGAGCATACAGCAGAAACTGTCATATTTTAATGAGTTGGAAAACATAAACACGGTAAGACGTATTTCCTGTCATCAACATAATCTAGCCAATTAAACACTGAATGTATGAACTGTGACATGCATGTCACTTAAATATTGAATAGACATTACCAAAGTATTTTTTTTAATACGCTCACAAAAAAGTTTTGAATGACTATTGTATTTATTGTGTAAATCTATTCTTTGAAAACATAAATAATTGTAATTAAAAGTAAACTTTTTTGTATTTGACAGATTATAAAGTGAAACCATTATATTTGCTGTCTTTGCTTAAAAAAGTACATATCTTTAGGTTCACTTCTTTGTTGTCTTTGCAGAAACTGAACTCGCCGACATTGTCTGTGAACAGTGAGGGCTTCATTCCAATGCTGTCAAAGTTAGACGACTGCATAGAATATGTTTCTTCACATGTGAGTACGATTACGCAAACATGCTTTAGTCTTTATCACTGTACATGGCGAACAGGTTGAATTTCTGGATTGCTAATATCCATTTGTTCCAATTTGAATACATCTTTTGAGGGTTTTTTTTTTTGTTTTGTTTTTTTGCATCGTGAAAATTCAAACAAACATGATAATCACCACACGTTTGTGTTTCCATTGCAATACAAGTTCTGCACTGGGGCACTGAATGGATTTTTATTGCAAGGAGAATGAAATAAAAGAGTGTAAGTGAGGCATTAAGCTACTAAGTTCTGCCAGAACGGCTCCAGTGCGAGACGGCATTTATTCTCCAAAAACTTCACTGAAGTGTTATAAACCTGTAATTGGAGTTGGGATTCCCGTCACGCAGCGTTCCAAAGTGACCCGTGGCTGCTTGGTTGTTTTGTGATCTGGTGACTCCAAAGGGCATAGTATTTGATTAATGAAATTTTATATGCTTGTTCAGAGAGCTCTCCATTTCTGTGTATGGAGCCAGAATGCAGCCAGAACTTGTTCATTTGGGAAAAAAATAAAAAAGTATCATGTTGATCACTTGGATCAGTTGTCATGTCCCCTAATTAAACAGTAAAATATAACGCTGTAACCATTCAACTTTAAGTATCGCTAAGTGATCTTCTTAGTGTAGTTTTGTAATCCTTCTTGATTTGATTCCTGTTAATATCGTCTTTTTTATTTCTACTGCAGCCTAACTTCAAGGACTATCCGGTCTATTTGGCCAAATTCAAACAATGTCTTTCCAAAGCTATGCACTTCATGAAGATCCACATCGTAAACACTTTGCAGAATCTCACAAGCCAGTTAACAAAAAGGGTAAGTACAGACGACGCACTCCTCTTACAAAGTCAACAGATGCTAAGATTGATATTTGCGTGTGTCTCTGCCAGGATCCACTGGGTTTGGCAAATGCCGACAACGCCTTCACACTGTATTATGTTAAGTTCAGAGCAGCTGCACCTAAAGTTAGAGTGAGTATACCTATTTCATTACACACCCAAAATGTATGCTACATTATTTCCCTTAATTTCCGGCAATGAAAATATTTGCTCCAATTTGCTCCCTCAGTCACTTATTGAACAGATTGAACAGCGAGCAGAAAAGATCCCTGAGTGAGTATTAACATTGATATTCGATTGAATAAAGTATTTTTTTCCCCCCACTGTTGTTGTCCTAAATAAACGAATCAATCTTTCTAATTGACACGAGCAGGTACCAGCAGCTCCTCGGTGAAATCCATCAGTGCTACCTCGACCAGAGAGAGCAGCTTCTCAATCCCTGCATCAGATCCACCATTACCGACTTGACCAACCAAAACAGCAAAGACCACTGTGCTCTGGTAAGGCTTGGCCGGTTCGAAGTGGGGAGTGCCCTTTCGGATATAGCAAGGTGACATTTGAGCTTGCAGAGAATGGACAGTGTGGGCCCTCTGGGGTATTTTCTGCACTGTTTGTTAGAGACACAAAGCTGTGCACATGATAAATGAGCATAACCTGGGATTGTGTGCAGCAGGCGTCTGGAGATTTCTCCTTGCTTTGTTCACCAGTGAATTGCTTCGCCGGAGTTGTTTGTGTACCCTTCGTCATAGCTCATCTATAAAGCTGTAAATTACTCCCGTTCCTTTTTTTTTTTTTTTTTTGCATTTGAAGTTTTTACTGACCCAAAGGTTGGCAGTAATTGATTGTGAAATATTTTTTATTCTAATGTGATACTCCAGACAAACCTGGTCCAGTTTTGGCTCCTGCTCAGACTACGTATTCTGATACTGTTGTGGCATTTTAAACACTCCGCTAATTGGCTTGATGGGGAGGCTATAATTAAAGGTCAGACTTTCAAGCAATAAAACATCATAACAGCCGCACCACCTGTCCACAGCTTTCCTGTAATGAACCTTGAAAGGTTATGCATCGTGTTAATGATTGCTGTAATAGTTAATTGGGAGAATGTGTTTACTGGTTTTGTGGTGGAGCCGAGGTATTTGCTGGCCTGGCAGCGTGCGATCCTTAACTGTGTTTTCGTACAGGTTCGCAGCGGCTGCGCATTCATGGTGCATGTGTGTCAGGATGAGCACCAGCTGTACAATGACTTCTTCACCAGACCTACACAGAAACTCGAGTGAGTAGAAGCGCGCTTCACCGACACGAGCGCGATCATTCTGCAACGCGTTGACATGTTTGTTAAAGGCGTGCCAATTTTGAAAAGACAATTAGCGGTCGTAGATGTTTTGGTTTCCGTTCTTGAAATACAAATTTATACCGCATTTTTATTGTCTTTTTAAATCCACTCCTGTTTTCTTTGTTTCAAAGTGTTTGCACGTGGGTTGAGGATCAGGAGGAGGCCCTTTCCTACCATATTTTTCCTTTTAACAATTCACAATAAATCCTGTTAGAAAGAATAAACTGGAAGGGAAACTTGTGTTTTTCATTCTATTATTGTTATTTAGAATTTATCATCAAATGATTATTTTATGTCAACACACATTTTTGAAACTAATCTATTGTGCGTGTGATGAAGACCATTTAAAAATACGATATAATGCAAAACTACAAGCATAACAGTAGCAGACGGTATAAAAAGACTTTCCAGATAACTCAAATTAAGTTGTGCTTTTTTTTTTCTTTTTTTTTATCACCAACAGTTGTCAGCAGTAATTTCCTGCCACACTTTAAAAATGTCTCACTTAAAAAATAAAAACATAAAAAAATAAATAAAAAAAAAACCCTGAAGCTTGACTGGAAAAAATTTGTATTTTAAGACTTTTAATTCACACAGGCAGTTCGGGGTTCAGTGTTTTTGCCAAAGGACACTTTGGCATTTGAGCAGGCAGAGATGGGATCAAACCTGCAACCTTCCAATTGGGAGATAACCGCTCTACTAACCGAGCCATTCCGCACCTTTTGTCTTCAACAAAGCAACTGAATTGTTTGTGTTGAATCTCTTGACAGCGAGCTCTTGGAGAAGTTGTGTTTATCGCTGTACGACGTCCTCCGGCCTCTGATCATCCACATCATCCACCTGGAAACCTTGTCTGAGCTCTGCAGCATCCTGAAGAACGAGATGCTGGAAGATCACGTCCACAACAACGGTGCGTCGTGTCGTCTGCAGTACATTTTGTTAAACTGGCGCCAAGAAACGCCTCTCAAGTTTGGGCTCGCTCTTTGTTTTTGTATCATCATTGCTTTGCAAGATTCTATTTCAGTCGAAGTTAATTAAACCCCCGTCTTTGGAATGGATTGAATGATTTAAAACACCTAAAAAAAGAAGAATGTATCTACAGAGACATAAAAGCTAATGAAATAAACCGTACCCGTTTCTGATATTGTCAGTGAGAAAATATTTCATCATTCATTATCGTGAAACTTTTATGTCTCGTTTTCTGACAGAAACTCAGAGTATGGATCGGTTCAGTCAAACATTAGGTCTTCCAAGTTGGGGAGAAAAAAAAATGTACAAGCAGAGAATTATTAGATTGGCTTTGGTGTGAGCAGTGGGATGCTTTCATGACATTTGGATATTTTTTCCATCATTACCCAACCACATGCAATCTCCCTATACATCCTGAGCGTAGTGCACAGCTCAGCTCGTGAGGCATGTATATGTAGATCGTGTTCACAGCAACCTCGAAAGCGGGGCTTTGTAGTTTTTCTGGGTATTGGCTGAACAGTAACGTGACCTCTGTGTCTTTCGCCACAGCTGCTCAGTTGGGGGCCTTTGATGCGCTGGTGAAGCAAATGCTGGAGGATGTTCAGGAGAGGCTGGTGTATAGGACCCACATTTACATCCAGACTGATATCACAGGCTACAACCCAGCTCCGGGGGATCTGGCCTATCCTGAAAAATTGGAAATGATGGAGGTAATGCTTTTGTGCTGGGAGGCATGGAGCCTATCGCCTATGCACACATCAGATTCAAACAGAGCTTTAAATAATTCATAGTTGGGTCTTTTCGCTGGTGTAGTGGTGAGAGCGTT
The DNA here is from genome assembly GCF_963422515.1 of Blennius ocellaris. Classification (NCBI taxonomy): domain Eukaryota; kingdom Metazoa; phylum Chordata; class Actinopteri; order Blenniiformes; family Blenniidae; genus Blennius; species Blennius ocellaris. The sequence goes on along the minus strand of NC_137655.1, from coordinate 17,853,169 downwards.
TGCCTCACACTTTCTCTGTATGGTTTGCATGTTATCCATCTGCTTGATTGGGTTGGGTTTGCGATTAAATGGTAGCTCCAAATTGAATGTGATTGTTGAATAAAGCAGAATGGGAGATGGACGAATAATTTATACTCACGTATGCTCTTTATGTGCGTCTTATAGTCTTTGACTTTAACCAGAACATTACTGACTCCCAGAAGCTCCTTGATAAGGACTGATGTTTTAAGCCTCCGAAGGTCTTTGGTCTACATACTGTTAAATATGCCTTTGAGTCCAGACTGATATTTCAAAGCTCCTAAATGTGTTGCATATTCTCTATTTTTATTAAAATCACTCGATAGTGCAGAGTCTGATATTTCTTCAGATATTTATAAGTCTTTTTGTCTGTTTCTTTCTCCTCAAGTTTAATTTCATTTTATGTTAAGCGTTCAAAGACCTGTAGACTTCTTCTGTAGTCAAGAAAGGGAAAAAAAAATCCACATCTAACACTGTCTATCTACAGCTGCTTAAAAAGTTTGAATGTTTTAAGTTGAATTATGCAAATTAAAGTCTTGAAGGCTTCTGGTCTTGCGAATATCCACAGATGTTTTTAACTATGCCTGTGAGTCTCAGTTTATATTAAACGGCTCTCGAACGTGTTGCACTTTCAGATGCGATGCGGAATCCGCGCGATGTTCTCGATGTACTTCAGATGTTTATCTTACGTTCCGTCTGTATACACGTTTGTTTTACGAGTTGCATTTCATGATGTTTCGTACCTCTAAGAAGCCCCTAGGCCTGCTGTTGCAACAAAAACGGTAAAAACATGACTCTACAGAATCTTAACGTTTTTCTACCAACCACCTTTTGCCTCTTGCTTGTCTGTCATCAATAGAGAATTGCTCAGAGCTTGAAGGAAGAGCAGATGAAGCAGATGTCACAGGAGTCCATGTTTTCTGATGTACAGCTTGAGGATCCCGATGGCAGAAGAAACAGCAATGCTGGTCTGTTTCCAGATCGTGACACTTGCTTTCACTTTGCCTTTCTTCCACATTTGGCGTTGCTGTCATCGGGCTGATGTCTTCTCCTCCTTTGTAAAATGAATCAATGAATACAGGCAGTGTTGAAGCATCCCGAATACCGACATCTGTCTCTCCTGCTGATCTGCACGGCATGTGGTACCCTACTGTCAGACGAACCCTGGTTTGTCTATCCAAGCTCTACAGATGTATTGACGTGAGTCTTCAATTTTTCTAACTTGCTAATTTATTGAGCCAAACATTCTTCCGGGGTTGTAGCTTTGCAACTTCACTGTTTTTGTTGATTTTTTTTTTTTTTGTGTTGTTGGTTTTTTTTTTTTAATACCAAATGTTGGTCTCTTTGTAGAGAGCGGTCTTCCAGGGTTTATCTCAAGAAGCCTTATCTGCCTGCATCCAGTCCCTGCTTAAAGCTTCTGACATCATCCTTAAAAACAAGGTTGGCACACATGGTTAAGAATAATGTGCATTCTGTATTTTTCCTCTGAACTTCACAAACTTTTCTTTTCATTGAAATGGCCAGAAAAGTAATTTTTTTTCCCCCTCGATAAATAAGATCAGTTTCTCTCGAGAATAATGGTCTTTAAGGCTACAAAATCCTTAACAAAAGGCAGCTGCTATGTCATTGAAAGTTTGTTTTAATGCGTGCTTCATTATGCTTTACTGAGTGTGCAGCAGACCTTCCTTTATTTATGGGCAGCTCTCACCTTCAAATATGCTGTCAATATCTGCGCCAACTGGCCCGTTTCAGCCGAACACGTCAAATTAACGCCGCAGCATCAATCTCCGAAGACAGATTCCACTTAGTGTCTTTTTCCAGTGTTTTAGTTGCTTGCGAAACAATAAATGTTTTCTGCTCCTCTGTTTGCCACTGTTATATGTTCATTTCCTGGCTGTGATTAATCAGTGCTTATTAATTAGAGATATTCCCTTATCTCCTCTGAGCCTGTGTTTCTTTTTTTTTTTCTTCTTTTTTTTTTAATTCTGGCATTGGTTTGGGTAGTCAGCCCTTTTGTGCTGGCAGCCCCCCAGTGTGGATTTAACAGTGTGCTTTCACTTTCTGTAGACACAAATAGATGGGCAACTTTTCCTGATCAAGCACCTGCTGATTATGCGTGAACAGATTGCCCCATTTCACACCGATTTTGCCATCAAGGAAATTTCACTGGACCTGAAAAAAACGCGAGGTAAGATAATTAAAGGTGGAGGGAACATTGGCGTTCGGCGCCATAAAGCCAGTCATTACATTTTCATGCTCATTAAGCAACTTGTGCCTATCGCACGCACCGGTGGCAACAATTAATGTGGAAATTGTAATCCAACACCATCATGTACATTAACCGGTGGCCCACGAGGGCAGATCGGCTGCGACTGTCACACTCGTCCCCAGTCAAGGACATATTGTCAGAGTATCACTAGAGGGCACTCTAATTCTACACCAGCTGAGATTTAATCTCTGCTTTGTGTTCAGATGCTGCCTTCAAAATCCTCAACCCCAAGACTGTCCCCAAATTCTTCCGATTTAACAGTCACAACGCCATACTTGAATTCCTGTTAGAGGTACTGTTTTTCGTCTTCTTTTCCACCTTTTCTACTCAACATACTATATACTTTATGTACTTTGATAGGACCCTGCCTGAGGGAAACGCCACTTGATAGTGCCAAAGCTTTTTTTTTTTTTTTTTACTCTGTGCTCTCCAGGGAACGCCAGAGATAAAGGAGCACTACATCGACTCAAAGAAGGATGTGGACCGGCACTTGAAGTTCAGCTGTGAGCAGTTTATCCAGCAGCAAACTCAGATCTTTGTGGGGAACCTTGAGGAGTTTCTCACCAAGGTAACTGTTAGAGTGAAGGCAGACTTAGCCCGAGGCTGCGACGGCTCATCGTGACCTTCAATTTTTTTGCAGCTTTTACCTTTAAAAAAAAAAAAGAACCCTGAGACCAAAAAAAATATATATTTTCTTATTCACTGATCACAGACGGTCTCGGTACTTAGCTGACAAGTGAAGATAAAACAGCTATTTTGCACCAAGGGTATCTAATTCACTTGATGGGGAGTATGTGCGTGTGGCTGTTTACAGTTTTTGTATGCTTACAATATAGTGATTCTGCTGCAACTATTCACTTGTGGGTTTTTTTTGTCTACCCATTGCACTCAGTTTTGTTTGTGTTTGGGGTTTTTTGTGTGTGTATTTATATAAAAACAACTCAAATTCAAGACGGTATTAAATTGGCTGAACCGACAGCCGAGCATCTTGTGCTTGTTTGTGTATCTCACCGTAGCTAACACAAATTAGGTCTCCTCAAACTAATGTTTTCTTCTGGCTCTCTGCACTCAGGTTGCAGCTCTCAAAACTATGGCTATCCAAGGTGGTCCCACATACAGTCTGCCTCAGCAACCTTGGGCACAGCCGGGTAAGGCTCTACTTCAGGAAACACCATGAGCATCGCACTATAATTCATCATGACCTGTAATTATTGAAAGACGGCACATCAATGTTTTTCAAGTCTTTCCTTTTTGTCTTTTTTTTTTTTTTTTTCTTCCTTTTTCCAGCAAAGATCAACGATATAGTGATGGCGACCTACCGGGTGATGAAGAGCAAGCTGCCCAGCACTTTACAGAGCATGTCCTTGTACTTAGCCAATAGAGACACAGAGTTCATCCTTTTCAAGCCTGTCCGGGTGGGTGGCAGCAGAACCAGAGTATAGCATGTACTGCATGAGTCATTTGCTTTTCAAGTCATTGTTAAAGCTCAAAGAATTCAAGATTCTTTTTCATACAAGATCCACGGAGCGTGAATAACATGATGTTGCACTCCAAGGTCTAATTTGTTTCAAATAATATAACTTGGAAGATACTCGCACATTACTAGCAAGTTGAACTGATAACATGCTGATGGCTCCTTGTATGGGGTGAAGTTGCAGGTCTGTTGCAGGTGTACTCTGCAGTGTTAACAAACCTCTTGCACTGTTGGATCACATTCATACCTCGACGTTTTATTAGAAAGCCTGTCTCCTAATTTAAAAGGGATATAAATGATAGTTCTGTGTGACTCCTGACTCTTGTTTAAATTTGGCTGGGAGATTGTGCCTTTAGCTATAAATTGCCTGTGCGATTGAACTCTTAATAGAGAAATCTTTGTGCAGCCTGTGTAGTGTTCATCAAGGTGCCAGGTGAGGCTGAATGAGAGAGGAACAAAATTCAGCGGTTGACATGGAAACAAGATAGTGAGGGGACATAGGCCAGATGGAAATGCAGTATTAATTTCCTTCCAGCACTCAGTAATAGCATGTCTTTTTCCACAGAATAACATCCAGCAGGTATTCCAAAGACTGCACACTTTGCTTCAGGAGGAATACAGTGGAGAAGACCTTCAAATCATTGCCTGTCCATCTATGGAGCAGGTATATTACTCTCTGGATGGATGAGCAGCGCCTCAAGGCACCTGGCATATTTTGAATAATACTGCAGCAGCATCCAAAATTCCAGTTCAAGTATCATTAAACATCAGATATCGGCTAAGCCACGGTGAGCGCTCATAATTTTTCACGGCTCTCTTTCAGGTCAACCTGCTGCTGTCTGTGAATAAGTAATGCTTGGTGTAGCGGTGCAATGTTGGCGAATACCCCCTGGATAGCAACATGCTGCTGCACCTCCAGCCCTGACCAGGAGAGCTGGGAGGCTGAGTGGGAGAGATGACCAGAATACCGCACACCAGCTGCACACTGGACCAGGAGAGCTGAGCTGATTGCAAAAAAGAAAAAAAAAGCTCTGCACAAGGCCAAAGATTTTTCTACAAGAGGCTCCAGCAGTATGAAAGGGTTCAGGTATTCATCTTGAAGTCGACAACCAACTGGGAGGTGGAGAGTTATTTTTTGGGTACTGAGTTGATCATTTCGTTGACAAAAAAAAAAAAGAAGTGGGTGTTTTGGAAAGCTTGTTCAATGTAGGAGAGATCCATTTTAACTGTAGTGGATTTATGATAGTTTCATCTCAACACCAAATTGTTCAGAATAAAGATGATTTGCACACCCGGGTCGGGGGGGGGGGGGGGACACAAATGGAGCTCTTCAGCTCGGTAGCCGAGTCAGGGTACTTCCAATCAGATTCCACCTTGATTATTTTGGAAGGATAATAAGAGAAAAATGCTGCAAAAAGGTTTGTTTAATATTTTAAAATGTAGCAGTCTGTAAAATGGTCAGTCGGAGCCTAATGATGCTGCAGGTGTGTCCAGGCGGGCAGGTTTTCTACGGAGCTATTATCGAAGCAAAATGATACGTGCATGCTGGCAGGGAAGTTTGTGTGTGTGTATAATGATATGAGTTTCTGTGATGCGAATGGTGAATGCAACTTAAATTTGTCTACACAGATTTTTTTATTGGGACTGTGAAAACTACTTAAGTGTGAATGTGGGTGTTTCTCTTTGTTTGTATTGTGATGGATTCATAACCTGTCCATAGTGTGAACAATCTGCTGTGATTGGTTCAACACCTTGTAAAGATACATATGTGAACCTGGATGGACAGACTGATTTTTTTTCCTCCTTTTCTTCCACAACAAATAATTCCAGGTTTTATTTGCTCTCAGTGTCGTCTGGCAGGCTCACTCTTGTTGGTGCGTCCTCTCCTTGGTTATACAGCCCTTCGTAACACTAAGTAACATTATGGAGTCGGTGATTTCAAATGGAGTCAAAACTGAGGGCAAATAATACTTTTTTATTTCCTTTTTCTACTTATGGGGATAAATAAATATGCTGATAAATATGTAAAATCAAAGCTGACTGAGAGGCCAAAGTTTAATGAAAGTGGCGATTGAGGTATTATAGACCCACAGCCATCAGCCATATTAAACACATAACTTCCACTACCCACGCATGAATCTAAAAGCACCCATGTAAAGGGAAGTTGTGTAAATTAAGTATGCAGTAAGACAAATGACAGACCTACACAAATCAAGATACAGATACACAGTTCTTCATGCACAAATCGTCTTGCTGCCTTAATAGCTCCAGTTTTCACCTTGAATCAAAATCCACAAAACTCGTCTAATCAATGTCCTTGTTAGAGGGTTGGTTTTTTTTTTATTAATTTGCAAATATGTACAAAAAGACAATGAAATCTTATGTTTTATACCTTTTTTTTTTTCTTTTATAACAATGCTGATTAAAGTGGTTTATTCTAGCAATATAATGGACTGGTGACCTTGGGCGGATTTGCTATGTTCATGATTCTTGGGTGTATTTTCTCGCGGTCGCTCACAGTAACAGAAGTAACGGGACTGTTGTAACATTTGGTGTGATCTTTGTAAGATGATGTGTACAGTTATGCTATTTATGGACATTCGAATTAAAAAAAAAAGAAGCTTATTAATGCTTCTTGGCTTTGTTTCTCAAATGCTCTGTCTTTCTATTTAAATTCAGGGAACACGATAGTTCAAGTCACTTCACACAAAGAAGAAATTGCCATTCAAGGACATCGTTGACTTTAGGGGGTCTTCTTGGCAGACAGTTTCTGTTTCACTGGCAGCTGCCGTCTTTCCATCTGTGAGATGAGTCTTTGCTGGGGCTTGACCTTCTGTGGACTGACAGTCTTTTGATAGGTGATGAGGGACTGGATGTTCTGGAGCAGGACATTGATCTCTGCACTCTTCTGCTTCAGATATCTCTGAAGCATGTCAGTTCCTGGCAGTGCGAGACCTTTGCCTTGGCTGTGACAGAATGTAAAGTAAATTACAATCAATGATTTGATCTCAAGCTCTTATCGCTGCTGTTTTAATGATTTTAAATGTATGTTAACAAAAAAAACCAAGCCCTGTTGAGTTACTTTCAGCTTTGCCAATACTTGGTGCTCCCCCCCCCCCCCCCTGATCATTATCAGTTAAACGTCACATGCTATCGGGAGTGGATGCAGATGCTGCTGTTGGAGCAAACGTATCCCTGCCCAGTCAGCTCCAGGATGTCTTCAAATCTTCTGCATCAGTGCAGTAGGAGGCTCTCTGAAGTCCAATTTCTACATATAAAGAGACGCAGCTTGTGAACAATAAACCCCTCTGGGAGTTTTTATTGTCTCATCCAGATAGTTTGTCATTTTGCTCCTTTGAGTATCTTCTCGGTAATTGAAAATTTTACCTGAAATTCCTCCTCAAAAAAATGGCTTGTTGGTCAATTATGTCCACACTGGTAAGTGAAATGTCACTAATGATTAAACACTCGTGCCAAGTGCAGCGAGTTTTGCGGTATCGGCTCGCCTGCTTATTAAACCTGCCTGAATACAAGGCTGTTGTGGTTTGTCTTCAAGGTCCACAGCAGAAGACTTTCTACTGCTTATTAATGCAGCAGCTGTAGGAAGATCTACACATACTTAATATTTGCATTTGAAATGCAAATACTGTCAACAGCCATTAGATTGGATTGCTATAGTACACTCACTTTAAAGGATGCTTCATAGTCGTGTTTCACAGGCAGTGTCATAATGCTGTGGGACTTTTTAAAGTGCATAAATAACATAAAAGATGATTTGAACGTTTAACAACACCAAGGTTAAGTGAGAAAGATCTGTGCTTTTGTACTCCTGTCTTTATTTTTTTTAGCCCCCCACCCCTTCTAAATAGGAACTTGTTGCCAGTGTGTGATTCCTATTTCAGGGAGTGAAGCTTCACTCTCGGGCACTCGGAGCAGCATCAGGGAGTCGATTGTGTGGGGTGGCACTTTCTCGTTTGTGTCTTATAATGAAGTTAAAGGTGTCATGACATGGATTAACAAAAAGGGAAGCAATGGCAAATTTAATCGGCATGAGACATCGCTCTGTGGTCGATGGTGTGTGTAACCTGCTTAAGGGGCCTGACTATCTGAAGCCCTTTTTTTTTTTTTTTTTTTTATTATTCCAAGCTGTTCAACCTGCAGTGTGTTACGGAAACGGTACCATCGCAGATTCAACAGCATTGAAATTTAATTTGAAAACACCATTTAATGGGTGGAAGCCAGGAATAGATGCGAGCAATCCTGACCTTTGATCTGTCTGCATCGACGGGTCCCCATCAGTCACAGCTTCTTTAGAGATAACCACTGCGCCCTTCGGCAAACTCTCTGATATCATCCGTTCCTTCTTACAGCCGGAAAAAAAAAAAACCACAAAGAAGAAAGAGCCGAGCATAAATGTGGAAATGCTGAAAATGTTTAAAATTCTGATTCAAGGCAAACAGGCATTCGCTATGTATTTATACTCATTATTGCTCATCTGATATGCAAGCAAGCTGCATCCTGATTATAAGAGAATCCCAGACTGGAAAGACGTTTGAATCATTATTTTTTTTTTTTTTAGAGAGAGAGAGAAACAATTTCAGATTCGCAGAGTTTACCAATTCAAAGAGGAAGTCTCAGCTTCATTCAACAGTTTTATTGTTGTTGTTTAGTTTTGTTTGTTTTGCTTTGTTTTTGTTTTGTTTTTAGAAAGGAATCAAAATCCAATTTGCTGAGAAATTTTTATGTGAGGTCTCAAAGAAATGTTGGAATATTCAGGCCACTCAAAGGAGATTGAAAGTTGAACAACGACCAAGGACACTCAGACATGTTTGCTGCTTAAATATTTAGTTAGACTGAGACGTTGGACTTTGTATGGTATAAAAAAATCCGTTTTTCTGTTCAGCCTTGAATGGTTATAAAGGAACCTAAAGCACTGCATATTGTACAGACGTATGCAAACCTTAATAAAATGACCGTCGAGAGCTTAAAACTGTTCTCAAATGCTCCGCGGCTGCACTTTGGCTGAGTGGTCCTTTCAGGTAATTGCTTCAAAGGAGACCATGGTAATGCTAACACAGTAATACCATTGTACACCGACTTAGTTTAATGTGTAATTTATGTGTCAGAATTACCGAACCCCATTTGGTCTTGCAGTGAAACATTACACCTAACCACAATGTCTCCAATGTTTATTAGTTACGAGACGAGCACGCAGCATTGCGGGAGCCCTGATTTCTATCTCACAGGGATCTCTACAGTCAGTCAGCTTAATGTTCTGATGTTTTTGTCAGACCAGCATGGTTGACTCACAAACACAACCATCTCCAAAGCCAGATGTGTCGACCCCTGTTCCTGGAGGGCCTCGGCCCTGCATGTGTCCAAACACTTCCAGCTCCAACACGCCCGACTGTAATGAGTAACCCTCTGTCAGGCTTACCGCAGGGTTTGTTGATGACACATTTATGAGACTCAGGTGTGTTGGAGCACGGAGACAGAAAACGTGCAGGACTGTGGCTCTTTGGGACCAGAATTTAGCACATCAGTCTGAAATCTGTGAAAAAAGAAAAAAAAAAAAATGTAGGCCACTTATTTTATGTCTGAAGTCCATCGTATTCAGCTTCGGGTAATGGCGGCTGGAGGCGATCGCAGCTGACGATGGTGCACCCCGGAGAGGTCTCCAGCGCATCACAGGGCAAACACAGAGAGTGTAGCCAGTTTAAAGACACAAATTCCCCTTATATGCAAGTTCTTGGACTTTCGAAGGCTTTAAAAATATTTTTCAAATTAGTTTAACTCATAATTATTTGTGATTTAACTCCGAGCTGCACACAGTGACAGTGGGAATGAGAAAAATCATGTATTTTCTTTCTTTCTTTCCTTTTTTTTTCTCCCTCTGTCCAGTCTGTTTTTGTTTACGATGTCTGTGGCTCCATATTAACTGTAGTTCTGGCAGCACACTCACTCCCTCACCTCTTCTGGGTCAGCACTGTTGGCTATCTGATCACTGGTCACTGGGGCTTTTTTTTTTTTTTCAGCTGCTGGCAGAGCTCGCAGCAAATGTTCGACACAGTCTGCAGCAGCTCCTCTGATCCACTCGAGGTTGAGATCTGAAAACGCTCTCCGAGTCTTCGCTTTTAGCATTTTTTTTCTTAATTATTTTCTCTCTCCTAAAGCAATGCGCTGTCGAAAATATGTAGCATCCAAATATTCCAGCTAACGAGCGGTTCCAAAAATAAGTCAATTTCTGACATGTTTTCAAACCAGTGATGGATAAAGATACAAGATAAATGTAAATTATATGTGTGGTCCATAAATTAATTCAAATTTATACAACAGGAGGGAAAGGTACATTTTAAAAGTGACATTTCTTCTATACCTTGTCCACATTAGTTAAAGACTTCAGTTTCTCCTTGGCAGGTTGCAGGAGTTTGGGGAGTTTCCTTACTGAGAGAATCCAACACTTCATTATCTTGGGATATTTGTAACTCAGACTTCATGTTTTTCAGAAACACTCCGAGGAGGGAAAAAACAAAGACAGTTCATAATTTATTAAATTCTTTGAGGTCTTCAACTTGTGCTTCATGAATAAATCAAAACTGTGAAACTCCATGTCTCTGGATACCGTGTCATATCATCTTTCACAAGATGAAACTTACACTGTGACAAGGATAGACAAGGCTGTGAAAACTCGAATCCACATTTCTTTGGCAGTTGGAAAATTATCTATACAACACACACAATAAAAGCTTCGTATATGCTAATTGTGTCTTTTCTCCGTTTGTCTGAGGGCTCTCTACAAAGTGCATTTCAAATATTAGTTTAATAGCACAGAAATAGTGGAGTTCAGAGAAAGCTCTCCTTCTTTGGGCATCCCAGTGAAGCTTTTATTTTGTCAAGGACGTTTCTCTGCTGTCATTCAGAGAGTCGTTTTTCTTTTACGAGCCATAGCGCCTCATTGTGAGTTTGTGTTAATGCCCCCCCTGTTGTATGAGGCTCCAAGTGCTTGTCTGTCATATGTGTTTTCTACATGTAGTTTTTTGGTTTTTCTCTTTTAATTATATTTAGTCCATGAATGGTCACTCACAACAATAATGATGGTAAATTTCTATTTAGCAGTTTTCCAGTAACAGAGAGCTTTTCAGAACTAAAAAAAAAAAGATGAGAAAAGCTGTAAAATACTCAAAACTTCAAAGACAAATAGAAGCATCAATATTTAATTTGAAACCTCAAAGTGGAATTCAACCAACATGGTATTAAAAAAGCATAAAACATAATTATCTCAGACATTTACAGTCAATCACTAAACACTTATTCTGACGACAACTTGAATCAAAAGCATAGATCGTCAGGTACAAACTGTACCGAGTCACCAAACCAGGAGGGATTCAGGCATTTCTTCTCAACTACCCTGCAGAAAGATTGTTCTACGCTGGGTAGCGTAGACCGATCAGACATGCACAGATGCAGAAACTCCACGTATATGTTGGGTGTGAGGGGAAATACCAATTCTGCAAAATATTTAATCTACTCACAAAGAAATTAAGACGTTTGTTTTTGATATATGATATCTTCACTCTAACATTTATTTTCTTGACAATGCAATCCAGTCAAAACCATGTTAAATTCCTGATGAAATGGTGCCACATTTGTAAGGAATATGTATCTGTGGGATGAGCAGCAGAGCTGATTCCATTGGGGCATTAAAAGAAATTTTTACCACCCTTGCCAAACAGCTTTTCTTTGCATTGCTATTGTCTGCTGCTTTGCGCTTCTGCTACATCCACATGCTGACAATCAAGTGCCTCATTTGTTCAATGAATACCTTGGTACATTGCCAATACTTTGCCCATAACCCCCCCCCCCAAAAAAAAAAACAAAAAACAAAAAACCAACGAGCAAAGAAAAGCTGCTTGGTTTTGGCAGAGAAGATTCAGCAAATATTTGTTTTTTTTTTCTTATGGACACTATCTGCATGTTCAGCTCTGCCACTCTTTCTACAAATACATATTCCTTACAAATGTGGCACCATTCAAAAGGTTTAAAAAAAGGCTCTTCATTCTTTGGAGATTTATTACCAAGAAACAAAAGAGAATTAATCTGCTAAAGAGGAAATTTATATATATTTTTAATTTGAGTGCATAGTTTATTATGACATAATGCTCTGTTTTCAAAAGAGGCTGTGGAGATACCCCCGTCTGCCAGTTATTTCCTTTTATTATTATTATCATTATGACCACGACCGGTGAAATGAATAATCTCTTTGCCATGGCACTGGTTAGTGGGTGGAATATGTTCAGCAGCAAGTGAACATTTTGACCTCAAAGGTCATGGTGACGTGGTTGTTGTTTACCGTTGTGATGAACTGGTATTTCTCATCTTCTGCCCCTCTTCTGTGATCCAGGTTAAAGGATGGCAGGACACAAAGACAAGTCAAATAGAAAACCGATCGCAAAGCTGATTGAGCTTAAATGAAAAAAGTGTGCACAATGGAGAGGATGCCACATTCATTTACTGTTCTAGCATAAATTATACCAGTGTTGACTCATTTATATTTATATCTGCGCCTTTATTTGTTTTGGTTTTTGTGTATGTTTGTGTTGGAATTAATTATGATATCAGATTTATGTTCACCATGATCATTTTAACAAAACCTGTAAAACAATGCAGGCAAGATTTGTTTTTGTATTGTCTTTGTTTCCCTGCATAAGTGTACGTTCTCGATGATGTTGTGACGAAAGTCTGTGTATTTGTGGCTTTTTTTTCCTGACCATATCTTTATTTATAAATGTAGGATTTAATCTGGCTCTGCTGATTTGCCCGGTGAACGGGATGTTTGCATCATCTCTGTGCTATCCTTGACTTACAAACAGAAATAGAGGTGAGCAGAGAAACCACAAATGCACAAGAGACTCTCAGGATGGTTAAATGAACGCGGCATGTTTTGCTCCTTGTGTTCCATAGCTGCAGCGTTCGTGTACTTCTTTTAGATCGACTTCCCTTCTTTTATTTGATCTCTTTTTCTCGGGTTCTCACCATGCCCATTACCACACAGCACTGTTGTGATGTGTGGTACAACACTGAGTAAACATCTCAGTAAACACTGAGATGTTTAGATTGTTTTCCATCAAGCAGCACCATCAGGGTGGTGTTTGATTGTATAACCAGAGACATCAAGAGCTTTTCTTCAGTGACAAGAAGAAGTCCTGCAGCAGGTGGTGGAACCTTCCGACGCAGTGCTTTTGGGCTACGTGAAGAGAGCGACGACACTGAGACAGCCGAAAATCAAGCTTGAAATTACACACCTATTTCACAATATGAACGAAAACATACACGCAAGTGTGGAAAATGTCTCTTTCATGAGTAATGTTTAATTTAGATATAGATTATGTTTTAATACTTTTACTATATGATGGAAAAACCCGGGCAAACACAGGGAGAATATGCAAACTGCTGATAGAAAGACCCCCGAACCTCATCACACTGTTTGGTAAGAGTACTAACCATATCATCATCAGCATCGTCATCATCATCATCATCATCATCATCATCATCATGCAAAATACACAATGTGCTTTGTAATTTTAATACATTTCCTGCTGAATGTATCCTTGTTTCTATTCTATTCTATTCTATTCTATTCTATTCTAATAATTCGATTTCACATACACAACATGGTGTAGTTGCATGCCATCTGTTGTGATCCTCTGGACACTGCAAAACCTAATGAAGCCTGCCCAGCTATAATTTAATGTAAATGTAAATTAGATTGAGTGAAAGTAAGACAAAAAGAAGCAGAATGAATCTTGCTCATGTGGGTCATGTGTTTAATAATCGGAAGTAACTGTACAAACTCTAAGAGTACAGCAGCGACATGCTGTTTTAGCTACTGTACAAGCTCAATAATTTAAAGACTTTGGAATAACAGCTAATTAACAGTCTTGCAGTTGGCCATATATAGGAACAAGAAAGTGGAAATAAATTATTCCACAAGTCTAAAGACTTGTAATAGGTCACCATCAGTGTTACCAACAGCTTTGAGCAAACTGGAGTTCCATTCAAATGTATTCCAAATAGATTTCAAATATATCATCGTGCATGAAAGAGTCTTTTGATAGAACAGGTATGCACACAGAGACAGAAACCCTGTGTGGTGTGCTTTACAATGTCTTGGTTATTATAAATAAAGGATGTTCTTACAGGGTTTATCACAGGAATACTAGAGGTTCATTTTTGATACGATGTACACGACATGACCTTTACCACTCTCAAGACTAAAACTGAAGACAAATCCAAAAAGTTCTAATCCAAAAATCCCATTGGGGGAAGCATTTTGTTGAAGAATGTGACTGGTAGATTTAATTATTTCAGAAAAATACCAATGTTTGGCAACAGGAACAGAGTTGCAGAATATTAAGCATCAATAATTCATGAAGACTCCACATCTACAGTTGTTCTATAGCTTTTGATACGACTTGTTCTCACGAAGCATATTAAAAAAAATACTGCTGTGGGTTTTACTTATGCCAAACAACGCTTCAGTTCTGGTGCCAGCTTTGTATTGTGGACCAGAATGTCCAGCTGACTGCTATGTTACAATATTCAACAGTCACACATTTAATGGCTGCTGTTATTATCATTTTATGTTTGTAGATTGCTTGTACAGATGGCAACTAGTTTCGAGTTTGGTAAAATTAGAAAAAAGCAGGGTGTTATTTGGAGATGACAGATGGGGTGTATTTATAACTTGGTGTCTGTGTGGCGGCTGCGTTTTTTTCTTTACCCTTTTCTTATTAAGGAGAAGGCACATTTTGTGCAAGTTGTGTTTTTATATCTAAATGAGCAACTTGGATTCTTTCTTAAAACGCTGCCTGTCCTTGTCAAGCGCTTGAAGGCAATCTCTTTAGTTATTTTTCAATAAAGAAAAAATAATAGGCGTTGTAAATTTAGGGAACCTTTTGTTACTTTGTATTTTGTCCTTTGTGCACACGTACTTTCACAGGTTTTGCTGTGTCTCCCTCACCCTGAAAATCTCCACATACTTTTTCTGATTAGTCCACATGAGCTTGTGGGGTGCGTGCAACTTCCCCCGAATCTTGCTCTCGTTCTTCAGCGGGTCCTGACCCGACCCCGGGGTCTCCACCCAGTTGGACGTGCCTGGTGAACCTCTAATGAGAGGTGACAGTGGGCATCCTAATCAGGCTCTGAGCTACCTGAGTACGTAGCTGCTCTCAATCTGGAGGAGTGGTTTCTCGACTTTGAGTCTCTCGATCCGTCATCATGTCGACTGAAGCCAGTCACCCTGCAGAGAAATCTCAGACTCATTCCACAGGTCATGAGTTCATGACGGCATGTGAGGGTGGGGATGGAGACTGATGAACACAGAGCTCAGTTTCTTTTTTTCCATGATAACTTTCTTCTACAGCGACTGCTTGTCTCAATCTTTGGCCAAGCTCATGATCCTTCCTCCCATCACTTGTGAATACGACCCCAACGTGCTTGACCTCCTCCACATGGGGAGGAAGAGAACCAGGGCTGGATGTGTTTCATTGCAAGCTATAGTCTTGTGACAGTGCCAAGAAGAAAATAACATTCAGAAATAGCATAGATTCCACACAATTTTAGCATTTTGTTGCTTTATAGTTGAACTGAAAGACAGCCCGTCAATACCCAGACTTAGTACTTACATACTGACAATGTCCTGTATGTATTTGACCTCCATGTAAGAGCTTGGTATCCACTAACTTTTTTCTTTCAGTTTCCTTCATGCCATCTGTGAAATGCGAGATATGTTTTCGTCCTTCATAGAAAAGTTCTCTTTGAAAATTCTTTTGCCAAGTTTCACTATGAACTGTTTTGTAACGTTAACTGAACCGGACTAAACTATTGACCAAAACATACAAATCTTTATCTATAAAGCTCCAAGTGAAGCTTTAACTCTGAATGACTCTAGACAATTGACACATAAGACAATTAATGCAGTGAACTCTTGCACTGTCATTATGTTTTCTCTCCTAATTTACACAAGCCTTTATCTTTTCGGGTGACTTCTCTTTTTCCATTTTGTTTGTTAAACTGCTGCATCGGGGTGAAGGCGCCATAATGTGGCTTAATGTTGTGCAGATTTGCAGATGCAGGTCTGCATCTGGTCGAGCAGACAGTAAATCTCCATGCTCTTTGTTCGGCTTTATCTCTCCAGGATGTCTTGTCCTTGATTTTCTTGGCTGGCAGGACAAATCAATAAAGGACCCCCCCCCCCCCATTTTTTTTTTTTTAATGGGTAATAAGCCACTGATTATCAATAAAAGTGGCAACAATTTGCTGCATTCAGTTTACATTATGACTTATATGATTCTCATGCATAAGAGAAACATTTAGTCACAGCAGGCACAATCTGTGCAGCATTGATATTTATTATCTCCATTGTTCACACAGTCAAGAGACAATGTTATCCTGATGTGGAAAATGGATGTATGAGCATTTGTGAGTGCATGTGCACAATAATGTGTGGCTGAGGGATCAAGGTGACAGGCTTGAAAAAAAAAAAAAAAGTGCATGGATGTGGATCAAAATAGAACCAATTCCAGCACCTTGTCAAATCTCCTTTCTCAGTGAAGCAGAGATCCCAACCAGGATCAGATTCAACCTTTAAATAAACCAGAGAGGTTAGTGTGATTCTGCTCGTCAAAAAGAAAACTCAGATGTCTTAAACACTTCACACTGAGGGTACAAGCGATGTCGTTTGTCAGGGTTTTGACATGTTATCACATTTATAATTGATAGAAGAGAATTGTTTTACATTTGTGGAAGGCCACTTCACTTTCAAGTTTCAGATTAGATGAGAAGATTGACATGGCACTCCTGTACGAGAGTTGTGTTAATCTTCTCATCTTATTCTCCACCACATAAGTGAATGAGCGTATTTCTCAAAATGTCATACCCTTAGTTTAAGACCTTATTTCAGTGGGGCCTTTATTTAAATTATAACTTTAATGGCATAACAATTACCATCTCATTCCACTGGGATGAGAGCATTTGGTGCAGCCTGTTTTCGTCAAAGTGCCTTTGATGCTGAGTGCTGCGTCCTTGTCCTCCAAGATTATGTAAGTGAAAGTTAGAAGCTTCTGCGGAGGATATTATAATGGCTGCTTTCCCAGAAGGATAACTTTGTCTATTAGGATCATTAACTCCGTGCAAACGCTTTTTTATCAACGAGATCAAATGTAGCCTCTCATTTGTACTTTGACCTAGTCTTTGATTGCCCACTTTGCGCACAGCTTAAAAGGATACAAAACATTACCAGCTCCATTTGGATGTGAGGTCAGAAAACATTCCCCACATTTGCAGATTATCTTAATGGCTTCCTTTAGACACTCTACAAAATAGTTAGGTTTCTTGAAAATACAATCGGCTCAGCTCTTTTTTT
Source organism: Blennius ocellaris (assembly GCF_963422515.1). NCBI lineage: Eukaryota > Metazoa > Chordata > Actinopteri > Blenniiformes > Blenniidae > Blennius > Blennius ocellaris. The sequence goes on along the minus strand of NC_137655.1, from coordinate 17,835,985 downwards.
CTGGCTTTTTTTTTTTTTTTGGAGGGGGGGGGGAAATAATGCCTTCAGAATTGAGCAATGACGTCTCTTATTCTGGCACTGACGGATGATGAAATCCCCATGATTTAAGCAAGGCCACAACAACAACAATGCCATTGCAAAAGCACGAGTATACCTTGAGCTCACCATCTGTCTGTTTTTGTTGTGGAGAAATTGCAGGCAGCCTTTTTGTTAATTATCTGAGGGGTGTGAGACTCATCATTGATTTAGAAAATCTTCTTTAACAGCTTGTTGGTGTTATGCCGGATTTCAGTACGCCTTGAACAAATAATGAAGAGTCTGCATTTATTCATATTTTTTCAGTCAGAAGTATAAGAAAGACTGGATGTCTAATATGTGTCATTATTTATTGAGACAAAGCTCAAGTTTGAATACTTAGGTTTTTATACATATACAATTTTTTTAGGTGTTCTTTGGAGTCGTGTCTATACCTACATTACGCAATGACCAAGTTAGAATCTGCATGAGTAGGAACAAAACAAAGCACAAAACCAGATGCTATTCCAATTTCCTCTAACAATTATCACAAAGAAATGGAAGCTGCTTTATTTTTACAACAAATATTTAAACTGTCTGCTGCTTATCTATCAAATACAGACATGGTCCCTGACCTTTCTACCACCCACCACCTATTAATGACACCGGACCGCCTCTCCAGTGTCCAATTTGTCCCAAAGTCACATTAAAGGAAAAGAACACACGTTCACCCTCACCAGAACACAAACACAGGACACCTCAGAATACAAGCAATTGTTCTCATATGTGCTCTGATTCCCGTAAAGAGTCTTATTACTAGTGTCTTTTGACATTTGCAAACTTGATCGTGACAAATTCTGTCACAACCCGCAGATGTCTCCTGTTGTGTTGTTGTTTTTGGGCGTGTGTGATCGTAGGCGGAGCAGACGGAGCAGGACGCACACCTGAAGCGGATGAGGAAGCCAGTATTTAAGGACCGGGATTCCAGGCACTCATCGCAAGATCGTTACGTATACTCTGCGGTACCTAGACTCTGCCCCTCGTGCTCATTGTTTTTTGAGGTTGTTTGCTTCGTGTGTGGAAGCTGCCGAGTATTCTGACCTCCGTGTGTTCTCCCGTACAGTCCCGGTGTGCGCCGCTCCGTCCTGCTCGGAAGACCCCGTCTCCGTGACGTCCGCCTCTGCTTCTCCGATCCCTCGCTACGGACTGCCGCCCCGTTGGAGCGACTCAAAATAAACTTTACTTTCAATTTACATCCCGGACTAGTTGGCGTTTGAATCCTGTTCACCACCATTCCTGACAGAACGATCTTGCCACCATGGATTCAGCCGACCCGGAAGTCCTCCAGCGCGCCATCTCCTCACACGGAAACCTCCTGTCTCAACACCAGGTATTCCTCCGGGAGATTGGGACGTCACTTACTGAACTGACCGCCCAGATGTCGCGCCTCACCAGCCGCCTGGACGGGCTTGTCGCCGATCAACAACCGCCTCGTGACGCTGCGGCTGGCGCAGCCGTAACTCCTCCCCCGCCCGCGACAGTACCGCCGACCGCCGCTAGGGAGCCCCAGATCCCCACTCCAGAACGGTACTCTGGAGAACTGGGAGGTTGTGGCCGTTTTCTCCTCCAGTGTGAACTTGTGTTTAAACAGCAGCCAGCCACCTACTCCACTGATGACTCTCGGGTTGCTTATATAATTGGGTTGCTGTCTGGTAAGGCGGCCAAGTGGGTGACTGCACTGTGGGAGCACGGGTCACCCATATGTGGATCGAGCAACCGTTTGATGGCGGAGATGAGGCAGGTGTTCGATCACCCTCTCCAGGGCAAGGAAGCAGCCCGACGACTGATGTCTCTGTCTCAGCGATCGCGGTCGGTTGCCGAGTATGCTGTGGACTTCCGGATCTACGCAGCGGAGAGTGGCTGGAATGAGCCAGCACTCCAAGGAGTGTTTCTCCAGGGGTTGTCCGATGAGGTCCACGATGAAGTGGCAGCCCGGGACGACACGGCCGACTTGGAGGAGCTCATTGCCCTAGCGATCCGGGTCGACAATCGACTCCGGTATCGGCGCAAGAGTCAGAGAACCCATCGGTCTCTACACCATCCTGGGATCCCGGCGGCCACTCCTGCTAACTCATCCCTCTTCCATCCTGCCCTTCCAGCTCCAGAGGACCCTGGGGAACCCATGCAGCTCGGACGAGCCCACCTGTCTCCCGCGGAAAGGGAACACCGGTTCAAGGCCCGTCTCTGCCTGTATTGTGGGGGGGCAGGACACCAACGAGCTACATGTCCCCATCAGCCAAAAGCCTAGGCTTATCAGGATTGGAGGTGGTCCTGATGAGCCATAATCCCAGCACCCAGCCTTCGGCTCCCTCTCGCCTTCAACTCCCAGCCTCTCTCATCAGTGAGGCCGGCAGCCTCTCACTGTACGCCCTGGTGGATTCTGGAGCAGACGACAATTTCTTGGATCAGGAGTTCGCGGTGAAGGCTGGCCTAACATTGGAACCTCTTCCTAACCCCTGGACTGTGAGTGCCCTGGATGGCAGGAGGTTGGCCCACATCACCCACCGCACCATTCCCCTTCGCCTACTGGTTTCCGGGAACCACAGTGAGGAGATTAGGTTTCTGGTGCTGTCGTCGCCTCACGTCCCGCTGATCCTGGGTCTCCCCTGGCTACAGAGACACAACCCCCATATCGACTGGAACCTGTGCACCATTTCCAGCTGGGGAACCTACTGTCACACTCACTGTCTCCAGTCTGCTCCAGGGAGCCCCCTGACACCTCCCTCCACGGGCCAGGAGCAGATCGACCTGGGTTCGGTTCCTCCTGAGTATCACCACCTAAGGGAGGTATTCAGTAAGCAGCGAGCTGCCTCCCTTCCCCCTCACCGACCATATGACTGCGCCATCAAGCTTCTTCCGGGGGCGCCCCTTCCCTCCAGCCGCTTGTATAACGTGTCCCGTCCTGAGAGAGAAGCCATGGAGAAGTACATCCACGAGTCCCTCGCCGCCGGCCTGATCCGTCCCTCATCATCTCCCGTTGGAGCCGGGTTCTTTTTTGTTTCCAAGAAGGACGGTACGTTACGGCCCTGCATTGACTATAGAGGACTGAACAATATCACAGTTAAGAATAAATACCCCTTGCCTCTAATGGACTCTGCCTTCCAGCCTCTCCATGATGCCACTGTGTTTTCCAAGCTCGACCTCCGGAATGCGTATCACCTCATTCGGATCCGCGAGGGTGACGAATGGAAGACGGCGTTTAAGACTCCCCTCGGGCATTTTGAGTACTTGGTGATGCCTTTTGGACTCACAAATGCCCCGGCAGTGTTCCAGCACCTGGTCAACGACGTGCTGCGGGACATGTTGAATCAATTTATATTTGTGTATCTGGATGACATCCTGATCTTTTCTCGCAGCCAGGAGGAGCATGTTCTCCATGTCCGCGCAGTGCTCCAGCGTCTTCTGGAGAACCGGCTGTTCGTGAAGGCAGAGAAATGTGTCTTCCATGCGACCTCTGTGAGCTTCCTGGGGTACATCATTGAACAGGGACAGGTGAGGGCGGACCCAGCCAAGGTCCAAGCCGTGGTGGACTGGCCCAGACCGACGACCCGTAAACAGTTGCAGCGGTTCCTTGGGTTTGCCAACTTCTACCGACGGTTCATTCGGAACTACAGTAAGGTCGCAACCCCACTCACTCAACTCACATCCACCTCAACCTCGTTTCAGTGGACACCGGCAGCTGAACAGGCGTTCACTACCCTCAGGCAGCTGTTCACTCAGGCCCCGGTGCTGTGCCATCCGGATCCCACTAAGCAGTTCATCGTGGAGGTTGACGCCTCGGACACTGGTGTAGGTGCGGTGTTATCCCAGCGTGCCGAGGACTCCAAGATGCATCCCTGTGCCTTCTTCTCACGGCGCCTTACCCCAGCGGAGCGGAATTACGATGTCGGTAACCGGGAGTTGTTGGCAGCAGTACTGGCTTTGGAGGAGTGGAGGCACTGGCTGGAGGGTGCTGCCCAACCATTCGTGGTGTGGACAGACCACAAGAATCTGTCGTACCTGCAGACTGCCAAGCGGCTGAACTCCCGGCAGGCACGCTGGGCGCTGTTTCTTGGGAGGTTTAATTTTACACTTACCTACCGACCAGGTTCGAGGAACACTAAGCCTGACGCCCTGTCCCGGCAGACCACCGTTGAGAGAGCTGAGGGGGAACCGGAGAACATACTCCCCTCCACCTGTATGGTCGCAGCCGCCTCCTGGGACATCGAGAATCAGGTCAGACAAGCGCACCTCGGTCACCCTGATCCGGGTAATGGTCCAGCTAACCGTCTCTTTGTTCCGGAGCCAATGAGGTCTAGGGTTCTGCAGTGGGGGCACTCGTCTAAGTTGACTTGTCATCCAGGCTCCCAGCGAACTCTGTCCTTCCTGAGGCAACGCTTCTGGTGGCCCTCCATGTCCCGGGATGTCCGGACCTTTGTGGCTGCTTGCGCCGTTTGTGCCCGAAGCAAGACATCTCGCCAACCTCCTGCAGGGCTGCTCCGTCCTTTGCCCATCCCGAGTCGACCCTGGTCCCACATTGCCGTTGACTTTGTTACCGGTCTCCCCCCTTCTGAAGCTAACACGGTAATAATGACTGTTGTGGACCGCTTCTCAAAGTCGGCGCACTTTGTCCCCCTCCCTAAATTGCCCACGGCTATGGAGACAGCGGATCGGCTGGTCAGGGATGTGTACCGGTTGCACGGGATCCCTCTGGATGTGGTGTCGGACCGAGGCCCGCAGTTCACGTCCCAGGTATGGAAGGAATTCTGTAAAGCTCTTGGAACGTCTCTCAGCCTCTCCTCAGGGTATCATCCTCAGACGAATGGTCAGACAGAGAGGGCCAACCAGGACCTGGAGACAGCACTACGGTGTGTGACGGCTCGGCATCCATCCTCCTGGAGCTCTCAGTTGCCATGGGTGGAGTATGCCCACAATTCCCTCACCTGCTCGGCCACTGGTATGTCCCCGTTCATGGTGGCCCTCGGCTACCAACCCCCCCTGTTCCCCACCCAGGAGGAGGAAGTTGCCGTGCCTTCGGTGCAGGCCCACCTTCGGCGCTGCCGCCGCGTTTGGAGGGAGGCGAGGGCCACTTTAGTTCGCTCGTCAGCGCGCAACAAGAGGCTGGCGGACCGTCGAAGGACTCCGGCCCCCTCGTATCAACCTGGACAGAAGGTATGGCTCTCCTCCCGTGACCTTCCACTCCAGGTGGAGTCCCGCAAGCTGGCGCCTCGTTTTGTCGGACCCTTTGAGATCGAGGAGATCATCAACCCGGCGGTGGTGAGGCTGAAGCTCCCAGCATCCTTAAAGATACACCCCACGTTCCATGTCTCTCTGCTGAAACCTGTCCAGTCAAGCCCTCTTAGCCCCTCCACCGAGCCCCCGCCGCCCCCCCTGCTCATTGATGACCATCCAGCGTACACAGTCCGCAAGATCTTGGATGTTCGTCGCCGGGGCAGGGGGTTCCAGTTCCTGGTGGACTGGGAGGGTTATGGTCCTGAGGAACGGTCATGGGTGCCACGGGGTCACATCCTGGATAGGAGTCTGCTGACCGACTTCTACCGGGAGCATCCGGAGAAGCCGGGTAGGACGCCAGGAGGCGTCCATTAAAGGGGGGGTACTGTCACAACCCGCAGATGTCTCCTGTTGTGTTGTTGTTTTTGGGCGTGTGTGATCGTAGGCGGAGCAGACGGAGCAGGACGCACACCTGAAGCGGATGAGGAAGCCAGTATTTAAGGACCGGGATTCCAGGCACTCATCGCAAGATCGTTACGTATACTCTGCGGTACCTAGACTCTGCCCCTCGTGCTCATTGTTTTTTGAGGTTGTTTGCTTCGTGTGTGGAAGCTGCCGAGTATTCTGACCTCCGTGTGTTCTCCCGTACAGTCCCGGTGTGCGCCGCTCCGTCCTGCTCGGAAGACCCCGTCTCCGTGACGTCCGCCTCTGCTTCTCCGATCCCTCGCTACGGACTGCCGCCCCGTTGGAGCGACTCAAAATAAACTTTACTTTCAATTTACATCCCGGACTAGTTGGCGTTTGAATCCTGTTCACCACCATTCCTGACAAAATTCACTGCAGGCAAAGTGCCTCATGTGATCTATGGTGGACCACAGGCTGGGAACTACTGGAAGACACCATCAGCTGTCACTATTATGAAAACATCTTCACATTGTGTCAGCCCCCCCCCCCCCCACCACTACCACCACCACCATTTGCTCCCCACATGCCCTCAAACGTCAATCCATTGTGTATTCTTACACTTTTCTATCTGATCCAGCAATTTGAGCTGCAGTAAATCGTCGGGTCAGACCACACAGACTTGGCTTCCACTTTCCACATGCATCACTGAGCTTTGGCCACCCATGAACCTCACTGGTTCACCACATCTCCTTCCTCGGACCACTTTTGATAGATCTTGACCTCTGCAGACAGGGAGCGCCCCACAATAAGAGCTGCAGGATTGAAGATGCTCCATAACAATTTCACATTTCTTTAAAATCACTTAAATACTAACAGACTTCTCAACTACCAGGACAAAATGTTCCCTTGCTGGATAATATAGCCCACCCACCTTAATGAAAAAGATAATCGGAATAATACACTTCACAGGTTTGTGATCATAATGCTGGGGTTGATCTGTGTCGTCCATGAAACCAGACAAATTAACAGGCAGTGCATGAGACTCACCTCCTTCCTGCAGTGTCTGTCTCATTCTCACTCATATTGAGAGTGCATGAGCCTTCACATCAGTCTTTCTATCTGACTGCCTCGGTGCCTCATTTGTGCTCTGCTCCTAAATAAGGCTCGTCATTCTTCAAGCTTCGTCGTGACAAAAGGGCTAAAACAATTTGTATTACAAAGCCCTTTTTTTTTTTTTTAATTTGCCTCGCTGCTTTGCAATGAAAGCTTGTTCACCACAGATTGAGGTGATTCTAATGCTCATAAAAAAGTTAGAACAAATATTATTAATATAATAAATTACAACAATGCAAACTTCACTGACCCTCTCAAAGTGAGTTTCGTTTCCCAGTATGGCCTCTGTGGGTGAAAAGCTAACAAAGCTCCAGGCAAATAACCCCAATGAGCAGCTTTTAGATTCAACCTTTGATACCTGCAGCAAGAAAAAATACTGAGCAACACTCACCTCTCAACCTCTGATATTATCACCTCCACCCACTGTTATTATGGTGGGAAATGGAAAAAAAAAAGCAATCACAGTCATTTCCAGGCATTGAGCAATGTTCACGCTATTTTTACAACATGTGAAGTTTGTTTTTGCTCCAGTCTGAGTCCGCGCTGCAGCAGTGGACACTAATAACATTTTTCTTCCTCCTTTAAATTTTTTTACATTTTTCCCACGTGAAATAAGCACAAAAAAACTGAACCCAGTCAATGAATGCAAATCAAATATTACAGAAGCTTCACACTTTGCAATGTGTTTTTTAGATATTAGATAATAATCAGAAATAACACTGTGCAGAAACATCCAAACAAACATTATTACCACTGATTCCTAAAATATTGTTGTTGAGCATTCATTGTGCCTTTCTAAACATCTTTTAACCTAACCAGGGAGTCTCTCAAACACTCCCATCCACCGCCCACCAGTCTGCTCCACCACAGGTGCCTGAGCTGCAGGGGTTCCGCACTCATAATGCCTTCATCTGGGTTATAAAAACATGAGGGCGTTTTTCATAGCAGCACATCTTTGACATTAATTTGTTGCAAATTGATAAACAAGATTATTCTTTTTCTTTTAACATTGATTGGGCATTAAAATACTGAACTTTTATGTTTGTACGATGGTTTTGATTGTTGTCAATCTATTATCTTCTATATTTCTTTATCAATTTCAGGGCAGCTCACACAGGACAAAAGCCATTATAAACTGGACAAGTTGCCAGTTTAATTATTCTCAAATGCATATTTTTGAACTGTAGGGGGAAACTTGAGTACCTGGAGAGATCCAACATGCAGGGAGAACATGCAAAGAAAAACCTCAAGTCAATTTATGTCACTAAGAGTGCTAACAAGTACAAAACTGTTACAATAATCTTCAGTAATTCAAGGTATCCTGCAATATCAATATTTACTAACCATGTATTTTGTGTGTGTTGTTGTCTATAGTCTGGAAAAAAATAGAAAATATTTACAAATCACAGGGAGATCTTTGGTAAAACATTCAGTGATCTCTGCTTATAATATTTTCAATATAATTACTTCAAACTGAATATTATAGGGGACACTAGATCATGTCTTATCATACAGCTGCATAGCATCAGTAGTTTAAGCTTGCAGTCAATTGTTGAATGTTTTTGCGGGTTATATGTTATATATTATCGCAGTTTGTTTATTATGCATATATTGTGACTATATAATATCCAGATCAGCTATATCTGTCAAAGAAGTGATGTAAACACTCCACAATATTTTACTGAGCTTCTGCATGAAGGTAACCATGTAACTCAAGTGTGTGAAAACTGCAGTCTATTTAAGTAAATATACTTTCTTATTTCACTTTTAAATTGTGGGCGAAACGAAGATGTGACTTCACTGCGACTGCACAGTGTCCATGTTCACCTCTGCCAGTAACAACTGGGATCTTCAATATTCTTTTGAACAGCACAGGAGAGAAATAATTAGAAATTTGACAGATGTCTAAGTCATGAGAAGCAAAAGAGGGCAGGAACAGGTGACCCATTCGCACCCAAACTGATGACACAGCTTACCTTGACAGCTGAAAGAGAGGTTCTGCTCCTCCCACACCCAATCTGTCTCTTCTCCAAAGTGATACATCTCCTATCCAACATGCAGACCTCCATGCACTCTGGTGAGACTGGAGGCGCGGAAAATAAAGAATTTCTGCCATGCTTTAATACAACACTTTTAGTCAGCTGTAGTAAATAGTTGGGTTTTTTTTTCATGACGATCTTTGTTGCGGATGTGAAACATGAAGTCATATGGATTGCTGTCAACTGTATCAAAAGTGTCAGTGCAACTATGCATACTGTAATCTTAATTGATACAAAAATTAGGACCTGTTATTGAAATGTATTAAATTTTATGAAAAAACACAGTTGCAAACAAACTGACTGGGGAGGATTAAGCGCATGCTTCTTCCTACTCATTTTCAAAGTTAAGTTTTCATTTCCATTGCATTCATTGTGCTCATTATTCAGATTTTACTTATTGTATACAAAATAAAATGACAAAATAAGACAAACAAATTGTTAAGCTGTTAACACACAAAACTGTTAAGGTGTCACCTAAAATGTTTCCTTGTCTGACTGCTTTTACTCAATGCTTCTGCTTCGCCAACAAAATCAAAACACTTCCTACTTGACTGACACTCATTTATCATAGTGAGTTTCACAGCTCCCCTGTTAATGAATATACCGACACATACAGAAACTGATCTGCTAAAAACTGCTCTGAAGTAATTCTGATATTCTGCACGTGATGAAGATTTAACCACCGCACAGTAACATGAACATAATGCAGTTGGATAAATGTGTGATCGTGTCTCAAAAGTAGAAGTAAGTCAAATATTTTTCTAAGAATCTCTGTGAAGTAGCTGTTTACTGGACAGTGAAGCTCATATTTCATACAATTATTCCATTATTTCCGTTCTCCAGATTAGACATATTACCTTTGTTTTGCTTCATCCAGTTTAGGATTTTTCTCTTTGGAGTAAACCCTTTGTTTATTAGCTTATTTTACCATCTTGGTCACAACTAAACAACTATCTTTAGCTTTAATTTATGCCAGATGAGTTACTGACGTAATACACTTAAGTTATCAGAAAGAACAAAAAAAAAAGAATTGTTCGAATAAATTCAATAAACTTTCCTGTCCTAATACTTTTCCACATCAATTGTGTATAGCATAGGCCAGTCCAATACTGTCTATTGTATTTTTGGGGGGTTCATTTGTTTGTAATGTTATATAGCAGAGAAAATGTTAATGTTATTTGATGCAGTCAATTCATTTGACTGTTACACATGGTTCTTCATTGTGTTCCTCTTCTCAAATACTCCTAACTTGACATATTGTGACTAACCACTCCTATTTGAACACAGCTCGTTGATGATCTGTTTTACCAAACAAGATGGTAGCTCAGTGCTGTGGCCCATAGTCTCAAGAGGTCATAGCTGGTCTCGTGGTCTGACGAGTCAGCGGTCGTCTAAATCACAATCATTACTGTCAAAGAAAACACAGCAAAACTACACTTTTATTTTCAAGGCTCTCGCTTCAGTTTATTGCTGAGAGTGGACTGATCTGTGAGTGCCTGGCTTCACTGTCTGTGCAAATCAAACACAATAAGCGTTTCACCTCTGTATATTTCATCTCGGTGCTGAAATAACTTAGACAAACCCCCCAAAATCAGAAAGGTATCACCCATTACAGACCAGAGACTCTCCATTATACGGACTTTTAAAAATTCAATAATCTTTAGATGTGTTTAGACATGAGACCTGCACTTGTTTTGTCCTTCCTGAAAATGCTGGAATCTCTTCACAGAGACTAAATCTATGAGAGCCAGTGAGTGCAAACTCTGTTGCACTGAATAATTCATGTCTGCAAATTATATTGTGGTCAAATGCAAATGTTCCATAGCAGTGATGTTTTTGCTGAACAACACACTCACACACACACACATTTTAGGCAGCAGAGACAATGCATATTTAAGTTTGTATGTAAAAAAACATATGCGCACTTTGACCAATACATATGACCATCATTGGACATTGTCGGTCGAACATTGCAGATGGAAATAGGATCAAGATTCAAGTATACAAAAACAAAACAAAATGCATTTTCGAATAAAGTAGCACCTTGATGGAATCTAATTCAGAAGGTTGAAAACATAATAAATAAGGAATAGTCAGTTGTGTTGAAAAATACTTTATACTAAGATTTTTCCTGCTTATAGAAAATGCTGCATTTTGATTCTATCCAGCGGTTGACCTACAAGAAAATAGAAAAGTCTTTTCACTGTCAGGTACGCAGACAATATAGCTGTAAATAGTTGTTATAGTTTTTCTCATTTCCAGCTCAGTCTTCTTAATCTGTAGCTCTTGTGGAAACATGCCAGCGCATAGGTTTCAAGGTCATTCTTCAGGATTGAGGCACAGATCTGTTCAAAGAGAGCTGGTGTAGTTGTCGGGTGTGTTATTAACAATGGGATCTTTCTCGTCATCTCACGTCTCCTGGTTCCTCCAGGCTCCTCAGGCTGTCATAAAGCTGTCGGGGGAAGAAGTCACCTTCTCCAAGGCTCTGGAGATGCGGTGGCGGGGCTTCTGCGGTAGGATGGAGACTGACTCGTGTGTTTAAGACGTGAGATGTCAGCTGAAAGAGAGTCTCCAGAGAAAACTCACTGAATGTTGTACAGTTCCATTCCTATCAGTTTCATTATTGTTCAAGTACAGCTGGAAGTGCATTAAGCTTCTGTACGTTCACAATGTCATGTGGTAGCGGTAGGTAGCTTTTCTGCTACACATTACCTTTGAAATAATTAATGAAGACTGGAAGTGTGACAGAGTGATCAAAGGTTTCGAGCTTTAAGCACATTGAAATCTCTTCACTGCAAGAGGCATTTTGCTTCATTTAGATTATGCTGGAAACTTTTATGTCAAAGCAGATAATAGCCAAATGTTGTCAAAAGAAAGGGGAAAGAAGTGTAATGTTCCACTCCTACTGAAGCCTATAAAATGATCTCACTGCATGAAAGCAGATAACACACTTCAACACTGTCTTTCCATTCAAGGGTGAGGCATCAAGGGAAGTAATTATAGTCACTACTGACAGATGGATGAGTAATGCTGACAACAATACTATAGTCTATAAAACTCTGATTTCCCCCAGTTGGTTTCAGACATTTACAGCAAGCACAACAACATCCAGTATAAAAAGTAGCTTTTTGTATTGAATCTACAGCTTATTTTTTTTAAAAGGTTTTCACATACTCAGTTTGGACAAACAACCTAAGGTAAGCTGCTGAATATACCGTATCACTGTCTTTACGCTACTGGTTGCAGTTCACACTTGTAAATTACCTGAATCCCTAACATTACCTAAATCTTTTTCTTCTTATTGCAACTTTCATTTTCTGTCTAGAGCTGGCAAATAAAGAAAAAACACATTTCATTGATTTTGGAAGAAATCCTTGAAAATGAGGACCGTGGCTCTTGTTCTGTGTTTGGGAAACCTGATTGTCACAGGATTGGCAGATGATCAGCCTTCAGAATTGTCCTCAGTGTCTGAAGTCTTTGAAACAACCTCCCTGAGTTTCATAACGCCAGGAAACCAACAAACTAACGGCTCCTTTCATCCACCTAAAGTCGCCGGACCAAAAACACCACATCTCCCCATGTGCTTGGAGTCGGCAGGAGTCAGAAACACCTTCAAAAATATAAATGTTATGGTCTCTTTAATTGTGTTTATCGTTGGAATAGTGGGGAATGCAGCCTTACTCAAAATCATATATGTAAACAAAACCATGAGAAGCGGACCAAACTTTCTCATTGCAAGCCTCGCTTTGGGGGATCTCATCCACGTTGTCATAGACATTCCAATCAACACATACAGGGTGAGTCATTTTTCCACATTATGTGCATTCAAAATGAGAAAAAAAAGTTGCACCATCATCTCATCTTGTTTTCCAGTCACTGAATTTATAAACCTTATATCTTATCTGGATTTCATTGTGTCTTTGTCCTTTTTGTTGCAGCTCATAGCAGAAGACTGGCCCTTCGGTTTACTATTATGCAAACTTGTCCCGTTCATCCAGAAAACCTCTGTTGGAATCACCGTGTTGAGCTTATGTGCTTTGAGTGTTGACAGGTAAGGAGATAAGCAGCCCCATCCCACCCCCTCCAAGAAAGTAGTGTTTAGTGGCGACTATCTGTATTTCATCAAGCAGGTAGATTTGTTCGGCATAAGCCCTTGAAATATTCTTCAGCTGAAAAAAAAAAAAAAAACATTATTCCAACACACAAATGTTCCCTGAGCCGAAACGCTTTCTCCCTGATTTTGCAGATACCGGGCTGTAGTATCCTGGAATCAAATCAAAGGCATCTGGGTTTCTATGTGGACGGCAATTGAAATAACCCTCATATGGGTTATTTCTATCCTGCTGGCTGTTCCCGAAGTTGTTGGCTTTGATATGATAACAATGGACTATAAAGAAAAGCATCTGAGAATCTGTCTGCTTCATCCCATGCAAACTACGCAGTTTATGCAGGTAATGCGATTGTGTCAGTCCTGAGCAACAGGATAAAATGAAGAGATCCACACATGTTGGAGCTGATTATCCTTTTCATTTCCAACATACAGTAGTATTTATAACTGTAGAAAAGGATTGATGTAAACAATAGCTCTGTTATTCCTCTCCACATACTTTCAGCCAAACAGATGCCTGCTTTTTTTCCCCCCTCCCTCTGCAGATGTCTCTGTAAACCTGTGTACATGTCTGTCAAATATTGTTTCATGGCCACTGTATCATGGCGTCCTCTGAATATCATGTCATTCTGCTGCTCTGACAGAGTGTGGGTTTCTGTCATGTTTGATCAACAGTTTTACAAAGCCGTAAAAGATTGGTGGCTTTTTGGCTTCTACTTCTGCATGCCGCTGGCTTGGACCGCCGTCTTTTACACGCTGATGGCCAGGAAGATGCTGAGAAATACAGAGAGCACATTAATTGACCACATCAAGCAGGTGGAGAGAAAACTCTTTGACTTCCAAGTGCACTTCATAACATTTTGTAATCCCACACATAATTAATTTTTTTTAAGCGAATTAATGATGAGCCATTATTCTTTTTCTTTATAGAGACGAGAAGTTGCAAAAACTGTCTTCTGTCTGGTGATTGTGTTTGCACTCTGCTGGTTGCCGCTTTACCTCAGCAGACTCTTGAAGTTAACCATATATGATGAGAAAGATCCTAATAGGTGCAAGCTACTGAGGTAAGATACAAGTATCGGGAACTTTATCTTTATTTTTATGGTTCATTACAAAACCAATTAACTTTGTCAAATGTATTAAAATTTTCTTCTTTCTATTTCAGTGTCTTTCTTGTCCTTGACTATTTTGGAATTAATATGGCTTCCCTGAACTCGTGCATCAACCCTATCGCATTGTACATCATCAGCAAAAGGTTCAAGAGATGCTTCAAGGTGAGACTCTCGCTCCCTTTGTGCATAGTGCTGCTCAGTGTTAGCAATTCAAGATATATGGTGAAAACACTGCGCTGCATGAGCTGTGGTGTGTCATTAGGACATATGGAGTCATGTCTGTAACATGGCCAGACTGCAGCAAGTGATAACCTGAGGGTGCAATAAGTGAAAATGGTCTGGAAAAACATCATCAGGAAGATGAAGAAAAAAAAATAAAACAGACGCTTGGCAGTCCACCAGATAGCTGGTCACTGAATCAAAGTGACGTGTTATGAGGGAAAGAAAACATCGCCTCAAGGCAATTTTCATGGGGAGAAATTTAGAAGCTTTTATTGCATTACAAGTGCAGACAGACATATCAGAAACCTGCCTTCATTTGTTTTGGCGGGCTTTAAAACTCCATAGGGCGTAATACTTCTCTCTTTTGCTGTAATAATGTTTTTTAATACAACATTTATGTCTAAATTCTCATTCTTACTATTTTTCACATCACATATCAACACAAGCCTGTTTTAAACAAATCATATATGTATTCAAAGAAAGAAAACTACAGCTTTCAATCAGTTTTGCAAATTATTCAATAATTATAATAAGTATTCCTTCATGATAACTACACACATAAACCTACTTTTTAACATGTCTTTTTCATCACTTGAAGTTAATGGGGGGAAAAGACCCCCAATATGTTCTCATCTGACCAATCTATGTGTGTGGTCCATCAGGCATGTCTGTGCAGTCGGTGTCTGCGTACTCAAGCTGTTACTCACGATGAGATGCAGTCTGTTTTGAAGTCCAAGATGCAGGATCAAGCATCAGAGCAAAGCGACAACATCAAAGCTCACAAGCAGACGTCCACACCTCCACCTGAGCAGGGGAACACCTTACTGTGTTAACAAAGCTTGAGTGCAACCGAGAACACTGTGAGACTGTCGATACTGCTTCATTAAATATGCATGGCTATCAATACAGCTACCAAAGGAGCTTGGCAACCTTGACATGCCCTCCTCATCATATAAAATACCTTCTGAGTAACATACACTGTCTTTTGTAGCGCTGTTGTCAGCTGAACATCTGCTTTGGCGTGAGCAACCTGGAGTCAGACTGTTCCGTCTATTTGCCCGCAAGGCTTGACTCACTCCCAACCATTACATCAGCTTTAACCTAGTACCTATCGTGTATCATGCATCACACTTCTCAAATCACTGTTTTGGGCACAATGTTAAACTGGCACACATCAACAGAAATCTTGTCACAGCTTACTGCCTGCATGTATATTAGTTTAACTCACTTTTCAGCACGCTGGAAAGACACTCAAGCAAAGGTGGATTCAGAATTACCATGGTAGGAGGTTTTTTTTTCTTCCTCAAAAGGTCTACTAAGTATAATTAGCACATTCATGTTTTTTTTCATCTCTGTTAAGTTTCACACACATACACATCTGAGAAGTTTATGGGATTCATCTCCATCTTGAACCTTGAGAAACATAGCAAATTGGCGCCACAAGTAGATTCTGTCTCCGCTGCTGAATGACTGATTGATGGTGGCCTATTTTTAATGCATTGTTAAATGTGTAATGCATGGAGACACTTTATAAAAGACCTGAGAGTGGGGAAGAAGGAAAACGAAGATGACAGAATGAGGTCATGAGGAGAGAAGGATGGGAGGGGTGTGTGTGTGTGTGTGTGTGTGTGTGTGTGTGTGTGTGTGTGTGTGTGTGTGTGTGTGTGTGTGTGTGTGTGCGTGTGTGAGGAGGTGGTGGTGGTGGGGGGGGGGGGGGGGGGGGGGTGCACCTTATAGGTCTTCCTGTCACAGGACAAGGCAAGCACAAATAAAGTGGCGTTCTTCCTGTATCAGTCTGCAAAACTGTTTTGATGCTGTGAGCCGCAGTGCCTATTAAAAGTTTATCCTGTGTGCGTAAACTCAACTGTTTGTCAAAAAAAATAAAATAAAATAAAAAGATGAGTTGTTGGAATAAAAGCCTGTGAATTCTTGTGATGTGTGTGACACCTTTGCAGATGGCGTGGTGCAACGAGGACATGACTCACAAAGCATTTCACACTGATCAAGCAAATCTTTCATCTTCAAGCACCTGCAATGATCATTCAACAAATATATGTATAGATTTTCTTCTTTGATTTATTTTTTTGTCTATATTTACAGGTGAGAAGTCAAATAGAAAATATTTACTGTAAAGAGAACTACAATCACTTAATATGAAAACCATAAAAAAGAAAATGCCAGTCTTGTTTTGCCTCAGTTTATTTTTTTTCCTCCTCCATCATTTCACACCCTACAGGTTTTCAAGTGTTTGTTACTCTAATAGTGCATGGCACATCAAACAGAGAGCGCAAAGGAAATTCTGTTTCCACACATCACATGAAGCCAGCAGGTTTCCATCATTATGTACCTAATCAAATAACAGGTTTCCAAATAAAACGCAAATCAAAAAAAGAAAAAAAAAAATCTGTTGAGCTTTCGAACTGGAGAAATCTTCATATTTAAAAAGCCCTGCCCTCCAAATTGGATTTTTCTTTTTGGTAATGTAAGTCATGCATCTGTGACATGACATCTTATTTCTAAGTTGCACCATGCAGACAGATTTGAGCCACACATCTCAAAATGTGTTTGTTTGTGATTAGAGATGTCAAAAAAAAATATGTTTCCGTGGAACAGAGGAACTAACATGCGTGCTTTTCAGCCCACACACTCATATTGACGGCTGTGCTCACACACTCATGCACCTCTTTCTGTTCTGACATAAGAGAAACTGTCTCGGAGGCTTTGACTGGGATTCAGCTGCTTTGGACAAGATGCAAGGGTTCAATATGCTCATGTACGCTAACGCCAATTTGTACTGTTTTTCATCTTCACATTTTCTTTTTTTTTTAATCAGTCTCTTTGGCTTCTCTTGCTTGCTCTAATTTAAAGCTTTGGGGCTGACTTTTGAACGCCAAAATTGGCTTTTTATATTTACAATTTGCATATCATTAATCTGTATTTGAACAGTTCAATGACTTATGGAAAAAGCACGGTTTGCCGCAATGCATTTTACATCAAGATGTGTCAAATACTAATTTGTCTCCAGTGCTGTCAAATGCTCAGCTCTCCCTTGTCAGCGTGAAAAAGACCAGCAGATAATCAACAAATGGCGCTGTGCTATCATGTCGCCAGCAGTAAAAGCTCAGAACAGCCAGATGACACTGACACAATCAGGCTCTGGTATTCAGAGAGGGTTGATGTCAGTGTCAACATCAGCAAGAGAGCAGGAGTCTCAGACCTTCTTTAGTAATCTCTCTGCACACACAAGGCTCAAATATGGCTCCCCACGGTGCTGCCCAGACTCCCCAGACTGTGGATTTAATTAAACAGTGTGAAATTAATTAATCAGTG
Organism: Blennius ocellaris; assembly: GCF_963422515.1. Classification (NCBI taxonomy): domain Eukaryota; kingdom Metazoa; phylum Chordata; class Actinopteri; order Blenniiformes; family Blenniidae; genus Blennius; species Blennius ocellaris. The sequence goes on along the minus strand of NC_137655.1, from coordinate 17,818,370 downwards.
AGGTGGCAGGTAAAAGGACTTCTCACTGGAACTGCTCACACAACCAAGACAGGCATTTCATGTGCTCTGACAGTTATTAATTTGCTGTATGTTTTATTATAGTGTTTCTATATAGAGATGCAGAATTTCGGGGAGATTAAAGAGCTTGGCATGGGAAAAAAGTCATGCAAATTATCAAAATAACAGCTCCCGAAAATCAAAGTGTAAACCTGTGTTTGATCTGTTCTATCAATTAATTAAAAATTTCAGTTCTGTATAATAATGCGGTGCAAATTAGATGGAAATGAGATAAAATATTCATTTAGTTATCTGGGGAATCTGCCTGCAGGGCTTTTTAGTCTTCAGTCTGGCTCAAAATGCTGTCCATATGGCAATTATGTACAGTAGTGTTGCAGGAGGATTGGTCTGATGCCTACTGGCAGAGTGGAGCCTGCCTGTGACAAACTGCTGCTAGGATCTGATGTGAGTTGAGGGAGATAATGAGGCTGTTGTAAGCCTTAAGTATAGAGCCTGCCCCCGGGGTGGCATATCTAAGCGCTCAGGCTCCCTCATTGTTGCACGTGCTGCTGAGGATTAAAAACACATTTACTTTTTTCTTCATAAACTTTGTCAGTACTTCCTGCAACTCTTTAGACAACTTCTGCTTTCATGTGGCAAGCCTCTTGACATTGCTTTGTGGAGGAGTTGCTTTTTTTTTCTTTCTTTCTTTCTTTTTTTTTTTTACAGTTGGAAGATTTGAAGTCTTGATTTGATTTCACTTTGAGCTATCTATAGCCCTTTTTAAGCACCCCACCAGAGGATGTGTACATTCTGGGGTACATCCTACAGCGACTGAAGTTTAGACAAATGCCATATTTTGATGGAGAATCTTTTTAATGTCGATCCCACTGGCATGACCCTTAAAATTAAATTCCAGTGACTGGGGTGAAACATGATGACATGGGTGACGTGGTGTGTTTTATGTGGTTGATTATACAGCATCCTCTCACAGAAGCCATGACTGCTAAAGCTGCCCCCGCCATACCCCCCCCCCCCCTGTTTTGTGTGAATCCCTTGACATCTACTGCAGGTCGGATGCCTACACCACACACACTGTCACACGTACAGTGTGTCCAAAGGAAAGCAATGGTTCAAATTCCGGCACTGTGTCCAATTTAGACCTACACCACACTACAGGTTTTCTATTTGAGTTTAACAAGGACACCATGCAACACAGTGCAATACAAGGTGGAAAAAAATAAATCCCTGCAGTGTGTGCACAGTAATTGAGTGACCCAGGAGAATCACTGTAATGATGCAGGCAGGTCTATACACATTATTTGGAGTTTTAACTTAGTGAAATGAGCAAGGCAGCCTCCCTTATACAATACAAGCAGGCATTTAATTAATAGCCAATTGAGGATTGCATCCAAAAGCAGAGACAGAGAGAGAGCGAGAGAGAGAGAGAGAGAGAGAGAGAGAGAGAGAGAGAGAGAGAGAGAGAGAGAGAGAGAGAGAGAGAGAGAGAGCCTGAGCGATTTAGGCAAGTGTATACTCCAGCCAAAGGCAGGGAAACTTCAGAGACCTGCAAATGGCAGCTAGAGTCAGACTACTGGACAGAACTGCAAGTGGTCATTCAACCATGGGATTAAAAAGCATTTAAGCCTTGTACCAGAGGCCCCCTTCATCCAGCCATGTATTTCTGACCATTCAGGGTAAAAGAAAAAACAAATGATAGGAGTCTGGGTTGTTAATGCTGGTGCAAAACTGTGGGTTACAGGTTTTTCCACAACGCCAGCATCTATAAATGTATTGCTGTGCTTTGTTGCAGAAAAAACATAATGAGTTAGTCTAAAAGGGTTTCTGTGTTCTGGTTAAGGTGCAAAATGGACTGTCACTACTGTTTATTTCATTCATGTCTGGATGTAATGGAAAACACGCAATCAAATGTAGGACATGTTGACTGGAGTGGTTCGCTTTGCACTTCTGTTCACACTTCTAATTCCTCCTGGGCAACAACAGGAAAATTTATGACAGGCTATTGACATACAGTATTTATAGGGACTTGCTGTGAGTGCATGCGCTTGATTAGGACAAATCCATGCAGGGAAATGAATGACTGGCTAAGGTTTTCAAGCGCATTGTGCTCATTTTGGTGCCAAAAGGAGGGTTGGTGAAAAAGCCTTTGATTCAGTGATCACCACAGCACCGCAGCACCCCGCCTGCCTGTGCTTGTTTTGATGGCCAATGATGAAAGCACAGGTGGATGCGAGAAAGCTTCCCTCCCTCGTCAGCCACAGTCTCCTCGTCTGTGGTTTCCTATTAGCACAGGAGTGGAGGTTTGCAGTCTGGCTGCTGGGCACAGTGGGTCAGTGCTCACAAAGCTCTGTTTGTTCCCTGGCCTGCAGGGTTCCCAGGGTAAGCTTGGCTCCAGAGGGGAAACAAACAAAAAGGCACCACTGTCTCGCACACTGAAGCTGATCTCCAGCACATTCGTCTTTTCTACTCAAAGGGGTACATTTCTCTTCTTAGGAGAGGAATGGCAAAAGGAAACAAGTTCTTTAGAAACAGGGCCTCGGGACAACAAAACTGCTGTTGTTGTGAGCTATGTATTTTTCCCAGTTTAAATGCCATTTGGAGTTGTTGCTTGTGGAGATGTGTCATTTATTTATTTATTTATTTATTTTTGTTTTGCTTTGTGGATTGTTTGGGGGTTTTTTTTGGTCTCCCTTTGTCTCGTTTAAACTTGTAGGTTTGTTTTCTGTTGCCATATCACCTTATTGTGAGAGAAACCTGAAGAAAATACAAACAGCGTGTACAACACATATAATTTCCAATGGTGTGATGTCGGTACTGATTGGAGAGACTATACAGTAGTTGTACATATCAAGGTGAACCATAGTAGGTTCAACTAGTAGAGAAACAGGTTCCTCGGTTAATTAATTATTCCAGTATATCTTTAACACACATGCATGTGGTCTGTCTGTGATTTTGAGGGATGGAAAGAAATTGTGAAAGAAAGCCTTACAGCTGCTGTCAGGTCAGACATTAACTGTTGTGCTGCAATCTGCAGTCCAAGTATAACTCCATTATTGAGGGGACTTTAAAATGGGAGCTGTGTGACACACAGCAGGATGATTTAGTTTAATGACCATGGCAGTGACAGCACTGTGATGGAAATTGGACTCCCCCTGCAAATTTACATCACTTGAGGGTACTTGGGGCTCTTTTAGCGGCTGCACTCCAGAGCACGAGCCATCAGGAGGTCCTGGATATGTCATGCTTGTCACCTTCCTTTAAGTGTATCTGCAGACGTGGGAGAGGGATTAATATTATATAGCCTACGGAAGCACAGAGGCCGTCTTATCAGCACTGCAGATGTGATAAGCACCTCTATCCCCATGAAAACCAGGAGAGAGAAAAAAAAATCTCAGAGCAAAAAGACAAGCATCTCTTTGTGTTGTTTCCCTGCACTGCTTGGAGTTTCAATGCAGCTTTAGAGGCAGAAATAGTGCAATTCCACATCTGTTGTAATTTGATGTGCCTGGATCGGCCTCTGTGAAATTGTCTTGATCGCAACATGGCTCCTTTCAATTATTTAGAAAGTTGGCATATGGCTTCAGAGATCGGAATCTGATTTGCTTTGATTTTGAGGTATTCAGAATAGCCAGTGCCACATGTCTCAATAACAGCTTTATATTAAATGAAATCTGTCTTTGTGATCATGCATTTTGGAAGCCTAACATCCACACGCATTTCTTTCCAGAAAAAAATGATATGAGAAAGTAAGAAAATAGATATAGATTTTTTTTATTTTTTTATTTTTTTTCCCCAAAAATGTCACTTTTATGGAAATATTTTTCCATCATTGCCATGACACTCATCTCACATTAGTTCACATCAATGCAGATGTCAGTGCACACAAATTGTCTTGCCCTCAAACTGATTCTGAGCTGTGAATGAAAGTTATGGCAACCATTGCTGTCACTTCAGTTATATCAGAAAAACACCCGGTGGAGCCATGGAAACAACATGTGACACAAAAACATCCACATCAAAGCCAGCATTTACTCTAATTAGAATATATTGAATCCCATTCAGTCAGAGAAGGTACATGATCTTCTGAGCTGTTGGATCCAGTCCCATACATTCCATTAAATACAGTACAGTGCATTAAGCCGAGCTACAAAAATGAATATGCTCATTTGCAAATCTGTTGCTGCAAACAAGAAAATGACATTTATGTATTCAGTTATCCATGTGTGTAAAAAAAATGGAGTGGGGCTATAAAGATGAAAGATGTGGAACATTTAGTATAAGCATTATAAATAATCATACATCACAAGCTGTTTGTCTCACTTTCAGGTGCATATTTAGTACGTAGTATATAGTATTTACTCTCTTGGAAAACAAACATCTGCGTGCAGACCTGAATTTGTGCTGAATGTTCACAGACCTCTGGGAGGGAAAACTGCAGAAAAGAGACTCTCACAAATGTGGGGTTTTTTTTTTACACAAGACCCAAAATACGTGCCACCCACCAGCGACAAGGCATAATGACTCGACAAGCTACCTGGCACCCTCTGTGGTTGTAAGGCCAAGGCCAGTAGCCTCGCAGGGGCTCGCACACTCGCTGACAGTGAGTGTAGCTGCGTTGGCACTCGGAGCAGCAGATCCCCTGGTGGTCTAACATGGTGTCAAAGGTCATGGCACCCTGCTCTCTGGCCTCTCCGCTGCGCTGCAGTTAAATGAAGAAATGTTAATTTTTGAAGGGCAATCTGTCCCCCCCCCCCCAAAAAAAGAATTAATACTCATTTGCAATTCAAATGTTTTCAAAAAACTGTATCATCATCCAAAGCATGTGGCTTCAGCTTTCAGATGAAGCATGCATTTTTATAACCAGTGGGAGTGTTCACTTCAGTTCATAATTTCATTGAGTTGAAATGGCAAATATTACCCCTGTGACCTATAATTAAACCTTCCTGTGTGACACCTTGGCAGCAGAAGCAGCAGCGGTATACACCGATAATCCAAAGTCACACTCTTACTTCTGTGAGGATACATTTTTAACCACGAAGATGTTTCTGAAATCATCTGAGATGTGTTTACAAACCGAGGAACTTCAATTGGCAATGCCACTTTGAGGCTGGCTTCGGGCTCAGAATGCGCCTCTTGATAGTTCATCTGAATTTTACTCACTCGGGAGAGGTGTAGAACAAAAACACTGTCGAATGATAATGTTGCTACTCACATGATAGGGGTTTTCAGGATTGTACGCTGACCCCGCAGACGACTGCGCCCCCTCCTCTTCCTCTGCAGCTCTGGAGGTGTCATGCACCGTGTGATTCATCGGGTCCCTCTCCTCAGCAGCTGCCTCAAACTCCTCCATGTTAAACTGCCTTGTGGCTCGCTGTGTGTCTCTCTTTTTCCTCTCCCCATCTGTTATAGCAACCACAAGAGGCAAGAGTATTGGGTCAACATCCACAAGATGCCATACATGTCCTTAGAGCTCAATCCTACATAGCTGGAGCTGTCTCTCATGTACTGAATAATTCAATTAGCAGCAGCGATATCAAGCAGTCTTGCATATTTCAGGATCATTCTTTTTTAATACAAGACTTTGTGAGTCTTTTTTGGTGTTCAGCTCTAAATGTAGTGTACGTTCGAGATGTTCAAGTGTTTCACCAACTTCCAAGACAAGGCTGTAAATTTTACAATGGTGTCAGCCTATAAGCGGGGCAATCGCAGCTGAGATGTTAATAAACCATAAAGAATGTACAGTAGTTAACACTGACTAGGCCAAGCTCTTTGATAGCAAGTCACTTGTTCTGAAGTCTGTGCAATGGAATGACATACTACATAATGGGAAGTAAGAGGTGGTGAGGACAACCTTTAGAGTACATGGGCTGGAGCCAGTAAATGGGAAGTTCTCCGCAGAGGTCCAGAATTTTGTTGCTCAGAAACCTGGTGTCCTTCAGTGGCTGCTCTTCAGCAACCCATATAAGGAGCTCATCATCGAACCTCACAGGCATTAATTCATCAGTCTGTCAAGAAAAAAACAAAAAAAAACAATGTCCTTGAATTACTCAGAAGGAAAAGGAAATTAATGCAGTAATCTCTGCTTTATTTTCGTTCCAATTTGCAATTCTGTGTGTCAAGTAGTGTGCACATACCAGGTCAAACAACGCTGTCTCCTTGCTGTGAGCTCCCATGTGAGGAAGGTTGGCTTTGATTGGGGATTTTATATAGCACTTGTCTCCTCCAAAGAAGAGGATTCCCGTTATTCCCTGCGCCGAATCACAGAGATGCCATGTTTACACTCACGGCTTTGCTACTTTGCTGAGCACACAGAAGGTCTCAGCTGAGCTACCTCAGGAAGATAGAACAAGGACAAACTCACTCACAGTTTGAAAGTCATGAATCTCCACAGCTTCTTCGGCTCCACTCCCCACTTTAAATCTCTCCAGGTTGTTGTCGGAATCAATTTCCATGGAGCCCTCTCTTACCTCCCCATTGATGTTCATACTGTAACGAACATTATAAACCTGGCGGCATTCAAAGTGGGATGTTAAAATGACTTGATTAGTCAAGTTATGTAAATTACAAAGTAGCAAACAGAACAAGAGAGACAGAAAACAAGCTTCATGATGTTTGTGTTATTTCCCCACACGGTAATTTTTCGCTGAAGAAAATCCTCTGTAGTTTTACCACACCGAGATTTTGAGTAAAACACCACAGGGGATGCTGTTGCAGACCTTGATGGGGATGTTTGCCCTGCAGGTGATCTCATTAGAACGTGAATAAACAGTACAGTGTTTCTTGAAAGATGAAGCTGCACTCCAAGATAAATGTAGTCGTTTTTGTGGGATTTAGATAGAATTAAATATGCAATTTAAATTTGAATTTGGATGGTTGTTGATAAGACATCTCAGCCATTGTTATAAATATCTCATGACAAAATGAATGCCAAACAGCTAGAGAAGTTCAAGTTTTCAACAGAGAATTTTATAATTTACTTTGAGTTTGTTTCTCACCAAACACCCCCGCCTCACTCCCTCCCCGCTTTCACTTTGAGATATTTGCTACTGTCAAGCCGCTGTAATAACCACAGAAGTCCTTTGTTGGCACTTACGTTTTTATCACTGACTTTCCACAGGTACAGAGCAGCCATGGATGCACACAACATTAACACTGCACCAACAATAAGTACCACAGCTCCAAATCTCAGGAGATGACGAAATGTGGCAGAGGTTGCTGTGCTGGAAGCACTTTGTCCCTTAAAGTTTGGGAGAAAACAAAATAACAGATGAGGCGCCTTGAACTGTGACTGGGACCAAACTAACATCCAAGTAAAGAGCAGCATTCCTGAAATGCTCGAGATTTCAAAGCTATATTTACGTGTCACGGATGTCAGTTCCATTTATGATCAAAAACCTTAATAGGGCTGTCTTACCGGAGGCCTGCAGTGTTCAAAGCAGCAAGATCCATGAGTTGTAGTCTGCAATTTCTCCATATTCTCTCCGATGATATTGCCTGCAAATTCTTCTCTGGTCACGTCTCTTTAGAGAGTCTGATTATCCACCAGAAGACTTTCTGACACTGAAGTGTGAATGACGTACAGTAGATCCAAATTACTTTGGCCAAATTCTTCATCTGAGCGTTACCTGCATGTCACGTTGCCCAGAGTGAGTTGGCCACCTTGTGATTCCAAAATAAATGAAGTCCTATAAAGCAGCCCTGACCTCAAGGGAGACTGGCTGGTGTCCAGTATTACAAACACAGAGGGTATGAGAAGCAAATCATCTGATCTTTTAGACAATGGTCACCTGAAGGTAAATATATGTGCAATTACATTTTCTATGCTGTTAGAGACTTTTCATCTATTGAATGAGACACATAGTGGTGTGGTACTAAGAAAGATATTTCGTTGGTGCAGATCCTCTTACAAGCAGAAAAAAAAAAGCAGATAGGCAGCCTCGTATCTCGGCGTCGTCATTGTTCTTCAAGTTTCTTTGGTTTTTCATATTTTCACAGTACACTACAAGACAGCACAGACGTGAAGTCCATATAATCAGAAACACATAAAGGCACACAGACAAAAACTTTTGCTTAATTAGAAATGTGTCTGTTTTGACAATGGGAGAAAAGAAGTTATGTGGCCACGGTTTCTCAGTCTTTATCCTAGCCTAAAAAGAATGAACAGTAAAAAAAAAAAAAAGAGAGATTATCATGTGCAGCGCCACTGTTGCTTAGAAACAGATTAAATCACATTTTTGTAAAATTGGTAAGTTGGCAGGCAACCAGAAAAGGTGGGGGGGATTAGCTGACCTTTGAAAAATATGTAATTGTAAAAGCATTTGATCAGCAATGCCATATTTGCATGCAAATTGAGACAGCACAGTAACAACATTGTGTGCAATGAATAGAGAAGACTTATGTTATGCTATCAATTTAGCTGTGATGCTTGGAGGACCTCATTTTATTTACAGCAGCTTATAAGCCTTTAAGGCAAATGAAATGCATTCAGTTGGCTAATTGAGGTTATTTTGTGTGCTTTATGAATGCTTCCTAAGGACAATGGGCAGGACTCTCTCTATATGATTACAGTTGCGTCATCTAAGCTCAGATTGCGATACTTTAAAACTGTCATTGAACAGCAAAACATTTTTGGCATTGAACAGTTTATTTGTGCAACAATGTGATAAAATCTACCACACACATGGCAATCTTTTATATTGATTGTTTCCCACAGTAGTAAGGCCCTTTTCAGCCTAAATGTTCATTGGTCATGCCCCTTAAATACTTCCACATGCTCTTAAAAATTCATAATAAAATTCTTTTTTACATTGAGTTGATATGAAAAATATATTATTAATGTAGAAAATCTTGCATATTACAGATAATACAATGAACAGTCTTAAATGAGCCAAAGGGACACATGACATACTACAAAACACTGCAACAATCCAACACAGAGTCAATAAAGATAAAAGTACTGTACAGTATAAAGACAAAACCCCTTGTCATGATTTTTTTTTTTTTTTTCCCTTTTAAAATGTCTTAAGAGTTTGTATATTCGGGGATGGATATTTCATCTGTCTCCTGTATTCTGGCTGGTGTCGGTGGACCAACAAGAATATAATCAAACTCCTGGTGTTGAACTTTTTCGTAAACACTCTGCAGACCGTTGGTTTTGGGTAAGTGAGCAGGGTAGTAGTTTTCTCTCCTGGTGTCCCGGGGAAGTGATGCTGTCTTGGAGAACGTTGACAGATGCGGTCCACTTGCCAAGCTTGTGTTGGGTCTGGTAGCTGAAGGGCTCCAGCATCGGTCTGAGTGTCCCAGCACTTTGCACTCACTTGTACATGCCCAGAGACCTGTGGAAAACAGCACTGCTGTGAGGATGTATTAAGAATACAGTTACTGGTTCACCGGGTTGGGGATGTTGGGTGATATAGGGTCCTGTTGAGCTCAAGGTAACATCAGTCGGTATGTACCTAGTGTATTGTAAGTTATATTGTTGTTGTTTACAGTATATGGTTTAGATTTAGTACTATAGGTAAATATAAATCAAACTGCACGAGGCACAATGAATGTGTGGTATATCCCTGCATGGATATATCCTTTAGATGTTCTCATTTAAATAATTTAGTTGTCTCTCCAAATTAATAAATTATCACTAGATTTTTTGTGACACTCACTGTTTGTTGGAGGAGACTCTTTCTTGTGCACATCTCCACTTATATCTGAATCACTGTCATTGAAGTCACTGTCCCCTTTTCCACTGTCCTTGCCACTGATGTGAGGATCTCTTGCTGAGATTGTGGTGAATGAATTGCCCTTCCATATTGTTATTGGTCTCACAGTTTCTTTCCCATATCCTGGTAGTGTCGAATAGCCCTGAAAAGATACGAAGCACATGCATGCAATTCATGAGTCAAAATGCAAACAAGAGGAACGTTAATGTGTGATAAACTACACATAATTCAAGAATTGTGCGTACCTTTAATTTATTCTCCATCACTCGGCTGCTAGACTCAAAGATGCCTGCTGTCTGCCTGCCATCCTCGCAGCCTGTCTCCGCTGTGGTGCTGCTAGCCAATGGAGGTTTCTCTGGGAATGGATGGGTTTCAAACGTTTTGCCTTTGTGGTTGGCAATCAGTGAATCGATGTGACCACTTTCCACTTTCTCCACATTTGGTGTGTCTTCTTTTTCATCAAACTCCCCCTCCCTTGTGTCTTTTTTCCGCCGGCTGCAAATAGTTGTGATGAGAATGATAGCCAGCAGGAGGAGAGAGCAGCTCCCTGCTAGGACAATAATTATGGCTATGGACATGTCCCATTCAAAAGGCTCCTCGGTGCCATCTTCAGACATTGACGGCAAACTAGGTAGAGTTCCTTCTATAAAATTGAAGTGTATAATGGCTGTGGAGGAAAGTGGTGGGGATCCATTGTCACTGACAGACACTGTGACTTTGACATTGTCTGTGATATCGTATGTCAGCTGCCTGCTCACGTGTACCTTCCCAGTGTCTTTGTTGATAGAGAAACCCATGTGCCCCCCCTCAGTGATTTTAAAGGACAGCTGTGCATTTATGCCTTCATCAGCATCTGTGGCCTTTATCTGGGTTACCACATAACCTGCAGGTGCATCTTTGGGCAGGAAAACCTCAGCAGATCCTTTGTAAAGTGGCGGCTCTATGATGGAGGGCTGGTTGTCATTCTGATCAACTATTTTTAATCTGATGACAGCTGTGCTCTGCAGCTGTGGTGACCCCCCGTCGCTTGCTTGAACATGCACGTCGAGATGCTTCATTACTTCAAAATTGAAACTTCTCAATGCATATATCGAGCCAGACACTGAATTCAAGGACACAAAGGTGTTCACCGGGGAGCCCATGATAACACTGTCCACGAGCCTATACGTGATTTTACCATTGTTGCCCAGATCTGCGTCGCTCGCCTCCACTGTGGTAATATAAGCGCCCGGGGCGTTGTTTTCCACCACTAAAACTTCATACACAGCTCTTGCAAAGTGAGGGGCGTTGTCATTCTCGTCGCTCAGTCGAATTGTGTACTGGGTGATTTTTCTCAGCGGGGGTGACCCAAAATCCTCAGCCATGACCGTCAAGTTGTATTCGCTGATCCTCTCCCTGTCGAGTGCGGCCGCTGTGACTATCATGTAGCTGTCCTCGTACGCCTGTCGGAGTTTGAAGTGATCGTGGCCGTACAATGTGCAGTGGACTTGGCTGTTCACACCAGAGTCTCTGTCCAAGGTGCTGATCAGCGCCACCAGACTGTCCTTGTCTGCCGCCTCGCTGATGTATGCAGTGCCTGTTGTGATCGAGGTCATCGGGGTGATACTGATTTCTGGGGCATTGTCATTAACGTCGGTGACGTGAATTATGATTTTACACACGGAGGGGGTCGGGTTGGCTCCCAGATCGGTCGCCTGCACGTCTAGCTCATAGGTGCTTTTGTCCTCGAAATCCACGGGGCTCCGGAGCGTCAGACGGCCTGATTTATTATCCACTTGGAAAAGTTGTCGGATCTCGTATGAAACCTGCTTTCCGAACCCGTAGACCACCTCTCCGTTCATTCCCTCATCGGCATCAACTGCGTTCAAGTCCAGTATGACTGTGCCCACCGGCGCGTCCTCTGGCAAACTGACAGAAAAACTATTCTGGTCAAAAACAGGACTGTTGTCATTAAAGTCAGTCACTCTGATCGTTATCTTTGTTGACCCCGATCTGCGTGGGTTTCCTCCGTCTGTGGCTACTAGTTCCACTGTGTATGATGACTGAGTCTCCCTGTCTAGCTCTTTCATTAGTACCAATTCCGCATATTTAACCCCATCGGCTCTCAGGAGCACATCAATAGTGAAATGACTGTTTACCGATATTTGATAGCTTTGGATGTAGTTTGACCCGACATCAGCGTCGGCAGCTGGATCCAAAGGGATACGAGATCCAACAGCTGCATTCTCTGAGATCTCCACTATAGATTCCTTGTTTGGAAACTCCGGAGAGTTGTCATTGACGTCCTTTATTTCCACCTCAACGTGAATCAATTTGTAGCGATCTTTGGAGAAATTAACCACGTCAAAAGTAATCAGACACTGTAAAGTGTGTCTGCAGATTCTCTCTCTGTCAATTCGTTCTCCTACTGTGAGTTCCCCGTCGTGTTCTCTTACCCTGATGAATGAATCGTTGAATTGTTTCATCATCCTGAAATTGGTCTTGGAGGAATGAGACAGACTCAAGGACATGTCCTTGGCCAGGTTTCCGATGACCGTACCTGGTGCGTCCTCCTCACTGGTCTGGTATCTGATAGTATTTCCTTCTGACAAAGCCCATGACGCGAATAAAAACGGATGGACTGAGAGTATAAAAATCCACCGGTGCCAATAAGTTATAAAATTGCCTCGTATCATCTTCGTGGTGATCTCCCCCTCGGTAATCAGCCTCATTGTGCGTTGAGCAGTTGAGAGCAGTTCACATCTGGAGCCGGCTCTCCATGCAGCTCGCGCTTTATGAACTGAACTGTGCCGAAAGTGAAAGTTACACTCGCTCCGCGCGCGCAGCCAGTCAGACACGCTTGTTGCCTCGCCTTCAACACAGCTCCAGATCCTGCAGTGGCGGGGTTTATACGGCTCCTCATGCTAATGAGAACAAGTGTGACCAATCCCTTGCTTTAGAATTAAAAATACCCCCTTATGAAAAAAAAAGAAGAAGAAGAAGAAGAAGCTCCGAGCGTGTTTTCTGCACATTGAAGGAAGTTGCAAAACAAAAAAAAAAGGCTGCAGAAAAGATACGCCGCTGCTTGAAGATAGTCCCCGCTCTGTTTATCACCGTATTACAGCCATTACTGAGTGATGGTTTTATTTAGCAGAGCCCCCCCCCCCCCTTTTTTTTTTTCTTTTGATGTTTAGTGTATTGTCTGCTGAGCTTGCCTGTCTGTGCGCGAGGAGGAGTGTGTTTGCGCGCAAGTGTACACTGGTGCGTGCGTGCGCTGCGCGGGACCACCTCATTGTTTCAGCGAGCTGAGGCACGGTTTTCTGGAGGGCTCACTTAACTTGCAAACAGCTTAATTATCCGGAGACAAATCCGTGCAAAACACATCTCTCGTCTGAAGGAGGAAACGACACTGATCCCCCACGAAGTGACAGCACGAATTGTTTGTGTTTGTGGTTTCTACGCTTTGAAATATGAAAACGGTGTTCGCACAGCGACTTGTCCGGCGCGTGCACTTCTTTCCCTTCATTCCATTGCGACTCTCTGAATAAACTCAATACAGCTGATAGTAGACCAGTCACCCAAAAGGTCTTTTATTTCACTTGTTCTCTGTGAATTGACAATTTACAGGGGCGGATTTGGAGCTTTTTTTCTCTGGGGTGGGGTGTGGGGGGGTCGAAGTGGGTACCAAGAGTTAAACTTGGGGGGGATAATAAATTAATAAAAAAAAACAAACAAACAAACTACAACTGAATCCTGCTAGTTAGTTTAAATGAACGTTGTAATTGTTCAGTAGAACGTGACTTGTCCTAAAGTCTGTCCTGTGTCTGCGTCCTGAACACCGCCCCCCTCCCCCCAACACACACACACACACACACACACACACACACACACACACACACACACACACACACACACACACACACACACACACACACACACACACACACACACACACACACACACACACACACACACACACACAGTTACAATAAAGACAAAAATAAAAACTCCAGCTGAAGCAGACTAGATAGGACTGCAGAAATGGCGAAAACAAACCCAGAACTGAAATGGATGAAACAGTTAAATTTGCTGAAGATTGCAAAAAAAGGTATACAACAGGTCTTTACTGTTCATACATTGTTTTCTTAAATTTACGTCTGAGACTCCAGACATACAAATAAAATACCATTGTTATCTATGTAGCAAAACTATATGTTTGCCATTATGAGCTGAGTTGTCCTTGTTTTAAAGGTTGAATATATTTTGAGGCTCAAGACAAACTTCATTCAAGAGGAACGTGGCAACAATGGCTCTTTTGGCAATGAAGGTTGGAAACCCTGAAATGGTTCCATCATGTTGTCATTGATAGACCAATGTCAGATGGGTCTGAACCCCGCCCCCTCCGCCCTTGTTAACTGCCTACCTTGCCTACACAGTTAGAATGCTTTTTCTCATTTCTTGATGTTTCCCATTATTATGGCCGGCGCACCATAGATGTTAACTACTGTCGAGATTGGTTGGCAAGAAAAGCAAAACCTCTTTTGTGCTAATTAGAGTATTATTAATTCAAAATCTTGCAAGTCTTCATATGTGTGTATCTATCATACACACATTTTACCATTTCTCCAATACACTAGCGATGAATTCAGTAATAAAAATGTATGTGTTAATAATTAATAGCTTTGCCCTCTACTTGCTTATTTTTATCATGATCTTTTCTCAGTGGGGAAAAAAAACCTGCTGGGGAAAAGCTTTCCTCCGATGTTCTGATTTATCCTGGTTCTGCCACCCTCCTGTAGTGCTCTGGTGTCCAACAAGAAGGGTCTGTTATACACTTTTAGAACCACCCTTTCTTTCTTCAGCAAACTTCTGTTGGCTATAGATTAATTGTTGGTCGTGTTCTACATAATATTAGGTTTGATATATCCCCTTGGTTATATTATTCCCTTTTACATTTGGTTCTTCATTGCAGTGAGCTATTCAACTCAATCCGAAGTCGTTTATGAGGAGCAAAAACAAGCATAACCGCATTTTTGCAATCATCACATTTGTAAAATTTCTTTTAGAGTAGAAACATATAAAAAGTTCAGTCCTGTAATCTCAAGTTAGATGAGGGTTTTTGTTCCTTTTAATAACACAGCTGGATGGAAACTTTGCACATGTTTGACCAAAACTAAAACCATTGAATGGTGCACAAAGAGGCCAGACAGATTATCAAGAGAAGCGGTGCCGCCGGTGCCCGCTTTGGAGCTGAACACAAAATAAGAGAGTAATTTACATCCTCCTTGTCATTTACTCTGTAGGAATCAAACCTCCCCTTGCTGCTTGTTTATCACCAAGACCAATATCAAGTTCATATTATATCGCACAAAGTAAAATGTTCAAATAGAAATGTAATAGTACTGTCTTCAAAAAACAGTGACCCCAGTCAGTGAGTCTGTTAATTAAATCCAATGCCTATCACTGACTGGGGCCTTGAATGTAAGTATTTTATTCTATGTATGATACATAGAATAAAATACCTTCATTCAAGGCTAGTGACAAAGAAGAAAGAATCGTGAAACCACTCAACAATATTTTCTGTAAACCAATTTAGGTACGAAGTAGGGCTTTTTCTGTTGAATAATATTCTTACTGGACACATAAATTGTATCATCATGATGTGTTGTTAAAAGACGCTAACCAGATTACGTTGTGAGAATTGTTCTGCAGTATGAGTGCATTATACTGTATATTTGAAATACTATTCAAATACATTAACTGAGTAAATTCGTACTCCTGACTCAGTATGATACTATAATGGATGAGCTGTTTTTAATACATATAATACAAAAAAGGAGTTAGATATGGTTGAATAAAACAAAAACCTTTATCCACAACACATACTTTTACATAATATTGGTGTGTTTGCTGTTCATATTTCTGGTTGCAGCTCTTAATCTGATCTGTGGAAATCCTAATGCTACAGTACATTTTGTAGAATAAGATGCTCCAACAATATGGCAACCATTTGGAGATGGATCGTTATGTCCTCTGCACGACTCTGCACAAGGTCTATTAAGAGTGTATTTTTCAGTGCGGAAAAACTTGACTCTCTTGCACAGATCATTCATCCTGACCCTTTCCTGCACCCTTGGGGGGTGAATATGGAAAGTCAACAGCAAGACAGAGCTTATCGCTCAGCATCAGTGTCTGACCTCACTGATAACTGTGTGGCTGAATAGGAGCGAGCCTCTCTGTCCACTGTCTTGTGAAAAGTCTTCCCAGAAGAGCAGAGGGAGATAAAATCAGCATATTAATGCTCCTGGTTTTCTTCAAGAATCACCTACTGATGAAATGTTCATTTGCTTTATGCAGAAGCTGAATACAATACAATGATGCTACAATCTAAAGCATCAGAGTTAAACTATCTAAATATAATATATTTAAATCTAAATCTCAACAAAACAGTAAAATACGTTCACCCTTCTTCTATACAACTTAGTCCAATTCAGGTCCATGGTTCAGGTTCAGGAGCAAATCAAGAAGGTGTGTGTGGAGTTTGCACGTTCTCCCTGTGCGTGTACCTCTGGGTACTCCGGCTTCCACGGTTGCAAAAACACACACGAGGTTAATTGGGGACCCTAGGTTGTGTGGTTATCCGTCTCTTTGTGTTTGCACTTTAATGGACTGGTGACCTCCTCACACTGCACCCTGCCCGAGGCCATAGTAAGCTGGGATAGGCTCTCGTGACCCAGAACAGAATATAAATGATATAGTAAAAGGATAGATAGACTGGAGGAAACTGGAATACCTTGGGAAGGAGCACCGGAGCACATGTAAACGCCATATAGAAAGACTATTAAAAAAAACCCCACCTGAATTCAAACCAGTGGCAACCACTACACTACTGTGGATATCGCTCAATTACATGCACTTTCACTAATAATAAATTATGACTGCACTGAAGGACTGTTGTGTCTGAGATCGCAGTCATAGCTCACCTAATTTCCAGGCGGTCTTAATTCTAGATGTTGATATGAATCTGTAAAATAATAAGTAAAAACAGAAATTAATCAGTTGTTTAATCAAAAGGTCTGTTTTCCATCAAATGTGTGTTTATCTATTGCTTTGTGGGTGTTCTGTCACATAAACCTGGAGCCCATTTGATTGCAGTTTTACAGCATCGTTATGTTGTGTCATCACTGCTAAAGTGTATATATATATATACATTCTAGAGAATTATTGAGAAACACAGCAAGTATACAGTTGTATTAGCCGGCATCTGGACCGAAGTCTCTTCACTATTCATCTCTGACTATTTACTTTTAACTTCCGTGTTCATTACGATTCATTAGTCAGCCACAGAGTCCACAGTTCGCTGCAGTCGAAGCACTTACAATAATCTGAAACAATAACACTAACAATAGCAATAATGATGTGAGACACTGTGAAGAGCCCACAGAGACTAGTTGCGGCTGCATTAAACAACAAAGGTAGGAGAGCAGTTTTATAGCTCAAGCTATCGAGCGCTGTGAGAGCAGCTGTGACCGAATGTGGTTGTTGCTGAAAGAAGACGTTATCATATTAAGGAAAAAAAATGTTTCGATAACACTTTGGTGTAGGATAATATATTATAATTTCTGTGTATACAGACAGTAATTGATTTTTCTAATCCTTTAATCAGATTCACACCAAGGCTGCCAGCGATCTTTGAAGCACAAGTCGTTTGTCAAATTCATCTGCTCAGATAGAATCATACATACGGTCTTCAGTGACTTCAAATGTGCTATTTGAATATACTTAATGCATTTTCCATGAGATGGGCTGCAATTAGTTCATACGGTGTGCGAGAGTGCATCATTTCAAGAGGAGCTCCATACAATAAAATGCAGCATTTGAAACCCAAATGTAAATTCCCAGTACAGTCAGTCAAAGGTAATAATAAATGTATAAGTATTTTTATCATTGGGTTAGTTTTCCATCAATATTCAGTGTCCTCATCCAGACTTGGGTCTATAGAAAAGAGTCATTTTTCTGATGGCAACAACTTTATCTTAAGCTCCACATGACCAGTGTTTTTCGATTAATAAGGTATTAAGTGGATGTGTATAACAATGTGTTTTTCTCAGCTTATTATCACTTCCTTTCACTGGTGTCATCTCTGGATAGCAAGTGGCAAATGGGATGAGTCAGAGTGTGAACTGGTGAACAGTGTAAAACAATAAGCATTAAAAAAAAAAAAAAGCCAAATTATACTTTCAGGGGTTAAGAGTAAAATGAAATTGGGGAAAAAATACTCGTTCATTACTCGTTCACAAGTCTTTCACAAAACTTTAGACAAATTTACTCTTAAATTTATGAAAGATTATTCCGTAGGATAAATAATAATCCTTTGATACATAAATAATAATTTATTTCATGACGGAAATAGCATATATGTGATTCATCCCCCAAACATATTTGATTAAAACAATCTTGAGCTGTGCTCATTGCAATGTTTGCATCACTGTAAGATTCACTATAGTTCTATTCTCTTGATTGATTCTGCCATATTTGCATTCATAATTCACTGATATTAAGAGGATTTAGATTCTCATCCCAACAAGTGCGGTGTTTTCATTTTCCCATGCAAGCATAAAGCAGAATATATGAACCCCGTAATAAAGAAATGAACACACTCACTGCACGTTATTGTGACTACACCTTGCTCTTTACAACATCTGTATTTTGGACATGGTGAGCCTTTAGGTTTCAGATTCAAAAATTTGTTTCGAAGTCTCGGGTGAATTTTTGTGCCAATGACTCAAACAAATAAAGCTTGCTTATGCATCAGTGCTGCACAGTTCCGTCAAATGCCTTTTTTTGGAGTTTGATATGTGGATTATACTTCTTTCTGCTCAGCAGATGTGCAGTTTTGTCAGAAAGTTTTCGTATCTTGTCTTTACTTCCGCAGTTCCCCATAACTGGTGTTTTTTTTTTTTTTTTATGACATTTTGGACAGAGGTAATTGCTGGCTGGAAGAACTTTGAAAGCTTTCTGGTGCTTTCTCCCACTTTCTAGCTCCTGTAGGTAACAATTTTCATGATTTCAGATCCTCACATCCTCAGTATATGGGGTCGGCAGTAGACTGAGGATCGGAGGTATTACTGTTATCGACGCATGCACACACATACACGTACACTTGCAAGTTCAAAATTATCCATGGACTTCATGGGAAGCAAATGTACACTGCAGAATATAAGACTTATTAAACTCACCCTTATTATCTTTTATACCATGCTGAATTTCAGGGTCTGAAATTAGTATAAAAGCCCTGAAGTGTTTCATATACTAGGTTTTGACCTAGTCTTTTACATGCATGAAATAGAACATTTCAGAGCATTAGCTTAACATTGGAAGACAGGGAAATTTCTTAATGCAGCTGAAGGAGTTGAATTTGCATTGTTTCCCCTAAAAGATCAGCTGAATATGTAATTTTGTCCTTAACTGTTAATTCTTAAAAATCTGGTCCTGATAGAGTCATTAATGGCAAATGCATTGCAGAAAGGATGGCAAATATATCATTTTTAAGGAGCAACAATACATTTGTTAAAGTGAGAGTTGCCTGGATGAAAAAAAAAATGATGAAAAAATAATAACACCACAAAGTGCTTTTAATGCAGCAAAGGAAAGATTGAGGAAACAATTGTGAGTTGCTCATTGAACAAGCTGATAAGCAGTTGTTAGAGCTACATGTTAAGCTGGCTTATTTTCATTTTAATGAGACCGGAGGTGATTGTAGAATCAGTGTGGGCGAGTTTTGTTGGATTACATTAAACCAGGTCAAATGGTTGTTGTGATAGATGGATTATTACACTACAATATGCCATCAGTTTGAACTGGGACACGGAGGAGTTTATGTGAATTCATGGCAACTAAATGGTTGTTTGTGATTGACAAAAAGGTCATTTAGCAGATGGCAGCTCTGAATGCAGTGTGTGTTTTTCAGTTTGTTGTAGTATCGTTAACATATTACATTTAATTGTATTGCTTTGTGATTGGAAAACATACTAAACAGTCTTAATTTTTTTTCTCCACTAATGGATATTCTGCTCATTATGATCTGTCAAAGGTTGAAGCTGCGTGGCAATCGGAGTTTCTCCTCTCCAGCTACATGATAATAACCCAGACAGCAGAATGTAATTCTATATTTTAATACATGAGCTCAAGGTCACAGCTCCAGTGGGACTTTACAGAGCAATCAAATGCTCTGAATTCAAGCAACATTTTTGTATTAATATTTGATTCTCACATCTTTCTGCAGATGGCAATTTATAACTGTTTTCATTCACAGTAACAGCAATCAAATGTCAGAATCATCAATCCCAACACATGTCTGCATGATGCTGATTGGAAAAAAACGTGATAGCGATTTTATGATTAATATATAATTATGTGGAGTGTAGCTATTTCCCTGAAAGTTACTAGCAAATTATTCCCTGCCTCAAACAGATTCTCCTACAGAGTGCAGGAAGCAAGTGGCAAACGAAAATTTATGAGGAAAAAAAAAACTGTTGCAGGGAAAGATATTTCAAATTTACTGTTGGCCCACAGACACAATTCCATATTTAATGGGATTGTAAATGCATTCAGTTTCAAGGGATGCCTTTGCATTTTAAGTTCTCTAATCACTCTGGTCCATAATGTGCCTGAAGAAATGCCATGATAGTCGGCATTTGTGGAAGGCACTTAGCTTCGCATTCTTTTACAAAGATTAGAAATCACAGGCAAATTACAGTGTGGTGGAGCTCGGCTCGGCTGAATATTGCTCTAGTGGGAGATTGCTTTCTTCAATATTCTGTGTCTTTGAGATGCCTGGCTCCCATATCTCTCAGTATATAAATAGGTCTTTTTCCAAGTTTTTCCTGTTGAAAGAATAGTTTGACATTTTGGATAATACGCTAATATTTCTTGCCAAGAAACAGATCAAACGATGCCACTGTTCAAAATCTACATTGGTTGGTCAGTGTAATAAAGAACAAAACAACATGCCAGAGCCTGACCGAAAAAATCCACCAAAGGGGCCCATAAAAAAGAAATTCTTGACACTATATGTGGGTTTCATACTCTGTACACAACTATTTTTCTTCCTCAACATGAGTCAAAGTACAAGAAGTCACTGCAACCTGTACCATAGACTTCCCTCATTTCAAACGCCAGATGCACTTCCTGCTGAAACTGGGATCCGACCCCATTTATCCCACTCTCAAGGTCTTAACCCACCAGAGTTGATTTGCTTGCAACAATCTTTATTTTGTCCTCCTTTCATTAGTTATTTGATTTGATTTCAGTATGTGCAGATTTAACAATCCAGTTATTAGCTCATGTTGATAGCACATTTAAATGCAGTGGAAGCTGACCAGACTGATGAGACACATAAATAACTGGTAATTATGTTGCTCACATAATTTTCACAAATGAATATAAAGCCTGAAGGTTTGTAATTTGTTTTAGTTTCCACTTGTCAGCTAACAGCTATAGTCAGTTGCTGTAAGTTGGATGGATGGATGGATGTATTGATGGATAGATTGATGGATGGATGGATGGATGGATGGATGGATGGATGGATGGATGGATGGACATGATAGTTGAGTTCAATGTCCTTAACAATCTTGATTTTCCTCAAAAAGTAAACGAGCACCTGAAAAACATGTAATAAAGGCTTAAAATGTGAACAGCTTTTTGTAGGCTAATATAGCACACAGCCATGCTTTCTTTTTTAATTTAGTTATTTTTTTATTTAGTTTGACTTAGACTGGGAATGATTTTATTCTCCCTCACAGAGATAACATGATAATGAGGTCACACTCTCTTCCTATTTAACTGTCTCCTTTGTTTTTCTGGTGGTAATCACATATGTTGACCTGGTCAATATAATTGCTCCATTGTAATACCAGAAGTGACACACTTCACAGGGGTTTAACCTTCACTTGAAAGTGGTGTTAAAGTGCTCTATGAAGCGAGGTTATTTGAGTCAACACTAATTTTCGATACAAGTCTTTGAAGTCGGTTCTTTTTCCACACAGAGGGATGGATCAGGACATTAAAATATGTGGTTCATGAGGAGGGAAAAAAAAAAGAATTTTGCACACCACATATGAGCAGCACTATGGATCGTATTAGCTTATTATGGGCTGTTCAAATGCTTTCTTCAAAAACATGCTTTTAAATGCAGGCTGTGAAATCTCAAATGGCCGTCGATCCCACAGGCAACATCACATTTTTTTGTTCTGTAGATGCTCTCTGCTGATTAATTCAAACATCAAAATAAAACTCTGGTGTTTTCATATGCAAGAATAAAGGCTCCAACGTCACATGGGGGTTTCAAACCCCACTGGAAGTCTTAAACTCAGAAAGAAGCCAGTGTTATGTTTTATTGATTCTTCTCCTGGAGTTTGGAGACAATAAGGCGAGTGAATATTTCATTTCTCGCTTTATGTTTGGACTGAGAGCTGTATCCCAGTGTTCAAGGTGTCTCTCCAGACATGTCCCATCGCAGATATAAACAAAGTTATTAGATGAGCAAGACATGATTCAGAGGGAAATTCAATACTGGGAGCTTTGGAGGAGCCCACTGACAGTACGTTCTGGCAATTCAGACTGTCATGCTTCATTGTTCTTTGGGGAAGATGGGTGTTGTTTGACTTTGAATGTTACCAGAGAGCTTATGGACTCACTGGTGGTGTGTCTTGTTTTGCAGTATTGTGCATTTATATGAGAATTTATGTTGTGGAATGAGGTGGTGCACTATGGGTTTTGCATATTGAAGATGGATCAACTTAAATATGTAGAGTAAAGTGCAAACCATTGTAGAAATGTAGGTCATCGTTGCCAGCCAGTGAGATTTGCTCTCTTTGTGTGTATGTTTTAAGAGGCAGAGGCGTTACGCATGTGTGTGCACATATGGCAAAGGGGGGTCATATCTGTAATGCAACAAGACCATCATGTTTCATACAATGCAGATGGAGCGAGGAGCTTCCAACATTTAGTGTTTTCTTGCCACAAGCATTAATATGGCTGTATTTCCTCATGCGATTTTGCTGGAAGCAACACGGTGTTTGGGGCATGTGCTTCACAGTGCTGGATGAGGTATAATTATGTAAATTGCATTCAAAGGAATCAGCAATAGCTCATGTGGAATGGATGTGTCAACAAGGTGTCCACATTCACTGTGAGAATTTGCTAATTAAACTTGACACCGTTTCTCTCTCAACACATGGGCACTGTGAGACACGGTGGGATTAAAAAAATACCGTGGTGCATATTGTATTGCTGACAGAAATATAATCTTCCTTTGAAAAAAAAAAATGCTTTCATTTTGCTACTTGGAGTGTAAAAAATGTGCCCCCCGAGTTCACTACAGGACCATTAAACTTTGTACATGTTGTTGACATGTGTGTAATGAAAGTGCCTAAACTTCAAACGGCTCGTCCTTGCAGCATCGCGTCTGATGCCCTTCTACACAAAAATGGATGATTTATTACACTGGTTATTTGTCTGCCCTGCTAAATGTTTGAATTTATTTGACAGCAAGTGTGTATAAACTGCTTTGCCTGAATGTCTGAAAGGCACTGTACCTGAAAAGCAAAGATTAATCCAGTCCATCAGGAAACAGAACCCCCCCTCCTCCCATTTTCTGTGTGCTCTCCCCCTCCCGCCCTCACCAGCCTTATCTGTTGTGAAGTTATCAGCATTGAGCACAAGACTGAACGGAATAGCCGGGGTACTGTCTCCTCAGCTTCGGCTGTAGTCAAGGCACGTGACGTGTGAGAAGCACTGAGACAATTAATGAAGGAGAGACAAAGTGTTTAGAGAGCTTGTGAATGACATTTGAGTGCTGGCAAGGAGTGAAAAAAAGCAGTTTTGAAGTTTTTTTTTTTCATCTAGTGCCTCCTCCTTATGCATTTGCCAAAGATGAATTGGCTTTTCAGATTTAAGAAAGTGCATGGCTGAAATACAAAGAGAGGCTCATCTATCAGCCCCTGAATAGTGAGAGAAAATCCTGGGGCTGTGTGGAAGGAGGGGGCCTGGGGTGCGGTTTGTTGTTGGTCTCTGATTAGACCCTGGGCCAGTTCTACTCTGGGGCTTGCAGCACAAACATCAATCCTCTCCTCTTCTACTTCGAATCCTTTGAACCATTTGAGACAATTTCTTTACTGTAAGCCCCCTTTTAAAGATTTTCTTCATCAAACATGCCAACATATGTGACAATATACATTTATTGCTGCCTGGTTGTTTATAATGGTGAATTTTAGCTTGTTGTAGGCAAACTGGAGAGATCCGTAATGCAACAATAAAACAAAATCAAGGACAAAAACATAAACATCCCGCATGCCCATCATGCAGATACAAACTGTTTGGGGTCCCGTAAGTCAAACAGAAGATATGGTTGTAGAAAGAGAAATAAGTGGCATTCGATATGGCTACACACACTGAGGCAGTAAGTCAGTCTAAACACAGTATAGAGAGAATACTGATACATTTTAAAAAGGCTCCTATCCTCTTCACACACTCACAAAAAGAGCATTACCAATTACACACAGAGCGGCATTAGAAAAAGCTTTTATAATGTTTCCAGGGCGTCAAGATCTTAATTTTTGATGCCGCTTTATGCGCATCCAGAGTATAAATTGGCCTCCCCAGTTTGCTGAAGTGATAAGAGGTAAACACCAAAAACCAATAACTGTCAGCCTAACATTAAATCAAACTGACATGTCTCTTAAAAGGTACGGCCATGAAAAATTAAATGGGGGATTTTTGAGAGGACTTAAAAAGTGGATTTTCTTTTTTTTTTTTTCCTCTATCACAGCTCCTGTGATCTACATTTTTTTCACTCTTTGACTGGCTTTAGTCTGCAAACAATTCAACTGACAATGCTTAATTCAGTATTCCAGCAACAAAGTGAATTAGAAAATATTAAATTCCATTTTCTTCTGTTTGCCATGTGACAGATAATTACTTCACGTCTTATTCCCACACTTCACTAAAGCAAGTCAAAAGAGGTTAAACTGACGTGAATATATCGACTCAGGTTGGAACGGTCACCTTGACTTTGCGTTGTACAGCATCTGAACACCATGTTTCTGCAATGACTGCGTCTGTGACCCGTAAGAGGAGACTTTAAAGATTTTTGAAGGCTCAGTCAGTCTCGGCTGTGTCCAGAGTTCAGGAAAACTGAGAGTGAATCAAATAAAACCCCAGCAGACGAGTGACATTAAATCCTTAATAGTTATTGGTACGATATTAAGGGATTACAGCTCCGTGGGATCCTGAGACCAAATGCAAAACTTTCTGTCAAATACCCTCTCTCAGATTATTATGTTACATGCTGATGTGTCTAACCGTCCTTCTGTATATACCGTAAATCTCATCAAAATGTGCATGTATGGCAGTTCAGGAAATGCAGACTAAAATTAGAGGAGAGAGAACTTCATTGCCCTGACACATGTAGGTCTTGAGTCACTTGGCTTTGCATGGTTCCCGCAGAGCAATCACACAAAGATTGAGCAAAGGTACGGCAAATTTAAACATGTCAGCCAATTTCAAATGTGTGAAGCAACAGAGTGCTTCAGTAGTGCTAGCGGCTCATGGCCTTGGGCCTTGGGCTGTCTGAATCTGAAATTCACAGTTCAGAGCACACCCGGAGATGGAGCCATAGAATCCTTGATGCCCTGCACAATGAGGCCATTTCATAGTAGATCACGGCAGTCTCTTGCTGGTGTTGAAGGAAGAGCAAAAGCATTTTGACAGGCCAATGAAGAATTTATTTGAAATGTCTCGTGGTGTTGAGAAGATTTGCGTGCGCTTCAAAAAAAAAAAGCTATGAGGGAAAACATTGCAGAGCGCCAGATATGAGTTTGTACAACCAATCTTCCACACGGGTTCAAACACTTTATCAAAATGTACACTGGCTACAACTGAAAATGATCGTCCCTTTATCCACATAATCTTGTGGTATTTCTTTGTGTGTCTGAACTGTCAGTTTGATTCGATGCATCGCGGCTGACAGTGTGTCCAAGTTGCCTAAGCAAACTACACATATTCCATGGTATCTCGCTGTGCACAGCAGTTTGTATGGAAACATGCAACCAAGAGGGAGACGGTGAACATGAGGGGGCATCAGAGAGAGTGATTTGGGCTGACAAGAAAGTTCTCGACTTGATTTTTGTGGTGACAGGCTGTGACAGCGCTCAGAGTGTACAGGTAGGGGAAAAACTAGAGAAATTTGCTTCGAGTCGTTGTACAAAGTGTACTTTTTTTTTGCCAAATATAAACTGAGCAGAACATGTGGAGCTTTAAAGGGCTTGTTCCATGATAAAAATACCAAACCTGCTCTACTGCTTTCCCTGAAAGGATCTGTGTAGACTTTATTGGCAACTATCTGAGTGGTTGCAAACAAATTGATGCCGCTCCCCTTATCTTTTACTTTTAAGCATGCAAGAGAAGCTAAGGTCTCCATGAAACTCCACAAATTCCTTTTAGTGTTGGATTTTTGTCCAAGGCTACAGTGAAGACTTGGCAGTGCAGCTTGACAGGCTTAATGGATGACGACTCGCATGCCATGATTTTATGTGGGGCTTATTCTAAGCTTAAGAAAACAATGGTTCTTGCTTTCAGGTGATTATGCACAAATGAAAATATAACTGGGAATATTCTATTCAATTTCCACAGAAAGTGGAAACTATTTTCAAAAGCCTTAAATGTTTTTGCCACCAAATCCAAATCAAAGGCCAAAGCCAATGAAAATATTTGAATTCTCTTTCAAGATGAGAAGTGTTGTACATACAACCTAATATTTGAATGAACTGTCAAATGTACATTATGGCATAGGCTACCAAATTCATGCATTCTGATTCAACCTTTTATCAGGCAAGTCACCACATTTGGTAACGTTCCCACTTGTTTTTGTCTAAATCAATAATTGTAATTAAAAGACAAATGCAAATCTGCTAAACATCGATAAAATTCTTGCTGTTGTTTCCCCTTTTCTTTTGGTAAAACATAATTTCCCTTATGTCAGGGCCTTTCACTTGATGGATTGGTGAATTATGTGCATTTTGATCAATTTAATGCGATGAAATGCGACATAAGGGTGTCTATTAACATGTTATAGCTCAAACATGAAGTAATTTGATTAATGCATTGGACAGGTTATGAGTCAGTTCATACTCAGTTTATTTCAGTATAGTTGCCTCATACTGTATATCATTGGACTCGCAATCGTCAGTCACATCTTAAATATCCACATCAGGAGGCAGGGCTTGATGACAAACACCATGACAATGATGTAAATGGGAAGAGAGGGAGCAAAGTGGAGGACATGAGGATGGAGCAAAAAGACACAGAAAACCAGCAAAGAATCTTTTTTTTACAGGAATTATGAATAAAATACAAACATGGAAACAGTTCTTGCCACAAAACTGGAAACATGATATGACAGAATCCAAGAGTGGTTTGGTGAATCAGTTGTTAGGTTTTCTAGTTTTAGAAGTCTGGATGTGCCTTAAAGAGTCGACTTGGTTTCCTCAGTGAAGAAGACAGTTCTCTTTTTAAAGTCCTGGATCAGTAAAAAAAAAAAAAAAAAAATCCAGATATATTTAAAGAGTCCAAAAGAGTCTTTGTCCCTTGAAAAATCAATGTGTTCTTGGGAATGTAGAGTAAGTAAAATGTGTCCTTTTGAGGGTCAAGGTCTTGAATTAGGAAACCAAGTGTGATTTGAAAAACTTGAGTCTTGAGAGCCAGGTTTGTTATGAAGATCCTTGATCAGGTTTGCAAAAAAGATAAATAGATGCAATTGAATCACTCCGAGTTTGAAGTCTGACTCTATTGTAAAGAGGGAAAAAGAATTCAAACAGTTCAGGTCAAGTTTAAATACTTTATATAGTCTGGGTCTGGTTAAATAACACCCAGTCTGGTTTGACATATTAGTTTCCCTTTGGTTCTGCATTTTGCAGAAGTCAGGGGCTCAAGGATCACTAGAAATAGCTACAATGCAAATTGTTGCCATATTTCTTATTGTCTACCATCTTTTTCTTTTGTTTAACCAAAAAAAAAAAAGATTTACATCACCACCACACTCAAAATTCAACTTTCAGAGGTGACATCAACATACCCAGTGTATTTGCTAACGTTTTCATCCTTTCTTGAAGTTCATACATACGTATATACAAATTCAGCAGACAGAATTTCATTTGTGGTGCTCACAGCATGTTAGTGGGTCAGTAACGCAAGATGTAAAAGGCAGGGTTAGGTGAAAAAGACCTCTTTTCATGCAATTCAAGCTATTTGTAAAGGACACTCACCACATGAAGGGGAAAGCTTTGCATCATGTTATATAAATATGAATAGCAAAGTTCGAATGCCAGGAAACGATTTTACCTCGTGTGCCACATTGACGAAAGTTTTTGTTGATAAAACCGTCTGTTGCTCCTCCAAAACACTGAGAATGAATGTGTTTTGGATATTAAAATGCTTAGTTAAAAGATATTGGTTGGTTGGTTCATTCTTTTGCTTCTCGTGTGGAAGCGTTCCTTGAGGACACACAGACCTGTAGCTGTGGGTGAATATCTGTGAAACAGACAGTATGTACGAGCCAGAGGGCATGTGAAATAATTTACTTTTATGCTGTACTCCTGTCTAACTGTCAGTCTCTTTTATTTCCAGTCAAGCGCGGATCATTATCTGCTAGATTGTTTTTTGGCACCGTGGGTTTTAATATTTCAGGGCCAGCTCTTCTGTTGGGTTTCCTGGTGGCACACTGCGGGTGCACTCGAGACAGTTTCCCCTTTATGTGCTGCACATGGCATTTACTGAGAAGTGTGCGGCTGTAAATTTGGGTCACATTGAATGAGGGTTTTGATTTGTAGTGGTTCACCGCCTGCCAGTGTCAGTCTCCTGCTTTTGAACACATTTCCTGAAAAACCTGTGGATTTATTATTTCAGCTAATCAATACGATTGCTTGTAAAACACTTGAGGTAGTAATTAGATGATTGCTCTTATTGATTAATTTACGTATTAAATCCGGAAATATTAGAACAAGGATAAATAAATGCTCCCAGTTATGAACCTTTAGTTGGCTTAACTGGAGCAGAGTATAATATTTTGTGATATCAGTGTTGTGCGCTGGCATCTGTCCCCTAGTTTGGTGTTGTACAATCTCTCTCTCTCTCTCTCACACACACACACACACACACACACACACACACACACACACACACACACACACACACACACACACACACACACACACACACACACACACACCTTTGCTCACACAAAGGTTAATTAGTCACAGGTGGGCTTCGCCGACCTGCTGGATTGCTCGTGGCGGTCTGTGCCCTGTTGGCAATACAGTCTTAACCTGAGACATCGGCACCCCACAAAGATTGAGCCAGCCACTGAAATCACTTTTGGCTAAAATGAAACTTTCTCTGAAAAAAAATAAGTCGACCTGTTCACCACTGCTCTCAACACCTAATATTTCTCTAAAATGTATGTTACATTTTAGTCTTTTCTTGCATGGCCACTGTTAACTCGCCTGTTTCTCAAGCGGTGAAACCGGAATAAATGAATATGATGAATTGTACTACAGATGCAATACTTTTCAAGTCTGGGAAACTGATGTAAAATTTAAATGCATTATGGATGGAAGTCGATAGCCTTTCTCGTATGTCTCTGCAACTGATTGTCAAATCATGGACATTCAAACTGCAGGGCGACATTGCTCTGTTCACAACAAGGAGGATTTGTTGAGTCTCAGTAAGTATTATAGAGAAAGCTCCTGACTGTAGAAAGTGGTTTAAATATTAAAGTGGAATCCTGCCTGTACTCAAAACATAAAACAGATCTCCCTCTGTTCACTGTCTCTGTGTGATGTTGAATATATTCATGTGGGCTGGCTGACTGTGCTGATAGCAGGTGGATGGAAATCAAAAGTTTATGAGCAGTAGTGTGGAACAGTTCAGATTTCCATTTAATAAGGTGAACTGAATTAGCTCTTGTGCTGATTAAAGTCTTCTCCCTTGAACTAATATCTTCAGGGCTCAGTTTATGGTCAAGGACAAAGCATTCAGCGATAGCCTATTCTTTGGCTTGAATTAAATATTTATTGTGTTTTGCGGGGAGGGTCATTTCAATTTTGCTCCTGCAGGCTCCTCTCGTTGTTCTATTGCATAACCCACAATGGAAAAGCTAACAATAGTTCATTTCCTGCTCCTGAAGCAGCAAAGTGTACTCCGCAGTTAGCTAATGTACTCCACTGCTACCTGAGTTTCAGCATGAAAGTTGTAGACGGACTGACCCCCACTCTCTATTTGACGCCGTAGTGTGGCAACGACTATAACTCATGCCCTGAAGGAACACAGGAGGCATGCAATACACATCCACCTGTATGGCATACAAATTGATTGTGTCGGGGGGGAAACAATGTGGAGCAGCTATTGCTCCTATGCAGCAGCATTTTGCATTTCAAATGTAAACATGCCCACCATTTAAATCAGATTTCAGGCACAACATGAATATACCTGCATTTCCAGATTTGTTAAACAGAGTGTTTCTGGCTCAAGATTCAACATACTAATTAGCCCCTAGGAGATTCATCGAACAGTTTGTGATTTTTCCTGATTTTTAATCAGTCTAATTTCTCTCTCCAACACACAGGCACGTTCAACAGCGTTCACACAAAGCACTGTTTGCATAATGTGCTCACTGTCTGCTCCTCTGAGACTAAGCAATGTTTGTGCATGCCTGCATCTATGTGTTTACTGTGGTATCTGTGTGTGCGCGTGCGTGTGCTTGTGTTTGTTTGTTTGTGTGTGTGCGTATGTGGACAGTGTGTGGGTGCAGGCAAGAGATTGTTCAAGTTCATTTGTATGTGTTTCGGGAAAGAGGGCTCACCCCTCCTCCACCCCCTATCAGCCCCCTCTCCTTTTAGTCTGCTGCCCTGGCTGTGGCTCGACCATGATTGCTCTGACAATTCAACAGAGGGAAGAAGGAAAAAACACCTTCTGCCAGACTGTTTTTCCTGTTCTGTTATGGAAATGAGATTTTCCATCTCGCTTCATCTTCAGTACTTAAATACCTCTTTTCTGAGAATAGGACTGTCTAGCCTGTTAACACATTTCCTCCCATATAAGTCTTCTGTTGTTCTGCAAAGCTTAGTTGAATTTTGAAGCTTGTGCTTCTGCCAAAAAAAAAAAAGAAATAAATATATAAATGAAAAATAGAAGAGAAAAATCGATTTTCTACAAATTGTGTGAAATGTGAACTGCCCTATAGGTGTATACTGATTGCTCTGTATATCACAGTTAGCGTGCATTGTCTTGATGGCAGACAGTTGAATTGTTTGTTTATCCCCAAAAGTCCTCTCTTGTTGTCTTCTCCATTCAGCCTTTCACTCAGACAAGCTACATTGTGAGTTGGATTGTGATTCATGGTAAATATTTAACTCCCAAAAGCACATTATGTCATTTTAGCCCTCGTAATGTCCTTTCATCATGGTGCACTTCTTCAAATTGCATTATAAAGCATTTTATCAGATAAATGAAACCGACAAAAAGACACGAGTGAACGGGACAAAAATGGCCAAAATCACATTATCAAAGTGGTAAAAGCCATAAACATCAGAAAGTCTGGTGTATCAGTTCATTCTTTGTGTCCTTATCGGGGGCGATCGTTAATGGTTCATACCCTGAAATGTTTAGCAACGGTGACACTGTCAAAAAACTGCAGGTTCATCTGACAAGCGACACTATTCAGCAGCCTTCTAATCTCGGAGACTTTCAGCTGAGTGTGTGTGTGTGTGTGTGTGTGTGTGTGTGCGTGTGTGTGCGTGTGTGTGCGTGCGTGTGTGTGCGTGCGTGTGTGTGCGTGCGTGTGTGTGTGTGTGCGTGTGTGTGTGTGCGTGTGTGTGTGTGCGTGTGTGTGTGTGCGTGTGTGTGTGTGTGTGTGTGTGTGTGTGTGTGTGTGTGTGTGTGTGTGAGAGAGTGAACGCATGTAGGCTGTGTTATCAAGTAGCTGCTCTCTTATCTGATACTTTCTTGAGTCGTCCTCAAAACGAGATGTGAAAAAGGAACTGTGCATTTTCAGCACCCTTGAATTTCTCCTTGTCCAGTGTGACTGCGGAATCTTGGCTAATTGTGCGAGTTTCAGTATGTGAAGGGGTTAAAAACAGACAACATGCCCTGGGTCGTACGGCTGCCCTCGTCCATCAACAGAGTAAAAAGCTATTTAATGAGCTACCACAAGAGCATAAAAAGAAAAAAATATGCATGCACTAACACTAAGAATGCCATCATTAGCAAAAACAAAAGACTGCCTAGAAAGTATATTTAGCAATGTGTCCTGCTTTAATGAGGAAAGACTGATAAGATATTTGCCCATTTGCCAAAGCAGATGTCATTGAATCACAATGTGAAATTAATTTAATACTCAAAAAATCAATTAAGCTAATCTGCCCTTTACAGCAAACAAAGCAGGCATGGGCAACATAACTGTGAAGCTGGAAGAGAATTTCTTAATCTCAGATAATTAAAAACTAGACCTCCATAAAACACTCATTTAGTGTTGCTCTGGAGGATGTGAAATCACTTCAAATGTACACCAACACTGTTCTTTATCAGGTCTTGTTCCATAAAAGCTCAGAGCCCACATTCATTTTTACGAGAGCTTACAGTTTTCTATTCATAGAGCCCTTTAGAAATAGCAAGCATTCATAATGGAGCTAGGATCTGATTAACCTCCTCGCTTGCCAGCACAATGGCAGGCTACCCTGAGACTCAGCCCTGTAATGGAGTCCGCTATCACCAAGCATACTCCAAACATTTCTCGCACCGCAGGACTCGACGACCAGATTGGAATCCCTTAACTCCCCTCTGCACTCGGCACACAGTGGGGAAACAAAACATCCTCTAAGCTGATGCCCCTCAACATTAATCTATCTCTCTGCTCCACTTGTGCACTTGCGCACATACACACCGTAGGCATCCTCTTTAGTGCCTTTGTTACAGTTTTGCATTCCTAATTGTAAGCTCCTTGAGCAAAGGCTGGGAAAATAAGAGAGCATTGTCTCCAAGCAGAATCTTTGCACTGCAACTGGTTGGGGGACATCTTTCTCTGTGGTTTTGTACCTGTAAACATTGTAATTTGCCAGCAGTGCGGCAATAGTGTTATTCTGCGACTTCTAAAATTGAGGGATTCAATTCAAGTCAACCAACATTATGACATCAATTTAGGCAGCTTTACCAGAGGAATAGGAGATCATTTAGATAAGATTGCAATTTTTCATTTTTTTTTTATTTTTTATTCTTATTAACCGACAAAGGTAGGATACATGTTCTAGTACTCCATTGTATTTGATTACATCAGGTCATCTTTTGCAAATTGCCATGACTTTTTAATCCTTCTTTTCTGCCTTCAGCGTCTAACATGATTTGAACCATTCCAGGGCTGCTACTGTTTCAACTCCTACCTCAATATTGCCATCTTCTGGCCTAACAGGATTAAGCAAGGCACTCATTCAGGGCTGTTTGTTGTTGAGTAAACGGATAGCTTGTGCCAAATATGTCAGGGGGAGTGATTACACCCCTCAGTGGCCAGTTGGCCCAACAGTCTGCCCCCAGTGGCCAGCCCTGTGGGGACTGTCAGGACCAGGCAGACTGGAGCTTGGTAAGAAGCCAGTGCTACGTTTAACAGCCAGCCCCTGCCCGGCCCAAGTGTCATCTGCACCTGCCAATGGGAAACGGTTCTCACCCATCAGATAATGGCTGAGAGGAAATTGCTTCAAGGAGCTGACATTCTGGGATGGCAATATGGAGATGTGCAATATACTCAAGGTGGAGGAGAGGGACCTGGTCCTTGAAAAGGCACAAATTAGCACTAAAACACCATACATATGCACATACACACAGCCATACAAAGAGGCACATATAAATACGCTCATGTACCACCACAGAAGCAGGAAGGCTTCGCGTAATCTTCTCTGCTTTGAATAATACAACCATCCGGGAGAGAATCGAATTTATTCACAGCAAAGACGACCGAGAAAATTCTTATTTACCTCACCTGATATAGTAACAGCCAACAGGACATGGAAATATGGATGCCAAGTGTGTACATCCACGCTGCAGACACACGGAAACAAGCACATTTTCAGCCTCGCAGTATCTGCACTGACCAGTTTAGCGGTGACGTGGAAAATGAAAATCAGAGTGAAAGTTTGATAGGGATGTGTCACATCAAATATGTGGCTGCAATCATCACACACAGAACATATCACGCGAGGTTAATGTGCAGGCCCGCTGATCTTTTGGGGCCCTCATCCATGGAGCTTACGGCAATGAAATTCAATATGAGGCATGAAATGTGGAGTAGTCATCATAATTGGATTGAAACTCATAGTGGAGCCTTTACCGACAGCATGTATAAAGCACAGAGTAAGGCCACCCTTCACACCAAGTGGAGGTGAGCTGATTTCCACGACAATCCAATTGTTTGCTTCACTCTTTTGAGTTTTCTGTTCTAATTTAGTCTTCACAATTCTCTGTGAGGACGTCATGTCCCCTCCAACAGGTGTATCAAACTGCTGATTTTGCTGGTGAGAGTGGAGAGAAAGGGGCACTCTGTCTGACAGGGATTCTGCACAAAGAAAATGGATAAAATAGCAAATGTTTTCAGGTTTTGCTTACGCTTGCATGTCATCCCTGGAATAGTCACAAGGTTTCAACCTGTAGATGGCACTCTTATCCCTGGTTTTAATCCAACCCTTTAGGGTGACTCCCTATTTTGGAATGACTGGCCTCAATTCCAAAACCTGTTTTGCTTTGTTTGTCATTATGATGCTTTGGATGGCATTTTTCTTTTTTTAGTGAGATGGGATATTTTAGTTTTTCCACTCTGTGCTCAAATTGTAATGACAAATCTTTGTGTGTGTGTGTGTGTGTGTGTGCTGCAGAAGCTTACCTGTTTGTACATGGCCAGACCTTTTTTCCACAAATGCTTATGCATAATGAAGTGCAGCTAGCAACTGTTGTCCCAATCGTTTTCAGGCAGCAAGCATTAGTTACACAGTAGGGAATGGCTGGAGTTGAGTGGGGGGTAGAGGGACCTCAGCCAAACATGATTTGTCTCTGAATACTAATGCCTCTTTTGATCTGCCTCGGCTTTTAGGAGATTTAAACAACAAAATCTGTCTTTCCAAATTTCTTAATAGACTCAGTCTTTTGTGGCCAACATGAAGAAAATCCTGGAAACATGTTTACACGGCATCTATATTAATGTTCTAGATTTGTTTGAAACATGTAGAGTCTGCTGAGATCTAATTAGGGGTAAATTCTGTATTATTCATGCTTTGCCCTATTAGATTAATTAATTTATCATAAGAAAGTAACACGTTTTGCTGGTTTTCTTATGTTATGCATGCATTTCCATAATTGATCTTTGTTTTACAAATATATCTTTTAAGGTTGCCCCACACATATTCTAAATTCAGCAGCTGTACAAAGGAGATTCCATCCCTCCAGAAAAGATCAGAATATATTAGTCGCTATACTGCAGCAAAGCAAAAAGAAAGAAACCTGAAAAAAAATTTAAACAAATTACCTTAGCCCAAATAACATCAAGGCTACAAGTACCTATGTGATTTATATGCCCCTAAAAGCTACTTTGGAGCATATTGTTACAGAATGTTAAGTGTGATTAGGGACTGTATGTTAAACATTTGGCCAGTTGTAATCAGTTTGAAAGCCATGAGGATGAGCTGTGGTTGGGGGGTTATCTGCGCCTGTAACGCCACGGGAGGTGCCAAGAGCAACAGAGACCACTACACCAGTCTGGGCATTTGGCACCTCCACAGCTGCTGCTCGCATGCTTCCACCCTCCTGCCTCACCAAGGGCCAGTACCAAGAACAGGATAATCTTGTTTTATCTGCCTTTCAGACAGCCCAAATGGCCGAGATTAAACCTTCCACATGACCCTCACGGCCAGGGTACTGACATGTATACCCCCAGTTTATTAGAGCAGCTAAGGTTAAAGTGAGATGAGGAAACTGATAAGGGGGCAGGCCTGGAAATGGCTGGCTGAGTCTCCAGCTTGAGCAAATCGCCTGTGCCTATCTAAATTTTAAAATGCTGTGTCATGAATACAAATCAATGGGTAATCCATTTAGGTTTTTAGAAGCAGCGCAAATGTTTAAACAACTAGGTGCCAGCATATTTACAGGTGGTTGAGCGAACCAGCAGCTTAGGAGAAGGAACATCAATCTACATTCACTGAGCTGCTCTTATTTAGATCCGAACCAGGAGCTATCATCTCAGTTGATCATTCATTGTGGCGTTTTCACCCAAAAAATCTAAAGAAAAAGAAAGAAAGAAAAAAATACATGTTTGTGGTTTTGGGTTTTT
This sequence comes from Blennius ocellaris, assembly GCF_963422515.1. NCBI lineage: Eukaryota > Metazoa > Chordata > Actinopteri > Blenniiformes > Blenniidae > Blennius > Blennius ocellaris. Next base: position 17,782,238 of record NC_137655.1, on the reverse strand, counting down.
TTGTTTTTTGGGGTTTTTTTTTTTTAATAAATGGAAATGGCCCAAGCTAAAGTACTGGCAGTGCCTGTGCCAACAAGCAACACCTGGTGCTTACCAAATTTCCATGACACAAACTTAATTTAATTCATTGGTGTGAAATACAACACAGAGTTTCTGATGTTGTCACGAAATTAAGCCAAATCAACAAAGGAAGCCAAGCTGATTAGTGTTTTTTTATTCTGAGCCGTGTTCTGGTGTTCACACAAGCTACTCTGTATTTCATGCTAAGTGTCTATTTTGTAGTTTGTCAATGCACACACCTGTGGGATGCCAGCTCTACGTTGCTTATATTTATGCAGGCATGTTTTTTTTATTAATTAATATTTTTTTTTTATAGATTTGTGACAGAATCAATTCAGTCAAGCCAAACTCGTAAATACAATTTGAATATTTCCACTTCACAGGTGATCACTACTTGTGGCAATGTTAAAAACATATCCACAGAATACGCTAATGAAGAAGGACCAAATTAGATTGTAAAATAAACAACGGACATATCAAATGGAATTTTTTTCTCTGTATTTTCACACCATGTCTAAATATATTACTAAGAACTGGGAGCCAGGAAACTATAAAAAAAAAAAAAAAAAAAACCTTGGCTGCATTTTCTAACAGTGGGTGACATGGTGGCTGTTGTCCAAAAGGTGGGTCTTTGAAACATTTGGTCCTTGTGGCATATGCCAGGATTACTGCTCCCAGTGTCACCAAATGCTTTCCCCGTCTCCTTACCTGGTGGAGTGTGAGGCAGAGGAGACACAATCCTCAAATGGTCTGCAAATGATGTCAAAGGCTGACTGACTTCAGACTGACTTCTGACCATCATTGTGATCGCTGTCCTGCAGACTGCCAGGACAGGATTAACAATATTCTTACCATTAATTAAAATCACCTCAGTGTGAGAAGAACAGATGGCCAAACCCATTAATCGGCTTTAATGCTCTTACTGTCACCACACACGTCTTAATCAAGCCGTGATCTGCATTAATCACCTGACTTAAGTGACAAACAAGTATCACTCCTGTGCTGACCAGGTTTTGTTTGTGGCCGGACCTCTTGTGACCTTGCAGTGATGCATCGCTTTTAAAACCACTGAGGACATGAGCAGGTGCAGTTGTACATGCAGGTAGTTAGCTCAGTCACAGTTTGGAACACACAAATAAACCAAAAACAAAAAAAGAAGCGATCATCTCTACCTGTGCAGCTGCCTGTGTAATGGTTATATCTGAGCCAGACTAAAATATTTTATCACCAGCTGCTCAGTTGTTACCTTGAAATGGTTGCAGTGCAGAGTGGTAACTGCATGAGACATTTGATACGATTAAAGAGTAATCCTCTTAGTTGCAAACAACTAATTTGGCCAATAATTCGTATTACCTTCTGACTCCTCATAGCCACAAAATCCTGGATTTTAACACCCCGCCGGCATGGAACTATTGTGCTGAAGGCTTTGGTTGTCTGTTAATGGCAGGAAAGTATCTTATGTTTGATCCTACACTGCATGGCGCCCCGTTCATATGTTCTCTGTGATCGTGTTTGTAACAACGGATGAGAACAGAATAAGAAAACTTGTAAGCATAACAACATTGTGGAGTAGACTGTAAGAATCAAAACAGTGATGTATGGTTTTCCCTTCTCTCTAAATCAGAATACGTCTTTCTGAGGAATTCGAGGTATTATGTAATGGTGCTGTACTTACAAGATTAACGATTTGGGTTAGATTTCACACTGGCCTGACTTTTCGTACATCACAAAATACCACTTGATATAATGATGAGTGGCACAGAGCAAACTTCAGCGTATAGCCAAATCACTTGTTGACTTGGTGCCTTCTGTATTGGAGGACAAACTGAAAGTGTCTTCATCACAGTTCAAAATGCAAATACTGTAGCTGTCAGGAACATACTGTACGTTATAAATTGGCCTGCACTGCTTCAAAGTCTTTGAACATTTTGTTATTGTTTTTCGTTTTTGCCAAGAACAACAGTAAGCAATTATTTCAGAGAGAAAAATCAATTTTCACATTTTGTATATACGCTAAATTAGGCTTGTATTAAATAAGGCTGCACAGACATTGTTATCACCTCTCGCTGACAGCTATCTCCTGTCCCTGTGGGTGTGTGCTTCTTCTCACCTTCCCCCATCAAATGGGGGAGTAGCACAGACAGATTGAACCCAAACTTTTGTGAGGCGTCAAGAGCCCTTTGAAGGACCATAGATGTCTTTTAATCAGCAGAAGCTAATCACCTCAAATAGTTGACAATGGTCTGGTTGACTCATGCTCCTTTGTTATCACTGTGTGTGTGTGTGTGTGTGTGTGTGTGTGTGTGTGTGTGTGTGTGTGTGTGTGTGTGTGTGTGTGTGTGTGTGTGTGTGTGTGTGTGTGTGTGTGTGTGTGTGTGTGTGTGTGTGTGTGTGTGTGTGTGTGTGTGTGTGTGTGTGTGTGTGTGTGTGTGTGTGCGTGCAGAGGGGCATGGGTGTGTGTTAGGAGTGTGTGGATCAATGCAGTCTTCTCTGACTTCTTTATTATACTGATCTCCAGGGCCGCTGTTATAGAACTATTGTTGAACAACTACATTAAGTACAATTGAGTGTTTATTACAATACACATGGTCTTGATTATACTTGGAGGTTGTTGTTTTTCTCAGGGATATTCGATGTGTAATTAACATTGTGGGTGTCAAAAGCACAACACTAATCAAATGACACTTGTCTGGTAATGTGAGTTTTCTTAGCACATCACATTGAAATTCCTCCTCCACGCTTTGAACAGATGATCCAGTGTCTGCAGCTGCTCAGTACAGGAAAGAAAGAAATGTTTTTACTCATGCAGATAATTTACAGGCAATGTGTATTATTGCCTGTAAATTATATATATATATTGAGCTATCATTTTCTTTTACATTCAGATTCTGAGCATGCTTTGAAGAGGATTTTGATGATATCGTGCATATCCACAGGTTGATGGATTAAAAGAGCAAACACAATTAGTATTATTATCAGTCACATTGATGAAGTTGTGCAATGTATATACATACAACACCGATAGACATGTATAGAGTATATACGTGTGTGGGTGGGTTGTGTATGGGGGGGGGGTGCGCATAGGTCTGTAACTATAGTAATTTAATTAAATAATTACCATTACCATTTGCAAACCTGTTTAAGTAAAACCGTTTGCATCCTTAAGACTCTTATCTGATGACCATTTGCAATCCAAACAGGGGACAGCAGTCTTCCACAAACACATACACAGTGTCCTTTTGTTGCCCTACTAAAAGGCCATTGGTCGATGGGGCGGCTGATTTGCATATACCAAGGTTTATAGTCCCCCCTGGAAAGTCAGAGTTGAACAACACCGCAGTGATTCAACCCGACGACAGCGCAAGTGGCGGATTGCTTGAATGATTCATGAGTTTTTAGACAATCTTTTTTAGCCTCTCAACATGGGATTTGTCAGGGTTACAGGAGCTGGACTTTGCGCAGTGCTTGCTTTATTTGCATGCACTGTTCAGTGCACAACTACAAGGTATTTCACCTATGAAGAGGACGCACCTGGGACAGAGATAGGAAATTTGTCTCAGGATTTAAAGATTGACCCAGCTGATGACCCGGACACGTCGTTCCGCTTCATGCAAGAAAACAACTCGTCTCTCATCCAAATGAGGGAGACCGACGGACTTTTGAGTGTTGCAGAGCTAATTGATCGAGAGCAACTCTGCCCTCGGTCTCCTCGTTGCTTCATCACCTTCGACACCGTGGCCTTCTCCAGAGAAAAGTTTCACCTCATCCACGTGGAGATTGAAGTGAAAGACATTAACGACCACGCGCCACGTTTCATGAGCAACGAGACACATCTGGAGATTGTGGAAAACGTCCCACTGGAGTCAAGATTCCCACTTCCCATCGCCCTGGACCAGGACGTGGGCGAAAACTACATTCAGAGCTACAACATTTCCCCCTCCACTCATTTTGCGATTGAAGTGCGCGAGCGGGAGGACGGCGTGAAGTTTGCAGAACTTGTGCTGGTGACGGAGCTGGACCGGGAGGTGGAGGACTTCTACACGGTGGAGGTGAGCGCGCACGACGGAGGAGTCCCCGCAAAGTCCGGCTCGGTGACTGTGAACATTAAAGTGCTGGACTTCAACGACAACAGCCCGACCTTTGAGCACAGCTCTCTGAAGGTTGAGCTGAATGAAGACTCTCCCGTGGGTCACCGGGTGCTCAAAGTGCACGCGTTTGACCCCGATGACGGCATCAATGGCGAGGTGAATTACGCCTTTGCCGAGGGTCTGTCGCCAGAAGCCGCGCGACTTTTCCACATTGACCCCTACTCCGGAGACGTGACTTTAAAGGGGCTTGTTGATTTTGAGAAGAGGAGGTCGTATGAGCTGAACATCAAAGCGTCTGACTTGGGCGCAAACTCCATGCCCTCCACCTGCAAAGTTGTGATAGATGTGGTGGACGTGAACGACAATGCGCCTGAAATCAGCATCAAACCAATGACCTCGAGCAGTGATGGAGTCGCATACATCACAGAGGCTGCAGCTGCAGAGAGCTTCGTGGCTCTGATCAGCACCTCGGACAGAGACTCTGGATCCAACGGGTACGTGCGCCTCAGCCTCCTCGGGCATGACCATTTCACCCTGCAGCAGGCTTATGGAGACACTTTCATGATCGTTACCACCACTATTTTGGACAGAGAAAAGATCCCGGAATATAATCTGACTGTGGTTGCAGAGGACCTCGGAAGCCCGCCTTTTAAAACTGTCAGGCAGTATACGATCCGTGTCACAGATGAAAATGACAACCCCCCTCTCTTTAGTAAGTCACTTTATGAAGTTTCAGTCCTGGAAAATAACATCCCGGGTTCCTATGTGACCACAGTTGTGGCCCGAGATCCTGATGTGGGAAAAAACGCCAAAGTATCTTACAAACTCATGGACTCAGAGGGCCCTGGAGGTTCTCCACTGTCTTCTTATGTTTCAGTCGATTCTCTCTCGGGGTCTTTGTATACTTTAAGGTCTTTTGATTATGAGATGCTTCAACAGATTGAGCTGGTCATCCAAGCAGAAGATAAAGGCTCCCCCTCTCTGTCAAGCACATCAACAATCAGGATTAGAGTTGTAGATCAAAATGACAACTGTCCATACTTCACCTTTCCCATCCTTTTGAATGACTCTGCTGATATCCCTTTGCCCTTTAATGCACCTTCAGGCTATCTTGCTCTCCGTGTATCTGCTGAAGATCAGGATGAGGGAGTGAATGGAGAGCTTTCCTACCAAATTATACAAGGTGACCCAACGGTTTTTACAATGAACAAAGACACTGGAGAAATAGCTCTGAAACAATGGCTGACAGCTGAAATTGGAGACGTGCTGGAAATGAAAATCGCAGTGAGTGACAATGGCAGATCCCCGCTCTCGAGCACCGCCACTATTAGGCTTGTTGTATCAGACACTGAGCCCTCCGAAGACCAAGTTGTCATTGTGCTGCGGTCAAGTGATGAAAAAGGCTCCAGTTTGGATGGCTCCCTAATTATCATTATTATGCTCAGTGGGGGATGTGCATTGTTGCTGATTGCAATAGTGGTTGTTGTTGTCACATGCAAACTCAGCCGCGGAGGGAGAGGTCGTGGCACCAAGAGAGAAGCGTGCCACAGCCTGTTTGACGGCATGCCCATGCCTATGCTCGGGTCAACAGAACCAAATATTTATACAGGTCAACGAGGCTTCTTCCATGAGAGGACCTCTTTGTCTCTGGATGAGTCCTGCGTGTTCGAGGAGAGGAGCAGAGATTCTGAGACAAGGGTAAGTCAAGTGCATTTGCTATTTTTCAAAAAAAAAAAATGTCATCCTGTCACTTCGTTAGTTTCTTGGCTTTGCCTTGATTTGTGTGCCAGACATGGACACTAAGCTGTTTGCTGTCACATTGCTTGTTGTCTTAGATGTTCCTGCCCCCCAAGCATTTACAACCAACATCCATGTGGCAAGGTGACAAGTACTGCTTGCAAGTGAGGTAAGACAAGTTCACAGATTCCCTCTAAAAGGAGTTTTTTTTAAACAGTAAAATTTCACTGAGTATAAAAGCGACTCAACATGTACTAACATGTTGGATTTGTTGCTTATAGCCTTTCTGTATATTGAGGTTGGAAACAAAATCCAGGTCACACGTGTGAAAAAAGGACATCAATAATCAAGCTAATGTTGTGCAGTCGTGGCTCATGCTGTATCTGTTGATTGTATTTTGCAGTGGCATCAGCACTACTGACCAACTGAGCGTGAAGGACAGTGGTAAAGGGGACAGCGACTTCAACGACAGCGACTCTGATATCAGCGGGGATGGAGGCAAGAAAAACTTCAGCACCTTCCAACCAAGGCCTAAAAGTGAGTTTTCGACCCCCAGTTTTTACATAATATGTGACTAAGCAACACATAAACATTTACAAGTGCAACATGAATGGTGAATAGAGTTAATGGAGAGTTTTATTTGTGTTGTTTGCATTTCAGGTGCCGCAAACAACCTATCTGGGGAATGTCAATCCACCTACTGTGCATTACTACCACACAGCTTCAGAGCCCCTGCAGACAATGAGTACAGAGCAGACTTCTCTCCAGTGTCTGTTTTCAAAAATCCTCATGGTGGCCCTCAGTCTTGGAATGAATCTAGTTACGGTACAAATCGTCCAAAATCACGCAACAGTAACCACAGCTTTTCCAGGACGAGAACTCTGCCTGCTTACTTCCCTCAGCCGCAGCATGATGTTGGCATTAGAGATGCTGCAGCTCACAAACACAGTCCAAATATTATCACTGTGGCTACAGCCTTGGAGGTTGCAACCATTTTTTAAAAAAGTATATTGAAGACCTGAAAGATGTAATTATCTGTTAAATACCTTCTTGCAATGTTAACAAATACTTGTATATAATTTGAATTGGCATCATTACATTATTTCTTTTATATTCATGTATTTATATTCCACTATTCGTTATTCTGTAATGTTTGCTTGCGTTTCTTTAACTAATAAAAATGTGATTAAAATCATGAAAAAAACCCATCTCCTTTTTTCAACAGTCTGTTTCTCAGATATGTTAACATGATAAGTATAATAAAATGTGACAATGCATCATTTTAATTGAGAGGTATTAGGGTTTGAAGATGATACACGATTCCCTTACCATTAGAAACCCCAGTCTGAATTTGTAAACATGCTGAACTCTTTCCCCAGTTTGAATCTACATGATCAAGACTCCAGTCACTGATGATCAGATGTAAAAGCTGATGCTGCCCCATTACCTGAGAGACTAGCTTTGAAGACTCCTGGATTTCTCCGTGGAGTATCTTGCATGCAAACGAGAGACTAGAGCTGGCGCTGGAGTGGAAAATGAAGTATAAACCATTATTCCGACAAAATCATACTGGGTGCTCTCGCACCGGTTTCTGCTCTTTGAAATAATTTACAACACTGTACACAACACAGTACACCATGTATTATGAATCCCTGCCTGTCATTTATTTCTGCAAGAAGCAAATGTTCAGCTCTTTGTATAAATTCACCTATATTACAATCCAGAAAATGGAACCAAAAAAAAAAAATTGTGATGTAATGTTATCTCCCTGTGTAACTCGGGCTGTGAAGATTCTGACATGTGTGGGGCACATTTGCAGAACGAGTTCGAATTATTAAGTTCAATTCGACCCTGAATATGTAGGGCAAGTGCAAACTGTCTCTGGTACAGAGTGATTTATTGATGAGGCATTGATGAGTGTTAAAACCATAACACTGTTGACATACTTCAGCTTGAAATACTGGTAAATACTTGCTCATCTATTCAGTTTGCAGCTCTATCACTTATAGTCCCGAAGCAGTAACGTTTTCATTTACATTTCCAAAAATAGAGCTGTACAGGACTACATGGAAGTAAATCCAGGACACACGTTTGCAATAAGCCAGAGAAGACGGGAGCTAAATTATGCAAGAAAAAAAATCAATTAGATACATCTCTCAATCAAGGGACCACATCCATGGGGAAATGCATGGGTTTCATCAACAACTTGAAATGTACAGACCTGCTTTAATTTTTTTTTTTTTTTTTTTTTTTTTTTTAATAGAAGAGAGAGTGAAAAAACATCAATTTATTCCTGAGTCGTGCAACTGAAAGGTTAACAAGAGGTATGCATTTTAAACAATGTGCAACACTAACAGCTTTTTCTCTGCTCGATTACAACTTTGTCACTGCAGTATTCTGTCCTCATTATTTCTAAGGTCAGTTTAAATGAGCATTTGATGTATGAAAGCAAATGAGCAAAGTGTAAAGGCCTGCAAAAACTTATGTAATAGCTATATAAGGGACAGTCCTTAAGAGAAAATAAATAGTTTCAAAAAGTGCTGCAGAAGAAGAACTATCAGTGGAATCTGATAGGGGACTGAGTGACTTTTTTTCCCTCCTGTATTCTATTCATCTGCAGGAAACGGGGGCTGAGAGCAGCGCTCATTTACATAAGCATAAATACCTGCTTTTTAGTGTTTGATAGCTGTGATAAAAGCTGGAATGGAGTGGATTAGATTCCTTTTACATAACTGTAAAGCACTAAACAGAATTCTCACATATTACAAATATGCCTCATGAATAAAGGACAATGTTTAAAACTAATTCCATATACAGGCTGTCCTGACTGACCACCTTTTTTTTTTTTTAAATTCAGAACTTCTATTCTGCAAAGTCATGATGGCTTGGAAACGGCAAAGTTATTAACTTGGGGATTCAAGGCCATGCAGTACAAAAGGCAAGCAATAAGAAAGAAGGTCATATTTGTGCCCCTGGTGATGTGCACTGGTCTGACAGATAGCCAATTGTACACAGAGAGAAAATGCATTTATCAATCAATACAATATGGTTCCCTCCATCATTGCTTTATATGCTCCTTGTAGGTCAAATAAGTTGTGCAGTGACCTGACAATTTATGCCACAAGGTATATTCATGTATACAGGTTGGTATTAAAAGTATGTCTGTTTGGAGAGCCTTAGTTGACAGATACAATATTCTGTTTTTGTTTTGTTTTTTTCTAAATAGATTTCCAAATAACATCCTGCAGTCACTCTCACATCATTTCAAATCTCCCCAGGTACTAGAAAGCAAGTGTTTTAGAGCCAGTTTGCAGCTTATCAGTGGTCCACTGACAAATGAGTCAGATCTGCACACGTCATTTTTAGCCTCCGCACCTGTGGTGTTAGGCTTATATTTGACAAATAGCCAAGTCTATGTCTGTGATTATGTTGTTCTGGCCTCTTAGCTTCTCAAGTTTGAGACACAATTCTGCAGTGTATCCACCACGTGAAGATGAAGGAGCTCTGAATCAATGTCATTTGTTGCTTCCGGCCTGTCCCACATTGTAATGTTTTCCAGCAACTCCATCTTTTTCCTGAGCTTTCAAGTGTCAGTATTGACTCTGGGATCCTTTAAATTGTCTTGCTGGTGTTTGAAAAAAGAAACAAAAAAGTCAAACAAGCACAATTTGTTTCCTACATGATAGTTTGTTTCGAAAAACAAATGTTTGTGTTCACTTCGCTCATTAAGACATTGTCTGGATCATACAGAGTTCATTCTTACACTGTTGCCTGACAGAACAGATGAAATGTGAGACATGTCAGTCTGGTGAGGCAGGAGGAAAGCAGGCGAAAATGTAAAAATGCGTGGGATGTTATCACTCGGGCTTTGTCATACTATTGTAATTTCAGTCTCCAAAGACTGTGTGTGGTGTCGGTTGTGACTTGGCCTTTCACTTCATCTTATGAATCTGATTTTGACTATGAAATGAGAAAGTGTTTTGAATTTTGTTTGATTCGATGAATAGTAATTTAAACCAGCATAGACATTATAAATGTCATCTGATGACAGTCTGACATACCAGGAAGCATGTTTGTTTGCTTCCTATCTGAGTATTGAGATGAAATGTTCAATAAATGGAATACCTTATTTGAGGTGGCGGTATCAATGCCACCCAACTTTGTGAAATCTATATAGAAATTATTTAAAATAGTTCAAACACACAAGTTCCCGGTGAGTGGATCATTTAGAAATCTTTATCTTGGCTAAAAACAAAGCCTTTATTCAAAGTCATGTCATATAAATTAATTAGTGATGGAGCAAAGCTGTACAAGTCCTGAGTCTGGATCAGATCAGTCACTGTATGAGGGACGGTTCAGATTGTGACCACAGGCCACAGGGGAGTTTCAACAGCAGGTAAATAAAGGAAGGTAATCATTTATTTTTCTCTTTAACTGAAAAAAAAAAACCTTTCACATTTTCACATTGATTTAATGTAAGTGTGATGGAGAAAAAATAAAAGCAAAAAAAAAATAGTCATGACAGCTGTGGACTAAATATAAATATTGATTAAATATTTCTGATCTAAGTATCAAACTGACACCAGAAATAAACAGCTGCTCGCAATAATATCCCATGATGTGAAAAACCGTGGCAATTGTGGCTTTAAAACTAAAATCCCTTATACGCCGTGAAATATAGCATGTGTGGCATGAGGGTTCGGGGGACTATGGCGGGGGCAGCGTGGTTGGAACAGACACATCCTCCCACACCCTGAAAACCCCAGACCCAAAGGCATGATGTGCTAAAACATTATATGCATGTGTGGCGGCACTTATTGGTTGCATGTTGCCCTGTCTTTTGTTTACTATAAGTCGAGGTGATGACATTATCAGAAAACACATTCACACGCTGCATTTCACCAGCACTTCTTTTTCAAAACACTACAATGTGTTAAAATCACATTGTATTGTGAAATTAGCCACCTCTTTTCTTTCTTTTTCTTTCGTCTTTTCATCATTGAGAAAACTGCATATAGAGTGTCTTACATTCCACGCTGATAGTTAGCTACGATTTTACAATTTTATCAATGAAAACCTTTTAACAATTAATTATTTATTCAATGTTAATGCATCCCCTTTATTGAAAACTCTCAAAGCATGAACTTGAGTGATGTGGTAATGCACGGCACTCTCAGTGGACATCTATGCTTGTATTGGTTTAAATTTGGTGATTAGATGAGATTGATTCAATATTTGTAGCTTATGTTCAGTTTTCTTTTTCATATCTTCGTTGTCAGATGCTGTCAGAGGAAAAAAGGAAATCAGCGATAGTAAGAACAACACATTTCGGAGGAAATGTAGTCTGATGATATGAGGCAGGGGTCATCCATCCATCTATCCATTCCAGCTCCCTCATCAATCATTGCTATCGTTTTTGTATCATTTGTGTATGGGGTTTTCCCCTCAAAATTCAGAGATGTTGCAGAAAATAACAAGACAAGAGACACCTTCAGCATTCGTTAAAATGCTCGCTTCTCCTGAAAAATTAAAAGGAATATGTTTATGTCAGGGGGTATATTTATGCAGGTTGCATAAATATGCCGCGTTTAAGTCAGTCATCATTTATTATATATTTGTGTCTGCAGAGAGAGTCAAGCTGGCTGTGAGGCAAAAAATGATTTCTTGTCGGTAGAGTAAACATGCATATACCTCTGTTTAGGAAAATATAACTGCTTGATTAATCAGTAGATAAGTAGCCTATGGCAGCTCGAAATAGCAGCACCAGGGCCTGATCTATTTTAGATCTTATACCACTAGGGGGAAACATTATGCTATGGAACCTCAAACATTTACAGGCTGCCCAAACCTCATTTCCACTTACAGGCAACAGTTTTATATACAGCAGTCTGCCTCAAATATATTCCCCCCCCCCAAAAAAGAAGTAATATAATGAAATAACTGGATACTCAATGTGTTGCTGTTGTGAGCGCTTCATTCCAGCCAGATGATATTTCCATGCAAAAGCAGGGCAGTATAATTCAGGAGCTCCCGCTTTGCTTTTACAAAACATCAGCTTTTAATGGAGCTCTACTGGGTTTCACAGGCAGCCTGTGTTCACCGGGAACATCATGCTGTGTAGTTATATTATGTCAGTCCTCTTGCATTCTCATCGCTATTTCTGGGCTCCATTGTAGGGTTTGGGGCTTTTAGTGACATCAAACAGTCCCATTGTTCTGTTTACATAATTTGGTGAAGGGGCTACCAATGATTTAAATTTGTATCATGTGCAGGGCTAAGAATGTGTCACATTCACGTCTGATGAACAAACAAAGGATGAGTACATTTTGAGGGGCTTTGGCAATCAGATCACTGAGTGCTCATTTGCAGCTCAAGCACATCTACGAGTAATTCATTGCCATAAATTCCATATTCTGCTTTTCATCTTTATCTCAGACAGAAGCAAGTACCAAACCCACACATGATATGGAAATAAATTAATATTCTCTGTATTTCGCCTTAGCTGTAAATCATATTCACGACTCAATAGAAACAGCGCCGGCTGCAAATCAACATCCCTAATGAGCATATTTATAACAATTTAAAACATAAACTCAGATCTCAACTGGGCTTGTATTCAGGATGAGCTGTTAAAAAAATAAATATCATTGCTTGAGTATACTGAGCACACATAACACTGCCTCAATGACAAAAGAGGCAACCAGAAATAGCAATAAACATAAATGATTTCCCTTTAAGCATCTTGCTTCTATGACATCTGCATAAAGCAGTCCAAAAAAAAAAAAACGGTGTTTCATCGAATTGGGCAAAAGAAAACGAGCATATTAAATATGTGTATTTCTGACTAAATGTAAATGTGGACTGCTCAAGCTTATTTTACACCTAAGCAACAGCGTAGTTGACCCCTGTCTCAAACAGGAATGGCACTGCCTGCAGTTCGCTATCTGCAGAGTGTGTCGGCTCACACATAGAGCTTTGGTCCTGGGCTGATGATGATAAATCTGTGCCAGTTGTTCACCAGTTGATTGTGGTTTACTGCTGAGCTGGGAGAGTGTCTCATTGTGTCAGTGTGGGCCGTCATTGAGACAGCTGCCAAAGGAAACACAGCTTTTATGCTGTGCTCTGGTATATAGAAGGGAAAATTAGGGGAGAGAGAGAGGGAGGAGAGGGAGAGAGAGGGAGCACTGAATAATATGCAGCATCAATCAGTCTAAATGACTTGCTTATGTAATTAGCTAACAATGTTTTGTTTCTTCGGTTCCCTGAAGTTATTAGTGGTTCACGGTTAACCTTGAAGTAATTGGAAAGGCACTGTTGATGTTCCCGTATCTGTATGGGACTGACAGTTTATTTTTCTTCTGTGGATGGCTTCCCTCCCCTTTCATGTTGCTATAGTATTTATGAATTAGTTTGCTGTCACTTTACAGTACAGCCTAATACTAATTGGTGGTGAGATATATGGGTTACTCACATCGCACTAGGTGGCGTGCAGTCTTTCCTTCCTCTCCAGCATTAACATGACTGAGAATTGTCGAAACTAATAACATGGTGTTGCTCTGGTAATACTGCAGCACAAATTACACCTTCCTTGAAAATGGCATAATCTCAAACATAGATTTAAACCCTAAGACTCTGCAGCGACTGCTTCTCCAACCAGTCCCTGACATTTTAATTTGATGCTTCATCTGCAATTAGACATGCACTGTGCAGACATTGGCTTATTTTTATTTAGTGAGAATCAAACGCTCACTTTGGACTCCTCTTAATTTCTAAGGAGAGACTGAGCCGGTGCAGGCAGGTTTAACCCTCAGCTCTTATTAAGTGTTAATAAGTTGGGCAATGTTTCACTGAAAAAATAATTCAGCTGCCATGGTTTTGACGACGACATGGTGCCATGCCAGGACGCTGTCAATAAACAGCTGGTGTGGCTGTCAATAAAAGGGTTGGGGGTGTGGTCAGGGAGCTGAAGATGAGACCTGTATATAGGAAGAAGAAAAAAACACACCAAATAACCCTGTTTCTCATTGTTTACATTTGCAGAAAGAAAAACATCCAGTGACAACAAAAAGACAATCTGTCAGGGAACATCTGACATTGTTTTTGTAGCCTTGCTTTGCTCTTTTTTGTTCCATTTCAATTTCACACAGAAAAAAACGGCTTGTCCTTTTTAATTTTCTGATAGTCCCTCGCCTCTGTTGGCCACTTTTCTGGATACATATCTGCCCAAGAAGTTAATTTAAATGACTTTTTGAGAATGGTGATTGATCCATTGCATACTAAGTAACTTTCCAGGCCAGCGATAAAGTGCCACAGCAGAAAATATAAGAAAATGTCATGAGCACTCCCAAATCTCAAGGCTATTATAGCTATCAATTATCACTGTTTCCATCTAATTATTCAAGCACTATTTGTTCTGTGCCGCTCACCTTCCAATATGCCGGCATAAAATACAGAAATTTAGTCAGTCAATCTCCCGGGTCTTACAATGAATAGAATACTTTGCATGGTTTCATTCTCAATTTGATGCTTTAATAGTTCTTAAAGTCATTTTTCAAGGGCTTCAGGTTCATATTTAAAATATATCAAAACAAAAAAAGCAGTTTGTTTATTGTTTTCTTTGGGATTCTCAAAGATCATAGAGGCTGAGGCAGGTTTTCTTTTGTTTACCCAGGAAGATCACAGCCCGGGTCATATTAGAGATGTTTACTCCTCCTGTCAAAGGATAAGTTGTAAATTTTAGCTCGCAGGAAATGAAAGATGTAGTGGCATGCTGAGTACAGACACCAAAGTAATGTCACCTTGAGTGAGCATCTCTCTTGTCTGGACTGGCAGGTGATATCAGAGGATAAACTCCATTTTGACCTTGTGTTCACTCATCACAACAAAAAACAAAAGAGAAGAAGAATGGCACAGAAAAGAAAGAGAAAACAAAGAAGTAGAAAAAAAGAAACGCCCGTCACATTTCAAATATTACTGCTTCAGTCAGCTGATATCTGCTGGTACGGTTGCAGATCAGTGCACTTCATTGTATCCGGAGCAGCAGATAACTGGGTCTGATGTTAATGCTGTTTATCAAAAATGCAAAAAAAAAAACCCAACGAAACATATCTTCATTAACATTCACTGCCATGGAGGTGTGATTGATTCCATCATCAACCAAGTTATTTTCGTGACTGGCATAGGAACATCAAACACCATGACCTCCATTATTTCCCCTTTGAAATTGCATTCACTTTATTCGCCTCTCCGACTCTCCAATACCTTGAATCATTTCTCCTGGGAGGTGGGTTTTTTTTTTTTAACCTGCTGCTTCTCTGCAAGTCCTAAGAGCAGTGAAACCAGCAATTCTCTCACACTGTATGTGGGACACTTGAGCGAAGAGTGAGACGAAGCATCTGGCACAACCATGCTAAGACTATGTGCTCAATTCCATGAAATTTAAACAGAGGACCCCAAAAATAATGTGGCACACATGTTAAATATATCTTGATAATACAATAATATTCTGTGGTACTCGTTGGATACCTTTTAGAAAAACCAATACAAATAGATTTAATCATTCAAATGTGGTTTTCTCTCAGCTTGTGCACTCACACAGTCTCATCATTTGCTTTGTTATCGAGAGCTTGGAAGAAAGATTGCAAACGTTTCTATCCTGAGCAGGTTTCAGGGATTTTTTATGGGCGGGGCACAGGAGGGCACTGAGAGTTAAACTATGTGAGCCACTCCAAGGTGCTAAATATCTATATATTTTATTTTTATTGGGGTTTTTTTTAAATAAAGGAACCGAAATACAGTAACATCATCAAAGTAAAATCAAGGTAGTGAGCAACTTTGTTGCCTCATAGTGAAAATGCCCCTGATTGGGCATGGAGGTTTTTCTGTGTAGAGCTTGAATTTTCTCAAGGAGTTTGTTTCCAGGTACTCCACTTTCCATCAACAGTCCACAAATCTATGTTTGAAGCTACAGCCCAGTTCACTTTACGTTTTGAAAATGGTAAGTGAAAATGGTAAACTTTTGTTGCATTTTGGCTGTTTGGCAACAAGGTTTAGAAGAAAAAAAACCAAAAAACAGCATTTTGTGAAAGCGGTTTCCAGAAGTAAACGGGGAAAACACAACTTTTCTAAAAGATGGAATATTGCACATGCACATTATGGTCACAGTGAACAGATAAACGAAATGTAAATTCACAACACCATCACCTAGATCAGACACATTTCCTGCAGATACTGAGTGGGCCGTTACAATGAGGAGAGACAGATTAAAGGAGCTTAAATGTTTACATTCGGATGTTTTCTGAAAGCATGCATGTGCAGTTATCAAATATACAACACCAACTCCTGGTCTGGCATAAAAAAAATAATAAAAAAAAACATTGTTTTTAGTATTTCTGACATTTTAGAATAGACAGCTACATTTTTGATTGGAGGATAAAAGCAAGAACATAATTAGTTTAGTCCTACATTTCCTGTTTAAAATCCTTTCACATTTGATTTTTATTTCCATTTTATGATACCACGACTTTACATAATGATCGACATCACCTGAACTATTGAGGCACACAGGATGGCCAAACTGATGAGAAGTAAAGTGAGTATCACCATTAAAGCTCTGCTTCTGTTTGTATATGTGCTTCAAGTGTGTACGTGACCTTAAGATGGAGTTCACATAAAGGCTTCAGCAAAAAGGTAAACAGATACTCTGGATCAGAGTGTTACACAGTGTACTTTAAACACATCCTTAAATCCATCTACTCAATGTCTGGTATATGCAATGTTGTAAAGTTACCCATTTAATATACTGACACTTTTAAAAGTGGCATGGAATTTATTTTATTTATCTATTTTTTCCCCCACATAGTATACTCTTACATTTTGCTTGACTATCTGGAGTCTTACTCATCCCATTGAGATGCCTGTTGAACCAGCAGCAAAAGCTCTGAATAGAAAATTTGGCAAATGAAAAAGAAATATTTGCACAATATAACTCCCTCTGCAACACTATTTATGTGTGATTTCTACATTCCTTTTTCAGTGTCGAACTAAAAGAGAGATAAACTGTACTCGTTGGGGAGCTTTTGGAAGAGTTGAAAGGCGTGTATTTTAACCGTGGACAGATCTAGTTTTGCCCTACTTCTCATGTTCCACACACAGACATGATCAGAGTGAAGCTGATCTTTTCTTTTTCCTCCTGCGAAGAAATCAAACAACTGTACAACTATTTCTTGAGCATGTTCCCAATAATAAAAAAAAGCAGGATTGAAAAGAGCTTTATAACGTGTTGGCATTTTCAAAGTGCAGGTCAAACCATTCAGTCTGAGACACATTTGTTTTTTTTATGTTGTATTATGCATTTCTCATTGACTAAAGTATTTAAGTTATAGTATTAGATCAAACCTGGTCATTATATGGCTAGTAGCCTTTGTTAGTGTCTGAGTATCGAAAGTAAAGTCACCAAGAAATGATAAGTCAAATGAAAAGTGCATATGTGGTGCACAAAATATGCTTTTATTCTTATCATTTTAATCTACAGCGTTCATTTTAATGGATGCACTTGTATCTCTCATCACTGTGTGAACTATGAAATGTTAAAAAGGTTAACATGAAATACTGTAGAGTTTTGAACAAAGCATGGACGTCTAATCACTTATCCACTGAAGTCAAAAGTGAAGCCATATTCTCAGTTTGTGGGAGATAGATCACAGAGTTCAATGATTATAATTTAAATCTTCACTTTGAGATTTAAAAAAAAAAACAGAAAAAATATACAAGAACCTGAGTCAAGCATACCAGGAATAGGAGCTTATAAAAATATGCAACTCTTTTATTAAGAGATGTAGTAATATGGAACAAAATTGAGTTTAACGTGAGGCCTGGCACTACACCTGTTTTTTGGTTTTTTTTTCATGTGGCCCCTTGGGAAAATTAATTGCCCACCGTTGCATTAGATGCTGATGTCCGCCAAGAGTTTTCTCCAATCATCCACTAACTCCTGGTTGATGACCTTTATCATATTCCCAGGCAATGATGTGACCACTTTTGATTCACAGTTCATAGACCACTAATGCTGTCTCTCTCTCCCGTGTGCTCATTCAGTTCCTATCCTGAATCCCTGCCATTTCATCCATGTAGTGTTCACGACACACGTCTCATGAGCTGCTATGCATTGCCTCCAGGGGAGTCCTCTCTTTAGGGTGCACATGGAAAGATCTTAGGATGTGAGTGAATACTCGATGTTTTGACATTACAATAGCTTGTCAGATAAAATAAATAAATAAAAAAAAGAGTGCCTTCCATTGAGCTGACAAGCTTTGTTACAAACCCGAATCGAAGCTTCACACTAAAAAAAAAATCCATATGATATTCCTATGATCATTGAAAAGACTCTTACAGTAATTGTGAGCATGTGTCGAAGTCTCGCTTTGAAATTTGAGCAGTGAACTTCTGCAGCAGTCTTATAGGTTACGTGGTACATTTTCTAAAACGGGGGTCTAACAAGTTAGGACATGAGGTCATTACTGAGATGAATAATCAATGTATCTTCAGGAGGGAGATAATTCTTCCTGCCTGCAATACTGTAGTCTTTGCAGTTCAGGCTGTTTACAATTATAGAACTAATTTGTAATACAAATTCTGGATCCCTTAATAAAAAAGTTGCTGATTGAATCTAAATAGTATAGATTTGCTGAAATATTGAAAGTGTTAAAAATGCACATTTGTATATATTGCCAGTTTCAATTATCCTTTAATCACACAGCAGGTGTGATTAATTAATTGTAACTGACTATTTTAATGTAAAATGCGTGGTCATATGTAAAATTGAATTAATTCACAAGCACGTTTTTCTTTTTCTTGTACCTCAAGAGTACAATCATGATTTGAGCTGTGATGTTTGATGTGAACTGAATGGAAACTCTTTTTTTCCAGATGCTTTTCCAGTCCCAATGTGGTTGGATCAGAGCAGTGTATTACATAGCTTGTTTTTCCACATTGATTAATATACAGGTAATTTGTGAGGTTTTAGGTGCATATTTGCATTAACCTTTCAAAATGCACATTCTGCACAGCGAGTGAAATTCATAGTTCCTTACCCAAAAATGCAGATAAGGTTGGGCATTTATTAAAACCCCATATTACTGACCTCCTACCACAATTAAACTGGGTGTTATGAAGAATCCAAATGTTTTCAAGTTAGTCTGAGGATTTGGCAGTGGGCTGTCTTAACTCGTGCAGCCCCAGAGAATTTCTCTAAAAATTTAATGTAAAAACATCAACTCTTTAACCCATACTCTCTGGAGAGCCACGCTTGACTCCTGAGTTGTGAATCTGAATTGAAATGTTGGAGAATTGGCACATTGACCCTTGAGGACTTGCATTTACATGCAAATCCACAGCTGGCCTGTACCAAAAATAATTTATTCGACATGTATCATGATAACTAGGCTTGTGCGATGTGCTCGGCTCTCTTTGTTGCATCTACAGTCAGGCAGGCGCCTGACTGTAGATGCTACAACCATAAAGATGGATTTTTAGAGACCCACATGACAACTGTCAACCTACAGAAATGGAAGAGTAATAGCCGCTGGTGAAAGGCCAAGAACTGGTTGCATTGTGTGTCGAACACCAATGAAAAAAACCTGATGATAAACACAAATATATATCTTTCTTTTACCTGTATTTGATACTGAGAGTCACTGAGCAAAATTTCATCTTGGTGTGTATTTATTCTAGAGGTGACAGGCATCAAAATCAGGAAAGAAAGCAAGAAAATAAGAGGGAATAAAAACAAGAGCAAACGTGTGCCTGTTGAGTGTGCTTTGAATTTTAATAGGAGTCTGTAGTGGTACCTTGAAAACTACATTAGGACAAATGAGACGAACCAGTCCACTGATATAAAAAGAAAACCTAAAGGACAAAGCGAGATGTATAGCATGATTTAACAACTCACCTACACCAATATGGCACTTTGCATTTTAATACTAAATAAAAAAAAAAAGTAACTTAACAGCATTTTAGTTTGTTTTTGTTGTTTTTTTTGTGGGGTTTTTTTTTTTTGCATGATGCCTGAAACCCATTGTTCTTGTTTCATAGCATTCAGTAGTGGTAGTCAGCATTGCTAATAACAGAATCACTATGCCCCTAATTTATATGCATATATACAAAAACAAAGTCTTCTTACAGCCAAAACTGTTTTTCAAATGAATGACAGCAGGCAGAGGTTGGCTTTAAAATATGTGTAAGCATTGTATACGCTCATTTCTTAATCTATGTTCAAGAAATGTGACTGAAAAGATGATACAATATTTTGCAAATGCCACGAAGACATATGCTATTCTGAATACAGCACAGCCAGCCTGTCAGATGTCCAAAGCAAGTCATTTTACCATTAAGAAATATTAGTCTGGTTTGTAAATTATGGCGGTAACACACAAAAACCATGTGGACGTCCGAGGTGCAATAATCAGCCAGCTATGATAAATGACAACGGATTGATAACACGGCTGATTTTGAAAAAGGTCATATAAGAGATGTGGTCTGTCCTGGTGGCACATCAGGGTCCTGTCACTGACCCTTTCTAAAATGATAGAACAGCATCTGGGGGGGGGGGGGGGGGGGCTGTTCCTGTAGGTAAAGCAGTGAGTAATTTGCAAACTCTTCATCTTTAGTCAATAACATCAACAGCCATTTGAGGAAATCTCTGTGCACAAGGGACAAGGATGAAGGTCAGTAGTGAATGCACGCAATCTCTGGGTACTCTGGAAGCACTGCATTAGGAACAAGCACAATTCTGTACTAGAAAACCCCTGCATGGGCTGAGAAACACGTCTATAGAAATCATTAGACATGCAGTCCACAGATGCAATTCCAACTCTATCACGCGAAGAAGAATCTAATTCAAAAGTGCCACTGTCTTCTGTGAGCCAAAGCTCATTTAAAATGGACTTCCTTTTGGAAACCAGGGATGCTGTGTCCTGCTGACTAAATAGGAGAGAGGCCATCTGGCTGCTTATCAGCACAGAGTTCAGAAGCCAGCATCTCCGATGGTATGGGGTTGCATTAGTGCGTATACATCTGTAAAGGGACAATCACTGCTGAAAAGAAGGTATACAGACATTTTAAGTCAGATATGCTCCAAACGCTGTCATTTCATTCAGAGAAAAAAAATACTGAACATTAAAATGAAAGGTTGCCGTTCATCTTCCGTATCAAACCCTTCAACTAAACATTGTGAAAAAGAAAAAAAATACCATCAGGTTTTGGATTAGTTTTTATGATGTGAAATAAATGGTCGGGATTAACAGTAAGATATGATGGTGCCCTGGCTTGACTTTCCACCCACTCCTCCCACTTAAATGTCAAATGTAAAATAATAACCAAACTCTGCTCAGACTTATATCATAGCGAAAGGGTCAACATGTATAATGATGAAAATAGTAAGACCAAAGCAAAGTACCTACATACAACCATCACTTCTGTGTTCTTAAATATGCAATTATTGATGAAAGAGGTATATTTGTACCAGCTGGTGGTTACCGCTCCCGCCTCATAGCGAGAAGGTCATGGGTTCATGTATAAGCCGAGCTTTTCTATGTGGAGTTTGTACGTACCCCTTTTTCCTCCTACAGTTCAAATACATGCATGCGAGGTTAATTAAAGAGAATAAAATGTCTGTGAGTGTGAGTTTGTGTGATTGTGTGTCTCTCAGTGATGACCCAGCGAGTCATGAGCCTTCGCTCATGACTCGCTGGGTTCGGCTCAAGCCCCCTGTGACCCTGACCAGGATCAAATCTAGTGCTCTAGTAACTATTTGTAACTTCTCCAGTGTTAATGTTGTCATGAAGGGTATTTACTTGGGGGTTTTTTCGGCAAAGTCTTTATTTATTTGTTTAGTTCCCAGAGAGCTCCCATGGGTAGTGACTGATGACCTATATGGCTGTTTTGGTTGGAGGACTTGTTGTTAAACGGGACATTTCCCGGGGACTATTTTCAGCAGCAAATTAATGCACATTTGGTATGCCAGTGAATTATGACAGCAGGGTGGTGTATGTGGGATCGACTAAAAATAAACAACAGCTCCCATGTTCATCTTAATGAAAGAACATGTCACCCAGTACAACAGTGTCAACCCTGTCTCCTGTGAAATTGCATTTATATGCA
The DNA here is from genome assembly GCF_963422515.1 of Blennius ocellaris. Classification (NCBI taxonomy): domain Eukaryota; kingdom Metazoa; phylum Chordata; class Actinopteri; order Blenniiformes; family Blenniidae; genus Blennius; species Blennius ocellaris. The sequence goes on along the minus strand of NC_137655.1, from coordinate 17,760,195 downwards.
ACTAATTTGCAACAGCAAATATGTTTAGAAGAAAACGGAAAGCTGCCTGGATTATGATTTCTATTAACATAATATGAAAAATGTAGTTAACTACAGCATTTTTTTTTCCAAGTTACAAAAATATTACAATATTTGGCAGTGAATTATTTATTGACTGTATATTTCATTATTCGTTTTTGCCAATGCATCACATTGACAGCAGAGTATCCACAAGTAGAAACAGCATCAATAATGTATTTTATTTGTTATGTTTAACTGCTGACAGCACTGAAAGTTGAGGAAGGATCCTAGTTAGCGCTTAAAACATAAACAGTTCACAGTGACTTGAAACACAGTATAGCTACCAACATTAAATGAGCGCTCAGTCTCTTCTAACCTTACACAGAGCATGTTTGTTGCCTCAGACTAACCACAGATGGGGCTCAGGATGCAAACCTCTCCAGAGTCAAAGTCCTGTGCTTTGTTCGTCTGCCATCCACCCCAACTAACTCTACGCAGGTCGACTGCAGAACACAAATGGGGCAATTTATTCCTTCAGAAAAGCTATGGTGTGTTTCACTCTTGGAACAACTTGTTGGTAGGATCAGTTCATTGTTGGTTTTTGCCTTATTGTGGGATTTGTTGGCAATAGGAAAAAATATAGACTACAGCTACACATATCCTCAAAGACAAAAAACACTTTGCACTGCAAACAACGGCTAAACTAAACATTATTGTACAATCCAATCGCATACGTATAAAATGTGTTTTTTCTGCTGTGGTTCAAATATATCTGCACCACAATGCCATAATAAAAGTGAATTGGATTTACAGTATTACAGTATTTGTAGGTGGTCAGGATTTGAAAATGACATGCAACAGTAAAAGTCAATTTCCTGAACCAATATCCTGGTCAACCAGAAAACATTAAACGCCCTCTGTTTTTATCCACAAAAGGAAATGTTCTGTCGCCGTATCAACATGTATTGTGGATTGTGCAACATATATCTCCTTTTAATTCCCTTTGCAGCATCACTGAAATTCAATTTCAGTGTTTCAGTATAACTTTATTGTATTGTGCCGCCTGCAGAACTGCAGAAGTTTCTGAGGCAGATGCCTCAAAACCTTGACACATAAAACTAAAATTTTCTGCATGGCTAGTTACAAGTATAGGCGAAATGGGTTTTTTTGGTTGAAGTGAATGAACAGTCGCTTTAAGATGGGTACTCTGCAGAGGAGTCATGACACATGGATTATGCAGGGATATGGATCATTATTACAAGGTAAAAGGCTCACAATAGTGGGCTACAGGAAACTACAAAAAGGCAGATTCTTCATTTCACTATAGTACTGGAGTGAAGCTCATACTTATTGGACTGTATTGCTATACTGTGGTTTCTATGACAGGCTTGTGTTTTCTTGCTGTTGTTGTCGTCATTATTATTACTTGCCTTTTTTATATTTTGTCAGTTTTCTGCAGCTCACAAAGATACTAATGTCTCCCTATATATAATTGTTTATGACTTCTGCAGTGCATATTGTGTCATGTGTGGAATTACTGTGTTTACAAAATGTCTCCCTGTTACATTTGTTTGAAGTCAAATTTGATCTCATGTTCATTTATTCTGCGGCAAAAATACTGTGACGTGTGTTGATCATAATTCCCACTCACCACCATCAGTATTCTGGAGTGCAGCTTGAAATGTGGTGCAACCAGCAATGGGAGCAAAAACAGAATGATAAACAATTTAATCTCACCTCTAATCATGGTGGTGCAGAGTGGTAAGTGAATCACATGAAAGAGATGCCAAGATATTACAAGTATGCTTAAATGAGCAAAGCTACTGTTTGTCATTTCAGCCTCTGTGGAATTACAACAGGTAGGATTTTTCACACCAACAGTGTAATGTGCCTTCAACGAGAAATCAATTCGTCATGAAACAACTGATGCATCCGTGTGTTTTCGGTGCCAACAACGCAGTGGATGTTGGGGTTCACACCAGGGCAGGAGCAATGTTGTCATTAAAGGAAGTTGTCCATGACAAAGTCAATATCAAGCCTCGACACGAAGAAGGCCGCCAAAGCTTCACGTCACGATGTGGCCTATTTATTATGGATATGAACCAGCACCTCGTTGGGAGTTCAGATCATATTACTTGGTATGACTGTGACAATGCAGACACAATTGTCAATAGCACTTCTTTCCTGAGGTTTTAACATAGACTGAATGATAATTAGTTTCCCTTTGTTGTCCTTATCTCTTACCTGCAGAAATGGCCAATTTATGCAGGCGGCACCCTGGCCAGGCAAAGTTGATGCTCCCCAGAGGAAAGAAGCAGCCATGTTTCAGACAATGAGAATGAACTCAGGGACAACTCAAGGTTGATTTAGATCTTGAGCAACACTGATCATGCCCTGATGTTGACACGGCTTCCTCTCAGAATAACTCTCACAGGCTACCTGCACAAGGAGCCCAGTGTGTCACCAAGATCTGGTCAAGTGAGAATAAAAATGCAAATGTCATATTGTTGAAATGCTGAGTGAACTAAATGTCAGTCCATCTTTTCAATATGAGATATGAGATTGATGTGGATAGGCTATTGAAGGCAAGTGTGATAGCTGCAGAAGGCAGGTTATACCAACAGCTGTGATATTTGAGCTGTGAAATAAGCCTTGTTTTTTTCTTTTTCTTTTTCAGAGGAACAAGCAATTCTCCTATGTCCTTTACAGAGATTATCCAGAAAAACACCCACAGTCTGTCTTTTATTTTATCTCGAAGTTGGATGTTCTCAAAAAAGAAAAAGAAGAAGAAAAAAAAAACCTAATGATAACCAGGTAAGACAGCAGGTAGTCTATTGTTTTCAATTATTGATAAGAATCTTTAGTTCTGCATATCTAAAGGGCTTCATTGACTCTGAGAACATAGCACTCTGGGGAACAAAAAGAGCCCCAGTGTTATTTTTCAGACCTTTTGTCAGCTTTAATTTTACATTATCTACACCATGCTGGCCATCTGAGCCACCTCTCACTAAAAATGACCACTTGTCAAGTCCTTACTGCTCTTACTACATCCCAGCCAAACACATTTCATCGATCTATTCATAATTCCTCGTCCACATCCACATGTATTGGAAGCAACATCCAGCAGCACGTTTCTTCCCTGTGATGCTGCTGCTCTGTGCGCGCACATCAGTAAATGAATCACGTAGCACTAGAACAGCCCTTCTTCATGCGATCTTGCCAGACCTATTGGAGAAACCCCCCCTAGGCTAGATCTGTCACTGTTCACTCATTTGCTGGAAGACGATCAGAAACTATGTTAAATGCACCAAGAAATACACCGGAGTGTTTTCTAAAGGCGTCGAGAGGATTCCGGTCAGATCCACTCACTGTGAAGGGAGCAGGTTTCAACAGTTGACGCGGAGAGAACTGCGCGCAGGGAAGAGGAGAGAGAAAAAAAGCGATTAATTTTGATTATCTGAAATCTTCCAGCACCCTCTCTTTTTTTTTTCCTTCTTCTTCTTCTTCTTCTTCTTCTTCTTCTTTTTTTTCGTGGCTACGTTTACGGTGGCAGTGCAGACGAGCATTGTCCGAATGAAGGATGCAGGAGCACTGGGTCCAATTGGACTGGATTATGGGATTACTGGACTGATTATAGGACAATCATCGGGCAAAAGTCGCAGCCGCGCTATAGACGCGCTCGAATGACGGGAACACAAAAGGTTGGAGCAGGAGTTAAAAAAAGCGTCGGTATCGTGCTTTTCCGCTACTTTGTGACATGGGCAGGCTGGATGTGCTGCACGGGCAGAACCCATATGCAACAGTGTGCCGCACCGGGGAAAAAGTAAATGCATTGTGAATGGTAACATCGGGCGATGCTGCATTTTGAACGGGCATGTCAGTGTTTGCTGTAGCCTAGGTGTAGATGTCGCATGAGGGCAATGCGCTTTTGTAAGCTACGGTCTAACCTTCACCACAGAGATTCAAACGCTTTAACCTTGGATGCAGTGGGGAATATTAATACTTTATATTCATCGATTATTCAGTAAGTCCCCCCCCACCCTCCTCCCCTTATGAAGAGGAAAACAAAGCATTTCGCGCACACTATGTTGGATTTGATATTTAATTCATACATCAGGTGTCGTCGGGCGGTCATCTTTGTTTACAGAAAGAGTTCATCATAGCCGCGTGTGAAAGAGGTTAAAATACAGGTTAAAAGGCAGATTGCGATTCTCAGATCGATTTAATACCTAATTAGTGTGAGATCGGCGTCAACCACATGCCTGGTTTGCGTTTAGTTCTCTAGGTTTGCCGTAATCAACAGGTTGAAAGTCAACGAGGATTTTTCTTTTTTCTGTCTGCCACTACTGCATATCCAGGAGAAGGGATGCGTCTCTCTGTACCCATTTTCTTTCTGCTGTGGGTTAAAGCCCTGACATTGAAGAATCTCAATTATTCTGTCCCGGAGGAGCAAGGACCTGGAACTGTTATAGGCAATATAGCAAAAGATGCCGGATATGGGACCTTAGAGAGAGGGAAAAAATCTAACTTCAGAGTACTGGAGAATTCTGCACCACATCTGGTGGATGTTGACCCGGAGAGTGGACTAATCTTCACTAAACAAAGGATTGACAGGGAAACGTTATGCAGGCGCAACCCCAAGTGCCAGCTCTCCATGGAGGTGTTTGCTAACGACAAGGAAATATGCATGATCAAGATTGATATACAAGACATAAATGACAACTCTCCCAGTTTTCCCTCGGATCATGTAAATATTGATATTTCAGAAAACGCGGCTGCTGGGACACGCTTTCCTCTGACTATTGCACATGACTCCGATTCAGGGGAAAATGGGATAAAAACCTACCAGGTCACAAGAGATGATTATAATACTTTCTCTTTGGATTTAAAAGTGAGGGGTGACGGGACTATATATCCAGAGCTGGTGGTTCAGAGACCTCTGGATAGGGAGGATCAAAGTCATCACACCCTTCTTCTCACTGCAATTGATGGTGGGGAGTATCCAAGATCAGGCTCCATGCAGATCAACGTCAGAGTGACTGATTCGAATGACAATAGCCCTATTTTTGAAAAATCCTCATATGTGTTAGAAATGCTGGAAAATTCACCCCCTGGAAAAGTGCTTATAGATTTGAATGCCACAGACCAGGATGAAGGAAGCAACGGGCAGGTGGTCTATTCCTTTACTGGATATGCATCTGAACGAATACAAGATTTGTTCTCCATTGACCCCAATACTGGCGTCATCAAGGTCCAGGGAGAGATTGACTTTGAAGAGAATCCAATCATAGAGTTTGACGTGCAGGCTAAGGATCTAGGGCCCAACCCAATACCAGGCCACTGCAAAATTACTGTCAAAGTGCTCGACAAGAATGACAACTCTCCGGTAATAAGTTTTGTTTCTGTGCGGCAGGGAGCTATCAGTGAAGCAGCACCTCCAGAATCTGTCATCGCACTGGTCAGAGTGACAGATAAAGACTCGGGCCGTAACGGTCAACTTCAGTGCCGGGTGTTGGGGAATGTACCTTTCAGGTTACAGGAGAACAATGATAATTTTTACACACTGCTCACAGATAGACCTCTGGACAGAGAAATGAAAGATGAATACAATGTAACAATTGTGGCAAGAGACAATGGAATTCCCTCTTTGAACTACACTAGGTCCTTCACTGTGAAGATCTTGGATGAGAATGACAATGCACCTCGTTTCACAAAGACAGTATATGTGTTACAGGTGCCTGAGAACAACATCCCAGGGGAGTATCTGGGTTCAGTTTTGGCCCACGACCCAGATGTTGGTAGAAATGGAACAGTATCATACTCCATTCTGCCGTCTCATATTGGAGATGTTTCAGTGTACACCTATGTGTCTGTTAATCCCACTAATGGAGCCATATATGCCTCACGCTCTTTCAATTATGAGCAAACAAAATCATTTGAGTTCAAAGTTCAGGCAAAAGATGGAGGATCACCTCACATGGAGAGCACTTCTACAGTAAGAGTCAATATTCTTGACGTTAATGACAATCTACCAGTTATTATTTTACCCCTTTTGCAAAACGACACAGCTGAGATCCCCGTGCCTAGAAATGTTGGTATTGGATACATTGTCGCCACGGTGAAAGCGGTGGATCATGACCACGGAGAAAGTGGCCATTTGACCTATGAGATCACAGAGGGAAATGATGACCACCTGTTTGAGATGGATCCGGTGGGAGGAGAAGTCAGAACTGCCCATGCTCTTTGGGAGGAAGTTGCCCCGGTGGTTGAGCTGGTGGTGAAGGTAACTGACCATGGCAAGCCCCCCTTATCTGCCGTGGCTAAGCTGATCATTAAAGCGAACACAGAAACAGCAGCAGGAGGGGGTTCCAGCACGAGTGGGGAACAGCAGCATTGGGATGTGTCCCTGCCCCTCATAGTTACCCTCTGCATTATCTCTGTCATGCTCTTAGCAGTCATGACCGCCATCGCTGTCAAGTCCAAGCATCAAGATAAGGAGACTGGGAATTATAACTGCCGCATGGCTGAGTACTCCAATCCTCCAGTGGGGAAGGGAAAAAAGAAAAGGATCAACAAGAGTGACATCATGCTGGTGCAGAGTGAGATGGAGGAAAGAGATTCTGCGAGCCGGATGAACGTGGTGAGCAGCCCCTCGCTCATCACCTCTCCAATATGTTTCGACTATCAGAGCCCTCTGCCACTCACCCTACCCAGGTCAGAGGTCATGTACCTGAAAACCACCCCAAACAGCCTGACAGTCCCCAGGGCTGGGTGCCACTCCAGCTTTGCCGGTCTTAGCACAGACACTCCAGCGAATAGGATGTCAGTGATACAGGTAAGGAGGATGCTGCACTGTGCACTTTATCTGCTCTTCATTCTCACTTATCTACACACTGCTTTGTTATACAAATCTGACAAAAGAAAAGTCATTGACTCAAGAACAAGAAATCCTGTCACTTTGGGCACACATCATTATTTTCACTTTTTCTTTTCTGGTTATGACAATGTGAAATATTCACATGATATTCAGTTCATGATGCATAATATGACATGGACGTGACTGTATTCAAATGTTTTAAATATGTCGCAAAAGAGAGGACTCTTTTCTTCTGCATGTATTTGAGAATCATTTTGAGGTTGCTCAATTGAGAGTTTTCTCATGAAATGGTACAGTTGGTCCTCATAATCAGAAAGCCTTCTCAGTTAGACATGCAAACAGCATGAGTCTTGAACAAGGCTGCTGTGACCCTGCCAGATTCACTGCTTTAGAGTGAAAACAAAACCTCGCCTGAAATGTGGGATTGGACAGGTGTTTGAGCAGCTTGTCCGATCACATTACTGAACCAATGTGCACCAGACAGCTAGATGCACACAGCATAACCTTACAATCGCATTTTTCGCTCCCCTCAAATATGGGCCAGATTCACCCATCCGCATCCAAAGTTGGCACGATAAGGCCATTAATAGGGTCCGGGCTTGCCTTGTAGAGATGGCAGGGTTGAATACATGAGCCAGCTAACATGCTAATTTGACAGCATGAGCTTGTAGTGCTGTTTAGCACAGCAGAATTATTTGTTGTAAACGATGTAAATATCTAGGACAGTCTCGCAGACAGTCTCATTTGGAGATGATAACACAGATGACAAGGCCTGGCACTGTCACCAGCCACTAGGGTATGTGGGTGTGATCAACACAAACACATTATCCTCAAGATAGGGGGGAGAGGATGTTGATGACAGTGGCTAATGCTCAACTCTTTGCCTTGCCAAAGAGAGCACATATGGTTACAATAGAGATTGTTCTTATAATGCCACTATCAGTGGCAGGTTCTCTATGTTTTTATTGCTATCTTTCAGGCGCTATATTAAGAATATGTAAAAAAAAATTTAAAAAAGCCAGGGATAACAGTTCTTCTTGTGTCTGAATTTTGCATTTTATTGGTGAAAGAATTTTTTTTTTTTCATTTTGTTTCTAGACTGAAAATTTCCCTTCAGAGTCCAATTATGCTGGGAGCAGACAGCCATTTGTTCAAAGGTAAGAGAATTATTGAAAAGCATCTTGACCAGTCCTCTCTTCAGTTTTCTCATTTTTGTACAAAGCCAATTGACCATGTCTATCGAATGAAATTGCTCACACATTGCTAATAGTAAGTTATTATATATTTTCCCCCTTTTCAATGCCACTGCAGTTCAACATTCAAGGATGCAGAACGCGCAAGCCTTCGAGACAGTGGCCATGGTGATAGTGACCAAGCTGATAGTGACCAGGATACTAATAAAGGCTCACACTGCGACACGTCTGCCAGGGAGGCCCTCAAGATGAAAGCAACAGCAGTTAATGGCCAGCCTTTTGAACAGGGTGAGTGGACATCTTGAAACTGACTCTTGTACCAGACATTGTTTGTATTTTATGCACAGTGCATGCTGTCCATTGGTATTTAAGTGGAGGTCTTCCAGCCTCCAGGTCGCCACTTCCTCCATTAAAGCGGATCAGGTAAAACCAGAGTGTTATTAGGTGCCGCATCTGCAGCAGGTAGTGTTACTTTATTCCACTTTGCATTGCAGACAGCCTGAGCTGTTTCAAAGATGACATGAAGGCACCAGAGTGGAAGGTAGATGGTAGTTTAAAAGGATGAAAGAGTCCATTGGCTGAAGGTAGATTTTTTTTTCAACATCTTGTGTCTGATTTAACCATCAAATAAACTCATATGCATGGCAAAGTGTACCTCCGTCTGGGCCTCTTTTGATCATGTCATTATTTGAACCGAGATTCGTCGCATGCATGTCTCGAAGAACACAACAGAGACAAGAAGGCATGACAGACACTTGCAGAGCAAAATGACAGATATTTCTGGTGCAACATGACAGAGTGTATCCACCTTTTGCTTGGAAAGATTTCCTCAGTTATTATTGGTTTTGCTGTGGTTTCAGTGTTTTGCGAGTTGCTTGCTTTACAACTGAAAATAGAAACGTTAAATTTTATTTCGCAAATCTGAAACGATGCACTGTGCCAGGAGTATAATCAGACATGACTGTCATTTTGTTGCAACCTGGCTGACCTGAGAGGGATTGATATATTTAGCTATTGTGGCTATAAACTGAAAACACGAAAGCAACCCTCACTGGTAAGATAAAAGATAATGGAGGACTTGAGTGGAGTAGCGATGTTTCTCATTTCCTTGCCTGAAGTGTAAGGCTGTGGTCATCATGTCCCTACACAGTACTTTCCACACCATTTACATTGCTATGAACTGTTTGTTTGTGGCATGCTCAAGAGGGCAGCGATGAGAACACTCTTGTATCTGCAGAAGGAGGTGTGAATCTCCATCTCTCTATCTATCTCACTTTTCTATACGTACGTACGTGTGTGTGTGTGTGTGTGTGTGTGTGTGTGTGTGTGTGTGTGTGTGTGTGTGTGTGTGTGTGTGTGTGTGTGTGTGTGTGTGTGTGTGTGTGTGTGTGTGTGTGTGTGTGTGTGTGTGTGTGTGTGTGTTGATGTTTGCTATGAGAAATTATGGCAGACCAAACTTGACTCTGTGGGAGGTGTAAAATTCAATCACATTTTTTTTTATTGCAGCACATTTCAGAATCTGATTCAACCGAAGTTCTAAAGCCAATCACATGAAGAGATATTGAAAGAGATGCTTCGTACATGGGAAGTGTAGTGCTGACGCTTGCTTGACAGAAATGCCAGTTAATTTATAGATCTGCATTTGTAAGATAAGAGAAAGGTGGCAAGATACACACACATATACTTGTATGTATATATATAGATAGATAGATAGATAGATAGATAGATAGATAGATAGATAGATAGATAGATAGATAGATAGATAGATAGATAGATAGATAGATAGATAGATAGAGATTAATATGCCTTTCCTGTTAGAAATGGAGTTAAAGAGCAGAACTAATGATTAGAACCAATAGTTTACTTGCAGGGTTGGTCAGCTGAATACTAAACGATGTCACTGTCTACTAAGTACAAGATGGAAGATCTACATTATGCACAATGCCTTAGACATGATCACACAAAAACATCACCCTCAACCCACTCACTCCTTCTGTCTCCTGCAAACTGACACACACACACACACACACACACACACACACACACACACACACACACACACACACACACACACACACACACACACACACACACACACACACACACACACACACACACACACACACACACAGGTACATTTATTGAACAACAAAGCCAGTGTTTTGCAGATTCAGACAAGATAGCGCTATTATCCAAAATGGAGACACCACAGAATTTCAGTTCCAAATGCACCAACAGAAAAGCTTGCGGGTTAAGTAGTATTGCTTTTATGTCTTTACCTTTACCATCCCTCTAGTCTCCTGGCTGCTTTGATACAGGTAATATATGCACCTGTGCAGCTTCCACTATCATGCACTCTGAATATTTATTCACTCTCGCAGACACCAGATGCACAGTGGGTATGTTGCTAGGCTTTCTCTGATTCTATTTATAATGGGCAGGCAGTTTCTTTGTTTTTGAGAACATGTTATTGTTCCATTCCACAGTTGCCCATAAGATCACAGCTATTTGTCACTTTGTCATGATTCTGATACATGATGCTATAAATGCAGTTGACACATAAAGCCATTGTTTAACTCTGTCGTTTTAGAGCTGTTATTTAACTAAATCTTATTCAGTGATAAAGTCCGAAATAGAAGTAGAAATCCAATGACAGACAGAACAGAGGAAGTTATTGTCACTTCCCTATTCATTCCTTTCAATACATAATTGCAGTTTTAAATAACAAATTCCTTTGCTGTGATGTTTTTACATCTAATTTTGATTTTACATAGCACTTTATATAAATCCTGCAGTTTGTGGCTATAAAGTTGTGATTATAACATCATTTCAAAAATCACAAATACTCAATAAAGGTTGCCCTTTATTGAATCTTTCTGAAGTATAGAACCACTTATTAAATGACCTTGTACACACAAGCTGTAAGCAGCAAGAAGTGTTTATTTAGTAGTTGGTATCTGAAGCTTCTCATGTGAACTGCTAAATTTAGTGTATTAACTGACAGTAAATAGCAAAATGGCAAAGTGTAGTCACATTTACATTGTTTTAAAATGAACCGCTTCCTTATAAGAACGGCATTTCCAGAAAAGAACGCGATCGTTAAGAAAGGCTGTACATTATGAGCGTTAACAAAAGTCCCCATATCCACAGTTACATAAAAGCAGGCTGTCAACCATTGTGAATGTTTATATGCTGCTAATGAATGCTAAGAAAGAATGGAGCCAATGTGTTATCTTGTTAGGGAATAAATCACATGTAAATATGTACACACCATCGTCCAATTACCTCTGGTGGTGAAGCGAGACACAATGGCTCAAACAAGAAAATACCTGGCTCGGATGTTGCTGTACCTTCTAAGCACATACATCCCTTTGCATCAGCGTCATCTGCGAGCTTCTCTGCAGTGGTGATAGGTACCATGGAAATGAATTCAGCGTCTACCTCCTTCTCCTGTCGTATGCTTATTGTTCTGGTCTTGCCTATCTGTGCTTAGAAAATACTTTTCTTTGTGATGCTACAAGAAAAAGGAAGAAAGAAAAATGCACAAGCCACATAACTGTAATCTGGGGTGTAAGACGCATCAAACTGTTTTAAAAAGCAGGGTTGCTGTTGTTGCTTTTGCACCTTTAGCTTTTTTTCTTTTTATTATTATTTTTGTCAAAGATTCAGTTTGAGGTCAGCTCCATATTCTGAACTTTGACATCTTGCCAGAGTAGATTCTGCCAAGAAACGGTTGTGTGTGCTTGACATCAACATATGTTAAATTGGTAAATTTACTTAAGGAAAAAAAAAAATAGAGCCTGTAAAAACTAAATGAGCTTTGGCCAAATCTTCATCCTCGTTAATTTATCTTCCATATTAAACCAATGTTTGCAGGTATTTGTCATAAGATGTGCCTCACTGCACCCACATTTTGACATAATTCAATCTTTTCACCTGCATTTTCTCAACATTAGTCATTTACCTGAAAATATTGCTTAAAAACTATAGATATATTGCAAGGATATTCTCAACCAACTTGAGCTTGACTTGGGTACTTTTATTAGTACCTTTTCTAAAATCTAAGAGGACGTAAATGTTCCTTGTATACTGGAAGTTCACACTGCTAAGTGAGTACTTATTTTTTCAAATTAACAATACTTTTTGTATTTGATAACACCAAAATATGATTAGCATGTCTGTTTGGGGAAACGCAGCTTATTAAACCCTGACTAGTACATGCATGTAAGGAAAGAATCTTTGAACTCCATAGTTGTAAGTAAAACTATAAGTTCCGAGACTAAATTGAATATTTAGAGATATTTATTGTTTTTGGTTTTCAAGATGAAAATAGTGTAAAAAGAAAAAGGAGGGCTTTCCTTCCCCTATTCTGATTTCCATCCACCTATCAGTCTTGTGCTTTTGTATTTTACAGTTTTATCCAACTCAGGGTCACCAGAGGTGATCCTAGCTGGCTTTGGGTCGATGGGTGATGGCAGGTTACACCCTGGACGGGTCATCAGTCCATCACAGGGCAAACACAGAGAGACAGAAAGTCACACACTCACATTCACAGCTACAGGGATTTTAGGGGCATCAATTAGCCATAAAAACTCTTGTTTTTGAACTGTGGGAGAAACCTCACACATGTGGAGGAAGGACCTCCCCTCCCCCTAATCAACCACTGCCCCATCATGTGGCCCGATTCTGAATTTCTCTGCACGTAAAACACACCCAATCCCAACGAAAGAAAAAGAAAAACCCTATATAGAAAATATGCTTTACATTCAAGTGTGATACTTCAGCGTTTCAATTTTTAATGTACGCATTAAATCTGCAAAATAGATATGATATAATATTAAAATCCCCATTAAACCGTGTCCTGTCTCCGCATAATTAACAGTTTCATTGTATGCTGTTGCTCCTGTTGCTCTCCTGTGTGTGTGTTTGTGTAGGTGTTCGTAGACTTGAGCAGGAGTACGTGATAGTCATGGCATGTACTTTGCAAATGAGCCTGCGTCGCTTGGTGCTGCTTTTCACACCTCTTGGGAGTTGTGGCACAGAGAAAGTGTCTCTTTTTTTTTTTTTTTTTTTTTTGTTTGAACTTCCTCCCCGGGTTGGTACACCCTCCATGAAACTGGTCGACACTGGTGAATGTGGAAGGTACTGCTGCCTTTGAACAAGAGGATCTCCCCACCTGTTTCAGCGGGAGCCATGTGGAGCTCCCGCTTCATACAGGCAGATTTTCATCTCATCCTCATCAGAGCCAGGTTTCAAAATGTGATCAAGTGTCTCGTTCATAGTTAGTCACTCACTCGTGGTGTTTGATTTCACGGAATGGCATGTCAGTACGACAGACAAGCTTTATTTATAGACAAGAGAGTGCATAACTAACTAAACCAGATTTGATGTTTTAATCTGTTTTGATTGGAATTTAGCTTTTAGTAGGAGTAGGGTGTTGTTTAAGTGTTCACTAGATGTGAGAACATTATATTCCTGTGGGGGAGAAACACTCAGGTGAATCCAGAGGTGTCACAGATGTAGTCTTTATTTTTGTCTCTGTTGCATGTTTGTTAATCCCAAGCTTCTTTTTTTTTAATTCCGCACTCACATTAAATAGCCTGTAGATTACCCACATAGAAAACCAAAACTATCAATCTGGCGATCATTACAAGGATGTGTTTGTCTTTAATGAAAGGCTATTAAAACCTTGTGGCAATCACATCAAAGGAAGCACATTTATTAAAGCCAAATCAGTCAACAGAATGACAAAAGGATTGTTTTATATTATTAGTTTTACAGATGAAATTGCCATTTCACTTTCATGCATAACAGATAAAGCAAAAACAATTATTTACCACCAATTTACAAAGACATGTTTGACATTTTGTTTCATGTGTCTACATGCAAAACACCCCAATGTGTCATTGTCAAGTTAATTCTGACAGTACAGCATAATGGCCCTGAAAAAAAAAGAAAAAGAAAACGACACCTCTTACTTGTGTGCCCCGTGGAAATTGGCTCCTTGGATGTGTTGTTTTCTGTGTGCTTCTTTAATGCGTTCAGGGTTAGGTGTGGCGTGAAATGTGAAAGACTGAGTTACAGCACAAAGATACTTGTTTATTTTGCCACTTTTTATTGCTGACACTATTACACAAGCATGTTGTGCAGCTCCGTGACATTTGCTATGGTGTGCGGTATCAAGTAATGCAGCAGAAGCTGCCACAGCCATGGAATAATTAGGTAACACACTCAATCACAAGAAGAAAAGTTTTTTTTCTTTTTTTTACTTTTTTAATTAAATGACACCAATAGTCTGGTGGCATTGAGCTAGAGCTTTCAGTCTGGAATGTATTTAAAGCTTGTTATGTTTCATGTTTGCCTTTTTTTCTGATTTTATCCATTTTTTTAATTTGTATTTTTGAAATGAACTTTGACTTAGTTTTTGTCTTTATTTTTACACATAAGATTTTTTAGATTTTTAGAAAAGGAACCCAATTTATGACTTTTATTCTCACACAGTCACTGTAACTGTCCTTGAGATACGCAGGCATGCATGATACAACACATTTTGCATTATACGTGAGGAAAAAGCCCAATAAATAGATAAGAAATGCAATGGCGCATGATTTTGCACGAGAGTACTTTATGCCTCTTATGAATAGATATGCAGGGTTTATTTGGATTTCATTGCTGTGGAATTGCACAAAATGTGCAATTTGTGAGTGCTTATGCAACCCATTCAAAAATAACTTTTGAAATCTGGCAGTTTGATATTGTACTACACTATGTTACATGGCAATGTACTACTGAGTCGCTGTTACAGATGCGTGCATGTGAATCTTGTCTGTGATTGAATGGTCATATTGTGCTAAACCAGGTCAGCAGCAATAGAATATTGATGATTTTATGATACAAATTATGTTTTTGATGTCAAAACCTCAGTTTAATTGCAGTGTTTGTTGAATATTCAAATGTTGTTATGATGATCATTTATCATGTTTTGGGGTTTTTTTTTTCTCAAACTTACAAAAAGGAGGATAACAAGCAAGAATAACAGATTTTACTGAATGTCTCTTCACCTACTGTTTAGAAGTGTGAATATAGTCAAGCACATCTTTTTTGTTTGTTTGTTTGTTTGTTTCACACAAATGATTTATGATGGAAATGTAAATTTAAAAAAATAAGAGAAAAAAACAAAACATCACTTCCTCTGCACCAGATGATATTTTCCAGGAAACACCTACACAGGTTGAGCAGAGAAGCTGAGGGAAAAGGTTTCATAAATGGGATGAATCACTCATTTGATGAAGGAAAAAAACAAACTGAAATGAACTTTTTAATTTGCATGTCATTGTTGTGTATCATTATCTTCAGGGTTCATTGTGAGCAGATTTCAGATAGGAAAAGAGTGAACTTATATGAAATACAGATCTGGCTGCTAAATTTGAACTCTCACTTGGCTGTGTGCTATTTTAATGTGAAAAATGTTGGCGACACATGAAAATGCATATATGAACTGTAGTAGGTATCCATAGGGCCTTTTAGAGCTTGAAACTGTGTTTGTTGCCTCCGTCTTCTTATTGCTGCTCGTCTTTCAATATGTCATTTACATTTTCTTCTAGGCTGTTTATACATACCTCAGCAGGCTCCAATAACAAATGTTTAACTGTTTTTTGCAGAGCAAGACAAATCAGTCCACTGCACCGATGAATGTCGTGCACTGGGACATTCTGACAGATGCTGGATGCCAAAGTTACGGGTAGGAAGCCAAGCAGACAGCGCCGATAATCGCACCAACCTTTTCATCCCTGTGGGAATGGATGCCATGGTAGAGACAGAGATTTATGGCACCATCAGCTGCAACAGCAGAAAAACCCTCAGCACGTTTGGAAAGGAGCAGCGGGACAGTACAATCCTTGTGGCCAATGTCAAACCTTACTTAAAATCGCAGCGTGCACTAAGCCCACCGCTACAGGAGAGTCCCTCTGCGTCCAGTAGTCCCACCAAGAGTAGTATGCCCCTGGACTTGGCCAACCAAGAGTCCAAAGAGGACAGGGACGGGGGCTCAGACAGCAGTGCCTATGGCCCTCCAGATGGCCAGTGCTCCCCACTGCACACTGAATTGGAGGAGCCCTCCTACCTGACTTGCGAGCTCAGGCCGAAGTCCCTGTCAAGCAGTCTCATTCACAGCTCTGTCATCAGCCAGGAGTGTGGGGGGTCAGATTGTGCTCTCGACCCACGGGACTCTGGCAACTGACAGGTCAGATGATCCCACTCTCTCTCTCTCTCTCTCTCTCTCTCTCTCTCTCTCTCACCTGCCAGGGGTGTGATGACGATATCACAGATTAATGACCAAGAGGGGATTTATTTTGACCCACAGAGGTACCCAGACACGCATTGTATAACCAAAAACCATCTGCTTTATATGTTTTTTGAGTTTGTGACTTGTTGTGTTTAGGTGAAATATGTGTCCTTGACTGCTGTGAAGGGTTTTTTTTTAAGGGTGGGGAGGGGGATCCGTGGTTATCTGACTTCAAGTGTTTCCATGGTGTACTGTACCTGTCAATTTAGATGTCTGTATTTTACACATTTCAAACTCCGATTTTGTGAGGCTGTTGAACAAATTGCTACTGTTAAGCTATTGAGTCCTGTCTGCTTTTGTACAGTGAAGCTTTCTGTCTCCATTTAGTGTTTAAGGAACATCTCTTTGAATATCACAGGAAACTGAAATACATATCAGTGACGTTACATTCAAAAAGTGAAGTGTCTTATGAACTGTAAATGGTGGTGCAACAGGGAATGTCCCTTTTCATAAAAACCATTTGAGGTTCCTATAAAAAAAACAGTTTTTTAAGAATGTATTTGTAATTTTATTGTTGTCCTCTCTGCAGTTTATGTGAAAATAAGCTGAGCTTACACGTGAATGTGGGCTACTGTACTTGTTGTGTATTTTATTAAATTTGTATACACTGTGTGCATGGAAGGCAATTATTTTTGACTGATGACAACTTCTGAGGCTGTCATGTTTAATGTGAGAGCAGTGCATTCATGTCTACAAGGTGCTTAACGTGTGTTGATGACAGATAGCACTCGTGACTCTGCAAATGTGACAATTTTAGCTGCATACTGTATACCAGCACATGTCATGTCACGGTCGTCAAGTTCTTAGTCACAGTAACTTCTAAAGAAAATCGCAATCACCACTTTACACAGCCATTTATATTTAATAAAGTCAAATAAAAACAGGCACTGAGTATTAGTGCACCCAAAAGAAGATGAGTTGACTTCCTCTGCTCAATGCTTTCATTGAAAGTTCACTTCATACCGTGTCGACGGATATATCGTGTTGATAATTTCAAATTCAAAGCCATCAGAGCGGCTGTCAGTAAATGTCTACTTGTGATTATGGGTTTGTTTAAATATGAATGCGCCTGACAAATGATAAGGCATAAATCTAACAAAGATGAAAAACTTCACGTGCAGCTGCAACTAGCAGTTACAAGCAAGGACTTTTGCGATGAATTCTTTGATCAGAAAAATTTTTAATTTTAATGATCCCTGTGGGAGAAAAAGTGGGTCATTGCTGAAGTGAAGGATTGAACAAATAGTGCATTAAAGGTTATCACAAGCGTATTCACATGGACAAAAAAAAAAGGGAAATAAAAATTGATACAGCATCATTATTGAAAATATTTCAAGGTCAGCAGTCTCTGTTGATTGATATCTGGAATTCGCTTTCATTTTTTTTTTTTTTTAAACCCTGTAGAAAAAATGTCCATCATTTGCTGTTCTCTTTTTTTTTTTTTTGATTTTCATCAGCACATGTGCAAATTTGCCATTCTTAGCCATCATGCCCTATTTACTATTCTATTGACTGCAGAAAGGGTAAATGTTGTGACAGAGGGCCGCGATCTGCACACATATCCAACAGAATGAACTGTTGCAGTTCATCCATTTGTTCACCTCTTTACAAACATAACCTGCTTTATAAACATGGCTGCTGCATCTTCATTCCTGCAGTAGACTGGGGCAAAAATGCTGCTGTGACCAGAATAATAGTATGAAATGAATCAAAAAGAAAAAAAAGAAAAGCTGGATCATATCCACTACATCTGCCTGACATTGTCAATATGGAGAGATTAAGTATAAACATGTATGTTTGCTGAGCTGGATCTCTAAACTTGAAAACCTGGAAATATAGAGATGTTTTCTATTTTGAATCAGTAAAACAATCATACAAAAGCCTCTAGTTTCTTTTTGCCTAGTTTAGTGTAGTTTCTCCATCTGGAGACACTGACTTTTGTACCCTGGCTCAGTGAGCGGTTTGAGAATGCCTTGTTTTTCATGAGCTCTGGATAACAGAATCCTGTCATCTACTGAGAGCTGACTATAAGTACGACTCCGTTTCTCCTCAGGGAAAACACATTAATTTGGATTTTGATTTGCATTTGTTTTGGTGCTGGTATTGACACAATTCCAGACCTAGATGTCTCATCTCAGCAGGCAGCTCTGATGAGCTCATCTGCATAAGTTGAAATACTCTTTGAGAGGGAGATTGCGTGGGTCACAGCAACTCATCCCATTGAAATACAGACAGAAACATCACATCATTTTATCTGTATCAGTCCCAGGGTTTTAGAACACGGGGGATGAAGGCAGGTGAGCAGAATGTCAAGTAGAAATGGGTTGAACGATTTGCTGCGACATTCGCTCCTCCAACTTTTTAACACTATATCACTTAAGGATGTAAAACAGGTTAAACTTCCACTTCTGCCATAATTATGCACAATTTGCTTTGAAGCAAACCCTTTCTTAATTAACACAGTGCTACAGTACGGCTGCTTGACAAAAAGTGCTATGTTGTTGAGGAGAGCTGAATGCAGATTAAGGACTAGCATGCAGTGTTGGATGAATATGACTTGTCTCTCAGAATGATTACAGTCACAGTGAAAGGGAATTACAGACAATGAAACTGATCTGTGTAATACCTCCATTCTTCTACATTTTACATACACAAATGATCTATTCAGATGAAAATGGAATGAGCACTGTACCATTCAGTTGTGAAAAATTGACATGCTCACCCTGAGTACTTAAGCTTTTAATTCAATAATTCAATAACACAGCCGATTAAGAGCTTGTCTTCCACCTCCACTAAATTCTATGGGAGATGGTTCCACTTGGCTGAGAACTGTTGGTGGGGAAACACAACACATAAACAATATTGAGAGTGTAGTTTTCATTCTAACTGCAGATGTCATTGAGCACAGCATGCATGCCTTCAGGGTGAAATTAAAAGAGCTGCTTTTGGGTGAATTTGCATTTTCGTTTCAAGCATAGAAAGCAAAAAACCATACGTCATCAGGTTATGCACACCTGCATCTGTATTTATTGAAGACATGATAAGTGAATAACCATTTTGTACGATGCAGCCCAAGTTCATTCAATGATTTATTAATGCATTCATTTAGTTTTAATTCAAAGTGTGCTGGAAACACTTAATGGTGGACCTTTTTTCTTTCTGCACAAAAAAAGAAAACTGCTTTGATATGACATGATCCAGAGATGACACTAATAGGCTTTCTGAACAACAATGTGCTGTCATTTTTATTAGTCTACATCTGGATTGAAATAATAACTTTGGGAAATTGCTTTCTTGCCAGGAGTTAGATGGAAAAATGAACACTCACATATCTACATGTTAAATTTGAGCTCCAGCCAGCAAGAGGCAGACTCGGCTTAATGCATCTGTAAATGGGGAAAATAGTGAGTTTACTCACTCTTAAAGGAAATGAAATCCATCATTATCATTAAAACTCACTAATTCACACATCATATATCATTTAGGCTCATTCCAATAGGAATTACAGAAAAATAAATTATAGACAGTAGACTTACTGGAAGTTACAGAGGCAGGTTTTTGACTGTGTTATGTCTACTGATAGCCACAGGATCATCAATCCTGTTATCTAACTCACAGCAACTCACAGCAAGAAAGTAAATAAATATGCTTTCTAGACTCTCAGTCTATTCTTTGTCATTATAGAAGAGCTTAACTGAGCCGGTATTGCAGTTTAATGGCACAATGTACAGAATCTGTAAAGTCCTGGAGATGTTAATAAAGGGATACAATTCTTCTTTCCAGTTTTATCTGTAGATTTTATAAAGGACACAAGACACATTACAATTGTATCCAGTTATTGTAGCTTCATTTAGTTTACCTTGAAAGATCCAGAAATAAAATGCAATGTTTACTCAGTGATATTGGAATAAAAGCTCTGTAGTGTCTCTTCAATGAACTTTCATATCTAAATGTAATAGTGGAGGCTTAAAAGGCTTTTTTTTGTTCCTGTGCAGATAGAGTTGTGGTATTGTGTAAATTTTGAGCACACTGGCCAAATGAGATGAATCTGAAACCCTTCTGAAAACACTGAGGAAAAGCCAAACACTTAACCAAATTGATTAATGTGTTGTTAGACTCCTACGGAGCACAGTGACATGGAAATAAATGTACATGCCAACTTTCACTATTCAACAACGATTTCCCTAATTTGGATTCAAACTAGGGCGGTAATGATATGCATGTGCTGAAGCAGATGCACTTTCAAAATGTATTTTCCTTTTGTAACAATAGACAGACTTGACAGGACAGAGAGTACAAATTTTACAAAATACTGTCTGCATGGCATTGTTCTGCTTCCCCGATGTATGACGCTGTTGACCGTATTTAGTTTTCATTCAGGCTCACGGGAATTAAGACCCTTTCTATTGACCCAGTCTGACAGAAAATTCCAGACTACACAGGCATTTCATTTCAAGGGCTTGTTAAAAAGGTATCACTAAGGTCATTCTCCTCTGGGAGAAGTTCAAATACACACCAATCTGTCAATCACGATTAATGTCGAACACTGGGAGAGGAGGTAGCATGAGGGAGCGATCCGGCAGGACTTCACACAGGTTTCACTACGTGTTACTGGGTCATGACACACTTTCCTCACTTTGAATTGGGCAAAAATAGTCCTCTACATGCCTTTTTAGTGACAAAGTGGGCCAATATCTGCATAAAGTGGAAAAGCTAATGCACTCTGTCATATGCTCAAGAGTCCTGAGTCTAAAAAGCTTCGCCCTTTAAGTGATTTGTCTGCCATCATAAATAAGATGGAAAATAGAGAAAGGGAGCACTAGACAAAGCTACACATTATAGATACAGACCCAGCATTTTAGAATCAATAGACAAGCTATTCAATCAATAAGCTGTTTGGTGGTAAAAAAAAAAAAAAAAAAAAACCTGTCTGTTTGACAAAAGTACTGCTTGATGCTGAATAAGATGGCCGATAAAGTGTCATGCAAACATAAGTGTCTCATCCTTGGGCTTTGCACACAGGATGTCGCCACCCTCTTGAGCTGTGTGTTGAAGTGAAAGGTAAGAATGACACTGAGCTTTTTATGGAGCACATTGAGCGACGAGTTTCGTAGTTTGTGCAGCTTTTAAATCTCTTATAGAAGAGAACTCTCATTAGCATTTGCTTTAAGCTTGTTTCATAGATAATGATGAAGACCATCTTGGCTGGAGGTGGTTTCAGTATGAGTTGGCTGGGATTTTCAAGGTTTGCATCAGTTTGCATGCATTAAACACATCGCTACATATGTTGATTCCTGCTACCTATAGCAAACCTTTTTTTTTTTTTTTTTTTTGCATTTCAGGACATTACCTAAAGCACACAGCAACGTTTATCATCTTCACTCTCTGTGTGCTTTATGATGTGAAAGAACAATGTTTGCTCATTCTGTGTTGCACTGTTTGGATTGAAATAAAAAAAAAAAAAAGATGTATTGTATTTAAGAGCACTGTGACATACTATCAGGAATACCCAGTTGAGAAACCCAAAACCCAAGTGAGCCATCATCAATTGTGTGAAATGGATAATGCAAAACTGTATTTAAAAGTTTACTCATTTTACAGCCGTTTCACAAGTGTGAAGCCCTTATACACCCATGATCCACCCACACAGGTGTTTTCACTTGTTTTGGCTGATTAAAGCTGGCCTGAGGACTGTGTGGGTGTGTACAGACGAGAGCCCGACTGACATCTCCCTCACTCTCCTGTTAGTTTTATTGCCCCTGTAGGGTCAGTCAATTTACACCTTTATGATTATTAGTACACAGAGTTTGGGGACCGCATCGTGTAATTCTCAGCCAAGCTCTGCTCATCAGAGGTCTGATGCAGCAGAATCGGTGAAAAATGCCTGTGCAAAGACTTTACGTGTCGGGTGTCAGCGCCTTGCAGACTATGTAACATCATAAAACATACAACATGTCTGCAATGTTTGTGCATGAGAAAGAGAGAGCGAGAGAGAGAGAGAGGGAGAGAGAGAGAGAGAGAGAGAGAGAGAGAGAGATGCTAATTACAGATCTGTCAATGCTTTATGGGGAATTTTACAGAAATGAATAATTTAGCATTTTAATTCTTTTTTTTTGGTGCAGTTTGTTTGTTTTAATTAACACTGGAGCTCAAATTATACCGTGTCACCTTTTCTTCCACCATCTTTCACATCCTGCCTTTTTGCTATAATGCACTGTTTTTAGGGACTTGCTGTTTTCACTTGTTTAATGTTAAACTGTTTACAGATGCTACATATTATCTGTTTCCCCTTTCCAACCCATTGATGTGCTGCAGTTTCATTCTATGTAATACTTGGAGAAGAATGTCTATATGGGTCACTTTTTTATTACCTTATACAGCTCAGTCAGTGAATCATTAAACTTGTCTCACTGTGACTAAAATCATGTTTTCTGGGTCATGTGTTGGTTACCAGTCACCAAAGGGATGTAACAGTCTTTTAAGCTTCAGTGGTTAGAGCAACTGGTAGATTAGAAGTAAACTTACAGCCAGAGGTAATCTTTCACACACATGCAACTCGGTATACACTTATAACACATACTCAGGTACATAGGTTAAGTTCTTTTCATGGAGCTTTGATACCATGTGATTGCGGCACTGGTATAATAAATAAAACATTTCAGAAAATCATCTTATCCAAGTATCAAGGCGTCTCTTCCAGAGATGAAGCAGTCTGCTGGCATAAATCTATGAACGGCAGCTGCCAGGAAGTCTCTCCTGCCGAGAATGAGCAAAAGTAGGTTAACCACAACACTGTGGAAGTTGGGTAAACATCGCTGCAAGTGAAGTCTTTTAACCTCATAATGATACCACTGATCTCTACAAAGGGTTATGGGTTACTTGTCGCAACTCAACCTCCAACGTCACAGGATTTCCATAAGTCATACAAAGACAAGATTGTCCATGCAAATACATGCGACGGCTAACAGAGTTCACGCAGCGGTTTAACTACAAAGATAAACACGTAGTGAGCCTCAGTGTTATTACAGGGGATCGCGTTATTGCGGTGTCCATGATTATGTGTAATCTATTTAGTCATTACACACAGTGCACACTTGAAATGATGTGCACGTATTGATGAATGTTGTCGTCCTTTTCATTTTCGCTGGCAGCTGCTTGATGATGGGGTCTCACAAAAGGCATTCATCAACCACAATACAATTGTGAGACCCACAGACTTCATGTGGATGTCCTACAGTGGTGTCTTTCCCCAAGCACAGTGCATTAGAGATGTGTAATGGATTCATCATCGGTGCCCAGTTAAACTGTGCAGAACAATCCATAATGTTTTAAGAAGTAATGCCAAATCCAATAGTTTTGGCAGCCGCAGAAATGCATGTAAATAGTGTGACCTTACGCCAGGATAAAAATAGGATTTGTTTAAAGAAGTGCATGACAAGGTGCCATGGCACTTGAGTGGATTAGTACAACCCCCTGGGAAATCATCCATTTTCAGCTCCTGCATGGGTTTGAATATAATTGCGTGCAATACCATTATGTCTGTCTTCTCGGTCCCGTTCATGATCACTATAGCTTTGTAAAACCCAAATTATGAAGACAGATGACTATTTAGGTGAAGCCTGCATGCCCTTGAAAGTAAAGGATAATAAAGACCTTTTTAAAAAGACTTTTATTTTTTTTCCGGTAATTTTACCTTTCAAGAGTACTCTTGACTATTGGCCACAACTGTTTTGGTCAGTTATAAAATAATTATGAAAATTTACAAAAGTTGAAATATATGGATTCGAAACTTTAGATCAATTTCTTTCAATGCAGTGATATATTTCAACTTTATGTCTTACAAACCAGACAATCTGTTCTAATATCTTATAGAGTGGTGTCTATCAAGCCCACTTTATTAAGCCCAGTTATTTAGCAGACTTCCACTCACACATGTTTAGTAAGTAGTAAGGTCAAAGTGGGTAAGGTGCCATGCCTTCATCAGATCCAAAATCTTGCAATTGTGCATGTGCATTCACGGAAACCTAAATCAGAGCTTGAATTGTCTGATATCTTTGGTTTTTTTTTTTTCTTTTACGGTCTTTGTTTCTGCTTTTAAATAATCAAATTCATTCATTTCCACAAAAAACAAATTCCTCCTCATAAGTAGCCTCGGGTGCATCTTTATTTGCAGAGTTGCCATCATCAAAACCATCTTGTATCAAAGAAACTGCTGCAATCTGAACTGAACCTGTAACCCGGCTGCTGCACTGTGTAACTGTGACAATGAGCCAAACAAACACATCCTTCTATCATTGTGTTTGGGTTTAAGTGGTGTACAAGAGAGAGAGAGAATACAATCACAAGGGCAAACTGGACATAAGAGGCTTTAGCTTCAGGATGTTGATCCAGCAAGTTATTATCTACTGAACATTGCACATATAAGTTTAATAAAAATGTAAAGCAGACATATTTTTGCCAACATGACATAAGAATAATGTTCAGGAAAAGGCACAAGAAAATAACCTCTCAAACCGCCTGGAATTCATATTCAAGAGGCTATAGGGTTTGTGTGGCTTGCAAAAAAAACCAAAAGCTATTGTGTGCCAAAGGGTGCAATGCAGAACGTTAGGAAAGCGGAGAACAAAAAAAGAACATGTAAGGGTCAATTTGCAAAGATTTGGTGACCTCTGTGTTCATCCCACAATGATGATAATGGTCTGTAATTAAAGTCTGAAACCTCTGTGCTTGCATGGTGCCACGTCTGTGCTGATTAGAGGTTAAGAAGGTCTCAATGTTGACCTGAATCTTAAATGTGTGCCAGTGGGAGTCTTTTATGAAAGCTATAAAACACAAACAACTAGTTGACACAAGCGTCAAATGCTAAATGACATCAATCATTGCAAAGTCTCCCAAAAGCATCCACATACTGCGGGGCAAAGGAGTATTTTGTCATTTCAAGCAATAACTGGAAGTAAATTTGAATAAGCAAATGTTTGGCTCTTTGGGAGCACAAGGATCAAAACTGTTTGTGTTAGAGTCAAAACACTGTTTGCAATATTGACCCCCAGCTGCAGCTACTACAGTGAGATCTGGCTCTGACACTGCAGCTCCTAGTAGATCTGATTCATCTCCTCCCAGACGTTTTAAATGACAGTCTCTGGTTGTGGTTCTTTTGAACAGTCCTTTGTGAAATAATTAAGCTGTCAAAACATCCAAAGTGCGATGGGAGGTGTGTTTACTGTTTGTCTCCAGGCTGAACAAAACCAGAAACAAAAACTCAAGAAAAATTAGCCGGATCCCCGTTTCAAACCTACAAGCCTGAACACACGCAGACTGTAGACTTCACATTAGACCATGATGCAATTCCTCCTGCCCAATCCACTCTCATTTTAATTCTCACTGTGCTCTGTCTGCAACAAGGACACCGCATGTAACCCAGAGGAAAAGACAAAAAGGAAAGAGAAAAAAAACCAAGAGCAGAAAACAAGACCATAACTCAAGTAGCTCTCGATATTTAAACCTTGGTAATTAGACGAGCTTCTCCTCAAGGTCACTCGTGTTGTTGATAATAACAACAAAACAAATGTTTCAAAGAAATGCTTCACTGACGAGTTCATGTGGCTCTTCAAAACCTTCCTCCTTATCACCAAATCCTTGGCAGGATTTTATGCAATTTGTGATGGCAAATGTGTTCTTTTCACCTTTTTTCCCTTTCCTGAAAAATCCACGTGTGGATGGAAATGGCAGCCAAAGTGGAGTTTCATTCTGGCTCAGATGAGGTGAGGGAGCATTTACATTTCCTCAACCGCCCCACCCCCCACACACACCACCCCTCTTCAGTGGGGTGTATGTAACATGACCATCCACAGCATTACAGTTGAATCCTACAAATGCAGCATCACTACGAACCTTCCTGTCGGTCCAAGCAAACAAATTCTGTTGCCGATTGAACCCAAATGGAATGTGATTAATCGATTGAATATTTTAATAATCAAAATCAGATTAACTTGGAAGGCCTGTCAGAGTCAGGAAAATTGCCACCGTGGCAGAGGCAGCAAACCTGCTTCCAGGTTATTTGATTGGTCGACATGCTACTAGAGTGCTCCACTGGATATGCTCCAAAGGTACAATAAATGAGAAACTGAACGCATTTTGAGCTGCCTTGAACAAATCGAATGTTTATGAGGAGTTTCCTTTGGGGATTTAGTTCTTGCACCAGAGGGAGGAGTGATTGCGTGGGTTCTCGTCATCTTTTTTTCCAATCCGTTATAAAAACTCTTCCGTCATACGTGATCCTTTCCCTCCGTCATCTTGAAAAAGGAGATTAGACCTGGATCTCAATATTTCTAGCTCACAATCCTGCTTTGTTGTAGCTGAGGATTTTATTTTATTTTTTTCATAACTGCCTCCAGTTGACCTCGTTGGAAATGCGTCACGAGGTCAAACGAAATGTGCAACAGAGAAGTTTTAAGTTATTACCAGATAACTGCAGTGCTGGGAAAAAAATACTGCTAAAAGAAAACTTGGTATAAAAAGAAACAACAGTTCATAGTGACACCTGAATAGAGGGTCATTGTGGAATAAGGACATTCAGAGCAACAATATCTCTTTTCTTCCAGTGCAGTCATTTTTTTTTTCAGGCTGGAGGAAATAAAAGGAAGCACCATGAAGAACTTTATACGGGAGCGTCACTACTGACTTTAGTGCTGCATCTGACAACCACTTTAAGAACTTTATCTTAAGGCAGTTTTGCATAGAGCGCAGAAGTCTCCCCTCTATTCAAAGCTTGCCTTTGTTCTACTGGTCTCAGCTCCAACACACATTTTCTCATGCAGAGTTTCTTTTCATAGCCTTTCTAAGAAACTGTAATATGGTAACTGTGCTTATTGTCTGTGTGAAACTCTGAGCTAAGTTTAGCAGTGTAGGTGCAACCAGGTTTGATCACTTGGCCTTTTTAACAGTGAAATAAAGCAAATATTTTGTCAGAAACTGCTCCGTCTATTAACAGAGCGCTTACTCCTCAAATACACGGTTGTCAACACCTTTCTGGAGAAATAGCTGAGAGAATACATTGCAATGGTGAAGAGAATAATTGGCCATTTTAGTAGGAGAAATCCAATGTAATGACATTGCATCTTCTGACAAATGAGTTAGTGCAAAATAAAAGACAATTTAACTGGATGCTGCCGAAAAACATAGCTTACAGCAAAACATTTCATTGCATTTGCACAGTGTGGGGAGAAAAAAACACATTTATGCAGCTGATTAGATGAGACTGAAATTGCAAAATACAAAAAAATGCCATTCTATTCATCTTCTATACCTCTTTATCCAATTTACACAGCTGTGGGGTGGGAGTGGGGGGGTGGGGGGGGGGGGGGGGGGGCTAGAGCTCATTTGGTGGCTGTGGGCAATGGCAGAGGCCATCCTGTAAAAGGTCGTCAGTCCATCACAGGGCAAATTCTGACAGACACACACAGTCACACACACTCACAATCACAATTTGAAATACACAATTGCCAACATGCAAACTTCAAACAGAAAGGCCTCAAAGTCTTGCTTATTGAACACAGCGACGTTCACAAATCATATAAATGTATTCTCAATCAGGTGTATTCCGCTGTATTGTTGTGACGAATTAGTCAACATTTCTTGCTGGATGGTAGGAACTTTTTTTCTTACCCCGTATGGAGAAGAACAAAAACAAGGAAACAAAAGCAGAATAAATTATCTGTTGGTTGAGACAACTTCTGACTGAATTTCCGTTTATTTATCTGTCGTGTTTCATGTGGGAATTTTTCCGACAAAAGTGATTTACATGAATGAAATGCCACTTCACAGGCAGCGTAACTTATCATTGGGAAATGTACAGTATATAAGTGGAAATAGTGAAAAATAGGGAAATTGTTTCTACATCTGTGTGACAGACGTGTCATGTTTTAAATTGAACATTTCAGTGGCGTTCCTAGTGTGGATCAAACTTATTCTCTCTGACACAGTATCAGTCAGGTTTTGTTCCCTCGGCAACTTCGTGGGCTCTGAAAATTATCTGTGGTCGAAGTGATTAAAGGGCCAGGTCGATGTGTGCAGCTATACGCATCATTTGTCAGAAAATATCCCTCCGCTTACACTGCGCTGTTACTCAAAAAGTCAAAAAGGTAATGAGCGACATTTAAACCGCGTCTGCAGCATGTGACCTTGGTCTGTCTGAACAATCTTTGTTGACAAACCTGATATGACATTTTGAGTGTCTTGGGTTATTCTGTGAATGAGAGTTCAATCATCACATCATTAATAGGTTTGGAGTGGGGCCAATCATTCATGACACTGTGCTTTATAGCTTTGCCAGAAATCTCAGTGCTGAAATGAGAAGGTTGCAGATATTTTCTATGGAGCTATTTCCTGACCAGAGGGTGCCTTTGATTAATGGCTTTCTCCCTGCAAAGCCATTTAGGTAATCCAAAAGAATAATCTCCCCCTGTCTTTGAAACCTTAAACTGAGAACATTGACCAGGGCTGACTGTCTCCTCCTCGTCAATTACTGGGCTAATTAGTATTTATGGTTTTTGTCAGTCAAGATCTTTTGAGTCGATTGTTTTGTCTTTATGGCTTTGATTTATGCTTCACTTTTTTTTTTTTTTTCATTTTCAAGTAATTCAACAGTATTTCTCTGCTGCTACAACATTAGCCATGTGTATGAATTGGTCCTAGACAACCAATAGATCCAGAGAGGCTATTTTGCATGATTATATTTATTCAGCTCTAGTGGCACCTTATCCAACAAAAGCAATTTACAGCCATATTGATCATCAGCTCTGTTTTATTAGTCAACAAAATCAGCTTTTATCGGCCACGGACTTCCTTTGGTTAGGAGAGCCCCAGTGTTTGACTGATCCTGATTTGTGTTTACTCAAGTTATTGTTTTCTGTTTTTATTTCTTTTGAACCTCATGCCTTCCATTGCACTCCAGACTGCTGTAAAGCTTTATAAAAAGAGAGAAAAAAGAAAAGAAAGAAAGAAAGAAACCCTCCCCCTAAAATCCATCTCAGTAAGTAAATATAACTGCTTTCCTTCAAAGCCTGTTGGGTGTTTCTCTTGACTCACATTGACTGGGCATTGCCTGGGAGACTGAGCCTGCGCCCCACACCACAAGTGTTAACGCCAATTAAACCCCTGGCACCACCCTGTCAGTCTCCACGTTTGGTGACATATGAGTGATAACACACACCCTTACCTACAGCTCTCATCTGATGCACATTAAATGGCACTAGACCCGCGCGTTTCCTGACATTTTGCAGAAATCGATTGCAATTTAATCAGTGTGAGCATGCTGCTATCAGCCATGCTCACACCAGCTGTGTTTTGTGTTACCCGGACTGAGTTCTCAATGCTGTGGATAGAGGTGGGGGGAAAAAAATGAAAAGATCTACGGCAATTTAAAAACTCTAACAATATAAAATTCTCATTAAATCAAGCACAGAAAAGATCCGGACAAGATCACGGCTTCAAAGTTGATAACAGTAATCAAAGATTGAATGTTCCTGTGGAAGCATATTTCCATTCAATTTGCACGCTATTAGATTTATTGTCTATTTTGAACATTCATTACTCTCTTTCTCCCACCCCCTCTCCTCTCTCTCTCTCTCCCTCTCTCCCTCTCTGCCTGTCTCATGTGTCTCCATCTCTCTCTTTCTCTTTTCCTCCAGTGTTAAGTGCAATAATTATCCCATTATTCTTTGAAGTCTTTATAAAATCCAAGGCTCCCAAAATAATCCCCAAACATGTGAATACATAGTTCTTTTAAGTATAGTGGGGGGGGTCCTATGAGGTAGCCCACAGCTGGAGTGTTCGCTCTTTCAGATTGCAGGAGGTCAAAAAGAACCTGAAAAACATTGTTCTTAAGAGAAAAAAAATGCGGATCATGTCATTTCTCAGTGCTTAACTGATACTCAAGCCAATTCTTTGAAGAAAGAAGGTCCCGAAGCCAAAATTAAACTTCTGAAAAATTATCTCTGAACACATAGCAATGTGTGCCTTTTGAATCCTCATAACACCGACGATGCTTGCTGAAGAGACCACACAAACGCTTGCAGATGCCTCAAGGTAACGAGAAAATAAAGTCTATAGAGCGAAACTCTGAGATTAACAGACTTGAGGTTTCGAAGAGTGCTCAGCGCCAGTTTTCTAAATGACTTAATAGGGTGATGATGTGTTAAAACAAAAAAATTGTCCCTATTTTAAGCAAACCTTGACTTGTATTGCCGGCTGCATGTACTCACACGTGTGCGCACACACAGGCAGGTGTTATTACCCTCTCATCCTTTGAATTTGCAATTAAGTATGCAGAGAGTCTCATTTTTTTACAGAAAATTCAGTCAAATGAATATACCAGCACATGTTCCTATTTCTATGCACATTCAGATGAGATATTGATTATGAATGGCAGCAATGAACCTAGGCTATTAGGTGGAATAACATCTCACAAACATGCACTCTCCCCCTAATTGAGTAGAAACATTAATATATCACTGATGTACATATGTCTGAGTCCTACCTGCCACTAGGTATTACTCTGGTTTTCTGCCTGGGGCTATACAAATATGAGCTGAAAATGAAAGTAACTCCATAACAGTTTGGATGGTGGATGGTCCGATAAGCGTGATAGAAATACTCATGCTGTTCATGTCGTCTCAGCCGGTGCCCCTGCTTTATAACTAAATTCACATGAGGGGTGATGGTCAGCTGAATGAACCCCGCCGGTGCGGAACAGGGACACAACATTAAGCCACAGCAACACATGTTGATGCACGCACTCAGACAGGAACGCAGCCTTAAACATACAGCAATACACTCTCGGGCGGCATGACACAACATGCATGCAAACACACACAGTGAGCTAATTATCATGTGTAAACAAATGAGTGACACGCACAGTGTTTCTCATTACACAACGCATATGAAATTAGAAAAACACACACGACCCCATAACTTATTAAAGACTCGGGATCAGTGCAGTGCGAGTTCGATACTCGCGTGGCTGCAAATGATCAGGCAAAATCTGATGTGAGCAGAGGCTGTCATTAAAGGCACAATGTGTGTTACCGTGGCAACATCATAGAGGCCTCCATCTTTTTAATGCAGTGGTTAGGAACAATCGACATTGCACCCATTCCCCATGTGAATTAAAGGCACATTGCTAAATAAAGCTCAAGTACCCTGCTGCTACACTTTTACAAGCCACAGTTTGTCTCTTCTCTGTGGGGAATTCTGTAACAACCTGTTTCTGCAGGGAAAGTAGGCAACGTGTCAGCACTCCACAATCAAAGCGTTTCTGCGTTTAGCCAGATTTTAATTTCAAAACAATTACACAAAAAACATAATGCCAGAACTCTCGAATTGTTGTATACTTGTGGATGGCATTAATAGGACAACATTGTCTCTGTTCACCCATCTTTGTTCTGATTGAACACAAACACCAAGGTGACATATTCTTAATTTGCTTACTGTTTCATTCATTGCTCCTTCTCCAGCTTGGTTAAACTAAGTTTAGCTCCCATTTCATTTTGTTCCACAATGACCTCTCTGACCAAGGTAATTACCTCTCGGTTTTTGAGTCGACTGAGTCAAAGCTGAAGCCCCCAGAGACCTTTGCTGCATCAGAATAGCACCGCAGCTTTGCAGCCTTCTCTGAGCTGCAGAACAGTTGTTTGTTGTAGACTAGAAGGATAATTTTGGCTTGTTTGTGTTATTAATTAGCATTTGATCTGTCAGCCAAAGAAGTCATCTCTGGTTTACAGGAGAGTCTTGTCAGCATGAAGAGCGAAGATAAGGTGAATGTAGTATTTAATTAAGAGGGAAGGAAGCCCTCCTGGTATCTGGGTACATACAGACACCGCACAGCAATTGACCTTAGTGAACATGTCAAGACTTTATCTTGCTCCCATCAGCCCTGAGCAGGAGTTGTGAAGACAGTAAATAGCTTTGCTCTCAGGAAGCCCACAAACAGAGCATTTTCAAGTGGGTGCTTTCCGTGTTGTGGATATTATTTGTCAGCCAAGTGTGGCAACATTATTTTATGCTTCTTGTCATAGTGTTTCCAAAATACCTAAATGCTAATTAATGCGTGTCATGTTTTCCCTCTGCACAACCAAATTAAGTTGAGCTATGCTTTACTTCAAAATAACTGTGACAGAATTAAATGAGTTCATAGATTTTTTTTTTCTTTAAACAAATCAAATTAGAGGAGCATTTCCCCAAGCTGTACCACTAATAGAAGACAGACTTAAAGGGAAAACCCACTCCAAAAATACAGTCTGCACTGCACTACTTTTGAGCAATAAAAGGCAGTACATTAAAAAAAAAAAAAAAAAAAAAAAAAAAAAAAAAAAGACAACTGTCACTAAAAGCCGCAAATCAGAACATTGACATTAAACGTGTGAAAGTGCAGTTTTTAACGGTGTTGCTCCATCTAAAAGCAGTCAGTTTTGAAATGTTATTCTTTTCACTGACTCATTCAAACAGGTTTCATCATCTAATGTTCTCCTGCGCAGTGCCCACACTAAAGACTAACAATGAGGGGCATAATCAAGGTAAGCTTACAAAATTCATTCTTAAGTCAGCAGTGACACCTTGAGGTTCAATATAAAATTACATGACTTTATGAGAGTCATGGTGTGGCTCACACCACCACAAGATTTATTGTATCATAACCACAACTGTACAGATATAATAAAACTTGTTTTAGATTCAGACATGGTCAATCCTCAAATTTTCAAAGTGAATCAGTGTGAACTAAGTGTGGGCTGGCGAACTCGTTATTTCAGACTACATAACAACCGTTTTCCAGGATGCATCTTTGTGTTGTGACCTTCAAAGAGTTGGAGTCAGTTGCTTTGTTAACACTGAGCTTGGTATTACATTCAGACGTCAACTCTGCAGTAGAAAGCTGCCCTCTATTATTCAATTCACTGTTTCCCTTTGCAAAGTCAGACACAAAAGGTGTAATTCAATTTGTCCTGGCATTTAAAATAATAATATATGTCTTCACAGGCGATTACTAAAAAAAAATGGAGCGTGGCTGTAAGCTTTCTTTTCATTGCAGGGTGACGTTTTAATCTGCATGTATTAAAACATAAAAGCAAAAAGACAAGGTTGGTGATCAAAATGCCTTCTTTAAAAAAAAAAAAAAAAAAGAATAAAATAATAATAATGTCAAGTTTACTTATGTATCTGGATTCACATTACTTGCGATGCAAAGTAGCATGTTTGCCTTCTGTAACCCTGTGTTTTATTTATTTAATAATTTGTTTGTTCTGTGGTTAATATTGTGTAAAGCACATATGTTTATGAAAATTGCTGTTTACAATTCCTATTGGTGTATTTCCTAAATTTGACCAACGGGTGGTGCTACAGCAGCTAATAAAAAAAAACGGATCCCTTTTCGAAAGCAGTGGGATGTACACTGAGACTCATGGACCACCTGGTGTCATCTGAGTATGCTCAAAAGGTCCCTGGGAAGAAATGAGATGACTCCTGCTATTTCTCATTATCTTTTGCACCAGAGATTCTCCCAGGCATAAATGCACCCCAGTCAAGATCACAGTTGGTTGTACTGGTTTGTACACTCACAATACAGTGAACACGCCAGGTCCAGTCTGGGCTTGGGAGCCTTTCTGTGTGGCGTTTACATGTTCTTCTTCTGTGTTTTGGGGATTTTTAGGGGTCCTTCAATTAAAAGCAGCAACTGTGTGTTTGTCCAGTGATAGACTGGTGACCTGTCCAGGGTGACCTGCCCTCGCACAGAGCCAGCTGGAATCAGCTGGCTAAGATTGATGAAGTGGAGCAGTAGATGGATGAATGCAACTCATGCCTGCTTCATCAATGAGCGAGATTAAATGAGCTGGAATCTAATCTTGCAAAAACGGAGGGACATCCTGGGCATGACTATTTGTGGAAAAATACCATGCTATAATTCTATTGTAAATATAATATAAATGTAGTAGAATAATAAAGAAAAAGGTGACCGACACTTGCATAATTATTGTATTTGTGAGCTATGCTGTCTAGTTTGATAGAATTTCCATATCAAACCCAAGATGCAAACTCTAAAGTGTAAAGTTTAACGTGGCCATGCTGGATAAAATGAATACAGGCTACTCTGAGAGCTTATGCAGTGCCATGTAGTTTAAATTCATCAGGAATAAAGGAGATCCATTGGTTTTAAGAAACAAACTGAATAACAAACCAGAGTTTCAGTCATTTAAAGAAATAAATGGTCTGAGTCATTTTATTTTCTTAACTTAATGTGATTGAGGAGTGTTTTCTAAATGGGAACACGTCGTCCCTCAAAGAAAAACAGCAGCGGTCATGCTGGAGCAGTCAGTGATGGATGTTGATAACAAAGTATGTCCTGAGTTATTTGTGAATCCATAATAATAAATATGTAAAACGGAAAAGAAACGTGGCAACAATGCAAGAGACTGACACACATGGTCAGCGTGTCCTTTATTATTGGAGCTGCCTGTCATAGAAGGAGCTGCACTCAGCTCTTAAGGATGAGTGTGGATGGTTGGAGGTGTCATCCATTATGGCTGATAATGTGGCCAACATCTTTCCCTCCCTCTCTTCCTCAAGGCAGTGCAGACTCAGGCAGACACTCTCGGAGGCATGTGCTCCGACTGCCTGTTGTTGAAAGTGCTTGTATTCATAGATGTCTTTCTTGCCCCTACAGATACACTCACATTCTTCTGCCTGTCTTTCGTCTGCCTCCATTCACTGTTTCACCAACTGCAGTTTTTCATTGTCCCCATCATTGTGTGGGCCCTTAAACTCATTATCAAGCCGATTATACGGCATGTCAGGCTGTCTGTAACGTCCTAACCTTGAAGCACAGTTTCTTGTGACTTGCTCTGATGTGATCACTCAAAGGTTAGGTGGCTGGTGTGTAGCCTGTCAAATATCTTGTACATACAACCCACAACTGTACTCCAACTGCCATGTCCCTCATATTTCACATCGTCGAAGCCCTTGTGAAAGAAAACAGATGTAACCCTACAGAGCCAACTTACATCCGTCCGTCCATCCGTCCGTCTATCAATACCATTTTTTTTAAATAAACTAAACAGATTGCCAGTTAGTAGCACATAATTACTGTAAAATACATTCAGTAGGTTGTGTTTTATCCAAGTTATTTGCATACATGCTTGGATTTATGACCACACTTTGTATTTGTGCCTCTGTTATAAACTTGCAAATCACAAATATTTACACATTTATAACAAAGAAGAGCACTAGTATTTACAAAAATGCATCAAGTTAAATAATATTTCTCTTTCTTGAGAAAACCCTGCAGAAATGATTCATCCTTATTCTCTACAGCTTAATATAACTCAGGGTCATGGAACGCTGGAGCCAATCCCCACTGACTATAGGCAAAGGGAGGATACATCATGTACAGGTTA
Organism: Blennius ocellaris; assembly: GCF_963422515.1. Classification (NCBI taxonomy): domain Eukaryota; kingdom Metazoa; phylum Chordata; class Actinopteri; order Blenniiformes; family Blenniidae; genus Blennius; species Blennius ocellaris. Next base: position 17,724,339 of record NC_137655.1, on the reverse strand, counting down.
CCAGTCCATCACAGGGCAGACTAGGAGAGGCAGCCAACACACACTCACATTCACCTATCGGAAACCTTGATTCACAAGTTGCCTTCAGGCGCATGTTTTTTTGTTTGTTTGTTTGTTTGGGGGGTTTTTTACTGTGGGAGGAAACTTGGGAACCCAGCCCACACAGGCACAGGAGGAAAAACATGCAAACTCCAAACAGAAATTAGCACTTGGAATATTTAACATTTTATAATTGTATATGGTCTACTACAATCCATTTATCGACAAAGCCATCGTCTATACCACCTCGGGGGCACAGGAAGCTGGAACCAATCCTGGCTCACTATGAGCTGGACAGTCCTTTACAGGACAAACACAATTTAGGATCACTGGTTCAGCTTGAATACATGTTTTTTGACTGTGGGAGGAAAACAGACATTGAGAATATACGACAGAGAACGGCCTGGTATGGACTACAAGGCAGAATCTTCTCACTATGAGGCTCGAGTGCTAACCATTACGCCACGCTGCAGCCATCTGCCATAAAGGATTGCCCAAATATTTGTAACATATAATGTTGTTGATGTTCAATAGATTTTTTTTCTTCTTCTTAAAAGACTCACAGTTAATTTATTTGTTTAGGTCCAGAAAATAAGACTTTATTCCTTGTGTGTTGTCACCAATGTATCATTTAGTACAAAAGCTACAGTTGATTTAGTGTGAATTACTTTTACAGCACCAAAAGTCCTTGTGTAATGCTGTGACATAATATTCCGAACCAAACTCAGCGCTGCATGCTTGTTTGCTGTACAACAGCCCTTCTCATGCAACACAGCCCTGTGAGAGCCCTGACAGCGGGGATACTGCCAGACAATGGCTGAACAGTTTATTGGGAAGCCGAGTGTTCTAGTCTACTCCAGCTGGACACAGATGATGAAATGCAACCTACCATCTGTAAGGAAGATATATCAGAGCCGCTAACCATCATGGTTTGTGGCAAGGCTCCAACTCCATTTGTGTATTTCTGACCTTGGAGCACATAATTGTTAGTCATCGTCCCTTTTTTTTTTTTACTTCCAGTCATTTGTTACGCTGATTCCAAGTGTGCATGCATATGTGTGTGTGGGTGTGTGAGTGGTTGTGTAAGGAAGAGACAACTCCCAGTTGCTGAAGATTATGTTCAGTGTCATGGAAGACTCGGAGAGATATTAAATGAGCCACATATCATGCGTTGCCTGTGTGTGTCTCATGTTCCCCCTGCACATTATAGCAAAGAAGAAAATAATGAATGATGTCACTGGAAGGGATCTTAACATGCATGTAAATATAAACAAATGCGAATACCGAAAAGTGCACATAAATCTGGAAGTGTAAGGCATTTGGGATGTCAGCTATTTTAGTGTGATAAAGTGTCAGCCATCTGCACAGTTTGTTTATCATACTGCAAAAAACATAAATGCAAATGAATGCAGGGATAGTGGTATAATGACGGGGTTCAGCTATTGCTGAGGGTCTAACCCACTACGAGGAGAAAATCTCTGAAGGCATTGGAAGTAGAAGCACAAATGAATTGCATGCACACTGAATGCAGCCTTCATACTCTTTAATATGAGCCACAGGCGGTGTCCCTGATGTGCCTGCTCTCCTCCCATGTGAGCAAGAGCCAAGTGGAGAGGATGATGGATATGGCTTCATGAGGACACAGCAGTATGCAACGATACTTGACATGTTTCCACATGAGTGCCACCCCATCAAATCTAGAGGGGCATGACAGGTCTTCTTTACCTTTTCCTTTTTCACAGAAGTGACATGACATTTTAGATGCAACAGATGCTCCATCGAGATGAATGGAAATGAAAGCGCTGAAACATCCATCACATTATACATCTGTGAGGACTGAATCCCGCTGGCCTTTCATCCAGGTAGATGCAAACACTTTCACTGGGGACAGTGAGTCATACTCTGTGACTCACAGTTTACTATTTATTTGGACGAAACAAAAAAAATTTTTTTTCAAGGGAAGCTTGTCACTGACAGAGGGGAGTTGATCAATACTACACCACCATGAAGAAATCCCGGTGTGTCCATGCATTATGGTGTGACATGATTATCAAGGCTGTTCTGCACAGGCTATATAAGCAGTTTAGTGGTGCTTTTTAAAGAGTTGTAAATGGGATCAGTGGGAGAGCTCTTTCAGCAGATGCTGTTGCTTAGATTTTGACACAATACTCTGACTTCACCATTAAATGTGTTCAACCCTCACACCCAATAAAACCCAACAACCCCTGACTTGTGCTTGATAGAGGTAATGGGGACAGACAGCTGTCTGATCAGTCAAGCCCTTGAACCGTGTACACTGTGTATTTTGGGTGAAGTGACCAAATATAGAAGCCGGGACGTGAGAAAGAAACCTGCCAAGTCGGTGTTGCGGTGATGCAATCGATTCCTGCCAGGTGACAATAAAAACACAGTGACATCAGTGTTTCAGGCTAAATCCCTCCACTGCAACCCTTTGCTTTGAAAAAGAAAGAAAGAAAGAAAGAAAGAAAGAAAGACATTATACTTTTGAATACTGTTCTTGTTTTGTACCACTGAGACGACCAATCATGTAATAAATCCAACCATGTAACAACATTCCAATAATGTAATAACAAAATAAAAGATTCCTTATAACCATGACTGAGAGAGTGTGTTGCATTTATCTTCATTGAATAAATATGATGACTAGCTCATACACTATTTTAGCTAAACTGCGTACAACTTTCAAACATGTTTTATTTCCAAGTAATTCAGTCCTATTTATGTATTATCACATTATTGGCTGCAGCTATTACTGTATTTAAAACTGTTGTTTGTCATGTTATGGCAAGGGTTGCTGTGTTAGTAGAGCTCTTGTCTACCAATTGGCAGGTTGCAGGTTCGATACTCAATCTCCAAGTGTCCTTGGGCAGGACACAAAACCCCAAATTTCATCCCAATGTGATTATGAATGTGATTAATGATGTAAAGGGATTTGACACTGCAGTTGAAAAGCACTCTATAAGTGAAATCTATTTACCATACTACATTATGGGCTGTGTAACATTGGTTGTTGCAGCACTTAAGCTGCTTAGACTGCTTGATTGTTAAATGCACTGCAAAACCAGATGCTGAAGAGAAAATATGTCACATGTGGAAACATCACTATCTTTTTACCCCACCACCGTAAGTGTATCTGGGTCGGCCCCTGATTAATGATTGAAAAAAAAAAAGTGTTTCTGTTCATTTCCCCCTCAATAATGACCAGAGAAGCTCATGTTGAGAAAGTAACCAAGGTTTTGTTTTCAGGAGGGATGACATGATAAACGGGTTTTAACACGCTGTTTAACGCAGCAGCACGCCTCGTCCGGTGAATTATTGATTTTTATTTTTATTTTTTTTATTTATTTATTTTTTATGGGGAGACATCTTCTCAGTGGGTAGGTCAACATGTTTTTTCGGGGATGCATATCTGAGAATGATGCTCCAGTGAGCTGATTTTTGTTTTGTGCATGAAATGACTTGACATCCTCCCCTCCGACCACCGTGCGCGCGTCCACAGAGAGAGAGAGAGAGAGAGAGAGAGAGAGAGAGAGAGAGAGAGAGAGAGAGAGAGAGAGAGAGAGAGAGAATAAGCAACTTTGTTACCAGGCATAGCAGTGTCTCCTCCGGCTCAGCGTGGTTAAAGAGAGGCAGTTGGCAGTTATGGTTGATCAGCGTTTCTTTCGTCTTCTCTTGTGCGTTAGTGACGACGGACTTGCGCGCGTACAATAGCTCCTGTTTCCCATTTGACGGATTAAAAATTAAAACATAAAAAAAAAAAAAGAAAGAAAAGATGCGCTGAAACATCCCACAGCCTACATCTCCATCAATGTGCGTGAGGTATGTATTTGCTCCAAGTGTTGACATTGTGCATGCTGTTTTGACAATTTCTCATAACCTTCTGGAATTTGCAGGGCTTTTTTTTTTTTTTTTTTTTTTTACTGAGACCGTTTTTTAATTGCATTTTTTTTTTTCAACAAATGCGCCGTGGATCCCTCTCACAGTGGATTTTAGACCTTTGTTTCATTCTTATGACTTGCACTGACCTTGCCTTTTATGTTATTTAGATAGCTTGAAGGAGTTCCTTTCTATCCCGCTTTTGTTTGAGCTATTGTATATCAGCAGCCACACAGACAGAAGTTACCTCTGGGTAACAGCAGCTTTGACTCACTGCTGAAGTTGCTTTCACTGCAGCCTGCTGGTTTTACATCACTCTGTGTGTCTTTTGTTTCTAGATGACATTGAGGATACCTTAGCAGGACTGTGAGCTTGGCCATCGTTTGCAGGAAAATGCATCTCTGGATTCCTTACATTCTGCTAAGTGCAACATTAGTGTGCATTGTTGAAATGTTTGGCCATTATGGAGAAATATGTGAAGGACTTTGTGCCTGCGAAGAGAGAGAGGGGATCCTTACTGTGAGCTGTGAAAACAGAGGGATTGTAAGTGTCTCAGACATAAATCCTGTGCACTTTTCTCAGTATCATCTACTGCTTACTGGAAATCTTCTGAAAAAGCTATCGACCAATGAATTTGTCGAGTACAAAGGACTTACAATATTGCATCTGGGAAACAACGAAATATCCGATGTTGAAGCAGGAGCTTTCAATGGACTACAGGGATTAAAGCGATTGCATCTCAACAATAACAAAATCGATGCCTTGAAGGAAGAGTTTTTCTTTGGCCTTGAAAGTTTGGAATACCTACAAATTGATTATAATTATATCACTCATGTGGTGCCGAATACCTTCAACAGACTTCATCATCTGGAAGTCTTAATTCTAAATGACAATCTAATATCTGCTCTGCCTGCAAACATCTTCCAGCAGGTACCCTTGACGCATTTAGACTTGAGGGGAAATCAGCTCAAAGTGCTTCCCTACACAGGTCTGCTGGAGCACATGAACAGCGTTGTGGAGCTGCAGCTGGAGGAGAATCCGTGGAACTGTTCTTGCGAGTTGATCGCTCTTAAGACTTGGCTTGAGAGCATATCGTACACAGCTCTGGTCGGGGATGTTGTTTGTGAGTTCCCCTTTCGGCTTCACGGGAGAGATCTTGATGAGGTTTCAAAACAAGAGTTGTGCCCGAGGAGAGCCATCGCTGAATATGAGATGCCACCACTGCCACATTTGAGCACCGATGCATACTATAGGACAACGCCGGCTCTCGTTACAGCTTCCCTCACTTCATCTGGAATTGCACGGTCTTCATCAAGACCCACAAAGGGACCTCGCCAGTCAGCTAAATTAAAATCAAGACCAACTGCTCGCATCCCATCTAACAAACCACAGAACTATGGCCAAATTATTTCATATCAGACCAAATCCCCTGTGCCTTTAGATTGCCCGACTGCATGCACCTGCAATCTTCAAATTTCAGACCTTGGCCTGAACGTGAACTGCCAGGAACGAAAGATAGAACATATCTCTGACTTAAATCCCAAACCTTACAATCCAAAAAAGATGTATCTCACGGGGAATTACATTCCTGTGGTTCGGAGATCTGATTTTATCGAGGCAACTGGATTAGACTTGCTTCATCTAGGCAACAATCGAATATCTCGCGTACACGACAGATCTTTTGCCGATTTGACACATCTAAGAAGACTGTACCTTAACGGGAATTTGATAGATCATCTTACGGCTGATATCTTTTACGGATTAGAGAGCCTGCAGTTCTTATATTTAGAATACAATGTCATTAAAGAGGTTACCTCAGACACTTTTCAGCATGTACCTAAACTTCAGCTTCTTTTTCTCAACAATAACCTCCTGAAAACTTTACCAGAGGGCACTTTCAATGGTTTGACATTAGCCAGGCTGAATCTTCGCAACAACCATCTCAGATATTTACCAGTCGGCGGTGTACTCAATCAGCTTACAGCACTGGTGCAGGTCGATTTGTTTGAGAATCCCTGGGATTGCTCCTGCAGCATACTGGAGCTGAAGACGTGGCTTGAGCAGCTTAGTACAGGCACAGTTGTAAACAATGTCATCTGTGGCTCCCCTAAGAGACTAGCTGGAGAGGATATGAGATACATTAAGACAAGTAATTTCTGCCCTAATAACTCTGATATGCTAGCGTCTATGATCCCACCCTCTGAGGAATATTTTCCTGGCAGCACTATCACCATAGAAACATCTTTGGACTCTGATGCTCATTACAGCACCATCCCTTTATCGGTGATGATCCTTGCTCTCCTCCTCATGTTCATCATGTCCGTGTTTGTGGCTGCTGGATTATTTGTGGTGATGAAAAAGAAACATCAAAAGAGCCAGAACGAGCAGAATAACTCCATGAACGCTTGCATCAGCTCTCTCAATGTGGAATACGGCCTTTACAAGAAGGGATCCATCCCCAAAGTCAGAACCTCTGCTGGACACGTCTACGAGTATATCCCACCTACCACGGAGCCCGCGTGCAGAACTGCTGCTCACGCCCTGAACGACAATAAATCAGTGGATGGATTTAGAGACTTTGATGAGTTGAGTGGTGCTTTTCTGGGCAACTCAGATGAAGAGGGAGCCAGTAATGTAATAAGCTCAGAATACAGTGCCACCACTCCAGAGCCTCTTAACAAGCCCTCCACCCCACACCGAGATGATCCGTGCTGCTACAGAGATGTACTTGAGCCTGACAAGCACAGGCGCTACAGCAGTACATTACCGTGCAGGCATGCAGCGCATTCATCGAATCAGTATACCTCAGACTTTGATGCAAGGCATCAGTATGTGCAGCCGGAGAGGATTCAACAGACGATACTCTACTGTACAGCGCCAAGTACTGTTTACGTGGAACCCAACAGGAGCGAGTACTGGGAACTAAAAGCAAAGCTTCATATTGATCCAGATTATCTTGAGGTTCTTGAAAAACGAACTACATTTACACAGTTTTAGGAGTCCTGACCTTCAGGTGGTCAGGGTGGACACATTTGTGCAACGTTTATTCAGGAATCACAACAATAAACTGGCATTTTTTTTTTCTTTCTCAAGTTTTTAAGGTGCAGTAAATTGTGAGTAACGAAATACTTTCTTTTTTCTTTTTTTTTTTTTTACTTCATGCTTCATGGACGTTAAAAAAAATATGGACACAGCTCTTTTAAAGTGTCACCTAACACTTTATCTCTGTGTTGTTTTAACAGTTTGGTTTATATGTGTAAATATGAACACGCAACCCCAGATTCAGGGCTTTCATGACTCATCCTGTCATGAAACACATCCTCGAGTTGTATCATCAACAGTAATGAGACTGAGCTTTAACTCTTACATTAGCAGCATTTTCTAAGCGGTAATGACCCATAAGGACACGTTAGTGTCCCCAAATAAACCAGACAGGTTATTGTGACTGATGGCAGACACACTCATGATGGCCAGTTCTGTCTTTTCAAGTTGGATGAAAATGAGACTAACACAAAAGACTAAATTGAATGCGTGTTTAAACATCCATACATGGAGTGAGGCACATTAAGTAAGTCATTTTGTCCTACGGGATGCATAGCTTTGGGACGATCATATTAGCTGCATTCAAATCATTCATCATTCTAATGTGATATCTCAAACCACAGATTATGAGTCTATTAAATCTCTGCTCTCTTGTTTGCAGATTTGGAGAATACAAATTAATGTACTAAAAATAACCTGAACCCTCCTCGTGGATATCATTTGGAAATTCAGTAGTTGGCCCACAAGTTGTTTATGTATTCAAACCAGCAGCATTTGTGGTTTAAGAAGACATGTTGCCCTTGTATTGAATTTTTAAAAAAGATGCGTCCTCACAGAAAAGGTCACAAGTTAACTATTATAATCATAACAGCATTTAGATGTATTGTAACTGACGGAAAAATAAGCTTTAACTGTTTATATGTAATTTTACGTAAAGTATTTAAAATCATTTACTATTTATTTGCATCACTGCAAAAGAAATCTCAAAACAAAAACAAATATATTATGCAACCTTTGGCCCCTTTTGTTTATATCAAAGGATAGTCCATAGTGCAGCCTTTTTTAACCATTTAATCCTCAGTAAATCTCTATAAACTGTTTCAGTTTTACGCATTTGAACATATTTGCAATAGATAAGAATTTTCTCCTGTGATTAATAAAGTATTTGTATTCTATTCTATAAATATATCATCACAATTCACCCTGATAAACTCAGAGAATCATTAAATATTCATGGTCTCAAGCCCATATAAACATATTTTTATGAACAAAAATCCATACTAGATATTTTTTTCATGCATTCTTTTTTGTCTTTGAAATAAATTATGCGCTATTGACTTCTATCAGTCAACAATGATGTCACTTTGTAAATTGCACAATACATGTACACAGAGCCATAGAACTACAGTAGGACTGATAAATCATACATAATGCATACCTCTTGCACTATGGACAGATTTGGATTATATTTTGACAATCTCTACAGGATATACTCACTGCTCAGTCACCAACTGACTCCAATGAAGACAACATTTAACAATGCTGTCACGTTTCATAGCTGTTCATTTGAATTTTAGCACACATGAATAATAAAATATACTTTTGTACCACATTTCAGATGATTCATTCACTCTAAAACTTTATGGATTTTTAATTACTTGTGTTTTTATGGGAATACTGATTGGCTTTGTGCGTATTGCCTTGGAAAGAAATTCATGTCTAATTTCTTGGCATTGTTTGTCTCATTTATTTGTTTTTGGGGTCATATGAAATCAGGCATTTTGACTACAATTAGCGATCTGTTTCTCTCATTTTTAGGGAGGGATTGATGGGTTGAAGCAAATGTGTGTAGATCTGCTTGATATATAGCTATTAGAATGAAAAGCACAACACAATGACACAGCAGTCAAATTGATATCAGTTATCTTTATGCATAAAATATTCTTTGCTCCAAAGGAATCAAAGCACATCATCCAGTCATAATACAGTTTAAGCGCACTCTGGGTCAATCCTATAAGCCAAGAAACGTGACTTTCCCTGAGAGTTTAATACACAGAGTAATTCACATCATATGCAGCATTATGCACTGAACCTGTCATCTTAACTCTGCTAATTAGAGGACATGGTGTATCTGGACTCTGTCTGCATGTCACCAAGTATTACACTGCAGCATTAGTCACACTGTTTACCAAGGATACAGTCTTGGTGTGTTGCCTTTCACATGTTCACAGTCATTTTGTGATGATTTTGTCACTTGACTTGTTTGTCAGAAAAACTGGGCTGAAATCTATACAGTGCAGCATGACGAGTACTTTGCACAGGGTTGTTTTTAATCGATGTATTGTTTTGAAGTTTGTGGCAAAAACACTCTAAACCTGCAAACAATTACAAATATTGCACATACATGATGTTTTTTGTTGTGAATAGTGGCTGGAAGTGGTTGATTGTTCCAGTAATCTAATTAATTTTCTTTTTCTACATCCAGACTAAAGCTTTGAAAGGGATTACAAATGACATACCGGTATTTATTGTATATTAAAAAAAAACATACATGTTTTGTCATCCAGGTTTTTGTAATCACTGGCCAAATGCAAGTAGTTTGCCACATGCGAGATGACAGAAACCAATAATCCAAAAATGTGTTTGATTGAAATGTGACTGTCCTGTTTATATATGCAGGTGATTCATTTGCAAAGAAGAAGAGGTGAAGTCAGTGTCTTATTCTTATTCTGGCTATTATGTTTGCTTTTGCTTGTTTCATTTGAATTTTCATATGAAACTGATTTTCTGTGTCAACCTCTGATGTGTAAATAGAACACTTTGTCAGCAATTTTATGCAAACTCGCACCATCTTTGAAAAGCAAAAACGTGGTTTCTTATCTCAAAAAAAAGAAAAAAGAAAAACACAATACAACAAGGAATATGTGGGGTAAATATATCTGCAGTGTGCCGTTTCTTTAGTTGTTAGCTAATGAATAAAAGATATGCATTCATTTGATATACTGGTGTATTTGTCTTCCCTTTGCTCTGTGAACAATGATGTGTGCATTAAATGCCATTGTATGCAGGGAGACCAGATTTTAAAATGTTGCACAAGACCCACTGGCATTTTTCAGAGCATTGCTGGAATTGCAACATCTAATTGAAATGTGCAGATCAAGCGTCTGTCATAGTTTAATTTAGACATATGGTAAATAATGAGATGGGCTGACTTACATAATCAAGACGACAGTCTGTGCTCTGTGATGCCTCTTATTTATTTTATTTTTTTACTCAGTTCCACTGACTAAAAACTTAAATCATTATTTGTGCATAAAATAAGCATTTGTCATGCACAAATGTTCCACCATCTGCATAAATGGCAGGAGCTGGACAAGCTGTGAAGAGTCTTACAAAACGGAGGTCCCTGTAATTGATAACGTTGAAGATGCCTGATATCGAGCTTGGTATTGAAAAAGAAATGACATTTGAGATGGTGATCAATGTTTAAATGTGAAGACCGCCTGAGCTCACTTTAACTGTGCAGCCTGAATACATCTGCATGGGTATGCTAGCACACAGTTGCAGAGAAACTATATTCTTTGCAGAAATAGCTTTCTGGAAGCCCTGTATCCATGGAAACATCCAATTACCTGACACAGGGGGGGATAAAAAACAATCTAGAGCAAAAGGTATATACCGGCACAGAGTGTGAACAAATTTGTAACTCAGATCTTTGAGGCATGTGTAATTACTGTCTTTTGCACATCCTTTAATTTTACACACTGTATATAAAATAGTTTCTGGATGTAATTCCTGTTTGTGTTACATTCAGACATAAGTGGCGAACAAAGGCTCTGTCTCATGAAAATGTCAATTTTAATAAAAACAACTAACCATGGATCACCTCTGACTCAGTCTGTTTGTCAGATTGATGGTGCTGTGTTGCTTAGCTGCTTGAAGACCCCAGTTTTGCGAGGGAGATGGAAATTAGGGCAGATCTACATTATGTAAGCTTGAAGAGATGTGTCAGGCTGTGTGAAGACAGCATATGACTGTAAGCATTCACCAAAAGGAAACGTCTTTGTCTATCGGGCAAGCAAACACATTGGAAATTTGACTTATTCAAATCTCTTTGATTTTTCTTTCCATGTGGAGACAAGAATAAAGTCTTCTCTAGCAACATATGTGTGCATTCTGGGTTTTTTTTTAATAGTTGTTAGTCTCAGACTAGGCTCCTGTCCCTGAAGATTTTTTTTTAGTCTTCTGTTTCGCTGTGCAGCGCTGCTCCAGTTCTCTCTCACTTTGTGTGTGTGTGTGTGTGTGTGTGTGTGTGTGTGTGTGTGTGTGTGTGTGTGTGTGTGTGTGTGTGTGTGTGTGTGTGTGTGTGTGTGTGTGTGTGTGTGTGTGTGTGTGTGTGTGTGTGTGTGTGTGTGTGTGTGTGTGTGTGTGTGCGTGTGCGTGCATAAATTATTGACTCAGAGTGTATTCATGCTTGCCTCAAGGACTTCAGCCAACCAACATGGCAATACCTTTATCCACTTTCCGTCTTTCAATAGTTTTCTTTAGCAAACCTTCACACAACTCCATACAAAACTAAAAGTCTTGAGTAATAATTGATGGGTCACATCTCCACCATAAACTGCCCTTTATCTATGTCCAGTACGCTTGGAAATCATGTATGTCTGGGTAACATCCATTGTCTTAATCTGATCTGAGGAAGAAATGATGCTGCTCTGATGATGTTGTGTTCACACACTTATAGATGGGGATTTGGATTTAGACTCAATTTTTCCAGTTTATTTGCAACAACTGGAAACAGTATGTGTGAGTCTCACTAATATTTATGAGGGCTTATCCAGGCTTATGACTGCCAACCTGAGAAAAGTGACAAAATCCTTTCTCATCCTCCCATTTATAGTACTCAGAGTGAACATGAAAATGATATTTCACATCAGGAAAAGAGAAACGCTTCGGCAATGGGCGATATAAAAGGCCGTGTTGTGAATACACTGAATTGATGTTTATAAGAGGCTTTCACACTTCTTGAGTACAATGTCAGACAGTTGGCTGTATGAATAATATCATTCCGAGATTTCCTGCCAGTGTGGAGAGAAATTAATAATAGTCCTCGGTTCAAGATGATCCAGTCTGAATATCATGTTTTCCTTCCATCAGTCACCAACATACAATGTTGCTCTTATGCTGCCCTGCAGAGTCGCTCATCTCGCATTAACCTCTGTCTCTGCCCGATATTCAACCCCTTTTATATCAGCCCTTTCTTCCCTGTGGCTCTTCATCACATCAAGGGCACGTCCTTCTTTATATCTTGGCCTGAAGTGGAACTATAACCGTTATAAGGCTGGCATGTCTGTTGACCTGCAATTTGGAGTGACAGCAAACAGACGTTTCACACCTGTGAATATGTAATAGAATATGTCTTTATCAAAACACTGAATCTCATGTGTTTGTTTCATGGTGGATTTATTTATAAATGTGACACACCAGCCCGAGCCACTGTAAGAGTGTCTCTCAGTGATTTGAAAAAGATGTGACCTGAAAGGCCACTGTTTGTGCTTCCTCTTTCAGATGAGGGGGAGAGCAGCGACACGAATCTCACAACATAAAAGCAGCTGTTCCTGAATAATAATGGTGTACTCAAGATTAGGGGCAACGACAAAAGGGACATAGTTTTCTCGAGAAGACAAGCAGTTCTGCAGTTAAAACTGACCATCCAATTCAAACCCTACATGCAGGATAAGACTTCTGCAGGTAAAAATATTTAGATTTTTTTTTTTTTTTTTCAATTTGTGTTCTTTTTCCATAAATTCACACACTGAGATAACTGGTTCCTGGCTGTGGAGCCGCTGAATGGAGTGCTATGATGTGTGAGGAGACTATTTCAGATTGCCCATGTACTGTGAAAGCCTGAATTTAAATGCAGCCGCTGCTTCACCGTTGCATATTCCTCCTACTCTGTCCTGACCATCTCCTAAAATCAAACCGACAGCTGGGGGAAGGTGGCTAACCACTCGCCTGTAAGTGTTCAAATGCCTAGTTTGTTCTGACAGACAGTAGTAAATCTGATCAAATATTTTCAAAGTTTAGGAGAAAAAGTTGTTTTCCTCAGATATTGAGAACCTCAGATATTGAGAACTTATTTTGAAGGCAGAACATACATAGAAAGGGAAAATACAATTTTTGAGGGGTCAAACTATTCTTAATGTATAAGTAATGATACTTCCACCATGCAGGGGAGTCCAACATATGCTCCACAAGGTAAAAACTGACCCATGGGTCCATTCATGCCAAGTTCGTTTTCAAAGTGAAAACATTTTTTTTTCAGAGTAGTAAACATAACACAGCATTAAAACAAGAGACCTGCATCAATAGTTCAGTGAAAGCTATGGTTACCTTATTGCGAGCAAAGTTGCATGATAAATTATTAGTGGGAAAGCCATACGGTGAGGGTGAATTTGAAAAAGCATGAATGATGCAGAAGTCCTGCGGAATGAGAAGTGACAGGCTGTAGTCAACATTAGCCGAAAGAGAAACTCTGCAGCAATAATGTATTTCAGATCTTAAGATGAGTTGAGCGATGTTTTTGGATTTTTCATTATATTGTCCATTAGGCTCAATGAAGACATAATTAATTAAATGTTTTACCCTGTGAAAGAGTTGCAAACATTTAATTAGATGTTGACTTTTTATAATGTGGCCAAACTTGCATACATTTGTAGTCGTAATTCAGAGTACATCATGCACTAAATGTAAAGGATCATTAAAGGTAAACATTGACTGTATGTGACCCTTGCTCTAATGGAACAGTCAACACTGAATACAAACCTGAAGGTGTAACAGATTAAACTCAATAATGGTTGGTGAAAGTGATTGGAGCAGAGAAAAAAAGAAGAAATGGTGTAAGAAGATCATCCAATATTTCATCTAATGTATCATTTCTTCAGATTTCATTGAAATGTAGCGGACCTCATTCTAAACACATTTGCACAGGGCCACTATTCATAAGCAATGGATTTCTCAAACATTCTTCCATGAAGCTTTTTGAGGACAGAATAAAAAAAAGGCTTGATCTGCGCCATATGAAAATACTATCACCACCCTCAATCATAACCCTCTAAATAGAGTGCAGCAAATACCAGCCAGCACCAAGGCGTCTTATCTCACCATTGTGCTCGGAGGAGCAGCACACGTGGCTGCAGATGCGCGTTCATGTGTGCTAAATGGTTTGTGTTGTGCACCTCAGCCACTGAGAGACTGAAGTCATGTAACGGTTTTTATTTAATCTGAGGTGGGGGTGGGGGGGGTGGGGGGGGGGGGGGGGGCAGAGGGAACAGATAATTTTCTAATTTCGAAAAACAATCTTGTCGCGTTTGACTATGACTGATGCACAAGCTGCATTTAGGCAAAACAAGCAAGGGCAATTTAGATGTTTATCTTTTTTGGAATAGAATTTTTTTTTTTTCTTACCCTGGTACATTGTCACATAAATGATGCAACACCTACTGAGCTACTACGAATTCAGTAACTTGCTCAAGGACACTGCAATGGAAGAGGCACAAGGGGTGACAGGAGAAGTAACTGAGGCCCTCGACTCCACATGTTCTTTTGGCACTGGTTTAGTAATTTCACAGCACAGGGCACAGTTCAAAACACTACCACATAAACCTCTGGCATGTCCGGCACAAGCTATTGTCCACTTCAGTCTATGTTCTCTTCAAGCTGCTCCAGTGATACATGGAAATACCTTCGAGAAATGTTCTTATTTATTGTGCTGATGACCTTTTTTTTTTCTGTTCTTGTGCTGATGTTCCTCAGCAATTTGTACTCTTCTTCACAGCATACAGAGTTACTCAGTGACGAAATCCTATTCATGTTTTTTTTTTTTCAGTGTGACTCAGTGAAACTTGGACATTCAGGGAGAGATCTGCGCACATTACAGACTTCAAAGAAAAAGTTGGTAGCAACTCAGACAGTGTTATATTCAAACTTGCAGATAACTTTTTAAGCAGCAAATAGTTCAAGGCAATGCAGGATCCTCATGTCATACTCAACTCTCGTGACAGCCTGGGACTGTGCTGTGGTTCCTAAAAGCACTTTTCTGTGTTTCTGTCTCTCTTCTCTGTGGGTATCCTTGTGGGATTTACAACAAGCTACAATGGATCCAGACAGATGGCAAGGTGGGGGTGTTGGGTAACCATCTTCTGAACCCCGGGGAATACTCCCATATACAAGCTGTCAAACAAATGTCTTCACCCAGGGTTTTATTTGTTATAATATAATGAGATCTGGACTTTGATGTTCATTTACCTCAATTGCTCCGACATCCAAAACAACTGTGAATACTCTCTTATTGCTGTACTGTTGGTTCTTGTTAGGAAGTTTGTGAATTTTCTCCCTTATTAATAACATCGTTGTTGTGCCAGCAGCATCTTCGAATCCTCTATGAATGCATCAGGGCAACAAGGCCATCAGGAATTTCCATAAAGTAAAGTAGCAAATAGGTCATGAATAACATTAATATTCAGAAAGCAGCACTTCAAAGAGTGGTAACCCAATGCTTCAGCATTAACTACATTTGACCATTCATATCTCCCCTCATTAACAACACTGGGAAGCATTATTTGCTGAAGGCTGTGTACTGTGGGCTGGTGGCAAAAGCATCAAAACACTTCTTTCAAGTTCCTCCTCGTGTTAAGTATCGTGCTGCTACACAGCTCCTCACAAGCCAAAAGACTGAGACGGTTTCCTGCCAGGATGTGTCAGTTCTTGTAATACTGATGAAGCTCATCACAATTTATGTAAGACACTACTTCAGTTGTTCACCGTTGACTGGATAATTGACAGGCTATTGTTGGTTGACTGCCAAGATTCCCCAGATTTCCCAGGAGAAATGTCAAATTTGTCCGGCCAGCCACGAAACGACATCAGCAGTTTTGACAAGGATTGTTTTACTTTTTGACTAAAAAGGACACCCTTCAGAATCATTTCAAAGACGTCATATCAACACATTGTCGCTTAAAAATGTGCCAAGTCCTTTTGAAAAATTAAAACCTTTGTAGAGACAAGAGTCTGCAACCTCAGCTTTATGTTTTCTCAGTCTACAGTCATATGTCAGCGAATCATGTGGCACATGTACATCATCTGTTGGATTCAACAAACGCACAATATCAGACCTCCAGAAAATAAAAGTGGCAGAACAAAATATCCACTTGCTTGTGCAAAATTAATTTTTTACAATACTGTGACATGCAGTGTTGTTATAATTGTATCTGCACTTCGTGGTCTTGCACCAGATTTTCTGACCCACTTTATGAGACTTTATGAGCCGTATGACCCCTCAAATCATCGGGTGTGACGCTATTGAAGCTCCCTAAATGTAGGACAAAGACATTTGGTGAGGCATCGCTCAGCTCTCACATTGTGAGATGCAGAAACAATCTGTCTGAGGATATGAGTGGAACTGCAAGAGTGAACACATTTACAAAAGCTGAAAACAATCCTTTTCATCGCAAATAACATTTATTATATATTTACTTCAGAAACAAATATAACTTGATGTTTCACTACTTAAATAACATTTTAATCCTCAAGCTATTATTTTCAATCTTGTTATATTTGTTTGTTATATGAGTCTCACCTCGCCGTTATATCATTATTTTTAATCCAAATATAGTTTTTTCTGGTTTTTAAGACTTGGTTAATCCTTTTAAGGTTTTATATGATTGTGTTCCTCAAGGTCTTTTGAATTAAGTTTAAGATACACTTAATTCTTGTAGTCAGTCTGAAAACTTTAAATGCTTTTTTTTTTTTTTACCTGTTTCTTCCTATTACCTGTGGGATATTCTGTAAAGCCGTTTGAATTGTTTCATGCGGGTTTTCTAAGGGTAAACGAGTTTTCTCTCACAGTTCGAAAACATACATGTGAGGTTAATTGAACATCACAGTGAATGTGCGTGTGAGCAATATAGAAGATGGAAATATGGATTTCCACACTCATAGATGAGGAGTGCATATTTATTGGATTGTGAATTTGATTTTAAGATTTGCAGACAGTGTCATCAGGCCATCACAGTAGACGGCAATATCTATGCAACTATTTGCGGATTTGCCTTAAACCTTTTCTTCATTGCCCAAAGTGAATGAAGTCTAATGATTTGGACAATTTCCTGTAGAACCGTAAGATGTGATTAGCAGCCTGATAACTGAACAGCCATTCACAATGTGCCATTGAATTATGATTTAAGTCAGCCATTAAGCTTTCATAAACACCTAATCGAAAACATGACTAGACTGAACAATACTCCTCAGTGTCTTTGTTTTTTGTCATTTACACATGCATTAGTATAGCTACACATTCCTAAGCATGTTTCAGCTAAGAGCACTTCTGTTATATGTCAGAAAAGCTACAGGGTGGCACATACTGGCCTAATTTTAAGATGACACACAAAAAAACCCAAAAAGAAAACAGGAAGGGCCTTTATGAAACAAACAACTATTGTCATGTAGCTGAGGTTAGCACCAAAGAGCTTCAAAACACATCCAAAGAGAACAAAGCCAATCCCTAAAGAATCTTGAACACAGCTGCATCTGCTCCTGCAACATCAGCACAAGCCACCGAGGTGAATCCAAACTTGACACACAAAAACAACACATCATTTAGTCATGGCAAACTGAGAAGAAAGAATGACATCTGGGCGAAACAGTTGAGCTGAGATGACCTGACATGATCCTAAATAGAGTCAATGTATTTGGTGAAACCCAGAGCAAACTAGTAGCTTAGCTGTGACTGGATTTGTGACTGTGTGTAACGACGAAAAGGCCTGCAGGTATGTTTCTCACAGAAGAGGCAACTTGCTTTCATAAGCATAGATGTGCTACACTTGAAGTAAATACAGTTTACTCCCGTGGCAACACATTATTGTAAAGTAAGGATTTACCCTACTGGAAAGCTTCAAAAATTATATTTACATCGACTTTGTGAAAACCGAAGCCACCTGCTGCAGCACTTTGTGTGTGTGTGTGTGTGTGTGTGTGTGTGTGTGTGTGTGTGTGTGTGTGTGTGTGTGTGTGTGTGTGTGTGTGTGTGTGTGTGTGTGTGTGTGTGTGTGTGTGTGTGTGTGTGTGTGTGAGACTCCTTCAGATCTGTTTTGTGTTGATAGCCCATACAGCCAAGCAAACTAAAATGGATTTAAACAGATGTACAAATTAATGACAACAAAATAAAACCTACTCTTTAACAGTCTCTGACAGCAAATCTGTCTCCACAATGGTTTAACAATAGTAATATGAGTGAAACTCAAGAAAATGATAGATGAATTATTTAAAGACGCTATTTTAGATTTCACAATGTCTGTTAATAATTTATCATGTATCCTGCATATTTGAAAATACCTGAGTTGGTGTGGAGTCGTACATGCATATTTATGGTGCATTTAAATTCAGGAAAATTCAGAACAGAGTTAACATGCAAAAAAAAAAAAAAAAAAAAATTACAAACGAAAGAGACCTACACGACTTTTCTTTGCCCCTCTGTTCTTTCAATATTGTGAAATTGAATAACCCAGACACTATAAGAACAGATTGCATTACTGTTTTCTCTCTTTAATCAGCGTGTCGACTGCAATCTTGACAGGTTCTTATTCCCACCGGGAGGATTTTCCCAATGGTTATAACACAGTTAAACTCCTCACCTAGCCACCGGCGACCACATCAAAGCAACATCCACTCACAGGAAAACAGTCCAGCAGGGAAAAGGTTGGTTGCCATAGCAACTTATACCACTTCTTTCATGGTCACACTGCAGGTTTATTATTAGGACAAAAGTATATTGGTTACATTAATCGAGGTGATTCTTTCCTCAAACAAGTGCCTGATGTGATAACTGCAGATGTCAGAAGCAGGGTGCATAAAGACCTCAGCTTGCAAGGTAATTTTGTAACGTGTTATAAACCAGTTTTTTTCCCCCTATAACTCAAAATCAAAGTGTAATTGTAAGCCATCCATCCATGGCATTGGGCACCCACTTAGGATCGTGGAGGCTGGGGTTGATCCAGAGAGAGACAGACAATAACACATCTACAGGCAATTTAGAGACAACAACAAACCTCAGACACGTGTTGTTGGACTGTGGGATGAAACCACAGAGTGCCTGAGAAAAACTCTTCCTCAACAAGAATAAGCAAACTTCACACAGAAACACTGTTGTAGTCCACATTGGAACCAGGGATAATGGAACTTTTGAAGGTGATGACCATTACACCACTTTGCAGCCCTTTTTTTTTTTTTTTTTAATGTTGTTTGACTTTGTTATTTTGCACTATTTTTCTTATATTTTGTGAACGCAGTGGCTTTTGTTATATGTTGTATAATCACAATACTGTATAGGCATTCCATTCCAATATATTATTAGGATTGTAAATATTTCTTTCTGGGACAATATTGAAAGTACACTAATGTATTCATCAAATAATATATAGCCTGATTATTCACTTGTCATTAATGTGTGCCCCCACATGTCTTCCGCTCTTGTGCTGGATTGTTTGTCACATGCAGTATAAACCCTGAGAAAGAGGACTGGTGTTGTCATCCTCAACAAATAGACCCTAATCTTGTTGTGGTTTTGTTTAGCGATTAAAGTTTGAGTTGGGAGTCACTGTAATTCCTGTTTTTCAGTTTTGGCTCGTGCTGGTTTGCAGGTTTCATTTTAATTTAGTAGAATCCCTCAGATCCAAAAGCCCACTGCATTACTGGTCAGAGCCTTCTCTCTTTTGGTTTGTTGATTCATTGCTTCCTCATTTATTTGGGGGGATTAGTTAGCAACAGATTGCGTTTTCTTTCTTTTTTTTGTTCTATTAAAAATGTTTTTTGTTGTGGGTTCCTTTAAGCAATAGCTCGATGGGTAACAGAAAGCGAGGGGCCTAGTAATTATTATTTTAAAGCACCAGTGTCCAGGATTAAAGGAATTTAGCGATACGGTTTGCAGACTGCAACCCAACTAATTACTCCTCCCCCCCAGCCGCTCCTGCCAAGCGTGTAAGATAACCTATGGTGACTACAAAGCACACAAAAAAATGCAGAAGCCCCCCTCTAGCACCATTGTTTGCTTTGACCGGCCCGGGCTGCTACAGAAACATGAACTAACACAACTGGCAGGCAGCAGGGAAGAAGACCTGCTACTGATAATACGTCTGAAAATAACAGGCTCTTTCTTGGAGAATAAAAACATTGTTTTCTCTGTTAAATTTGAGAACATTTAGCATTTTTGCCTGTAGATGAATCCAACCTACAGTACAGTTGCAGGAGCCGAAGCCGATATAAGGAAAGTGCACTCAGGTTTCCAGCCCATCACAGTCTGGAAAACAGACAGACATAAATAGGCAGAGACAGTCGGGAATGGACAGAAAACAACAGAAAAAGAGACAAAAAAGACAGACAGGCTGATTCAGACCGAGGCTACCATATATTTTCTGACCGCTAACACTCTCAGGTGTCTGAAAATGCATGATAACCTTTTCAACTTGGTAGCTTTTAGAAATTACATCTCGGCAAAGATCAGAAATTGCAAGGCACATTACACATTTCCTGAAAGCCCATAGCCTTGCCTTGAAGATTACATTACTTTTGGAGCTATAAAATATATGTGGTGGCATCTAGAGCATGTTAAATGAAGTCATATTCTTAATTGTGCGCAGTGTTTGACATTGACCTTGACCTTAGAGCTTGATCTTGCCCTTTAATGATAAGAGTGCCATACATGAATTCCCCATATCAAATATCCTATAAGTAGGCATTTATTGCAAATGTATATCACTTTTGTATGCTGAGCTATTGCAATTTGACATTTTCACAGTTTCCCATATTTTTTCACAATTTCTGATCTTTGCCGAGCTGTAATTTCTAAAAGCGACCAAGTTGAAAAGGTTATCATGCATTTTCAGACACCTGAGACTGTTAGCTTTCATAAAATATATGGTAGCCTTTGCCCACCCAGATAGTACCATATTGGCCTCTGGCCCATGGACTAAAGGATATTATCTCAAGGTCCTCAAAACAATAGACTGAGACATGCCAACTGTATTATCAAAACAGTTTTTACTTTTATCTCTTAACGAGCAATTTTTAGACAGTAAGAACCAAGTTGTTCTATATTTCATCACTTACAAAACATTTAAAAAACTCCCGCTTTGCTTCCCTGCACTGCCGCCAGTAGATAGATATTATCTACTGCGCTGCTTCAGCTTAGAAGAGACAATTCTCATGGTTGCTTTCATGTTCCCAGGAGTCTTGTTTTCTTCCACTATTCTAAGACGTAAGTACCTGTAAGAACCATTTTTGAAGTAGTGCGTAGTATTTTATTGGTCCCAGATTAATACGAAGTCTTGCAGCAGGTGTGGGCTGTATAATAAATGATATTAAGATATCATACAGTATATTAAACTTCAATATTGCTGGAAAGAGGATGCCAAATGTCTCACTGCAAAAATATTTTACCAGGATGTATCTGGTACAAATGATCAATTTTTGAACATGAGACTTTTTTCATGCATGTATGTATAGATCAAATTTACTTTGCATGTATGTCCTCATGCCCCTCTCAAGAGGCAGAGATTCTGTATTACGGGATGGTGACAACATCAAATATGCACGCTCAGCTTTACCGTACTCAAAGTAAGAGCACCCTTGGAAGTCTGACATCTCCTGTATAATTAAGTTGTCCGGATTAAAGCAGGAATGGAGCCTAATCAGCATTAAGATATGTTGATGAGCATTAAGCCACAAAGACATAAATTATCAAAAAACCTCCTCTGATCGGAAGGTCCCATAATGCAGCAATTCTCAGGAATGAGGTCAACCACATTGTATTTTTATACAGTCAAATCCATTAAACGTGGGACTCTGGGACAGACTGTAGTGAGCGGCACTGACTCACAATGTGCACACACAGTGGAGTGAAGGAGCAAAACAAAAATAATGTCCTTCACTCACACAGGAACTATGTCTGCACAATACAAGATAGTTTTTTGTTTTTTTTCAAAGAGACTTGACATTTCTGGGCACCTTAAAATAGCTCCTGTTTTTCAATTTATGTTTTGAATGTGATTCTTTCCTCGCAATTTTTCCTCTCCTCTTTCTGTGCCCTGACATTTGTCCTATCCCTTTTGGCAGTTTCTTTTATTTACAGCCCACTTTGGCCTCTTGATAACAGAGTGCAATTTTTTTAATTCTTTTCACTGCGAGTCGTACACCTTGACACCTACTGTAACACACACAAAAAGAAAGAACTGCTTGTTTTCCACTTTACCCATCAATCACTGCTTGATGGGTAATAATAAGAAAAATACGTGTCGGAAATGGACCATTCCATCCAATTGTCATCACTCGCAGATGAAACAACATGCTGCAACAGATCAGATCCTCTTCTTCCTCACATATCACCAAGGTCATGAAATGAGAATGTTCCTGAATAATGTGCAGCAGAGCACAATGTTTTCCAATGTCAAGGCAACATGAATGCTCTGTAAAAGCCATCACTTATTCATAAACAGAAGTAGGAACATTGGAAAGATTTTACATTTCTTGAACTGGATCATCAACTGCCTTCCCCAGCATGCTGCTTATTGTTGATACAGTAGATTATAGCAGGAACACTTCATTCTCTGATGGCACCAGGTGTTGTGTTTCCAGACGTGTGCGTGCATACGTGTCTGCTGGTGTGCTCCTCTGTCTCAGTAATTACCCCTCTCTCACATCTCAATACCCGATCCTTCAATGTAATTAATCACGACGCAACTGTTAACACTTTAAATTGATCGGCCAAGGTTACTTGGGTATAATTGCTCACTGAAATATTAACAATTTTTTTTTTTGTGCATCTAAAGGCATATGGACGAGCTCAATTCCAGCTTTACAACAATATTTAGCACACCACTAAAAGATAACGCACAGTTCTATTTCACAAGGCAGATTTTGACTTGTCGTCTGTGAAAACAACTTGACGGCCGAAGAGACAGATCAATTGAAGCTGAAAATGGAGAGAAAAAAAAAAGAAAAAGCTTTTTACATCTTACATCAACTTTCATGGTTGAATGTTTGCTCTAGTTCCCGATATTGCAATCTTGCATCACCTCTCTGTGGCATTTTTCCTTCTGTTTCCGAGGCCCTATATTTGGTTTCATGGCATGACTATATTATAATTTTGCCCAATGAAGGAACTGCATGTCCTGAGATTTTCAACTGCCAGCAATAAATATAGTCCCATATGTCTGTTTAGTGAAGAAATTTAGATAAGAGGCAAAGAGCCATTCAGTCTTTCATTTGTGGTGTTTTACAGTGATTATAATTTGGGGACAGAGTACCTTTAAAATTAGTTGCAAACTATAAGAAAGAATTACAGCCAGAATTGAAGATTAAACAGGAATAGACCAAGAAGAAAACCCACACAGCTATTGGAGATATAATATAAAGAGTTGTTTGGACATGGTTTCTGTGTTCCAGAGGCTGTCAGGAAAGACACTGTGAGACTACAACACTGTACAAAGCTTTGCTTAACTGAAACAAGCCTGATTCGGACTTTTCCAGAATCCTGCGTATACATTTCTAACCTTTTTTATGACAGTCTGGGAAACCCCCCCAAAAAACATCCTTTTTAAAAAAAATATATTTTAGATGCAGGCCAAGTTTATATGTGGTCCGAAATCAGACACATATCTGATGTTTTTCCAAGCAACCTCAGTCTGAACAGTCAGGTCGCATTTCATCTGACTTTTCCGTCATTGAAATCAGTCAGGCGTCACAATTCTGCGCCAGAGGCGGGATCGCATCTAAACAATGGACAAAACTCTGCATCCACATGATTCTACTGGACAGAGGGAGAATCATCCTGAAAATTTGTGCTCCCTTTTTGTGATATCTATTTCCATTTCCATAGGCACACACTGAGTGTAACTGACATGTCGACTACCAAGCAGACGACGGCTGAATTAGTATGATTTAGTGACATTGCTTTAGTCTAAAATCGTCAAATAAAACAACCGACTCATTAAGTTGCAGTTGAATCACGATTAATGGTGTCAGCCATGGTTGAAAGTTCATCACTGATTCAACATTATTCAAGCTTTCGGTTGGGTTTCATCTTCAGGTTATAGTGTAGATTCAATACTTCAGCCTGACTGCATCTCAACGTTTCAGTGTCTTTTGATCTGGGACGTCACCTCGTTCTGCTCATGCAGCCCACTTCAGGGTTAAAACTGTTCCGACTCGCATCTGAAGGCAGTCGCATTCAGATTATGGCCACAAGAAATAAACTCCAAAAATTTGAATTGAGCATTGAGATCTGCGGGGTACATGCAGCTTTAGCACATGCAGGCAATAATCTTTTTTTCACTTACTAGACTAAAATCATGTTATTCACTTAATTGAGTAAATTATTTCTAATTATATACTTTAGCTGTTGTTTGTGGAGTGCAACTTCAGAGCATGAAAAACTGTATTAATTGTGCCAAACAAAGGCTGAGGTAGAGGTAACTAGCTTACCTTGTGGCCTGCAGTCCAATTATGATAGAGTTTTATCTCCGCTGTTCACAAACAAGTACATGGAACTTCAGACAGAATCATTTAGTTGTTGAATCCTCAGCACATTTGTACATCGTAGCGAGTTTTAGCACCACAACATTTCAGTAACGATTATGGCTGGTTGATAACGTGCTTGGTTTACATGCATGCACATATGCACATACAAAGAGCAATACAAAATATGAAATGAAAAATTGCATCAATATCAAGTTTAACCGTAGCTGTATTTTGAGTTATTTAAAATTGGCATTTGAATGGTTACTCAGTAAATACTTTCTATTTTACAATACAGTTTTCACATTCTCACAAGTATCTTAATAGGATTTCTGAATGATGTGCATATAGCACCATTACTGTTGTGTTGTGTCACAGACTTTTGTGTGACACAACTGAGCTGTCAGCAGTGTGTGGGTCAGTCTAATTACTGACTCACTCATTAAGATCTGCTGTAGTTAGTTGGGAGTCAAATGGTGGTGGAGGCTCATTATCCTGGTGTGCTTGAGTAAATCAGTCCAGCTCCTCTACAAAGGTGATCCACTTTTTGCATAATAGCAGTATCATTGGAGGGAAAAAGGTTAATGAGCTAATGCCAATGGGAGGAAACAACAATAAAACTGGAGAGGTGATACAGTCATTAAAGTAAACAATAATTATTATTTTTTTAGGGTAGCAAATACATCACATGCTCATATGTATGGCACTTACAGTCGGATTTTCTTTGCTGCTGCTGTCAGGAGTAACAAAGGGCTCCTCGTTCAATAGAAAACAAAATTTTATCATTAGTACAAAAAGCTAATGTGAATCCTAACAACAGAGAGATGGCAGCTCCACAGCAGTTTTCATCTATGACAGAAGTAACAACATTATAACCTGAACTGTTTGTATCAGCATTATAATTTCATAATAATGATCAGTTGCGAGTGCTACTGCAAAATCAGAGGTGTGGTTGAGACTATGCTTTGCTTTTTTGGTTGTCTGACTAACAGGTCTGTCATTTCATAGCGAACACATGTAAACAGCATGTATGGCATTTCATTTCAAATACACTTTAACATCTTAAGAGGAATTTAGATTTTGACAGAAATGTATAAAAACTGTGTGTGGCATTTTTGAAATGTAGAAATAAACCAAAAATTATAACACAGATGTCAGGGAGCATAATTTCACTGCCCTATAACTAACGTTCAGATATGGAACGTTTCAAGAACTATTAAAATATACAGTAGTGTGTTATGTAACATTCATGTGACATAAAATTTTACTTATTACAAGGGAGTACCATAAATTCACACTTAATATTGATATACAGTATGTCTCCATTTTTTAACATAACACTGCTAACACATTATTAATGACTGCTAAATGTCATGTTGTTCAATTTGTTTCTGGACATTTTTACTTTCACAGTCATGTCACTGCCCTCGTCACATGACGCCTCACACTCCCACACGCTCATTTCAAAACCAGCAAAGGCTGTGTGTTTCTACTTGTGCTTCTGGTGCACTGAGCTTTTGCCTAATGTACTCAAAATAAGGATGTCAGTGATCCATGCCAAATTTGCAGCTCCTGTTCTGTTCATTGCAGCTGTTTCTCATCTTTGCCCATCCTGCAGAACAAGCAATCCCGGATCCTGATATACGTCAAAGCCAACTTTTAGTGCAGTGACTGTTGCTGAAAGTGTTCAAGCCCAAATGATTAAAAGAGAATTCTTTAATGTGTTGGAAAATTCATGAAAAGAATAATGTGGTCTATTCGTCCATCTCAAGCTTTCAAATATGTATTTTTTTTCTCCAGGATCTTGCATGGAGATACCTCTTTGTATATTTCGATTGCCTGTCTTTTAGTTAGTATTTTCTCCAGCCGCTCACACCACAAAAATAATTTAATAATTGGTTGATGTTCACATGTGATCTGACATCAATTGTTGGAGGGGTGCAGGAAAAATGTTTCCAGTTTAGTGACAAACAGATAATTATAATACTGTTTATAGCTCCTCTTTGCTCTGTGAAAAATTCCTGCAATGTTCACCTCACCCACATCTCACCTCAGCTTAGTTTCCAGCTGCAGCAGCAGGCAGCTGTGCACTACCTGCTTGTGCCAAATGGCAGACAGAAACAGTCAGTTACAAGCTGGTGAGCACAGCGGATAACGTATTCATTACATACAAAGTAATTGAATGCAGTTTATAAATTAGAGGAACTTAGATTTCAGTCCTGTCGCTACCTGTGGTTTCTTTTTTGAAATGGCTGGCAGCTCGGCTTAGTTGTTTTATTAAAAAGACAAACATTTTCTCTGGCAATGTGCTCTGTGTCACATCCAAAATATATAGCCGTAGATCATTTCAGTAGGAACCAGTGTGTGGTTCGCTCATTTAAATCTCACTGGAAGCCTCACAAGAGCATTTATTTGGATGAAAGGGTACAATGGCTAAGACCAAACATACTGTATAACCTGCTAGATCGCTCAAAATTGTACATGTGCATTTTTATGGAGAAGTGAAGCAATGAACAACTGACCTTGACATGTCTTCTGACACAGCAGGCAGCATGTGCACTATCATGGATTTTTATAGTGACGTGACCTCTTTTGCAAATGCCACGTTGGGAGCATATTACAGTAACTGCTGCACATCTCTACTGTGCTCAGTGAGCTCACATCCCTCCTGCTTTGGGCTGACTAATTTGAGTGACCAAATAATGAGTGGACGGACAGAACTGTGGTTACACAATTGTGTCATGTTGAACTCATCTCACACAGGGAGGAAGACACGTACTGTTAATTAGCATTGAAAACATGGCAGTGCCCTCCACAGTAACTTCATCCTCTTCAAGCATACTAAAAATAGTCCCTGCTGTATGATGGAGGTTTTTTTTTTATTTTTTATTTTTAATTGAAGCAGCATATGCTTTAATTACAAGGATTTCTCATTTGTAAATATTTATTTCTGTTGAACTTGTGAACTGTATTACCAAGTTAGTCATTATTACTAGTGATATTATTATAATTACTGCGTTTTTTTGTTCAGCTTTCGCTCCCTAATGTGCCTCCGAGCCACGAGGGATCTTCACGGGTCAGTTGCTAATGTTTCTTGGAAAAGCATGAACTAACTACAGCCACTGTACATGGAAAGGAAGAAAAATGTCCATACAGAAATATTTGCACTCCAAATGTTTGTCATATCAAATGCTGCAACAGCATCATCCCTGCTCAGTCATATTTCTTCATTCTGACACTAAAGCTTCAGCAGCGGAGCCTGACGAGTATTCATTTTATTTCATTACTTGGGAAAACGAATCTCAATCCAGTGAAATCCAATGTGTCCTTAAGATGGGAAGGTTCATCCCTTAATAGATGAAGAATCAAGCAGCAAACTATTAACTTGTTGAAGTTTTTTTTTTAAAAGGTGTATCAATGGCAGCCAAGACAAGTGCTGAATGCAAACGCTCCCTATCAGTCGTGTCCCCGGAGCAGCTGGTTAAGCACAGTCTGTGTGTGTGTGGAATCTTAAAAGCAAAGACACACATGCACTCACTCACACTCACACTATTGAATGCCACTGAAGAGGTCAGAAAGGAAGCGGTGCTGAGAGGAAGTGATACAGAAACACTCAAAACGCTGTCAGTAGTTAGTGCCAACATGCCACAAAACTGTGATGGGGTAATTTAACGCAACACTTCAGGCAAAACTATTTGCATATATCTGGCTAATCCACACCTATTCCCTTCACTTCTGAGCATCAGGGAGCCAAGTGCAAGTTGAAGAAAAGCGGTTTCTTTATGACAAGTAGCAATACAGGTGCTGCATCCCGGTGTTTAAAGAAAACATGACACAAGGATTTGTCTGTTTATACAATGAGCTAAATGAAAGAATTATAGCAGACAGACACTACTATCTCTATGTTGAGATAACTTAAGAAATGTTGATGCAAGCTTAGGCCACATTCAGACTGTGCTGGATTAGTTTCCAGGCTGAGAAAGGAAAAAGAATTGAAATGCAAATAAGACGGGGATTACTGAGAGAGCATTCACTCTATCAGAGGCTCCTCCATTAGCTGGTGAAATACTGGTCACATTTGGAAAAAAAAGTGTCTAAGCCTAATTATTGAGCCTGATTATTCTCTGTTCTTGACTTGCTTTTGTTTACATCGACTTAATGGCTCAATGAATCCTTGTCATCAGTGAGACATGACAAATGCGTGAACATTTAACACCTCAGATTACGACAAAAACAATATGCACAATGATCCAATCTAAGCCGATAATCATTCCCATTATTCAAAGCATACGCATAAATTAATGTCAGTGGCAGGAAGACCCTATTCCCAAAACATGTTTGCATCAACCCCCCCACCAATATAGGGGTGAGGGTTTTCTCTGCCAATCCAGTGAGATGTGCTTGAATCCAAAGAAAATGGTGCTAAATGAGAAACTGAATCATCTCAACTTCAAAAGCAGCCTTCCTGCACACCCAGAAGTGTGAAATTTGTAGCTGCAGGGATGGCACTGACTTGAAAGTGCCCCAATGCGAATTCTTTTTTATAGTTTTTCAGATCTGTAAAGAATAGAGGAGGTATTTATTGACTGTTTTCCACCCGTTGAAAATGCACTAACCCTTTGAAATGTGTTTATGTTTATTCTGGAGTGGCTCTACAAATTCATTACATTGTTGAATACTCTGCAATATTGACAAAACACTTTCCTCTGACAATTTAATCAGATCCACAAAACTGATCTTTTAACCAATCTATGTGATGCACATCTTTCATGTACATCACAGTGGTTTCCACAAAATAAAAATAACATATCAAGGGGGCATGAGACTGTCGTCAATCTGAGTGTTCATGTCAATAAGTAAGAGAAGTCTTCCCCCTGCTGGCCAGTCCTGAGCAAAGCATGACAACCAGCCACCCACCTCTCTGGATCCAGCCTGGTCTCATTTATTCTGATCAGGGAGAAATGTCAACAGAGCAGCGTAAATGACCCTTTTCCCTGCAGCTTCCACCGCCTCCTCCTGAGTACCATCAAGCACTCCCACACATGTGGACAGATCTAGAGCTGAGTGAATCTGTCTTTTCTGCTTTTTTTTTTCATCCGTCCCTTTTACATCACTGGTGTCTCAGCAGGAGGTGACTTAAAAGAAATAACAAAGGTGAAGAAAGAGCGCCTCGCTCCAAAAATATTAATATTTAAAATGCACTTTCTTTAGAATTTGGACTTTATTCTGACTTTATATAGTCAGCAAAGAGCTATGAAGATTGCGCAAGCTCGGGTTGATTGCATGCATTTACAGCCTTAACATTTTTGCATATAGCTTTTTACTTTGATTCTCTAAGTAGCAAAAGTAGAGTAGTAGTGCTTCTTGTTTCTGAACTTCATTGCTGTAATTCTGCCCTGCAGGACTTTTCTTGTTTTTCTGTCTTGGATGGCGTCTCCAACAAGAAAACCTTGAAGCTGCTTGTTTTCTACGGTATTAGGGCAGTTGGCCAGATTAAAGCACCGACATCATTTTCAGGAACACAAAGAGAAGGAGAAAGGGAGGACGGGAAAGGAGAAACATTTATAAGAGGAACACAACACACCTGTAGCGAGTCCTTACCTCCAAGGTCTAAAACCGACTTTCTCAAGGATTACCTGCCTGTGTGCCTATAGAACTGGATATGACAGACAGTAAAACATGTTTTCTTCCAGTGCAGAAAGCTACAAGTTTATACGCACGTCAATAACCTTTGAACACCAACCAACAACATGTATAATCCTGCCTGAACTGTGCCATTCCGCAAAGGGAATACAAGTACGTCTACCTGTGCTTTTTTTTTTTGTCAAATATATTGTAGACATTTTAAACTCTGGAGGAAAAGCGCACATCTTATCAATATTTTTTTGGTGGGATGCCTCTCAGACCTTGAGATGTCTTACTACATATATTCTCAGCAACACTCACATACACAATTACAAGATGCAAACGTGAAGCGATTCTGACAGCTAAAGACAATAAAAATACACAATATCTGTTTGGCACGCAACTGATGTAACTCTGCTATTGTTGCACCACTACATGTTCAGTCATGCTCACAGAAGAGCATCCTGACAATAAAGTGTCAGAAAAATAATGCAAACAACATCTTTCCACCTCAAAAAATACAGAGAAAAACACTCTGCAACTCTATGACCAATCCTATTCACGTTGCAGTCATTTAATGAGAGATACGCATGACTTTCAGAGGAAAACTGTCTCTCTAAGAATTGATCCAGGACTGTCAAACATACAGCCCAGTGGAGATCTGAATGATATGAAGAGGATTAATGACGTAACTCTTTACAATTAATTAACTAGGGATGCACTCTTTTTGGATGAAGCAAATTTCAAACAAAGAATATGAGGTACAGAGGGAGGACCTTTTAGCAGTAAATGAAAGAGGAAGAGTTGAAGTATGCCATCATTTTACTGGTCGAGCCCCCTTAAAATCAAATTGGCAACAATTCTGCCTCATAGTGAAAATGTCTCCAGTTCCAAGTTCGGGTTGAACGTTTTGTGCCACGTGTGGGTTTCCTCCCACTGTTCAAAAACACGCATGGGAGGTTAACTGGTGACTATATATTGCCATTATGTGTGCATGTGAGTGAGTCTTCCTGTGACTTTACCTGTGAAAGACTGGCGACCTCCACTGGACACTCTGCCTTCACCCAGATGGGTTCGGCTGCAGTGCCCCGCGACCCTGAAGCTGAATGAAGGATGGACGACTGAATGGATATATTATACTCATTTTGCTGTGTCATAAGCTCCCTCTGTGAAAAACACATTGGTACTATTTGCTTCTTTCTTTTCCTCAAAACGTGGAGATTGTTATTGTAAAAAGGTAGGCCTGACAATAACATCAATTTCACTTCCCACGCGGCTTTGGAATAGCCTGATCATCAAAAACGCATAGGAGCCTAAAATGTTGAATGAGTTTTTGAAGCCACTGTCACACCTGCCTTTAAAAAAAAAAAAAAAAAAAAAAAAGCTGTTCAAAATGTATGAGCAACTTCAGTGGCTTGGATGCCAATTTTGCCTGGAACATGAGGAAAAAAAAAACACCTCTGTATTATGTCTGAAATGGAAAACATTGTTGGAAATCAAATGCACTGCAGAGCTATAGTCCACAATTGAAGCAAGAATGCAGCTTATTACATTCAACTGAACCAGTTAGAGCAAAGACACAAAGAACGTGAGCCTCTCTGGACTTTGTACTGAACAAACTCTGCTTCATAGGAAAATGTTTCAATTCAATTGTGACCAATATTTTGGCAGGCCTTTGGTCAAAGTGTGTGACGTGTAATTTCATCAACTCAGTCATTGAGTTACAGAACATAACCCCAATAAGGCCAACAGCAAATCCAACCTGGAGGAATAGAAAGTAAAAATCAATTGCATGTTCAATCATATTGCCACTTGTCATTTATTTGCCTGCTTAAGAATACACATTTGCACATTTACATTTTATGAAATATACTTTGAAATAAACATGTATAAAAAAAAAAAATCCAACCATGGGTGGAGATTATGTCAATTGTGTTCCTGTATTTTGCACAGAAACTGAAATGCAGTCAATGTTTCTGACATCATATTGGGCTCTTGGAAGGCCTAACCGTTCTTAAAGACTGTCGTAGATTTTGCAGTGTAAATATGCAAGCTTCTCAGTTCGTTTTTTTCTCAGCAATGGAAACCACTCATGTTGGTGGAGCTCCACAACCCTGAAGCCTACCATCTTCAACTGTCTTTTCTTCATTGCATGGAGCCCCAACAACTGCGGTGAGTTGATGCAAAAATGGCTCCTGGTCCAGACTTGGACAGCAACCTTGACAATGTCTTTGGAATCCTTCTTGTTGGGTTTGATGGGGCGCTCTGGGATGCCACTGGTCAGATCCAGCACTGAGTCAAACAGTCGCCCGCCTTCATCAGGCTGTAATCTGTGCAGGGACACAGACTTTTCTACAGAAGAAGGAGCTGCAGTGATTTTGGCTTTAACAAGCTGTGATAAAAGATCATCTGTAATAGTTACGCCGATATTAAATCTCCCCCAACCCTTTTCAGCAGGAATTGCTGCTGGACTGTCTTGGGGAGCTTCTGTGTTGACAGGAACCGGTTTTCCAGTAGGACTCAGATGTACCTCCAGGTCGATGGAGCGAGTGTGAGGCAGGATCATTCGCTTACAAACAAATTCTTCTCCTCCAAGCAGGTCTACCAGAGCTGACTCGGCCTCCATTACCTCAGGTTTCTGGCACACATCCGACTGAGCAAACCTCCACAGCGTTTCTGTCACCTCTTCCTTCAGGTCACTCCCTAACCGTGGTCCAGTCCAGTGAGGCAACTCCAGAGCTACAGCTTCATCCAAAGTGAACAAGTCTTTTTTCAGCTCGAGCTGTGTGTTTTTCAGTGTTAAGTTGACAAAGTCGGGGCTCAAGGCTAATGCAATAAGGTCCTCCGGGAACTGAGAGACAAAAGCCAAACCTAGAAGCCCAGTGAGCAGATGCTCCGGATATCGTTGGAATTCAGCTTTCCTCTGCCTCAGGGCTTCGATGAGACTCGGATAGAAGCCAGGGCTCTGCGTCGGGGGAAATCCTAATTGGCCAAAGGCCCACAGGAATTTGCATGTGTCTTTAATCCTGCAGTGTGGTACGAGCAAAGGTACTCTCTCGGCAATAGCAGAAAGGATGGCATCATTCCTGTAGTGTAGTGCTGAACAGGCCAGGGCCACATGCATCAGGCCCTTGACACCCATCCTGTGGGCCCGCTGAGGAACTTCCAGAGCCATCGCCTCGAACCACGCCTTGTGGTGCAGATAACTGAAACGCTGGTATTTCAGCACATTTACAAGAGCCAAGTCACTCAAATCCTTCACAACAGAGCACGCCTTATCAACAATGTGTTTCGCAGTACCCTCAGAAATCGATGTTTGAGATTTGAAGAGCCCTAAGCATATCGCGCCAAGCTCCTCCGGGTGCAGTTGTTGTGAATGACGCATGAGAAGGTGCTCTATGGGACGAATCAAGTCTTTTGGACAGTGCCTACCTTCTCCCATTATATATATCAAATGGACCAATTCAGGGAGTCCCACTTGATCCAGATGTAGTTGAACTGAGTCATAAAGGTGCTGTAAGAACTGAGGCACCTGCTTCCCTATACAGCGCCACAAGTCAGCAGCTAACATCAACTCATGCAGAGTCATTTGTTTGGCTCGGCGACTCAACTCAGCTTCATGCACCTCGAGCACGGTGTGGTCTGACGGCATGCCCAGCCGTACAAACGACCGCAGCACCTCCAGCAGTTGAAGGTGAGTGAAGAGACAAAGGTGCTCCACTGTATACCGGAGGAGCACGACGAAACGTTGATCGCACCTTAATGATGCCGTCTTGGCAGGCTGCAACTGACTGAGCTCCGCGAGGAAGGAGGAGACATCAGATGGTTTCATGCTACTCTTTAGAACGCTCACTTTATCCAACACTCGGACAGCATCTTTCCATTGGATCGGATGAGGTCGGTGGCCGCGGTCGTGGCTCACAGAGGCATACTCCTGCCGGCACTTCAGGAAGGCACGCGAGTCTACTCTAACATCCGGTGGTATGGGTTGTTTGTGGTGCGGTGGTACAGAAGTCACGCTGGGTTCGGCACTTTTGTTGAAAGTTAAATCAAGTAGGGTGTTTTTTGTGCTGAAGAGATGTCGAGAGCAACTCACACTGTAACAGTTGCTCTGTTGCCAGTAAGAAGGTGTGTGGGAGGAAAGAGACTGTTCATCCTCTTCATTATCTGCTTTGCTGCGGGAGGCTGAAGAATTCCACATGTAATAGGAGGAAGGGCTATAATGTAGCTTGTAAGCACCTTGAACAGCGACGTCTTGGTGTTTCATAATTCCTCTCTTTTCGCCCAGGTCGTCAGGATCATCCTCTGTTTTAGGAAGCATGTGTTGAGCCTGGGCAAAACCCCTTCTTAAGCCTGGGAGGTGGCGTAGTCTCAAAGCCCTACGATACAGCACACAGGCAGCCATCGAAGTGCCAGACTGAAAGGAGAGAATAAACACAAAATATATTATATTAAAATACAGTTAATAGAGTTACATCAAAGTCATGCTCACATATATTTTTTATCTTTTAATTATCCGGCCTCTCTCATGTGCAACCAGCTCCCAGTTTCAGTTCGGGAGGCTCAGGCAAGTCTCTAATTTCAAGATCAGGCTTAAAAAACATTTATCTCGATTTAATAAAACTTAGTTATGGCTAGTTCAGGCCAACTCGAACCATGTTCTAGTTAGGCTGCCACTTTCTCTCTGTATCTTCCTGCAGGACCGCCGACGATGGAAGTGGAAGCTAATGATCTCATACCTCACACTCTCATTACGTCTGCAGAGAGCGGATTAGCACACTGTCTGATGTGAACTTATTTGTTTCTCTCGGCCTCTGCCATATCCCTTTTTCTCTTAATATTGCCAAACCCCAAATGGAACGGCTCAAATTATCCACCAGGGAGTCTGGTTCTGCAGTTTTCTTCCTGATATAATGACGTTTTTGTCTTTTCTAGTATCGCTCCTGCTGCTCAGGTGGATCTGTTGAGTTTCTCTCTGGAATGTACAATGAGATGATGTTGTAATAGATAAACTGAAATGTTTGTTTTTATTATTTTTAACACTAGCCTAAAACTGTTACAAAGATATTGTTTCAGCTTTTTCATGCCCAGAACTCAAATTTAACTATATGAAACGCAGTCTGGACAACGACAATTGAATTGTCATTGTGTAAGGGAAACAACCGTCAGTCATTTAAGGCAACTTAAACTTGTGGTTCTGTTCAATTCAAAAAGACTTTAACAGGCAATATACACTGTGAGCCCCTTTATATTCTGATGTCCTAAAGATAAATTAAGCCGGCAAAGTAGCATTACAGTTAATGTGAATTTTCAAAGGTAAATAAAATCCAATGACAACCCTGGGTTAGTTGTTATTGGAAGCTTTATGGTCCAACTGGTTATCGCGCTACAGAAAGCAGAAGTGTTTACGACGCCAGACTGGTGAGAATATAAAACTGTTAAGAGCCATCAAGGAGAGGAGAAGCCTATGTGGTGTCTGCTGGACCCAATAGTCTGCAGGAACCTTTTCAAGACGGCCACTGGACATTTTCTAAAAGTAATGATTAGCACAAACAACATAATTTAGAAAATGTGAAAGCTATTAACTTGTGACAAAAAGATACCAAAGTTCTAATTTGTACAAAAACAGGAAAGGTGTCATTCTGAACAAAATATACAAATGTGCTCTTTTCAAAAAATTGAGGGGAGGACTGTCTCAAAATTAAACATAACAATTATAATAGAATAACTCAAAATAAACATATTAATACATTAAAAAAAAAAAAACAAGATTGATAATATTACAATGTTCATCAGTCTATCGG
The DNA here is from genome assembly GCF_963422515.1 of Blennius ocellaris. Classification (NCBI taxonomy): domain Eukaryota; kingdom Metazoa; phylum Chordata; class Actinopteri; order Blenniiformes; family Blenniidae; genus Blennius; species Blennius ocellaris. The sequence continues at coordinate 17,688,367 of NC_137655.1, read as the reverse complement.
GTGAATTTTTGCCTGATCAGAGGAAAAAAGAAAACTGCTAAATTCAAGCTTCCAAGCTTTGTGGAGCAGGTTAATTCAAAATCCAGTGGTGTTTTTTCCCCCAATCAGATTGTGGACGGTATGTGCAAGCTATTGCATGTTTCTTGCAATTACAGTATATTTATTGCATTCATGGCATGTCTTGCTTGTATTTACATCTCTTGGCACATACAGACTACACTTCTTCCTCTTCTCTTAGCCATCCTCACTGTCATGTTTCCTGGCCTCTGGCAAGCAAGGCCTCAAAGAAATCCACATATACTGACTGATGAAATTTTAAAGGACGAAAGGATTTCACACACAGGTACAACAGACTCTACTGTGAGTGTATCTATCAGATATGGATGTACTTTAGTTCAGTTTTTAAGATGATTGTGATTTCTGCTATAATAAAACACAGACATTTGTCAAATTGACCGCAACACATTGCTGTCTGACCTGCATTCTACAGAGAAATAATTAGCATAATTAAAGCTGGACAGTACAACTTTAGATTTGTGTATGTATTAGTATTGTAACAAGTGCCAGTTTGTATCATTTGGTACCACTTTCAAAGTGTTGATGATCCCTGATTTAGAGCGATGTAAGATTTAGGCAATAAGATGAAGACTGATGAATTGTCTTCAGAATAAAGTCATTGCTATCTAACATTTATTTGGCTGCGTTATTTCTCCTTCCTGGTTTCAGATGAATTTTCAATTCAAGCCAAATTGGAAAATAATCACAATGTTTAACATTGGTGTGTACACTTTAAATCATTAGTTAATAGTGGCTCTATTCATTTACATTAACTTCAATTTACCAAGCTTACAAGTTCATTTGACTCCTAACTTTGATCAAGTGTCAAATGATAAGCTTTTAGGGTAGACTTTGAACGATTATAATCACTTTAACGAGTACACAATAGCCTTAGGCATATCTTGATACTATTATTTTAAAAAATGAACTGTGATCCAACAGTGCAATTACTGTATAAAATGCAAAGTGCTTCACTTATATCTCAGTACAATATGAGAAGAGACATCAGATTAAGCCTTTTCGTAGACTCTCAACTGTAAATGACTGAAAAAGCTATATGATGACAACGTAACATTTTTAATCCATCTGATGTTGTCATGATCAAAATAATGATATAATATACCCCGAGTCAAGTTAACCTCATGGGTTCGTCCCTGAGTGTTTTAACTATAATGACATTTGAGCGTTATGGCAGTTTTTTCCCCTAGAAGTCAGCAGTCACCAGTTTATAGGAAAAGGTTGCTGGAAAAGTCAGATTAATTTCAAATAAATCCCAAGATATCCTGCACAAGTGCTCTAATATATAATAGGATTGAACAAAACTTTAGGTGTAATGCCATCGCTTCACTCACCTTTCCCAGAGATATTGAGAAATCGCATGCACTCATTCGCACATTCAACACGAGACACCGCGTCCGCAAAGGAAAATATGATCGTTGTCAAAATAAAAACAACATAATGTGTTCGGTTAATAGATATAAATTCTGATCGCTAAAAACAGCTGGGAGTGTTGTAATTACTTGTATAGAAATGTAGGCATGAACAAACACATTCAATGGCGTCATTGTGTTGTAAAATATATGAAGATAAAAGTATCGTGTCGGGTTGTGGTGTTTTGTTGTGAAAGTCTATTCCAACTTCCGGACCGTGCGGCCATTACTGAACAGTACGTGACCTACGGTAGGCTGATAGGGTCAAGCACGGAAAAAAATGCGAACATCGATATAAACAAACCGGTTGACAATTTCTAATTTGTTGCTGGGGTTTAATCGGGGGAAACATATCAAACATTTCGTTTTATATTGACTTTAAAATCCTACTTCTGGTTTATAAAGCTTTGAATGGTCTCAGACCGAAATACATCTTAGATTTAACATCCAGACCTTTGAGGTCCTCAAGAAAAAATGTTCCCGGAGTCAGACGCAAACAATGTAAAGCAGCTTTTAGTTCCTATGCTCCTCATATGTGGAACGAACTTCCTGAACACTGAGGACTGCTGACATACTTTAAATCAGGTTTTCACGTTATTCATGATCTTAATCACCTCAGATTAAGATCCTCTATTGCCTTGTTATAATGTATTTTCTTTACATATACTGTGAATTGCTCTGTATCTGAATGAAACTATGAAAATAAACCCTTGCCTTGCCTAATTTAAGCGTAAACACTGTGTAAACTTGAAAGAACCAATCTGCAATTTAAATGTATATAATCTGATAATGATTTTTTTATTTTTTTTGCTCAGAAGGCAATTCATGAAATAATTATTCATGTAATATATATACATATCATGAAAGAGCCCATTAGTTTTTTACGCATTTTTATTCTGAATCTTGTCCGTTGTTATACTATGAACTTGGACAATATTTGAAAGCGTCATCTAAACCTAACATTTCTCAAAAATGTTGTGGAACCACATACTTGCACAATGCAATATTAGTTCAATTTAATCACAAAAAATTGTAGCAAATCAATCATTCAAAAATACTGACTGACATTGCTTGATTTATGTCATAAAATACATTTAAACAGGAAAAGGGGAGAGGAGCACGTGTAAAACTTGCATCAACATGAAACTTTAGAAACTTTCGAATCATTTTAGCTGTTAGATTAAATTACATATTTATAAAAATAATAAACACAATATAAACATAGAAACAAAATAGAAACACAAACAACATAGAAACTATCAGACATATTCCAAAACAATACATAGTACTTATTTACTTTTCATAACTAAAACTCAGTTTAATTGTTTACTTTTGAAAAGTGGATGATGTATTGTTTTGGCTCATGTTTGATAGTTTATATCACATTGCTTTTCTTATTTTTTATGAAGTTTCAATTTAATAACCCATGGAAACTTTTGCCAGACTTTTCTTTTCTCTCTCAGGGACATGTCACTACCACTCCTTTAGTATTCAGATGTAAATTGTTGACAACTTGTGAAGAGTATGTTGTCTTGATCAAAGTATTTGCTTGTAAATAGACACAGTAACATTTCAGGGGGAAAAAAATGACAATAATTAACATGAAAGTGTCTCGGGATTAAATCAGAACGAAAGCAGAAATGTCATCTCAAAATGTGTTGACTAATGAAGTTACACTTTCTTTATCTTGACGCAATCAATTAAAAACACACACACATAAAAAGAAGTACTTATCCTCCTGCATTTTCTTGTCTCTAATTTTAATTTGATCATCTTCCTTCGGCTCAGGCGGCAGCAGGAAGGCCGCTTCACATTCTGTGCCTCCATTGTGTGACTTCACACATGATTGCATCCAGGGGTGAAAGGTGAACCAGACTGACCTATGGCCATAAGCAAGACAATCCATTCGTTTCTGCTGGGCGCACTCTTCGTGTCCTTTCAGCGGGAAGACTCTCTTCAACGGAATTTTTAAACCATGTCAGCAGAATTGACTGCATTTACTTTACTGAAACAGCAGAACGTGTTCGCTGCATGTTTTCGAACAGTTACATAAAAGTTACACACCAACATAGATGTTTGTGATTTCCTGTGAAACATTAAAAAGGGGAAAAAAAATTTTTTGCTTCAGAATGACAAAAACAATTACCACAATGATACTGGATAATCACTGTATATTTATATTGAATTGTGATGAATAATGTCAAATAATAACTAAGTTTACACTTCTTCCTGCTTCCTTTGAAACATGTAAATCCAGATCGGCACATATTGAAGAGGGATTGTATTGGCTTGTCTACATTTATTTATTCATTTGGATGTTTTTTTATTGTCTGTTTGTTTTGTCTCTTTCTTTGCATGTTCAAAATAAAGATAAACCAAAACAATTGTGTATGAGGTTGAAGATATGTACTGATGATTACATCAAATCGCAAAATGCTGCAATGATTACAAAATACCTCTGTTTGAGTCTTAGAAATTTAAACTTTAATAAAATATGTGAAAAAAAACAACAACTATATTACTGGAAACAAAGATGTCGAGAGACTTCAACATTCCAAACTAAAAATAGTCCAAAAGTATAGGTAAATAGTTTATGTATAATTTCCTCAATTACAATAAGTGTTCAAATTATACAAGAAAAGGCACTCATGAATCATGAATGATTAAAGTGATTTTAACTACCTGAAAAACATTGTAAATAGCAAAGATTTGATTCAACTACACAGTACTTGCATCAAACATCCACATTCAGAACATTTGTTCAACGCAGAAGAAGCTTTATTCATAACAAAACAAAAAGGCAAAAGAAAGTATCAATTAAGCAGAAATGTCCTTAATCAACTTAAAAAATGCAAATCGAAAGGTCTGAATATCAGTTCAAATCATAGATAGTTTTCCTATTATTCCAGGAGTAGCAAAGCAGCTTAAGATAGTGTTGCTGGTAATGAGTAGGAGTAAAGTTATTTGACTGGAAGAAAAAAGCAATACAAAAACAACTAATGCAATACATATTTCCATTAACTGGAGAATTTCCACTGATGGTAATGATGAAGACTCAAAAGAAAACATGGTTTTGGAATTCAATGTTGTCATGACAACTTGAACCACAGCAATGTTAGATGATCCTTGTCAGTGCAAACATTGATATAGTAAATAATATATCAACTCACTATGAAACGGCAACTGAATTCCTGTTCTGTATTCAAATGTTTGTTTCAATATGAGCTCATTTAATGATGTGGCTACGAGATGATTTTGTCAGTACATAGCAACTGAAGAAGGAAATAAACAACAGCAAAGAAACGGTTTGAAGCTTGAACTAAAATAAACAAAATAGATAAGACGTGTCCAATCTCAGTCCTGCATGTTTTAGGTGTTTTCCACCTTCAACACGAGAATCTTAAGGTTTTGTTATCATTCCAGCCCATAAAATAATAAAAGTGATTGATGCAATAGGGTGTGTTGCAGCAGAGAGAGACCTAAAATATGCAGGATTTGGACTGGACACTTCAATTCAGATACTTAGGTATACATAGGCAACACAATGGCAATTCTCTATTAAATACATAATCAAGTCGAATTACAAGCTTTTGCTTGAGTCCACAATGCTGCTTTTGTATTTGTGCAACTGCTACATGTCAAAAAATCAAAACAGTTTGGATAGTTATTTGAATAATCCTATTTAGTTTTCGAAGACTTTTTGTAAACAAAAGGCTCCTTCCAGTTAAATAAAAAAAAAAAAATCGACTTTCGTTTCTTACATACAATAAATATTCACGGAAAAAAGTGATTTACTCAAAATATTTGTTTAGATAACCCAAACCATGCGTTCATTTTTTGTTTTTTGGTTGATTTTTGCTTACATGTAAAACTTTTGCGTTTACATCTGAACATCTGCAGCAATATGTACCACCGTATTCTCTTGTTTTGTTTGTTGCGTCGTGGACCTGCACGTTTCCCACCAGTGGACATAAAGTGGAGAAACTTGGAGAGGAAGTGGCTGATTTATGCAAATGAAGGAGTCGAGCAGGATCCTGAGCAGCTCTGAGTTCTCTGGCTGGGAGGGAGGGAAGGAGGGAGGGAGCCGCCCTTCATTCACCACATGGTTAAACCCTGGACTCCACTCGCGCCACTTTCGCAATCTTACTACGATTCCCAAACTCCTCGCAAATCATAGCAGCACATGGTTGTGCACTTTTTTACTCCCTCCTCCGACTGCACGCCTTAGCTCAATCAGTCAATCCTATTTTTCTTTCCCCCTAGTTTTTTCCTCCAGAAAACTGAGTAAACGGTAAGTCTGTGAACAAGTGAGTGGAAGATGGTGGATTTTTTTTTTTTTTTTAGAAGCTTGTGCGTATTAACGCGCCTGTTATTGGCAAAGAAACCTGTTGTTAGCCTTTCTTTTTTTTTTTCTCATTTGATGCGTAAACGTCCGGAAAGTGTGTGGATCGGTTTTGTACGCGGACACCAGAGTTCACTTTTTTCTTAAAAAAAAAAAAAAGCGTTTTACACTTGTATAGAGGGAGGGGAAAAAACGTTTTAATCGTCTGTTTCCGCATTAGAAAACAATGTTGTAGAGGCGCATGGCAACCTCTCCTCCATGGTTGGAGAATGAGGGAGATTTGAAAAGCATGTGTTGCTGCCGCTGCGCCTCGATCCGCGTTGCCTCCTGGAAAGTGATTCCCCCCCACATCTCCTCCAAATGACGCTTTTTGCATGGTTTTAGCAGCGGCCGCGAGACATCGACTCGTGCGCCTCCGTGCAGACTTGACGGGAAGTTTTCGGCCGATTTATGCGCATTTAAAAGTGCGTCCAGAACAAAGCGGTAGCACATGGGGGGGACGCAGCAGGCCGCGAGCCGCGCAGTTAGCTGCTAATGCTAACCCACCAGATAGTAAATAGATTAAGTCGGAGTATTCTAAATACGTGGTCTCGTCCCCTCGTGTTCCCCGAGTGGCACGTTCAAAACGCCACGTGAGAACTTAGGCAATGAATAAACGTTTATCGTAAAAAAAAAAAAAAAAAACGCTATTAGCGGTGCAGCTATGTTGCTAATAATTGGGGAAATGTAGCGCTTTCAAAGTGAAGGATGAATTGTGGCTCATATATTGCCTTTAGTGAGACTCAAACCTTCTCAGTTGTAGTTTTAATTATTGTCTGTTGAAATGGCTAACTTGTGCCGCGATTCTTTACCTTCTTCGAGCTAATCGCCTAGCAGGTTGTGGTGAAGTTGGCCTCCAACACGACGCTTATTGGGAAACTTAAACAGTACAAATTGTCTACATTCTTAACTTTATTGCTTTAGAGGCCATTCAATTAAGCACATTTATACAATTTACATTGATTCAATTAAAACCCCGCCTTCATAGAAGCTGCCAATTTCACAATAAATTATTGCTGATATTTCATAATGTTATTGGTGGTGTTTTATAGTTTCATTGTATCTATAATAAATTTTTTTCTACTTAATGTAACTTGTATTTATATTTTAGTAGTCGGGCATGAAAATACCACCTCTGTTGCCAGATAACCAAATTTACAAGGATTTAAGATACTTATTGGTTGTATATCACTAGTTTTAAACATGCATTTAATTGATAGTGTATAAATCAAAATAATCTGTAGGACATGCATGTAGAAAATGACCATAATCCCACCTCCCTGTGAGGTCTAATTTTGGAAATTGGCTCTCAAAATAAAGGGCCAGGGGCCACATGTAGTTCATGTCTGCTGTAGTTCTTCTCCACTAGTCTGTAGGCCAAACAGAAGTAAGACGCCAATTTAAATCAAAGTATCTTGAGACTTCAACACAATATGACACGAATGGGTTAGAGCTCTGTGATCTTTTAAAATACTGTTTTGTAAATATTGACTGTCTTTCATATCCAGGTAGCACTTTCTATGTCAGACATGTGCTTAATTTATTTCATATATGCAAAATTAACATGTTTTAAAACATATTGCACCAGGTCCACATCAGAAAAGGTTATATCATCCCAAATAATACAAAGATCCAACTTTTTAAAATTTTTCAATTTCAGTTAAACATTAAAGGATTTTAAGAGTAAATAATTTACTTTGTCATATCAAATTATTGTGTGGACCTTTAAATGACTCTTATTTGACCTTTTTAAATTGATCTTGGATTATTTGACACGTTTTAGATGCATTCATAACTTGAAATTGCAGACTTTCAACATTTCCCTCTTTTTTTGTTTCACGTGTTGAAAAGCTTTTGTTCTGACCTGACTTGGATTGATCCACATGTTGAGGAGAACCTGATCTTTGTCGAGATTTCCTTGAAATAACTCCAATCGTGAGATAGTCGGTTCAAGTGTTGATTGGTCAGGGTAGTTAATTGGATAAAATGATCCACAAATTGTCACGTTATCATAAACTTCTAGAATGACTTAAACAAGACAGGGAGATGGGAAGTTATTGGGCTCTGAATTAATAACTTAAAGGACAAATGTAATGTATGCATTCCCTAAACTAAGATCAAGGTTTATGGACCTTTAAAGTTGGTTTAAAGTGTTAAGATGAACATTATAACGGAATTTTAAAACTGCGTTCTCTTCAAGTGTCTGAAGCGTCGAATGGCAGGCCAACTTCAGCGTCCTCCGGTAGCACGCGTTAGCTTGTTGTGTAGTGGGAAGTTTGGAGCACGCGCCCGCTCGTCACGAGCCACGCTGCTCGCGTGCGGCGCACTGAGACGCGAGCGCACGCACGGCTCACAGGGTGTCTGCTGCAGTTTTATTTAATTTGTTTACAAGAGAGCCGGATCTCGCTCACAACGTGTAGAAAGTGTTGACTTGTGGGCGCCATGTTATCGCGTGGGGGAGGGGTGCAGAAATGTGGCCGGAGCGTGAGCGTTGCTGTCCCGGGAGTCGCTTCTGTTTCAGTCGAGCTTCAGGACTGTCCCCCATTCGACCCCCTCCCTCCCTTAATTTCCCCTTTCAGAGCCGTTTCAGTCCGGTCCTGGTCCGGTGCAGCTTCCGTCCATCAACTTCAATAATGGAGAGTCTCAACACATGGACGTTCCTGCTTTGTTTTCGTCCGTGTTCTCCTGCACTTCCTCCTCGGGGCTCTTCAAGCCACCACTCTGCAGCTTTTCTGCAGTGCTCACAACATAGTTTTCAGCAGATCTTTTAACAAAAACTACTCATAACCACATCTTAAACTAAACTTTTGGTAAGTATGAGGTGCAGCTCCAAGCGAGTTTATTTGATGTAAAGTCTGCAAAAAACGTCCTGGAAAGTTGTAAAACCCTGCAGTAGGTATGCTTTTATAATTATTATATAGGTTTATGCAATATGGTGGTTATATTTTCCTGACACAAAACGCCCCTAGTTTGAAACCGGTTGCATTTTTTTAATGGCGTGACCTCGAGTCAAGAGAAGCAGACTTGTGATTTGAAGTTCACATGTTCGATTCCCAAAGCAGACGGCCCCCTGAGCAAGACCACTAACCGCCATCAGCTCCCCATCGTGTCATAATGTGGCTGGCCGCTGCAACCAGGAAATGGGATGGAGCAATAGGGGATTAATAAATGGTATGGGCATGAGGTTTTGCAGCTATTAAGTCATGTTATCAAATTTATTGTGGCACCAATTCTGCAGAAAACAAGTAAATATGTTGCAGCTAATTGAATATATGGACAGTTGATTGTACAATCTAATGTCTGCCTCTGCTTGCCTGAAAGGATTCAGTTTACAGCCGTGTTGAGCTTAGCTGCAGTATATTCCATATTATTGTTATAGTTGTAAACTCCTCAAACTGCAGTCCATGCAAACACTCCCAACAACCCAGTACCTAACTCATGGACATGATCCTAATCTCTGGTAGAAGTGATCTCTGTCATGGAGGAATTTAAAGTGGAGCTGTTGCTTTGGTACAAAGAACATAAAACTGGCCGATGAGGGTGAATCGTTAGGATAAATTTGATCCGGATTCGCAAGCAGTCCAAAATGTTTGACCAATGTAGAATAAGTTGGCGCAAAACTGTTGCACACATTTTTGTCTTGCCCTTTGTGATGGGTCATGAGGAGGCCCCGATATGAGGTATAAATTTAGCTCCTTTTGACATTGCATGTGATCTCTGGGCGCATTATTTACGGTCTCATACGGGTCATTTCCTGTAGAAAAACAAATGCGAAGCCGACTGAACTGTTGGGTTATGTACCTGTTGCGTTCTTCCTACCTGAACGATGAGCTGCTCTGGTTTGTGGTTCTGATTTTTAAGAATCGCCTAATGCTGTCTGCTTTCTGTTTTCCCCACAGATGGTTTGTCTCAACAGTCTTCATTTTGGATATAAAGGCACCCCCTGTGAAAGAAAACGCCCCACGGACAGTTTCTCGTCACTGGAGTGCCAAAGTGCTTACAGTGCAGGTAGTTTTGTATGAATCTACTGCAGTGAAGGCACTTTCAGCACTTCTGATGACGCTGACTCAAGGATCAGGCTTGTTGCTTCATTGCAGGCCTGAATGGGCCAAATCAAAACGCTTTTGTTATTGCAGATCTGGCAGAACTTGTCGTCTTGCTGTGAGGCTCAACCCCCCCACTGGTCTGGAGGAAAGACTGTGTTTGTGTGTGTGGAGCAGACGTGCTTCTTGTTTGTGAGGCATCACACCTGCAGTGGTTGTGACTCATGTTTCCTCTGTTTACAATCTGACCACTTAGTGTTGCACGAGGCCAACCTCTTAATATAAAGTGTTATGTTGTTTTTTTTAATGCCTTTGTAATGGATTCCCTCATACATTTGCAACACCGTGCTTTCCTTGGCCAGTCTTCCACCTTTTATGCTAAGGTGCATCTAGTGCAGATAGTGAAGTAGACTAGCACCTACTGCCCTAAGTGCTCCTTCTGGCATAAGGAGCTGGGACTCATCTGATCTTATGAGCCACGTGTGTGTTCACACACTTGACTGCGACAGCTCTCTGTTAGTTTTGCATAGTTGCGCTGCAAGAAACAGTTAGTTGTGCAAATCTATGCAAAACTGATGGCGGCCTGTGTTTCCGTTTTTGCATCCTTGTGTACAGCGTCACTTCTCCCGCGGTGGCTGGGCCGCCAGGATCCTGCTGCAACAAAGGAAAAGGGACAGGTTTCAGTAGTATTAAAGTGCTTATAGTGCAGGTAGTCTGATTTGAATTCTACTGCAGTGTGAGCACTTCAAGTACTTCTAGACTTCTCCGTCTTGGGGAGGGGGGGTGGCGGCGTGCGGATGCAGCAGTGGCATGTGGGTCTCTGGTCAGTTTTGCTGGTTTGCTTTCAGCTTTTCAAATGTACTGCTGTGCAAATCCATGCAAAACTGATCATGGAGCTGAAAAGAATCGGTGAGGAGCGATCCCTTTCTCTGCAGGCCAGGAGGGGTAGCAATGCTCAGTACCTGTGTGGTATTGCACTTGTCCCGGCCTGTTGAGGACGTGAGAAATGGTCCTGCAAGTGCTTCAAGGAGATCTCGTCTGCATTGGCCTTGGATTATCATCCTCCGGTCACAGTTTTCCCCACTTCTTCTGCCGTCTTACTTTTCAGAGCAAAGAAGCTGCTTCTGCATTTTGCTTCATCTTTGTTTGATACAGATCTGTGGAAAGTGTAATCTAACTTGTTTTATGAAAATAAAATGCTAAATTAAGATCAAAGTTCAGTTTTTTTGTTTTACATGGAATAATGCAACCTAAAAATTACTTTTCAAAATATATGTAAGGATTTGTGAAGCATTTTTGAAGTCCCCAAATGTCATTTTGTGATGAAAGATTTAGGTGTATCTGTATTTTGCTATCGAAATGCATGTGATCAACAATGATTGGCATTTTTCATGCTTTGTTTTCAGACGTGCGCTTGTCAAAGCAAATTCTTAAGACATTTTACAAACGCTTAAATGTATATAGATGTATTTTTACTTTTTGCAGGTAATTAGAAAGTTGCAAATTGCCACATGTTAAATGCAGAGACATAATCTGTTCAGCATAGCCCTGCCTGTTAGGGTTTTGTTATTATTGCAGGTAAAATAGTGAAGAATATAAGCAGCACATCCCTTTTATTAAGTGAATACAAGTAACCTATTACATTTTATACACCATTCACTTCAGGCTGTTGCTAAGGGGGTCAAACTCCAGTTCAAGTATACTGATTTTTTTTTGTTGTTGTAATAATTCTCTGAAGACTTTGTTATAGTGAGTAAATGTAATTCTTAGAAAAGGAAAAAAGGCCCTTAATTTAATGAGATTCAAAGTTTAATTTTCTCAAACATGTGAAAAGGTATTTTATACAGCTGGATTGAGTCCTTCCTAATATAACAAAACATGTTTACTTAAATAGAGCTTATCAAAACCAGTGGGGCACAACAAATGCCAACACCAAAGAGGAATTTAAAATACTATAAGAATGTTTAAAAAAAAAAAAGGCAAGGTAGTGCCAAGTTCAAAAATATTTTTAATGTAGAATTAAACCAAAATATGATTTTATAAAAAAATTATGCTTCACAACTAATTAAAAATGTTAGCTTTTTTTATGAAGCAGTATTCCTCTGAAGGAAGATGTTTCTTACGTGTCTAAAATAAAGATTTATTTCATATATATAATACATCGCATATTCATGAGAACAACACTTTGCACATTTATTGGAATGGAAATGGAATTGAATTGAAATTCTTGTTTAAGTTATGACTGGCCACAGTTGAAAACATTTAACTTTACTTAAACGCGAATGATGCGCTGTCAGGTGGGAGGTTACTGAAGTGAAACTGCAATCACAATTTCCACCAGTAGATGGAGCCAGCTGCCCATAATATAAAGTGCCCATCTTAGTGAGAGTTTACGGCGTTAAAATATCAGTACAGTTGCATTCAGATTCACCCGAATTTTAAAAACTTGAGTGTTTTAAGAACTTTTTTTTTTTTCAAGTTTCAACCTTTTTCAAGTTTCAACCTTGAAGTTACGGTTAAAAGAAGTTTTGCAAGATTGATTTTGTTTATGTTAATATTCGTAATGCTCTGGCATTCTTTTTTTTTTTTTTTTGAGGGGGGGGGGCGGGGTTCTGAGATGTATTTCCTCCATATAGTGTCATATGTTTAGATGGATGTTCCACTTATGGTACACACAAAGGCACACAAACATACAACACATTCAATATCCGGCAATCCACTGGTCAGTGAGCACAGTCTCCATTATCTGGTGCTGTATGGTAGGCTGGCAGTGGGAGCCATTCACTGGAGTGTTCACCTTTCATTATCATGTCCTCTTTACTTGACAGACAAGATAAATGGGAAGCATCCAGAGAGGACATGAACTCGGAGATGCATTTCAGCTTGTCAGTTCACGTCTATTTCTCCAGCAACCTCTATTTATGTTGATGTCTAAAAAAAAAAAATCACATGCCTTTATTAAACAACAGAGAGCTGGGTGATTGCAGCCTGCCAGACTGACGAGTGCCTTGTGTCTTGGAAGTTATTAATGTGAGCAAACTTGGTAAAAGATCAACTTGTGCGATGCTATTAATTTTTACTCGAGGAGTAAAAGTTAACCAAGTCCCATTTTAAAAGTACACCGTGTTTGCGTTTTTGTTTTTAGCCTTTGATATGACTGTTGTCAGTTGAATCTTTTTTCAATCCACACTGAAATATCCTATTCACTTATACCTCTCCGACAAGATGCCCATAGTCATTACAAGCCCTTGAGGCTCTAAAATAATGAACCTGATGACTTTATTGACCTTTAATTAAGTGTAAATATCTGTTAATCAGAGTGAAATGAAAAAAAACAACAAAATGACATTGTGGTACTCATGCTCAACGCCATGAGAATACCTTGTTGTCAACAAGTTGTGTGACCTTGCGCTTTATGTTATTGAACCGATGTAAACATCAGGATGACTGAAATGAAGACTCCTTGAAACACTTTATCCAACGTATAGGTCACAGGTGGCTGAATCCAATCGTAGCTGACAATGTACGGATGCAGAGTACGTCAAGGACAGGTTGGCAGGGCGAGCAGAGACACACCATTACACACACTCTGTGTCACATCTAGGGACAATTTAAAGTCACTAATTAGCTGGACTATCCAGACAAAACCCACGCATGCATGTTCATGCTACACACATAAATGCAGCCAATCCACATTCAAACCAAGCATTCAAATGTTAATGAATTCAAAATAAAATGTATGTAATCGAGGCAGTGACTTTCACGTGATCAAATCTGCGCCACGTATTAAATAAAAAGTGACAAAAAACCGTTTCATTCATAATGTTTAGTTAAAGTTACATTATTTACTTGTTGATGTGTCATCTGGATGCGAGCAGAACTCACTTTATGAGCAGGAAGCAGCAACAAAAAAACAGAGTAGCTCCAAACATGGGCGCCGGGGAAAAAGTGCTAATAAAGGAAAGCTAACATTTATTTTGGCATGGGAATGGATTGCATGTGCTGCAGATACGGATGAAAACGTTGGATGCGACACACGCAGGTTATTAAAGGTTCCAGTATGTTCTTTGGGATGTGTCATTGTGTTTGGCTGCGGCAGCTATAAAACGGCGACAAGTAACTGTCTGTTTGAGAGGTATCTGTTCATAGCCCTGGGAAATGAAGGCTTGTCTCTTTGCAGTTCTAATTAAGTCACAATCCTCTCAGCACAAAAGTGCTCTTTGCTCAATGTGTTGGGCTTTCTGCCTTTCTGCTTGATTGTGTTGTTCATCTTGTGAACCTCCCTAATCTGTATTCACAGTTCACCCCACCTCTCTACTTCTTTTCCTGAAATGATAGGATTTTTTTTTTTTTTTTTTTTTTAAACACCTGAACCAGTGTCTGCTGTTTTTCAGCAGACACTGACCTTTCGCCGCGAACAGTCGCTGCCCTCACCATCCCCTGGATTAAAGGAGATGATACAGACGGGCTAAATTAACAAAGCTTTCATTCATTCATTGTCTGCAGGCAGTGGGTTCTCTTTTCCTCCGAGGAACAAATGAAATCTGACTCAAACTAAAATAAAAAAGAAAATCAATACGCCATGATTCCTGGAAAGATCTAAGCGATGGGAGCCTGCTTTCACACACTTAAATTATTTGGGCTCCCTGGTGCAATGAGTGTGGTGAATTTGTAAAGGATTACAGAGAAGGAGGATGTATGAGCTTGAGTATGAGTCATTCTTCATGGAGGTTTGGGTGTTGTTGGTTTCATCAACATTTAATGGCCCCCAGCACACTGCAGACCGCCTCAAACACTTAATCAGCATAAGTCCCGAACACAGGCTTTTATCCTGATAGTAATTATCCAACCAAGCATGTCTGCTCAGAGTAATATGTGCCACTCATGATAGTTACAATTTAGCCCAAATCGATATTTTATTTCTTCTTTCTTGTAGCCTGGAGAATCTCAACCCTTTAGAGGTCTGTAGAAGTACTACTTTCATGCTTATCAGGGTGTGACTGAATTTAGAGAAACCTGGTTAGCTGTTCTTAACACTCGCAGGGCTAATTGAATATTCAGAGGGGACCTCGTGTGTGTTGATGTTGTGTCTCAGGGGATTGTTTAATTCCGCTAACCGACAGGGGGAAAAAAAGTGTGTGTCAGCCGTGCTGCTGAGGCTGCAGTTCACTGCTGGCATTCACTCTGATGAGGGTCTATTCCTTCAGCTGACCTCTGTGAGTAAACCATGGCTCTATCTCCAGGATCAGGCCCGACCGGGGAATGAACCCCAGTTTTACGTATGCGCGTGGCACACCGCAGCTGTCAATTTATGCTAATGCGCTTTTGAATTAGCCATGAAAAACAATTAATTTTCTGAACAGGTTGATGGGGAGTTTTCACAAGGAGCTTTATCACAATCTTTCTTTTTTCTTTCTTTTTTTTTTTTTTTTTGCTCAAACACACTTGCTGACTGTGTAGCTTAAGAGGAGGGACATGGACTGCATTCAAAGAGTGTCCATTTAAGATTAGGAAACAATCCTCTGCCTGCTTGATACACTGTACACACTCTTGATCTTGAGGGATGTCAAGATGAGTCTTGTGATTTATTCCAATGAGTGAAAAATGCAATAGCTACTCCAAGTTATTCACTGATAGTCATACAGATTAATGAAGAAAAGATGCAGTGCAAGAAATTTGACATAATGAGGCATGGATAGCACTTTTTCACCTTGAATGGCTTTTGTAGTAATTATGGTCTGATAATATAGATATAACATTTTAACATAAAAACCCAAAAAGAAAGATGTTTTACACACGTTTTGACAAAACAAATGAATGACAGTAATGTGTGGCTGGTACTCCAGTGACTCAAAATAAGAAAAAAAGTTTCAAATTAATTTAATTATAATACAATGCAGTTTGAATGTGCAATAGTTTCATAGAATACTCCAGCATCCCATCACATACACGGAGAAAGGATTAATGATAAATGACTAAATGGCCAGTAAATGCAGATGGATAGAGAGAAATAATCCTTTTATGGTACATTAGCTGCATTTTAATTAAAACAGAAAGTTTCCACTTGAGTAGCTATAGCCTTTTCAGCATTTTCTTCCTCCCCAACGTAAATGTGAATCTCTTCTAAGATGTTGTTACAATCCGTAGGTCCAGACTGAAGTTACAACTTCATCCATTCACCCGCCATAACCTTGCTTCACAAAACACATGTCTCATATCATCTCATTGCAATCAAATTCAGATTAAATATCTCGTCTTACGTTCTGCATCATATCTCTGTTTCACAATGCTTGATTAGCATATGTAAACAAACTTACGTCGTAAAGTAAATGTCCATTCATTCTTTCTTTTTTTGTTCTGGCACAAGGGTCTGCAACATGTGGCACCTTTGCCCCTCTGGAGTGGCTTCCTGAAGCTTTCATAAGATTATTATCCTATTTTCATTCTATTTACACATCAGAGTTATTTTCAAAAGGACTCCTCTCACATGGTTAAAAAGGGCAATGAATAAAGGCACAACAACTAAAATGAGAAAACTGGTTAAAACCAGATGAGATTAAAAAAAAAAAACGAGAAAAAAAAAACATCTGGACTATAATTTTCAAAACAAAGAAGGCTGAAATAATAAAACAAAAACAGGCAATACGGCTTATGTAAAATACTTACAGAGCAAATGTCAAAATGCTGAAAAAAGAAGGCTGAAACCAAAAATGGCCTTTTGGTCATCAATGTTGCGGACCCCCGAAGACCCTGTGAAATGCCTGTGACTCTTGAAAATCCCACTTCTTTTAAAGAATAGATCATTTTCCACGTATGTGTGTGAATAATTTCTAATAATGTAATAGGAAAACACTGACTAAAATGAAACACAAAACATTAAATTCGTCACATTGAAGAAACATAAAATGTCCATGATTTGGATAACAAAGGCTGGCTACAAGTTATATTAAGCTCTTGATGCAAACCTCTTAAAAAAAGGGGAAAGGAGAAAAAAAATATAGGCCAATTTAGGGATGATTATGGGAGGCTGCCATGCCAAGTATAGGGACCCAAAGGCACTATGTGCAAGAAAGCACCCTGCTGTGGTTATATGGGCTGGTAAATCACATAAAATGTCTTTAACCACACTGCTTCACTGCCACCAATCTGTGTCCTATTTTCACTCACCCATACTGTCACCTGTCTCTCATTTCCTTTCCTCAGGGAGTCAGAGTTCCCTTTTGGCTTGAAAGTCTCTCCAATCTGTTTTCATCGGTCCAACTAATTTCCAGTAGCACAGCCAGTAAGCTGAACTGGCAGAGGTTTCTGCACTACAGATGTTAAAGCACCAACTGTTCCACAATATTTCTGGCTCTGCAGTCCAAGAGACAATTCCATCATTGTTAATGAATGTACAATTCAGTTCGGTCCATTTCATCCTATTTGCTGCTTGATAGTATACTTTAGGAGAAGTACATGATGACCAATGCACGGAATGCTTCTCTCTCTTATTGTTTGGGAGGGTTGTCTTGTTGTTGGACTCAGATGATGCTGCTCATAGGAAACCTGTGACAAAACAGCTGTCACTTGTGAGGATTTTATGTCCAAATCACATTGTGGAATAACAGAACAATCTTTATATGGATTTGGACGACATTTAAACCAAATGCTGTCTCTTGGGTTTGGGTTGTAGAAAGGCCATGAAGGGCAAGCAGTGGGGAAACATCTGTGTGTATTCCATCAATATTTAATGGCGTGTGCTATCCAAAAAGTACCATCTGTACCTCCTTTGTAAATATGCAGGGATTTTTGTTGGCAAAATAAATCTATTTATACTGCTAATATACTGGAGCCTATACCTCAGCATAGGGAGAGTACTTATAAGCTGCAAGGCACTGTAAAGTACAATAAGTCCATTAAGGGTTTTCAATGAAAACAGCTGCTTACTGCGGTTGTAAACAGGCTGATGAGAACAGCGAGATTGGGCTAAAATAGCAATGATGTTGGTTGTACAACTAAAGAAAATGAGAGTTAAATACTCCAACTTGATAAGACAGATTAATTGGGTGATGTAGCCAGCCACCCACTTTTGATCCCATTTCATCCAATTTAGCGGATCCCAGCCGACCACAGCAGAAGGTCATGGGGTCACAGGAATGCATTGAGTTCCACACAGTGAGGCAAATCATCACACACACACACACACACACACACACACACACACACACACACACACACACACACACACACACACACACACACACACACACACACACACACACACACACACACACACACACACACACACCTTTTGACAATTCAAGGGTTATTCCCATTGCTATCAAATGAAGATAAGATAAAAAAGAAACAACCAAAGTGGAATTAGAAAGAAAAGCAGATGAGGGGTTCTTGATACATTTCAGTAATGAGAGTTTACCATTTATTAAAATATTAAATGTTATTTTTGTTTTAAACAAACTTAGTCATGCTTCATGAGAATCACCTGAAATTCACCAGCTGTGGGACGAAATCAGTGTAACCATTAAAAAAAAACCAACATGCAAGGAAAACATGCAAACTCCATACAGAAAGGCTTTCGACTACTGGCTGGAATGCTTACCACTAAACTACTGTGTATAACTGTGTGACACGTCATTAAAGTAAGAAATATTTTTTAATTTTTTTTGTATTGCTTTTAAAATGAGAGCTCTGCAATTGGGGGACTACCCATGCTGGAACACAAACAGCATAAAAAAAACAAACTAACAATAATGTGAAACTATAACAATGTTACACAGATTCATCAGGAAAATGTGGAAAAATATATAAGTAATGTTTACTGCTCAAAACTGAATTCCAGCACCAACCAAAAGTATTGTAGCGTATTTTATCAGCTCATTTGACACATTTCTGATATTACTGCTCAGCCACTTTATGTCACACTCAAACACCCAACAAAAATAATGGAGGCAGCATCTCACATAAGAAAAGAACATAAGGGTAAGTTTAAAGCATATGAGTTTTGTTTCAAAGGGTTAAAATAAAACAAAGTCTTCTTGAGTTGAATGGACCGCAGTATCACCAAGCTGGAGGAGTACAATTCAAGTAATATTTTATGCAAATCACTTCTTCAAGGTAGTGTTTTTTGAGAACAGGTGAAAGATGAGGAAATGACCTTATGTGTCATTTTGGACAGTAATTGCAGATTTAATAGGCTTTTATAACTTTTAGTGAAGAAACCCTGGTGGATATATCTTCTTTAAGTTGGTGAAAGTTGCTTTAATAATTGATTGAATTTAAATGGTCCTCTAAGTTGATGTTTTAATGGAGTGCAGCATGGTTACAGAATCTAGCCATTATAGTGAACTACACTGCAGGGTACCTTTTCTTGAAATCTCTTGGAATTTTACAGTATTCTGCCAACCAGTTTGGGTTTTGAAGGGAGGAAATCTGGGGGATTACTGTATGACACAAAACATGAAGCAGGCTGTTTTCACCACAAATACAGACAGAAATTGTTTTGGAAAGATTTTTTAATGGCAGATGGTGGATCAAATGAAAGCTAACACACATTAATTCATTATAGTTCCTCCTTAACAACGAAGTGATACTTTGGAACCCCCCCCCCCCCCCCAAAAAAAAGGTAGAACGCATACTGTGCTAATGCCAACTTTGCTTACGGAGCCGAGTTAGCATCGCGAGCATGTTAGCCATTAGCTCATCTTGATGCTGACTGGCCTCTCAGAAAGCAACATCACTTTGTGACACACTGAGCGGGGGCACACAGACACAGTAAACCACTACCAAAGGCAATGTGCTCGCACTGGTGTTTCTGAACCGAGATATTAGCTGTAAGCATCTCCATTGCAACAGACATCGATCTCCTTTGATCTCCTCCATGAGGTGCCTCTCTCATCCCCTTTGTACGGGACATTTTTCCACAGTTTTTGGGGAATTATTCAGAAATGCTAAGCTATTCACGCGATAAAATCATCACTGTAGATTTCATGCAATTTGGGTTAATAGTTTTCACGAAATGTTGGCAAAATGCAAACATACATACCGGTACATACAAACCAAGAAATAAATACGCGCAGATAAAAACATGACCTTCCCCCAACTTTCGTTGGTGACAAAATTAATTAAGGGTTTGGGATATTACTCACAAAATAATCAAAACATGAGAATTATCTGATGGATTACCACAATACCATCACACCTACTAATATAATTTCTGTTTTCTGAGGAAAGGTGTCATCCGACTTTCAGCAGAATACCACACAGGCAGACACATCCCCATACAGTGTCTCACAGCTACTGTCAGCTTACTATTTGTTCTCATTTACACCACCCATGTTGACCAACGGAAGCACTGATATGTGTGATAAATGACATCCCTGTGCCATTGTGGCAACTGTTTCTACAGTGACACGTACCTGTATTAAAAAAACAAAACAAAACAAAATCCCCAGAGTTATTTGCCTTTTTTACATTACTGACAAAGAAAAACAGCTCATTCTTGCGTATTTTAACTTAAAACATTGAATTTATATTATAGTTGTTGCAGTAGTAGTACCAGTGGTAGTAATCATAGAACAACTATCTACATAGGCTATTAAAACATAGCAGCAGTAGAAGTGAAATACTGCCAATATAAAACAAGTTGGAAAAGCTTGCCCACGCAGTTATGTTTTAAGGTGTCTCCTAAAAGTGTCCTCTGAGGTAGCAGCCCCCGATTAGCTGATTTAAAATGCACTGTAGTATTTTCTCTTGAGCAGCAGATGTTTTTTTGACACGTGCCCTGATCTTAGATCCTCTGTTGTGGGACTGTAGATGTTATCTTATCTCTGGGATGTTTTTCCTGCCTGTCTGCACATGTATGAAATGTTGGTTGGATGTGGGGGTCTCTAGGAAATAAAACCTTGTGGTACGAGACTTTCACTGAGTGCTCAAATGACACATTAATATTCTCAAAGGAATCCAACTAAGGACAGAGAGAGCGAGAGCGAGAGAGAGAGAGAGAGAGAGAGAGAGAGAGAGAGAGAGAGAGAGAGAGAGAGAGAGAGAGAGAGAGAGAGTCTCTTAGAAGTGCATCATTAATTAATAAATTGCCTCAGAGTGGAAAAGAAGTAGTCTTTTGTATTATTGTGGGCACTGTGGGTGAGAAAAGGAACAGTTGAGTGATTTATACAATAAGTGTCCGTTTGTCAGTTGTGATTAAGCAACATTTTGATAATTGTTAATTTAGTATTTCTTTTTTGTTGTTGTCAGAAACTTGATCACATTAGGGGCATTATACAGCAGGCTGCATCTCAGTACGCTGCAGTATAAAGTCTGCCTCTAAATATATACAGTCTTGTCTTATGTTTTTAAGAATCTGTAAGTGACACTCATATCTCTATAAACAAAAAACACCACAGATTGGTCGGTTCTTCATGCAGTGTGGTATTGCCAGACAAGTTTAAGTATTTGAAGAAATCTTCCCCCTTCACTCGATGTGAAGAGATACATTTACAGTTCCACTGTGACCAATGAATCACATAATTTGTCATCACAGTGATTCCCCTCTGAGCTACTATTAGATTACTTTGTCTTCTAATTACTCAGTCTAAATTTGCATAATATTTCAGCTGAAACTTTACAAAGTGAAGCTTGAAGCAATTATCTGTCACCATCTTCAACCAGGAGAATTGACTGTTTGACCCTGCTTGTCTGAAAATCACACTTGACACTCGTACTCCTGCAGGCAATGTCAAACGAGACAGCTGGGGCTAACTCAGGATGACACACACACCGCTGACTGCTGCTAAAGATGTTCCATTTGTCAGAAATATACTAATATTTCCTTTCAGCGAGAGTTCTCTGCTCACCACGTTTTGTTATTTGCTGTAAGGCTGCTCTGAAAGATCTCCTCTGGTACAGACACCTCACCGGTACTGACATGTCCTGTGTCCTAGATCTTGGATCCAGCCTTTTTGCTAATGTGGTGCAAAGAGTGTAGTGCAGATTTAGAGGTTGCAGACAGTTTTGACATAAAATTGGCAATGCTGCTACAGTAAAATCTGCAAGGACTAGAGAGGAGCTTGCCCACGGGGGAGATAGCCATCACAGTGCATTCTTCCAGGCTTTGTGGAGATCTCAGAGAACTTTATCATAATCTGCCTCACTGGCACGGTTATGCAGTCGTTTCACAACACAACCGGAGAACGTAGTGTATTTTACAAGAGACTTCAACCTCTAATGGCACATCACCGTGGAGCTTTGCACTGCTTTGTGTGTGCATTTCATTGTGAAAAAGAACAGAAGAAATCAAAGAAATGTGTGGGACTGTATAAAAGCAGGAGGCTTGAGAAGCTTATTGATGAATTAGTGGGTGGATCGTAGGCATATCCTGCATTTGTGCATCTATAATGTTTTGTTTCGGGGGACTGTGCTTTTCATGACAAAAACAAATGGATTGTATTACATTAGAAGAGATTTTCGCCACAAGTAATGGCTGTTCATTCAACAGCAGAGCATCACTTTACTGTGCATTCACTCACAGCAGTTGTACACAATAACAGAGTGTACCTGCGGGGTGTAGCATCTCTTAGGAGGCCCTATCTGTATGATTCTGCAAATGCAGAGCCGCAACCTTAACCTCTGTCATCCCAGGTACATGCAACATGGGCCTGGAGTTAATGAGCTGTAACCTCCGTAGTGGTAATGGAGTGCAAACTGAACGGGTTCACATGAGCTCACTGTAACAAAACAAAGAGGCCAGAAAAAAAACCCAACAACAACAACAAAAAAAACTGGTGGGTTGGTAAATTTAGACAGATTTGTAGAATTTAGGTCGGAATGCAAAAAGATATGTCAGGCTATATATGTCTAAAAAATGAACATTATTCACATATGAGGTGCTTTACCACTTGGTGAATAAGAAGCTAATATAATTTTACAGTTTGCATATCTTGTGATCACATTATCAATGGAAAATACATTGGTTTAGAGACTCTTGTTCTCTATTGATTTCTTCCAAAAATTTGTAAAATTCACAGCATAATTCTAACTCATCCAAAAGAGAGTTGAATTAAAACTATAATTATCCATTTTCCAGGCTGGTGCCAGACGGTGGTGTCGTGACTAGGAGTCTCACTTCAGAGTGAGAAAATCAGGTTGCTTGACTGGATTTCCACGGTTCAAAAAAATCCATAAGAGGTTAATTGTCACACTAAGTTTTCATTAAATGTGAAGGTTAGTGTATGTGATTGTATTTCTTTCTCAGTTTGTCCCGTGATTGACCGGTGATCTGACAAGGATGTACTCTGCCTTCGCCTGTACTCAGCTGGGAGCAACTCCAGCACCCCTCCACTCAGGATTGGATAATCTAGTATAGGGGATGACTTAACTCAATGGATTGAAAATTCAAACTGAGCTCAAATTAAATTTGAGTCAGTGAGTCCCAAACTGCTGTACCTCCGAGAAAGTGTCTTCTTATAGGTTGTTTTCACATCAGATTGAAACAAGACGATACTAACTGAAGTGAAGTATGGAGATCTGAGGGAGACAGGAAGAGCCTGCAGATTTTTCATGTTTTATGTAACATATATCACTCCCTTAAGACAAGAATTGGAGCGTTAAGATTATCACTACCTAATAGCACAAAACGATCTTAACAGGTGCTGATGCTCACGGTGCAACTCAAGAGGATGACAAATTTTCATTAGGGTTTACATGACTTTCTCAGTAGATCTCTGCTCTGATGTATTGATTTGCTCCTTTAATTAGCTGGTTTACCGGCTGGCTTATTCATTTCAATTATAGTCTGCTGTAAACATCCAGAAACCTGTCAACTGCTGGTACAATGTCTTAGCTACAAATAGAAGTGGATTTATGGAGGTGTTACTTTTTTTAAATTACATTATCTTCCTGCCCTTGAGGTTCATTATTTTGTCTTTGAGCACACCAGCATTGATTTCAGACACCAGTCTGGAATGATCCAACGCCGCTTTACCAATAGTTATCTTGATTTATACGTGATCTAAGATTCTGTGGATGCATATGAGTATGAGGTTAAGTAAAAATTCCTATTGTATGATCATTACCAATAGTTTTGCTACCTCACCTTCGCCCCATATCAAATGTCCTATTCTTGTCAGAAGTGGGATTTTTAGATAAACAAATGAATCATTCATAGATGCTTTTTAATAACTCATTGCCACAACTATCATGCAACAACAAAAATAATAAAAAAGAAAAATCCTGTGAACAATTGTTATTCCACAGTTTGGATGCAATAACATGTGTAAATCTACAGGATCTTATTTTGAACTACAAATATACATGTGTTATTATTGCTGCTACAGGCCCCAGTTTGGTGGATATTTGTTGTGACTGACTAGGTCAGAGATTGTTTAATAATTATCTCCACTTATTCTGTTGACACGAATACATTTTGTGCTTTGTAAGTTGGCACACTGAAATAGCTGTGATATTTAATCATAGTTTGATTTCAACGATATCGCAGTTATTCATGTACAGTCTCCTGTACAGCAGAGTGATGCAGAGGTTAGAGGTGGCAGTCGGGGATGCATCTGGGACCTTTTGTGACAGCGGTGTGAGTTTGCACCAGTACATCAGAGGAAATTGTGACAAAGGGGGAATGTGGGGTCCACCTTGGTCAGTCTATCACATGGCAAACACGGAGTGACACACAGTAGTCACACACACATTTGCCCCTACATGTAGGTGGAGTCATAATGAACGAAACCAAACATGCATTTGGGAGTAATGCAGGATGTCGACAAAATACCTGAATAAAAACTATCCACACACAGGGAAATCAAGAACACTACATGTGTATATGAACCAATGAGCTGTTCCTACTCTAATGAAGGGTGAATATAAAATGAAAAACAGCTCTGCTGCTTGCAGGAATATATCCATCTGAGGCAAAATAGCAGGTTTAAAACATCTGAGGCTAACAGATCAATTACCATAAGTATACTTTAGGGTTTTCTTTTAGATAATGAAGTGAAAAGAAATAAATGAGATACTGTAAAAAGAGTGTGAATGAGTGAGAGAGAGAGAGAGAGAGAGAGAGAGAATATTCCCTATGAACTATAGTGATAATTATTTTCACATTGAAATGTGGCTGCCGGAGTAGTAAGAGAAACACAACACGTACTTATTCTTTAACATGAATCACATGCTCAACAACATACTGAGCACAATTCTCCTCTCCAAAACGTGCAACTTTATGTAATCCTTAGCTAAAGGCACGTGTAGCCCACAATGACAATATGACATTTGAGCTCAGCGATTATTTTTAAGGCTTTAATGATGAAATATGACTATTAAAGTTGTAAGTTTCTTTCTTTGTTTTTGTTTCTTTCTTTAGCTTTATTATTACACATGAATACGTTTTGGCGTTCTAAATAAATCATAACTCTGGATGGAGTATATGTAATGTCAGATTATTGAAGCTGGTGGGCCTTTAAATCTGTCAAGGATTCCTTAAGGCCCCCCCCCCCCCCCCCCCCCTTTTCAGCACACAACCCAACATCCAACTTTCATTCATTCAAGAAGTTTTTCATTTTTGTTGCGAGCAGTATGATGTTTGAAATCGAATGTATTCTTGATGAAGGAAGCTGGGAATTGGCTAGCTGTCAGATCAGCACTATTATCTGCCTTTTAGGTTTGAAGCAAATTAGACTTGGAGTCCCCAAGGTGCCTGGACCCTTGCATAGTGGCAGTGTTGAATTCTCAGAGCGTGTCACTTCCTTGATGGAAATTCACTCTAATCAGAAGAAGATTCACGGCCCCCTCTGGACTTGTTCACAGCTTTTGATTTGTTTTCCGGGAGTGTCATATAGCAGCACTTTTAGTTGAAGCAAAAAAAAAAAAAAAAAATGTATCAATTAAAGACATCGCTGCAGTTTGGACTTGCTATTATTGTGGTGCAGATGCATGGAAAGCTATGATTCGATGTGTCACACAACCACAACATATGATGTGCACAAGGATGAGGGAGATGTTTCTCCACAAACCTAAATTATGACAGAAGTGAAGCTACAATTAAAAATAGAGGCATACGATAGTTTAGTGCAAAACAAATGTATTTTAAGTACATACTGTTATATAGATAAATGTCTGCAATGTATCTAAAAAATACTTGCATATATACTAGCCAAACCAAAAAAGTTAAATATTTGAAAAATGTCTGGTTGTAGACAGGTTGGGCACTGAAAGTGTTTAGTCTAAATTGTGTTTATCTTGAGAGATGTGCCAAAAGCCGTTTGAGGCAATGCCTGCGGTAAAGCAAAATCTCTTGCTGGTACATCTGTGAAATATATAATCTCTGCTGGCCTTTGTTGAAGCACAGAAAGGCAAACAAAGATATTTTTCTGACATTTCTTGCAAAAACAAGGCAGGCGCTGTCATCAGGGACCGTGCGGAGAGGGTATTCCTGCTTTAAAAGTTACTCTGACGTAAATATATATTTAGAAGCTGATGTTTACACACGGATGTTCCTTATTCAACCTACATACATTGACCGAGACACAGACACAATGTAATATTTATGATTATACCAAATTCAGTGGCAGTCTAACAATCCAACCGTAGTTTGGTTGTATCTTTTAGTAATAATTCATACTTGCTGAGGAAGTACTGTGCAACTTATTTAAAGATTTATTAAATTTCTTGACCAGTTATGGGGTTAACTGCAAGAGTAATCACAGCAGGCCATAGTTTTGAGCACAGCTGCATTATGGTAGCGTTGCTGTGACACGTTAGTTGAGCTTTCAGCATTGTGCGGGCCAGTCTAATGCCTAATTCACTTATTTAGTTAATCTGAAATTGGCTCAGGCATTGGATTGCAATGTTTTAGGCTATCTGGATGTTTTCATTTCTAAAAACAATAGATATATGATTTATTTACAAGAATATTTGGCAAAAGAACAGTAGTGCTAAATTGGATGTGGATGAAAATGTGGGAATTTCGATAAAATACCTTTGACTGCCTATTTAAATCAAATTGACCAAGAAAAAAAAAGCAGTTTGTTAAGTTGTGACTATAAGGTAACAGGGTGCCTCTCACTGTCTGACCATTAGTGCAAATCACCAAAGTTTCGAGGGCATTGAGGTGATTTTTATTAAGAGATCTGGGTTAAAAATGGACTCAATTTAAAAAATACAGACACTTTCAAGTGCACCCATGCTGTTTCCTCTTTTTAATGCCTGTAATGTCTGTTTATTGTAAACAAAGCATGCGTTATCTGTGAGCTGAGTTAAGCAATTTAGTAAAGTCACTTTTCAAATCTCCGTCCATCTTCCTTGGTTTCATCCATCTTGTCTTATCTGTATTTATAAGCCATCAGGTGTGTTGTGTCTCACCAATTCCCACAGGTAATTTGACTCTCAGTATATTTTCAGAACATCTTCCAGGCGCCAAGAATAGTCCAAATCATTTTGGTTTCTGGCAGATACAAAGCTCGTGAAGGATTAAAACAGCGATGAGCTGCCAAGCGGTGTGAGGATTTGGTTTGTTTGTCCCAGCTGTGCTGTTTACAACCCTCTGCGCTATAATATGTTCACAGACAACACAAGTGACCGCAGAGAGGAGAGAGGCGTTAAACTCTTGGAGTTTCGTCAAGCCTATCGCCTCAAACTCATCTGCAGGCTCTATGTGTCCGCCTTTGGAGAGTGATTGACCACTACCTTTAGATTGAAATTGATTGCATAAGGGCTATAACAATGAGAGGCCGTTGGTATTCTGGCAGTGGCGGCGCAGGAGTGTCAAAGGATGGGATACTGCTGTCACTAGAACAACAGGGTCCTATATTAACGTATTGTCCAGTAGGCAGATCCTCAGCATCAGAGTAGAAGCCTTTGATCTGAAAGAGACCGCATTTCTAATTGGGTTGTATTGATCTATCCAGATCCTGTTCATGATGGTACAGTCATGATGAATGTCAGCTTGTAGTGCTGACATAAAAACTACAGAAAGCAGCCAAACGTTACAAGTTCTGCAGGAAAGTCTGGGTGATGTGTGGTGTCAAGACACTTAGAGATGAATCAAATTAAAGTGGCAGATAAGGATGCCAGCCTCCTTCAAAGTTTTTGATCAAACTTTCTGCAAGATTTTTTAACCACTTTGGGTTACAGTAGCCAGCATAATGATGTCCTTAAAATGACCCTTTTGTGTCATTAAAATGCATGCACCAATAAGTCCAAGTTTAAAAGAAAAAATGTAATGGTTTAAAACAATAACTCACAGTTCTGTCACTAATGGGTTCACAAACATTTAAGCTTTCAAAAATAAGGTCACATTTCTTATCATCCATCCATCTAACTTTTATCTAATTTTGGGTCACCAGAGGGGGCGGGAGCTGGTCCACAATAGGCAGAGAGCAGGCTATGGACTGTTTTCTGTTCTGTGGCATTAAAGCAGAGTAAAATTTAGGAAACCCATGTATCCACAGAGCAAACATGCAAACTATACACAATAATCCTGGAATCAACAGTGACGTTTTCTTATCATATGATGCAAAAATTTTGAAGTTTTATGTCGCATGTTTCAATGTGTGCTGCGCTGGATGCTTGATACTTCATTTTAGATGATCACTTTTCTAATTTACACAAATTCAATGTATGTTGAAACACACACACACACACACACACGCACACGCACACGCACACACACACACACACACACACACACACACACACACACACACACACACACACACACACACACACACACACACACACACACACACACACAATCCGCTCTGACCAGTGTGTCTTCCTGCCGCATGCCAGCATTAAGAAGTGTGGTCATTAACAAGGTGACAGACAGGCAGGCAGACAGACAGGGACTCAAAATCTGCTTTAAGGGTGCTTGTCCGGCTATAATCTGCATTAATTGACAACATGATTGATTTTTGCATGTTTGCAAATGTTGAAAGTTGCCAGAAGTCATGACATACAATGCATAAAATTGTGATCCTTGTCACAATGGACGTACTAGTATGTGACAGTCATATGAGACAACTGAGAATTCTTACACGTATAAATATGATCCTAACCTCTAAACCAGGGGTGTCAAACATAAGGCCTCGGTACCAAAATTGGCCAGCATGAGGCTCCAAAAGAGCTGCACTCTCTATTACATCTCCCCTCCCTTAAAATTAATAGAGATCAGCTATCACATTTACTTTCCTGCAGAGCTACAGTAACCACCAATCCCCGGCTGATTATAACTACACACATACTCACATACACACACACACACACACACACACACACGTGATTTATAAGGACAATGTGTTTTTTAGGGGGGGTTATGGGGACCCACCTCCAACATCCTGTCAACTTACAAGGTATGTCAAACAACTCAGCAACTTCAGACTCAACAGCTGCTAAATTAAAAGGTTGGAGTTGGAGCTGAAGCAGCTTCATCATCCGTACTCCAGGACATGAAGCACTCATCAAGTACTGTGATTCAATTAGGACCAGATAAATGTGTCTAAATGAGCAAAAAAGAAAGACCAAACCTAATCTTGCCTGGAAGCCTATTGATTTCATGCTGCATCTATTATTCTGACATTTGTATACAGCCATCACTTTTAGATGCACATTTGTCTTAACTGCTCTGGGCAACTGACATTAAATAATCAGGCAGCTCAATGTACGCCTTTGAAATTCCCTCGACATTTTTAAGCACGCACCGTATTACAGACATGCACGACATGTTTTGGATTATTTATGGAAGTTCCGCCAATCCATACCATTGACACTGACGCTGGCTTCATCTAAGAGTATACCACAGATTCATTATGCTGCATCAGATGCCCTGAGAGGAGGGAAGGGGCAAAGCTTGAAGGATTGCACAGCATATTAAATCTGTCTTGCCGAACATCAGTAGAATGAAGAAATCAAGTGTAGATTCACATGCAGATATAAAATAACAAATTGCTGGTTGATATGACTTGTAACTCACATGCAAATCTTGGAAATGAAGGGTAGAAGAAGTTGGAGACAGTGACGTAAACGATAAAAATTGCGGGTTAATGATATGTCACTTCATTAAGAATGTGTGATTTTCTTCTGGCTTTACTGTCATATTGGTAGTTTCATGAAAGACTTTGTCATCTGCAGTCTCAAATTCCCAGTTTGAAGCAGAGCGTTGCAAAGCATGATTAAATCATTATTCAGTTATTAACTCTTTAAATTTGATTGCTACAACATATTCAGAAATTGTTACCCTAATATTTGTGAAATCTAAAACAACATTATGGTATTTAAAAGTATAGCCTTCGCTAAGTGGCTTTACCAGAGTCAAACCACGGTCCTTAAACAGCACCACCATAAAAGAGCCCAGACTTGACTGAGGCAGTCAAGGCGACGAGGGTGGAGATAAATCATTGAAATGGTCAGGTCTAATGACACCACACTTACCTTTATGTGCTAAAGTACCCAGCTTTATTGCTTTACTCAGGCTGTCTGCTGGTGTTTGCAGGTTCTTGTCAGGTGGCTTCTCCTCGTGGTGGTCCACATAAAGATTAATCTCCAACACAGTGTTACAAGAATGCTAATTAGTTTTCTAAGTCAACCGGCCTACCTGAGGAAAGAGTTTGGATACGATCTAAAAGAATGAGCTAAATCCTTGGATTTTTTTTGTAATCTGCTGATTAGAATCCTTTTTTTTTTTTGTTATTATTATTTACAGTTACAGTTTTGCTACTGTAACTGCTGATCATTCTTTATTACATAATAGGTTCATTTCTCACAGTCAGTCCGAGACATGGCCTGGAGTCATGTTTGTTTCAAATGCAATGTACAATTGCTGAGGTGATGAAGAATGAGCAATGAAAATGCATTTGCGGTTTTTTCCTTGCCTCGGGCTTGTGGAGAATGTGTGGGACCTCTTCTACTTCATCGAGCCTTCATTGCTGGGCTGTACAAAGGGATGATTTTCAGACTTTTGTTTCTACCTGAGAGGTGTTGGATGTACAAATAGGATGTTTAATTAGCGTCAAATTGAGTCAGTTTAATTGACTCACATGTTTATCTTCTTTTTCACAAATCAGCAAAGGAGTTCCTGTTTTTATGTAATAAGCTAGAATAAAACTGTATGGAAGATAAATGCGTCCTTAATGAACGTTAAAATGTATTTCAGTTTCAGTCCACTGACCATAACTATTATGCAACGACAGCCGAGTAGTGCACTTGTTTTAGTTTGCCAAGAAATGCATGGAACAAAGACAGTCCCAGTTAATCGGTTGTTGAAACTGATCCATTCAGTTTAATTGAACTTCATTTCAGGTAATGAAAATTAGCTTTAGCATCCAACGTTGCATGTGATTAATTCATTCTCACTATAATTACAGCAGTTCAAAAAAATGTGAACAAGTGGCATTTTAAATTAATTCCATTATGAAATTATAATATAATATAATATAATATAATATAATATAATATAATATAATATAATATAATATCATATCATATCATATCATATCATATCATATCATATAACATAATTAGCTGAGGTTCTCTGTACTGGGTATAGAAGATGTATTGGTGGCTAATCTAATCTAATCTAATCTAATCTAATCTAATCTAATCTAATCTAATCTAATCTAATTTGATTACAGGTGAGTTCCTGTATGTTTTGCAGTTGCATGTTCTCCCTTTACCAGTCCTGAGGACTTACGCTTCTTCCCACAATCCACAGACATGCAATCAAGATTTTTTTTTTTTTTTTAATGACTTGTAAATGTGAAGGTGTCTGTCTCTTAGTGCTATAGCTCTGTAATTGCTACACAACTCCTACATACCTGTGTTTTGTTATCTGAGTTCGGCTCAAGCGTCACGCAACTCTAACAGGAATAAAGACCAATTGCAAGATGAATGTAGCTAAACTAATTTTCTTAAATGTTTGACACGTATCCAGAGTACAGGACAGGTCACCAGTCCATTGCTGGGTGATCAGACAGAAATAGACAAACACACACACTTACAATCACAATCACACCAATTTCAGGGTCACCACTCGCATGCATGTTTTTGGACTGTGGGAGGAAAACAGAGCACCCAAAGGAAATACATACACGTACAGGGAGAGCATCAAAAACTCCACACATATTTCAACCCACTTCATCACCATGTAGCCACTTTAAAATATTTAGGCTTCGATGTTTTTTTGATTTTTTTTGGCTGCTACCAAGACAATTGGCTCTTCCATTGATTTTCATCCTTCAACTAATCTTTTATTCATCTATTAAATAATGGGCAGCTTTAATCCATCCTGAAATGCTTCATTAAACACCTAAATGACCACTTTAGCTTCATTTGATGCTGCATATTAACTTTTAGTGTTTATGATGGTGATTATAAATTCAAGATATGAAGGCAGAGAATGCTATAGATATGGCTGACATGTATTCACATTGGCCAATGAGGGTCATACAGGTTCCAACGCACTTTTGTTTCATGGTTAAGTTAAAATAGCAATAAAACAGAATTAAGCAGCCTTTTATTTCTTTACATTGCATATTCCAATTAGTAACAGTAGTTAGTGCAGTCAGTAGGTAAGTAAATAACAGGAATGCCTTACTAGCCATGAGCCTCGTGCCACATGAGGAAAGTCCTAGGCGACGTGGTCTCAGGTGGCGGTATCTGCAAAAACAATTTTTAAAGAGCAGTACAAGTGATCTGAAGAAATTGAGTTAGCCCTACCTGGAATGATGCCCACTCCTGGTGCAGAACGGGGATTAATGCTCTCAAGGGTTTGGTAACAAGAAAAGAACGCTGTAATTATTCTGATTGCTAATTTAGCATTGGAGAAGCCAGTGTTTGTTTATGCTTCTCAGTGGGTCTCTTGCCTCCCCACTTCGCTGAAACACAGCAGCTTGTTTCACTGGGAGTGGATTATAAGTCCCTGTCCTCTGAGCATCTGTTCAGTGCAGCAGGAAATCTTACATCTTCCCACAGCTCCGAACAGCTCATGCACAAACCTGCATTCACATCTCAGAGAAATTCTTAACGAGGACACAGGTGCTGAAGAAGACACAGAATGATACTGAATGTTTATCCCACGAAACATCTGAAAATTTTAGCGCAAGAAAAAAAAAAAGTGCGCGATAAAAACACCCAAAATGGAATAACTTGGAAGAAATTCTTAGAGGGAAGTAAAATACAAACTGTCTACTTATTTACGGTTTATAAATATTGAAGGCACCTCAGTAGGGGGATGTTTGACA
The DNA here is from genome assembly GCF_963422515.1 of Blennius ocellaris. Taxonomy (NCBI): domain Eukaryota; kingdom Metazoa; phylum Chordata; class Actinopteri; order Blenniiformes; family Blenniidae; genus Blennius; species Blennius ocellaris. Next base: position 17,655,225 of record NC_137655.1, on the reverse strand, counting down.
GGTTGTGAAGTTCACAGCATTAAATAGTTGCAAAGCACTGGATTATATTTGACGCTTCAATGGTTTCCAGTTTGAAGTGTGCAGTATTGTTGTAGGCTTTGTTTCACCTGAGGTGATTCAGAGGAGAAAAAAATTTCATTATTTAAAAAAAAAAAAAAAAAATTCAAATTTACTGTTTATTGCACTCCAGAGGCAGTGCTTTGCAGGCATTCGCTGTTGGTTGCAATATACACAATTATTAATGCACGTGGTTGTTTATGGCTGTGGTTGTTCTTGCTGAGCTTGGTCTTCTGTCTGTTGATTTTATTACTTAGGAATTGTCTCTAGGTTAACATAATGTGCTCTCTGATACATTACCTCTCCATCTCCAGAGTAACCTGGCATGAGAATGTTTTTAACTTAAATTTGTACACCTATTTTGTTCTTCAATGTCTGACTCCAGCATTTCCAAAAAGATTTATTATTTAAATTAGTGGAAATCCAGAGAGCATTCTGCGGAAAAGTTACTTTTGCAGACTTGGAAATAGGTTGTTAACCTGCACAGTGGGTGCTTAAAGTCGTGATGAAGATGGCTTACTCAATTACTGAAATGTGCTCGGGGAGTTGCATAAAGATCAATCCATAGCCATGTTGGGGCTTTTCTGATCTGCTGTTACTATTTGGACAGTACTGTGATACGTTTTTAAAGTCTGAAAAAGAGTCAATTCATAGCTACCTTTAGAGTGGCTGGGTGAAGTCGTAATTCAGATGACTGACTGTTAAGTGAGTGTGCTCCAAGAGTCTGGGCTCAATTTGGCCGATGTCCAAAGGAGTCATTTTAAAGAAATTTCAATCCATCAAAAAGGATTCAATAACCACTCAGTGGATGAAGAGAACCGAACTTAATCTGAACTTAATCTGACTACATTTGGCTTTGAGAGTGTTTTTGTAGAATAGTGGATATGATAACTGTCTCTATTTGCAGGAGTGCTGGGAGTGAGAAAGCACTGTGACTCAAGAAGGTGAGGAATTCAAGACCTCGCAGCCTTTCTGTGTAGAGTGTGCACGTTCTCCCTGTGAGTGGATGGGCTTTCTTTGGGTAATATGGTATCCGCTTATGGACTAAAAACATGAATTTCAGGGTAACTGTTGAGCCCATATTGCATCGATGTTGTTTGTTTGTTCTGTCTCTGTGTTTGTCTTGTGATGGACAGACAACCTGTTGTTAGTTTAGATCAGCTTTAGTGCCATGTGACTCTAAATAGATGTTTAAAAAAAAAAAAGAATCGATCGATGCTGGAAAAAAGTTGAGTCCCTACCCTGGCCAGTGTGTGTGTGTTTTTTTTTTCCTGTTTAATCGAGATCTCATACAGGTGCTGTACGAAGACAAGAAAGGGTAAAGAGGCATAATTATTTAAAGCCCTGTAGAGGGTATAGGGTGGAGTGGTGGAAAGATCCTTTAAGCAGCTTGAGCAAGCTGAACTTCAATGCGCTTCCTGGACATCATCTTGATTGAGTTTATTTAGTGATAATCTTCTGAATTGTACTTTTCCACATTGCGGCATGTCTTAACTTCACATTGTTGGTGTGAATAAGTAAATGAGAGTATCACAAATAATAAACAACATTACATTATATTTGAGTTTCAATCATTTGAGTTCAGTTCAGTTAGATTTAGTTGTCAACCACTGAAACAGATCTTATAGCTCCATGAAGAAAGAAACCATGATACATGGAACCTTAATACATGAGAAACAGAAGGGAATAGAAAACGTGCTTGTATCAGAGAAACATGCGTGACTGACCACCTGATTATACACGGACACAGTTGTAACTCCTTCTCCTTCTACTATTAATTTGAATTTGAGTAATACATCCACATCCATACAGCTGAACACTCCCCTCATCACGTTGGACAATCAACAGCAGTCATGATAATCAAAATCATAATTGGGATGAAAAAATGACCTGGACAGTAAAGGTGGGGGTGGCCTTTTGCCTGACTCAAAGCAGACTGCATGTCAGTTGGCTATTTTTACCCTACAACATGAATATCAATGCAAAGAAAAACTGGTGGACAGGTATGAAATATTTATGTATTTACACTGCTTTGACATGCAAAGGAACACTTCATTGCAGTAGAATACAATGCTTTTATTCAACCACAAATTATTTGGAAATTACTGAGATATTTGTGCCTTGTCCATGTGTCTTATATATGTGTGATTTTTTTTTTTTACACTGGTTACCATGCGTCATTTAGCATACATTATAAGATGCCTCCATTTATATCCTTTAGATTAGGTGAAGCATGTGCAGTGCTTATCACATATTTGATATCAAATCCAGCCAAGCTGTGCTGAAATCATTTTTCCCTCCTTGTATTTGTGAAAACAGTGTCAAACAACAGTTGATGGGGTTTGCACAGATGTCATTATCCTTCTGTCTTAAATCACAATGTTAGCTGTGTCATTTCTGCGTCACTTGTACCTATATATATATGTACCTCTATGATGAACATTCACTGTGTCTGAAGAGGATTTTAAATCTATTAGGATGCAAGACAAGTAGAACAATTTGACTCATTTCAAATAGACTGACTTTTGTCTTTTGTTTTCCAGTACCTCAAATAATACCGTAAATATATCATTTGGATTTGACACTTCTTCCAAATGCTTTAAATCAGTTTTCATGTCACGTAAGATATGATTCCTCCTAAGCTTCTCTTATTCAAAACCATGTCTCTCATGACTTTTGATGTTAAGCCATTGGCTTTTTTCACCCTCATCTTGGATTACTCATGATCATTTATTTAGATATTATAATTAACTAACTACATATGCATAATAATAAACTTGCCATTTTTAAAGTAAATCAATTCATTGTATACTTATAAGTAGATGTACAACCAACTACTGTATACCTCACTGCACTGAATAAATGACTTGATAGTTATTCTTCTTCTACTCCAACTTCATTCATGTCTTGCTGGGTGTACTGCAACCAGAACCGTTTGCTGGCAGAGGTTGAACAGTATCAATGTCTGTTCTCCCCATGCTGCTCATGAGCTCGGATCACATAATTCATCTATCTGCTGGTTCAACAGATCAAATCCATGAAAAGGTTGGATGATGTTGCAGTACATTTGTACAGAGAGTAATACAAGAGAAAGTGTCTTACACATACTTTTCATAAGAATAAAGATTGTGCACTGTTCACCTTTAGATTCTTATCAGATTTATCATCTGTAAAAATGGGTAATCGGATTAGTTCACCATGAAAATAAGGAATAAAGAAAACAGTGTACAACATGGACTGGTCTCTATTCCATTCCATCAAAGAGATTCCACACAGAGACAGAGCCACATACTGTACATTCACCCCAACTGCTATGATAATTCAAAGTCAGCACTTCATGCAACCAGAACCATATCATTGGATTATGGTAAGAAGCTGACACAAGCACAGGAAGAACAAGCAAACTCCACACAGAAAGGGCAAACCTTGAACTCATGCCTGACTGTTAGGTGACAGTACTGATCACCACACACTGACTTGGCTCTTACGTGTTAAGACTAAAGGGGAAACGCCAATGCAGTCCATACTAGGATAAAAATAAATAAATTAAAAAAAAGAACTTACGCACACATTACCCACAGGATGAAACACGAGCCACACTGTAGTTCTTTCAGCATTACATAAAATGGTCCTACTAATTTATTAGTGATTATATTTTGACTACCTTCATCCCTAGTGGGAATTTATAGCTGTGGGTTTGAAGAGCACTGGTGTGTGCTGGACGGCATGCAAGCAGAGGCAGCCACCAAACCACATCATTTAGTTGTTTGTCTTCGTTATGAGCTGTGCCTAAAAACTCACGCTTTGGCTGATGTCCAAGAAATACAAACAAGCCTTCAAATGCAATCAGGCAATGAGGGGATTCTGTGCAGGTGGTGGCTGACCACACTCTGTCATATGGTGCGAAGTTCAGAATAATGCTGTGCAATTGCTTCTTACATATATTACGAGAAGGCACGACGAGCCGGTTCAGGTAAGAGGAAAAAGAATGTGGAGCTCTCCAAGGTGCTGCTGAAGCAGCCGTCAGTTGCACAGTAACTGTGAGGCAGTCGCAGTAGTTTGTACCAGGGGTAAAGGTTACTTTTCAGCATGTAGTGAAACAACAACATGAGAGTAGTTGTTTAATCAGTAACTTCACACACTTATGTGGTTTTATGTGTTATTTTCCTTGGAAACTGGGGCTCCAGAGGCTACGGTTTGTGCCTTTCACTTAATAATGTTTTGATTGCAAGGGCTATCACTGTCACAGCTCGGAGTAAATCTATTCTATTAAGTCCTATTTGGTGCTTTCTGCACTGTGAGTTTGACAGTATGTCAAAGTTATGTTTTAGCCACCTTGAAGATGGCAGTGTTTACAGTTTTGACAAGTAGTCTGGGCTTTTGAAAAGATAATAAAACTCATATTTCTGTACATCTTCTGTCCGCCCGTCTCTTAAGAGTAGTGTTTCTTTTCTTTCTTTTTTTTTACATCTGCCTTGGCAGGAGTAGTCTGTACCATCCATTGGCACAAGACCCCAAGACAGACTGCAAAACCACCAGAGGGACTTCAGTAGATCACTGGCTGGTCTGAGAACGCCTTAGATCTCAGAAAAAACTATAGTAAGTCACTGTGGAAAATGTACTTTAGTGCAGATGTTCACGTCTAGTTGGGGAAACCTGACAGCTATCTCGGCTGAATACTTCCCATGAAATTAATTTTTTATTGTATTGAAAATGTAATTTGGATGAAACAATCCTCTGGGAATTCAAAGTTGGATTCATTAATTAAGTGTGACATGTCCGGGTCAAAAAGTCTCACTTTAAAACTTGAGCAAAGGATACATGAATGGAGCTCTAAGATGGCTAAGAAACTAACTGTCACAGCCCTGATGTTATGTTCTTTTCCACATTTCTGTCTCCTCATTGTGTGTCCCTTGTGTTTATTTCCCTCATTGTTTTCAGAGTTTCAGGTCTTGCCATGTTGTTGTTATGATTTTTGGTTCTGGTTTTGATACACGTGTTCTTTCTTCTCATATGTATGTTTTGTGTATCCTTGCTTTATGCTGTAATTCTCCTCACATTGCAGGTGTGTGTCAGATGTGCTCACTCTTGCTGATCACTCCTTGTTTCCAGCTGTGCCTCGTCTTCATTCATACATACATGTGGCATCCTCTCGTGTTTGCTGCTGAGAGTTTATTCCGACCTCTCCCGGACTTCTTGTTTTTCCGACCCTCTTGTACCTTTGTTTTATAAACTGAACCCTGTTTCCCCTGCTTAAGAATGAACTACCAAGTGTATCTGTTAACACTTAGGTCTCTTATCGGTGTCCCTGTTCGTAATTGACATTTGCTATTTCCCTTCAGCTGAATGTCATCGTGGGACTTCACTTCAGGTTGTTGTACCAAAATATTTGACCACTGGGCAGTGACAGTATTTCAAGGGAAATGATGTGTCCAACCAAAGATTATGGTGAACTGTTAAAGGTGAAGAACTAATATACTCTTTTTTGTTTGTTTGTTTGGTTGGTTGTTTTGATAAATGGACAAAACAAAGTCAGTCAACAACCACAAGATGAAGAAATAACTCTACTCACTAAATATTTACAAAGTTAATTTCAACTTCACTGGAAGCCTTCATTTTCATCACTTTACGGTGCACAACCCAAGTCTGCTATGCTCCTTTGTTCATTGAAAAAATAAAAAGTTAATAAATTAGCTTGATCCACCAGCGCTCATGTACACGTTATGAGCACATATGCTGCAACCGTCAGAGACAGAGACATGGAAATACGAGTCTAGTGAAAGATTTATGGGTTTTATGAAATTGTAGCCAGACCGTATAGTTCCCTTTGAAGTGTTTAGGCTCTGTAACTAACACGGTTTTTAGTATGTGGCTGTGACCTGTGAGGGATACACAAAGAAAAAACTCACATTTATACTTTTTTAATAATGACTGCCTTTCATGAAGGTAATGCAATGTGACTTCAAAAAGAAAGACACTTTAATCAAACAAATAACAAAAAAACAAACAAAAAAACCTGTCCCATTAATTCCCTGAATCTGTGCCCGTGAATTTGAATGTTTGATCTGAAATCTGCCAAAGTTGTGTTATGTTCGGAAACAAGACAATACTGCTTTAAAGCACTTTCTAAATGTGGTAACCCATACCAACAGGAAGCCTTTGCATGGGCATGGCAGACATGTTAATCCACTGTTGATCTACCCAGGGATCAAGCTGTTCCAAAATCAATAAAGCTGTGAAAGCTTGCCTTCTGGTGTTCATCACATCCCTTACATCTGAGAGTTATACAGCTCGACGATGTGCTGCACTCTTTGTCAGAAAAATGTGGTGACAATATGTCACCATTTACTGTATTAAAACTATGGAAATAACTGCACAGTTGCAGGTTATGGAATCAATTGCAAAGAGACAATAAGGTAGAAACACCTATCATCAGTCATGACGATCAAGGGTCTTGTTAGTGAAAGACTAAACGAGAAATGTTGCTTCTAAAAGTTTCATGAGTTTACCTGTACTTTGTTTTATTGTACTATATTTTTGTTTTTTATTTATTTTTGTTTTTTATTTTATAAATTGTGACACTGCATAACAGTTTGTATGGGCAGCTGCTGTGGTCACATCTCCCTTGCCAAAGATTTCTTCATTGCAAGAAAAAAACTTCCTGGTAGCTTCAAGGGTAAATGATAAAATCAGTAAATGTTTAAAGTCAGCAGCTAATACTTTTTGCATGAATCTTCATTATATATATATATATATATATATATATATATATGGATTGGGCTTCAAGACTTTTTTGTTTGGAATTTACATGTTCACCTTCTGTATGTGTGTGTGTGTGTGTGTGTGTGTGTGTGTGTGTGTGTGTGTGTGTGTGTGTGTGTGTGTGTGTGTGTGTGTGTGTGTGTGTGCGTGTGTGTGTGCGTGTGTGTGTGTGTGTGTGTGTGTGTGTGTGTGTGTGTGTGTGTGTGTGTGTGTGTGTGTGTGTGTGTGTGTGTGTGTGTGTGAGAGAGAGTTTTTCAACACAACGTGTCCAACCGTCCATGGATGGTTTAGTAAATGACGAATGGATGTTAGTTTGCACTGCAATGATCAACTGGAATATGTTGGTATTCACATACAGCCACCTGCTTGAATGTGTTGACCTCAAAACCCACAAGTGACAAATAAGTAATTTTTGTCAGTATGTGTATCTGGGAGAATCCTCAACTTTGAATGTAAGTGACTGGGATTTGAATTCCTCTCCAAGTCTGCAGTGCAAGTTGCACAGAGTTGCTGTGGGTGCAATCTAGTAGACACTAGTACTCATAATTAAGTAGCCTACAGTTTACAGCACTCAACTCTGCAACTTTTAAAATCAATAAAAGTCTCTTGCAACATCTTGAGTATGTGCACAAATTCAATATATAATAATATATAAATGGGAGGGTGTTTTTATTTATGTATTAGTTACTTATTAGTTTCCACAAGGGATGTTCCTATATGGAATTGACCTATCAGTAGGCAGCCACACAGCAATGTGCTCGGGGGGAGCTGATGTGAGCCGATGGTCATGCTTAGAGAGACATTAAGCAAGTTTTTTGGACTGGAGGAAACCCACGCACAAACTGAGAAAACATTCAAACTCCACACACATAGACCACCACTGCACCGCTGGGTGGTGTATCTCAGCTGGTGATCATCTGTGAATCCAACAGTTGCAGGTTTAATTCCTCTTCTCCACATGTTGAAGCTTCCTTAAGCGAGGTGCTGAACTCCAACTTGCTCTTATTGGGTGGATTGAGCACCTTTCACCGTATATGCTAACTGGATTTCACTTATATTGCGTTTTTCCACCACTTGAGCATTCACCAAAGTGCTTTACAGTGTTAATCCCATTCACCCATTCACACACCGATGGAGGCAGCTGTTATGCAAGACGCTCAATCCATCCATTGGGAGCAATTTGGAATTCAGTGCCTTGCTTAAGGACACTATAACATGTGAGCAAATAGGGAATTGAGCCTGCAACCTTCTGATTGACCAGACATCTTGCTCTACCAACTGAGTCACAGCCGCCTGTATCTGTGTAAATGGGTGAATGTGATCATCATAGTGTAAAGTGCTATATAAGTCAAATCCGTTCATAATACTCAAACTGACTGATTTTGTGTTTTGTAGCAGTGTTAGTTTATTCGTTTATCATAAAAAAAATCTTCATTAGGGCTATAAATGTATCATTTGTTGTGTCATCTACTGTTTAGTGTTTGAGAAATGCGCTTCGGCATTTTCTAATCGAATTCATGCTACTGATTTGGTAATTAAATACTAATAAAGTGCCTTTTAGAAGACTGATCAGTAGTCTACTTGAGTGTTTTTTTCCCTCTTTCCAACATTAGTACATCCACTTTTAACTGAGTGCAATCCAAGCAGTATAACAGTATTTGTGCTTGAGTGCCCACCTCTTCTTGCTGCTCCACCGATATACGCACGGGTTCATTATATTTGGCGTCCTGCCGCCTGCAACGGGGACGGATGAGGCTGGATTCCACTCCATATTTTGTGTCCTGCTTTCTCTGCCGGTGCGTCTGATCCGAACACTGTGCGCTTCTTCCTCCACGGGCGCATTTCCACTTCAACAAAGCGAGCGGGGGCTTCGTTCGTCCGCTCCGCGAACTTGAGTCAACACGCCGGGGGAGAGACGCGCCGCCGCAGCCGGATTCATGTGGCTCCTCCACACTTGCAGACGTCTTTTCCTCGGAGCCGCAGGACTTTCTGCTCTTCTCGTTTGCGACAACGAAGCCCATTTTGCCTTTGGGGAAATGTGTTGTTAGACCTTGATTGTTGAGTTTTGCGTGATCATTAAATACATGCGGATCTTTCTGTAGGGGGACTTTTAAAATTTTTTTTTTTTTTTTTTTTTTTTGCGGGGATACTGCAGAGAGCGCAATACGGACCTCCAACCCAAGTGAACAATGCTCAGACTGGAGACCATCCTTTGCACTTTTTCTGTGCTGTCTGTTGCAGCCAGAGCAGATTTTAAAGCGAGGAATTGCAGCGAGGTGAGAGAGGCTTGCGTCGGCAAAGGCTTCAGCTTCGCACATGTTCCTCATCTGGAGATCCCAGGTAAGACTGGACTCAGTGTCTCCCTGCCTCTGGTTGTCACTTTGCCCCACAATATCTGCCTTTTGCCTACTTTTGTGGCACGAAAACCCCAAATGCATAACTGCGCATGGAAAAGTTAAAAAATAAATCAATCAATCAATAAATAAACACCGCAACTCATTTGAGATGCAGTCACATTACTGTAGTTTTTATGGATGCTGCAGGGGGAGATGTAAAGCCAGCCCCTGCAGATGAACTCCATCAAACTAATCGATTAGAGCACTTCAACCACCTGTCAGTCACCAAGTTGCCTTGAGTCTGACTAACGAAGTTAACCTCACACAAGGCACATATCAGAAAAGCCCAAACCGACTGAGCTGATGGTGATCAATACCCGAAGCAGCCTCCTGCTCTGCTGCCCCAGCTTGCACCAGAGAAGTGACAGGCCTGCTGGAACCAACGTGGGATGCCTGTGCACAACTGCAGGCTTATCAATTTAAGGCGACTTGTTTACTGATTATATAACCACACTGGGAGAACAATATCCTTTGAGCCAGCATCAATAGTGAATGTGAAAAAGGTCCCCCCAACCTTCCAGACAGCAGCTGGAGTACGGTCTGTCTGCATGTGCACAGCAGAGGTATTCTCCTGTGTTGGTCGAGCACAGAAAACAGCGATCAAGCTCTGCATATTAACTTTTGTCCTGCAAAAAATAAACACATGAATAAATAATAATAGTAATAAAAAAAAAAATGTAATACGATGAAGTGCAACTTTTTCTTCTCTGTTTCCAGTCCACACCCAGGGGCTGCTCTTTTTGTATTTGCATGTTTCCAGTCATAGTCCTGCTGAGCAATTTTGTCAGAGGACAGCATAGAGGGGACAAATTGTCAGATGTTCAGCTGAATTCGAATACAGCTGTTGAGCTCTCCTTATAAATGTATGTAGATGTATGTTAATATAGTTTAACAGCCAGTTCAGATCATGGTCAAATATCTCATGAATTTAAAATGTCATAAAGGTGTTTACTGCAATGCTCTGAGCACATGAAAATATGAAGTGCTTTCAGCCATTTGGCATAAATAAAAAAAAGTTATTTCAATAGATTCATTCAATATGAAGTCGTCTCTTCAGGTCCTCGTTACTGGCAAATAACTCCATCTGTAAAGCAGGAAAGCTGGCATGAGTTAAAGGCCGCATGTTTGATAACAGGCACACCTGTTCAGAGATGGGCTGAATACCAAACTGATTAAATCCTTTGCATCCATGTCTGTGACATCACAGCTAATCCCTCAAATGGGTGAAAAATTAATTCTCTCTCATCCCTCAACTATGTCACACCAAATGAGTGTCTTCTGATCTGCTCTATGACTGAGTCATAACCTTACATGTCTCCCGAAGAGACGGCGCGCTCCCCAACAACTCAGCAAAATCGCACAGTGATGGACATGCCCTTCAGGCCGGCAACTCGGTGCCTCTCGCTCATGCAAACAACGCTTAAATCTAAGGCAAACTCTGTAAATGTAAATGTGGAAATGCCTCCTCTTTGAAGGTTAATTCGAACAATTAAAGTTTATAGCCTATGAATTATCCTTGCAGATCCACATGTAGAAATATTACACTTTTCCAGGACATTAGACTTCATATCAACTTGAACTGATTTTGAATTTTGGCTGGTAAATTACTTTCTTGTGCTGTTTCCAATGGACGAAGTAGAGCAGTGGCTTTGTTTCAATACCTACTCTGAGGGTAGAATCATACAGTTGCTTTGAATTATTTTTCAGGTTTAAATTTTTCGAAGTGATAACTTCAGCTGAAATGGCGGATTTTATGATTTGGTATATTTGCTGACACATTGCAAAAAAAAAACCCCACTGTACATACAGCCTTAACTTGATTTTCTCATTCACTTTATTCTCTTAAAGATTTAGAACATGTTAAGGAGGTGATCCAGAAGCACCCCGGTCGTGGATGGAGAGCATTTTAAGTGCCGTCTTTACTTTATTACAGAACCAGTTGGCCTTTATGGGACCCGGTGTAGAGTGGCTCCAAAAGCTTTCCCACATGGCTTTGTGTTTCTGTCAGCCTTACAGCTGCCATCACACTCCATTAACTTACTGATGATTTATGAGAAATGTCAAACTTCATGTTACTGGTCCTCCTCGACAAATTAGTCTTTTACTGCTTCCACACGCTGTGCGTTCTTGTTAAATAATGCCTCTGCGCTGTTTGATTTCCTGAAATCTCCTGTCTGTTTTTGATAGGCAGAGCTTTGAAGATCAGATTGTAGTGACAGATGAGTGTGTGTGTGTGTGTGTGTGTGTGTGTGTGTGTGTGTGTGTGTGTGTGTGTGTGTGTGTGTGTGTGTGTGTGTGTGTGTGTGTGTGTGTGTGTGTGTGTGTGTGTGTGTGTGTGTGTGTGTGTGTGTGTGTGTGCGTGCATGCGTGTGTGGTCATGTATTTCTCTTTTCGTGGGTCCTGCAAGCTTGGAACACATTGGACTTATGGGGTCCAACCATTCTGTAGAATCCTAAATGCAAACCCTGCACCATTTTACATGTTTATGTCCTTGTTCTTAGCCAGGTAATTCTATAAAATGAAAATGCAATATGTGAATGGGAAGGTGCCATAATCAACTTAGGTGGGGTTTTTTGTATTTTAATGTATGTGCTGCTATCATTGTCAGACTTCGCTCATAAAACTGAGTTATTCAGGGAGCAAGTTGGACATGTACTGGTAGGGAAGCACCGATCCAGGATTTTTCACTTCCGATCCAATCTCGATACCCGAATTTAGATATCAGCTGATACTGATACTATTCTGATACCAGAGCTCTGTTTGCTTTATTATTATTTTTATTATTATTATTATTATTATTATTATTATTGATTTTATATGTGGCTGTAATAAACTCCGCTCTTCAGTAAAGTATGAAATGTACGAATGTATGCTTGTATCCAAAGACAACTTGAGGTTAGTATAAGGTCAGAAAAGGAAGCAGTACAAAGTATTTTAGTTCCATTTGGACAATGTGGGGGTCTGCGTGACATCATCATCTCATAATAAATTAGTTCCATCATTAAAACCTCAGAATTACTTTGTTAATCACTGGAGAAATGATTTAGCAACGCAGTACCAACAGAATGTTTTCAGCACTAACGCAGCACAAACGATGTACAACGGCTTTGCAAACATTCACATCAATGCTTTGTGGTGTTTTGAGCGTAAAATACGTCCAAACAGCGACATGTTGTCATGAAAAGTCGGGTAGCACAACGGAGATAGTTCCCTAGTATGCTAAGCTGACTGCAAACTGTGGAATGGATTTCCTGACTCATTACGCCGCGTCTCATTGAGACCCGCCTCCGTTCAGGAAATCCATTCCACATTTTGCAGTGAGCAGAGCAGCAGCAGGGAAACACATGGACTAATTTCAGCAAAAGCACAGAAGAGACTGCATGGATCGGAAATCTCCGTAGGTTGGATTGGAAATTTCCGATTCGTGAATTACGTTCGTATCGGAACCCGATACCGATTCTGGATCGGATCGGCCCCATCCTTATCTACTGGACTTGTTACATGTTTCTGTAGAATTTGATTTCCTACAGAGATATTGTGTTGCCTTTCACATTATGATCATACAGTAAGGTTTTTTTTTGTCCGATATGAATCACAAGCATTACAAGAATAATGGGAAACAACAGTAATGACGCTGCATGCTATTATTGTGAGGGTAGTATTATGCTCAGCATGACTTAAAACGCTCAACCACAGCTACGAAATATCTTTTATGGAGCAGAAAATGAAAAGCTTAGGACGCCAGACTTTTTCTTTTGTGATTGCTCAGAGAAAGCAGGTCAGATGGATGACATCATTTAAGTTAGTGTTATTGACAGAAATGTTGTTATGATCCAAAGCTCTAAAGGCTCCAATGGTACAATAATTCCGACAAGACAAAGGTGACTCAACCTGGCAGGATCCTGTGAGTAGCTACACACAGTGTAAGTCTTTATGAAGCCTTCATAAATCATGAAACATTGTAAAGCGTTACAATAAAATACTGTTCACACATCTAACAATGTCTATCTCCTTCAGCCCTTCAGATTGCTTCACTCTTTATCTATTTAATATGACTGTTAACAAATTAATTATATTCGTTCCCTGTTGAAACCTCTTCTCCATTGCTCCTGTTAGAGATCAGGCTCTCACTCAGCCTTGGTCCTGCAGTCTCAGTTTCCACTCAAGTGGATTACCCAACGTCTGAGACAAGATATGGAAAGTGAGTCATACAGCAGACTGCTGCATTCAATGGAACTTCTTAGCATGTCATATTCTGTGCTATCATTTGACGTCCAGCTCTGTTTACTGCCAGTCAGGAGATGGAGGAGGGACAGAAATAACGGTGCTGATATTTTATGTGATCTTTGGCCGCCTGTACAACGAGGCAAACGATCTCTCCTGAAGCGTGTAATGTGCGCAGGATTTCTACTGTCATGTAATGGGATGGAGGGGATTAAAAAGGGGCTAAATGGGTGTGCCTGGAGAAGGGAAAAGGCCAGGTGACTTTGTTAGCCCCTGCAGCATACTTCACAGTTGCCGTGATGCATTGTGAAATCATTGCCACCTTCCTGTCAGTCACCCGTGTGGAAATAGATCCGCCGGTGAAGTCCTGCGAGGGATCACAGCTGTAATGGCTTTATGGGGTGTTTATGCTCTACAAAGCATACAACGTCCGATACTCTTATACTCAACAAACATATGATTGGACTTTTTGGATACATGCTACTGTTTAGGTTTGTATACGTCTGGACTAATATTTGAGCCAGTGTTCTCCTATGTGTGATTTTCTCCTACTGAGAGGTGGGGGGGAGCACTATCAGGGAAGAAAAGAACCCAAACAATCATCATTTTTCTCGCGGCAGAGGGGATTTCTCAAACGCTGTCTCCACCCGTGTGTCATCAATCATGCTTATGAATGCCAAAATGGCCTCATGATGGGCTGTCTCTGTGGGTGTTCCCTCTCCGAGCTGCAGGATATGTTATGTCCTGCAAGTGTTTGAGGCCAGGAGGAAGAAGAAGACACCACACTCTAAAGATAGGAAAGGAGAGAGGCTGGGTTTTTTTTCCCCCTCTTACATTTGTAATAAGAAATTAATTAGACAACCTCAACAAGGACATTGCCAAGTATGACTTCTTAAATGTTGTATTTTTCCTGTAACTTTTAACTTTTCTTCATGTGCAGTCATGAATATCGGATATTTTTAAGGCAGGATTAACAAGTTATTTCTGGCTTGAGTGCATGCGCCGCTTTTGTTAACAATTATGCTAGGTTATTGTGCCCTACATTACCGTGTATATTAAATATTATTTCCAGAATTCAAATTACAGTTTTAATTCTTTGCACCACTAATGTAATTGTAACACTGTTGTTTGTGTTGCATGAAATCCCAATCATTTTGTTGATTACAGTATGAATCACCCCCAAACAGACATGGAGTCAGTTTACGTTTTTCCAACCAACAGTTTTCTATTCTGCCAGACTTTTCTCAGACCTCAGATGTTGATAAATTGTGTGCTTCTTTAGGAAAGAGGGGTAACTCCTGTCTGCAGGGTTATGCAGACAGTATTCTCTAAGTTATATTTCTAAACCCTAATCCTGTTTGTGACCTAAACTTTCTGTTTATTTTGTTTTTGGCCTCCAGCAGGGTTTATGTCCAACTTTCTGTTGCTCATAACCCTGCTTACTGAAATTTTAATACAGCCTACACATTTTAAAACCAGGGGGGATTTCAGTTTAAAGTTTTGTACTTATTAACAATGCAGTGTTTTACACATTCACATCGCATGTCGTGTGAATGTATGTATAATTATTTACATTTTTTACTAGCTTTTAATGCCATATGGAAACAAAGCCTGTTTTCTCGGCGGCAAAAGAACAATATTTTCTGAATACATAAATAAGAGTGGAAATTAAAAAAAAACATGAAAGAGACACAGGCTTTTTGAAGCTTGGCCAAATAATCTAAGCGTTCTGTGCCTTGTTTATATCGCTGACACGCAGCCGTT
Source organism: Blennius ocellaris (assembly GCF_963422515.1). Taxonomy (NCBI): domain Eukaryota; kingdom Metazoa; phylum Chordata; class Actinopteri; order Blenniiformes; family Blenniidae; genus Blennius; species Blennius ocellaris. Next base: position 17,640,022 of record NC_137655.1, on the reverse strand, counting down.
GTCATATAGGTTACTAAAGGAATGATTCTGCTTTCACTGCCGTGAGAAATTAATGTTGTCAAACTCATTTGAGCTAAATCTCTTGTGAAAAACAAGGGATTGAGGCGACTCTCCAGAGATGGCGTGGATGTGTAATGGTTTAGGAATCATTTGAAATGTGAAGGAACGAGTGCTCTTGTTGTCAAAAAGAGATTGAATAGATGTTGGTTTGATCCATTAGTTCCTGTCAACAACTGTCCAATTAAATCCTAACCTGGAGACACTAAGAAATAGCCTTTTCATTTCTCACTTAAGCAGCTGGCATAAACACATTTCCAGTAGTCATTGATCCAGTTTTTTGACCAGTGCAGCCTGCACATACTGAATACTTTCTCACTGATATATAAATAGAAGCCCTTCAGTAGGTTACAGTTTATTCTAATCACTTTTAACCAAACTTCATTGATATACTTGACGTCATGCTATGAAGCTTAAAACATATTTCTTTCCCCAAAGTGCAGTTTGGAGTAGTCCTTGGGTGTTTGGCAGGATTAAATTTAAGACAGACTGTCACTAACTCCTGTGAAATCATAATTTCTGAAAAAAAACCACCCAATCCAAACTGTATTTTTGTGACAAGTCATTTCTTTAGACATTTTGACACTTATCTCTCACTTGCTTGTCGACTCGGATTGTGTTTATTTTCGAGAACTTTTTATGCAGTTTGATGTAGTTGATAAAATCTTTTTTAAGCCATCTGCAGTTCATTACAAAAAAAAAAATGAATGTGTGTGTGTGACAAAATTTTATTGACATTACGATGAAATTTTGGCATCTGGCTGTGACATATATTTGGTACTTTTCCCCTGACATCTCATATGCCAGTCAAAACGTAGCCATCGTGAAACAAAGCCCACTTTGAATGCCTCATTGCTGTCGTTGGATCTATCTTTAGCTGCACGTCTGCCACTCCTGTCTTGTTGACAACTTCTGACTAGACATGATGTGCAACTGGAGAGGATGTTTGCCTTTACGCTGCTCCCGAGGACAGTTCATTGTGCGGTGCTTCGGCATACCGCCATGGGGAACGTATGTATTGTGCAGCCCTGTCGTGTACTCGCCCTCTCAGTTAAGCAGCCTGCTGACTAGAGGACACTCGCACCATAACAAGGCGTAATGGCGGGTGTCTGCATTGTAAACTGTAAATTCTGAGTGAAAGGTAATGATCAGTGCAAGTCTCAGGGCTGTCCAGGTCCCTAAACAGCCACCAGCTGCTACCCATACTGTAGTCCTCTGCCATGCTCCACTTAGCAAACTGATGCAGACGAGAGTGGCTCGCCTGCTCACTTCTCATTCTCAGGGGCTTCTCGGCGTGCTTCCCACATGGATCGAATATCCACGCTGGACTTTTCAAGCCTCCACCAGGCTTTTTATTACATACTGCTCAATAAATATCAAAGCCAGACATAGTGCTACATATGCTGATTATGCTGCACTTGTCACTCCTAAATGTGCTGCACATGGTGTTAGGGAATCCATACATTAATCTTAACTGTAATGATATTGGTGCACCTTACAGCAGGGTACATGGTGCATAAATATTCCGTAGCTATTACCTCCAAGGTCAAAAACATTGTACTTTTTGGTATTATATTTATCTTCATGACAAAGCTTTGTACTCGGGTATTTGATTCTACCTCATTCTGTTTGTTTTCAATTTTGTACAATGTCAGTAGATGGTAGAGAAAAAAAATGGCATTACCAATTTGTCTGGTCAATCTGCACTGGAATTTATGTTTGGGTCAACATGGGAAGGTATAGTTTCAGAGAGTTTTATGCTCAAGTGTCATAATATTATAGCACCGATTTGGGACAATTCTCTTGGCAACAAAATAAATAGTCACAAAAACCTATTTCTCCACAACAGCTTCTTCAAAGCCTCCTAAAAAAATTCTTCTGGAATGATTGAGGGCAGTTGTGCATATATATTTCTTTTCACCAAAGACATTTTTTTTAATAGTGCATTTACAAATATTTCAATATGAAAGGCCATATCGTTGAGTCAACACATGGCTGTTTTATCATGCACATAGCCTTGCACATGGCATGTAGAAGCAGAATATCTTGACATACTCAAAAAAATACTGACATATTTGAGAGGAGTCTGAAACTGTTTCAACATCTTTATTCCTGTCCTTTTTCCCTTCACGCCGATTCTCCTGAGGATGAAGAACACCATCATCCCATTGTACTGTGCTGCTTTTATTGTAGACTGTTTTATGTCAGTGAGAATTCATTTCCTCTTGAACCTGTCCTCATTCACCCAAGGACACATACCCTTCCATATCAGCATCCCCCAGTTATTTAAAACACGAACATGCCTTTCATTATGACTTCTGACACGACCCAAAATGTGATAGGAATAACGTCATTCACTTTTGATTGATGCAAGTTCTAACTTGAGCAAGAAACTTGGCTATTCTGTACACAACACCCTCTGGAGACTTTGTTCAAAGTCTGAAGGAAACTCTGAAAGAGTGGAATGCGCAGATTTATAGATTAACGCCGAATTTCATATGCATGGTATGCAATTCTCTCAAACAGCGGGGCCTAAGGATATGGTCTCATTTTTACATGTGGACTTCTTGTCAAAATGTTATCCTTCAGTTAGAGGGCATGTTTGCTTTGTGCTACACAGAATGAGGGATGAAGCTGAACTACTGAATGTATATTCCATTTAAATTGCCAACGTGTATATATGCACTGGACGTCAGAAAGCATATGACATGAGCTAACATTAGTTGACATTCAGACATCCAAGGTGCTTCATTTACATATTCAAACGGAGTAGACATTAGGGATGCAACGGTTCTCTGTAAAATATTGAACTGTTCAGTTTGCCCTGCACGGTTCAATATGCCCTTATGGATGGCAGCTTTTCGCGTTTTGCAATTCATTTTGCATTGACACTTTACAGGCCACTCTGTGTGTGTGTGTGTGTGTGTGTGTGTGTGTGTGTGTGTGTGTGTGTGTGTGTGTGTGTGTGTGTGTGTGTGTGTGTGTGTGTGTGTGTGTGTCCACAGGCTGAATCAGCCTGTTGTACAAAAGCCCTCATGGGCCAGAAGGCAGTACCCATAATTGCGTCACTCAGGGCTGTTCTGCCCCTGGAGTTTAAACGGAACAATTATGGTGGCTCAGTCACATACTCAAACTATTAAAACAGTTCAGCAAATAGTTCCAGATAACATTTGAAATAAGCTGTGCAGTTGCTGAATTGGTCCTTGTTCTACTCCAACTGGTTTGATGAAGGTTTTGCAATGCATCAGGCCTCCGCTCTGCGCCGGCTTCATACAAATCACCAGTCTGGCATCGTTAGATATTCGCTGTTGTGAAAGCAGTTGACAAAAATTTGAATGTCTGCAAATGTTGCTTGACACATGTCCCATATGTAAAAAGGAAACACGAGCGTGCATAGGCACCCTGATGTAATGCTTTCTGACAGTCGAGGACTTGAAAATGTAACACCAGTGAACAAACTACTGTTTATTGAGAAAGCATTTCAAGGGATCTATAGTGCCTCTACAAAAAAAACATGTTCTCTTTATGCATAAAACCGTGGCCCAAAAAAATGTTCAAGTAAGAATTAGAACCAACAGAACATTGTTTAACCTTAACATTGCAACAGAATGACGCAATTCAAACGACCATGGCAAATGACGGAAGGAGGGGTGTTGTTGATCAAATAACCTTGTAATCTGGTGGATTCCCTGGTGACATACTGTACCTAGCGTTAGCGAGGGTATGCGTGCTACAGAGTGCCCGTTCTAGTTGATCAGGAGATGGACGGAGTGCGTTTTGTGTTATAGTCAGATCTATTGAGCCATTTTCTTTTATACATGAAGCAACAAAACACAATAAAAATCTATTCACAAGTTATATCCACCTACTTGCAGCAGTGGTATATGATTTTCTGGTTCACTCACTCTTTGTTTACCTGTTGATGTAAGTCTCTTGAGACCTCACAATAATCACAGCAATTATTCTGTTGTTATTCTGTTACAGTGCATTGTGCCTTGTTTGAGTCAATGCTGTGAATTTAGTCATATACTATTGATTGATGTCTGTATAGTGCAGAAGCTTTCACACTTTTACAGCCATATTTTCATGAAAAAAGAAAAAAAAAACCCACTACAAATTGCTGTACCAATCAACCATTATGATCATTTGCCTGAAATTGTGCAGATATCCTTTTTGTATCCACACCTATAAACAAACTCTGTGTATTCTGATTTCTTTTAGTCAGAGCTAGCATTAACCTGAAGCAATCTGAGCTACAGTCGCGCCTCTGTTCGATCGGGGCCTGCCTTCCCTCCCCACGTGCATCAATGAGTCCTGGCCCCCATTAACCTGTCACCCGTTCATCGCTTTTTCTTCCTTGGACTACTTTTGATAGATAGTGACTGGGAACACCCACAGGAGCTGCATTTTGGCCGATGTTCTGACCCACCTGTCTAGCCATCTCAATTTGTCCCTTGCCAAACTCGCTCAGTCATTTTGATTTTCCATTTTGTTCCGCTCACATCTTTTAAATTCAAGCTATTAACTTAGTACTTAATAAATCATGCCTACTATCAGGTACCATATTATTATTGTGATTACTTCACCAATCCGTGTGCATATTGTCCTGGCTGATCAGTGCATTTATATAAGCATATGATATATGTTTGTTCATTGTAATTAGTGGGGTAGTTACTCACTGGGGCAAGATTAAACTCACCAATGCATTCATGATTTCAGTGAGCTGATAAGAGTTTTATAAAAATGAAAGTTACTAAAATCCCTGCTACTTTTTGATTTTTGGTTGAACTGATGTCACAGGGAGCAAAAAAAAAAAAAAAAAAAAAACCTGCCCTGACACAAGGAATGTTGATCTCATTAGGACTGACGGTGGCTTCAAGTGTGAATCCATAAAATGTTTGTCAGGAGGAACTGTGGGACAGAGCAGATGGCAGAGCACATATGCTGTGTGTCTCTTTGGCCAGGTACACTGAGGAATACTTCAGAGAGTTGGCCTACCTTTGCCGTTATGTGCAAAAACTTGGACAGTTTGAAACAACCTGAGTCACAAGTTAAGTCGAAAAGCATCCTTTCCATACAGTCGTCATAAAGCACACTTGGAAATGTGTTTTGAAGCAAGGAATTAGAAATGACTTCAATGTCTATAATGCTATGTTATGATTACAGTTTTGGGTAGATGTTAAATGTTCTCTCGCCTATGATTGCATCCTCCATTTGGATATTCTCTCTTATGCTCCCATTTGAGTGGCTTCATATGCCCTGTTTTGAAAGAATCATCCAAGAAAAAACATTTAGAATTGTTGTTGTACACATCTTTCTTCGACAGTGTTGTGAAAAAACAAAACACTTGCATATCAGTCAGTTTTTTAGAGCATAGTTTTAAAGCTTGGTCTCTCTGAGTGAGACTTGGGTGCAAAAAAACTGAAATGTGGCACGATCTGAAAGCGGCATTTGAATGTGACATACTGGAACGCTGAACAATTCAGTGGTTATGTGTTTAATGACAATTTGTTACGTCTTTCATTATTGAGAATGCGGCATTGGAGATTTAATATTAATACCAGATTTAACTTTCCCTTTCGATAGACAAAAAACACTTCTGATAAATATGACTTTCACAATTAAGTAGCTGTAATATTTTTGAAAGGTCTTTTGGAGGGCGGCGACCCACCGTGACTACACACGAGTAAAACAAACTGACAATTAAGACTGTGAAGCAGCCACAGTTTCTATCACAATGTTTGTCTCTTGTACAGAGTAGTCGAGGCCAAGAAGCGAGAGAAGTGAACAGGTGACTGGACTTTTTCTGTCCTGAATTCCACTACTCATTGGTCGCTACTTTTGGTTAGGAACACCTTTAACCCCCAATTGCTTGGGATTGTGTAACGCATTCAGCATCAAACATGCAGCCAAAAGACAAAAAGACCCTTACCAATATAACCCACTCTGCTCTGCTCCTGATGGAGAATTTCAGTAAAATAAGAATCCTGTCTATTATGATTGCTTTTCATGTCAGGGAGCTGCACATTGGCTGAGTTGTTGGATGGACTATCCTGAGATTGGATGCTCACTTTATCTGCTGCTTCAGCGTCCACAGTTTTCCACAGTCCCCCAAAAAATACATGTATGAAGACATGTGATCTGTTCAGGAAGTAACTTTACCACGTGTCTTTCTTTATCCCATTGTGGACTGGGAGAAGACAGGAGAATTGATGATGGATGTTCATGCGAGAGCCAAAGGTTCCAGGGTTGAGGGCTTCGGCCAGAGGGTGTGAGTGCTGGTCCATCATACAACTCTGTTATCACACTATTATAACATTATTGTCTGCTGACTATCATTGATGTGTGAGTAATTGTGTTTTGTACATTGAATCACTTTGGAATCTTGTTTCGTATGACTAGCTGGTTTATCGTCATACGTTACAGTTCAGCTCAGAACATGCACATATACACATGACTCTTGTCTCTGAATGTAATTTGAGTAAAAGTGTCATTACCAGTCCTCTGGTGGTTGTCGAGACGCAAGAGTGGCAGGAGAGAGAGGTCCGGGCATTGACTTGGTCTGCTCGTCTTTTATGGTTTGTCAATACTGAATACTGACTGTTAAATGACAAGTATGTGTTCCAAAGTAGTAACCCATCTCAGCAGGAAGAAGGTCAAATTTAAATATCCTTGCCGAGTGTCATAGTGATAATAGAGTGGTTGATTTGACTGACACTCCATTTGATTAACCTCATGAGAGTGACATGTTGTAATTGCAACTTATGATGGACGGTGTTAATAAATCTGAGTACATGAATATCTCTCTCTTATTAAAGCTCAACTTTACATTTTTCACAATATTGTCACATAGTTAACACAAGTGACACAACAGTAGTGTGTATTGGATCCGCTGCTGTATTGCCATTAATATGTTAATGTGTGTGCGATCTGTGTCTCTGTGCGTACGTTAAACAGTCTGGTCTGGTTGCTTGAAGTAAAGTCATGTCTCCTCCTGTCAGCTCTGAAGAAGTGGAGGAAGGATACTGGGTTTTACAGTGAGGTTAGGCTGGGACAAACCTCTTTGTTTCCCCTTCACCGTGCTCTTAATACTGAACGACTTGCCGAAGGCGAGCTTCAAAATCAGGATATTATTGGATAATACTTTCTGTATGCTGCAAAAGTATGGCTCGCCAAAGATCACAGTCAACTTTATTTGGAAATCTTACTGGACCCCCCCACCACCACCGCCGCCACCAGTCCCTGTGTTTGCATGAATTCTGACCCGTTGCCAGCAGATGTAATGAGATGCAAATATATAAATAAAACTGTCCTGAAGCTGTGGTCACATATTTATTTGAAGAACATTTTTGTTTTCTCAACTGTTTCCAAAAGCCTTTTGCAAATCTCACGGGTCACAATAAAGCTGCTCTATTTTTTTCTCTTGAAAAAAGCCGCATGAGGTGAGAAAAAGAAATTCTACCAGTGAGGAAAAGCTCACTGGAAACACATTTGACATATTTCTTATGATTGAAAATTTGAATTGCATGAAAGGTTTCAGCGTGTGTTTGATGGGGGAATGACCTCGTGAAGCACAGCATTTTACTACTTTCTTTTTCTTTACAGTTTTGTGATGGCATTATGCTGTTTAATGCTTCAAATTTGCCTCAAACTATATCTATACTGACATATAATAGTGTCGTATACTTGAATGATATAAGGTAAAATATGGCACCATTACCAGTTTTTGCAGTTGCTTTGAATAAAAGCCGCTCAGTTCCATAAAAATGCCACTAATGGAAAACAATGCAGTGTCTTTCAACGAAATTGAGTATTTTCATCCAGTTTCAGCATAAGGATCGATATCAGAGAAGTTAATCATGTGGTAAGATTGGTCCTGAAAGTTTCTGATGTTTCATGTTCTGTCATTGTTTAGAGTTGACACCGAAATGAATCTTGGAGAAAAAAGGAAAGTAATTTCCTAGATTGCTACAGTAATTGCACTTGATGATTTCTAAATGGACAGTGCACTTTCTGATGAAATGTTTGCAATTCGGAGGCAGATCAATGGTTGTAAAAGCTCACTTGAGAAATTCACAAACCAGACAAGTATATCAGCCCCCCAAAATTATTTTCAGTTGGATTAACTTGGAAAAATTGCCATATTGGGAAACTCGTGCTCTGATACTTGCATTTTCACTTATTTTCACTTTCATTGCTTTTTTTTTTTTTCTTATTTTGTGTATCATTAGCGATTCCATGGTGGTCCGGGTTGTTACAGGTGCCAGGCGATTCTGAGTGGGTTTTGTCTTGAGTCTCACAATTGTGTGCATGCAATGTGAAGACATACTTCATCTAATGGTTCATGAACTCTTCGTGTTGAAGCAGCAATTACATGGTGTCAACAGAAAGAGAAAGGACCACACTCCATAATCTTAAAAGCCATTTTTATTCCTTGGCTTTTAACTATGTTTGAGACTCCATCTGGTTATATTGTTGCCAATCTTTGTTTTACTGCATTTTGCTGTTTTAACTCTTCTCTTTTTTATTTTCGTCTTTTATGTGAAGCTGTTTTAAAGTGCTATATAAATACAATTGACTTGGCTTGACTTAACATTAATCTATAGAACTGAACTGAACTCCCCAAAATGCTTTGAAAATCCCACCAGTGCTTACCTAGAAGCAGAGGATGGTTGCACAACTATTCGTCTATTCGTCTATATTTGGTACCTGATTCATTTTGACTGTGGTTGCTAAGCTATGAAGCACCGATCTCAGCCAATGCAACAATTGCAGACAATTTGGAGTTGCCATTGAATTGAACAAATATGTTTGAGGTTTACAAGAATAAAGGTAGGAACCCACTAGAAAACTCATGCAGACACAGGGAGAACATGCAAACATAATTGGTGTTTTCACAAGGCAACAGTTATTAGTTCCCTAATTGCACACTGCGATTTTGTTTTTTTCAGACAGTGGATGGGCAACTGTTAGGATATTTTTGCCATTATGTCTTATAATCTGAGAGATTAGAGAGATTTACCAACAGCCAATGTCATGGTTGTGCGACCACTGCTATCCTGTGATAATTTCCCGACAGTGTCAGAAATCCTCGATAGCCGGCACGCTACACCGCTGCCACCTACAGATAATCACCAACCAATCGAAACACAGCAGAGTATTGTGCAAAGATCAACGTGACATTGGTGCGTGGGATTCTGGAAAAAAAAAAAAAAAAAGACCGGAAAAAAAGGTCAACCTTATAGAGACAAGAAAAGCTTTGTCTATACAATGTATAGACAAGAGCTCCTATCTTTACCAGAACATTGTCCTTTCATATTAATGCATAACCCAGCCGGCGTTATCGTGTCTGGACAACAGCTCTGATTCAGTGGAGGTCGACATTGTGCAGTAAAATAGGTTGTCTGGTGAAATCATGCAGACTGTGGCTTTGAACAATTGGAAATTGCAAAGTAGTGTGCCCATTCAGTACTTGCTCAAACAATTAGACTTTGGAATTTTAGTGTCCAAATAATCCGTATTACATGTATTAATTGTTCAGAAGCAATCTCAGTCTCACAATTGTATTATTTATGGGACACAATGTTTAATCAGGGTTTACCTACAATGCGGTGACCTCAATTCAGTATCAGTCTTTCATATGTTATTAATGTGCGACTGCATAAGGTCTTCTACAACCACTTTATAATGACAGAACAAGTGTTTCTCCCAGCAGTAAAAGAACTGTCTGGTCCACACTCGCTCCTGTCTGATGCTAATGTGTGGTCTGCGCTCCAGTAGATAGATGGCCTGGGATGCCTCAGTGCTGTTTTAACCTTGACTTGGAAGGTCGTGGCACTTTGCTGAGTGGTGGAGTCCCTTGAAAGCGCCTTCCCATATGTTGATGTACGACAGGCTTACATTGAAGTGATGTTTTGCTCTGTTGAGACTGCTGGAGCACACAGTAGGGTTGTTGTGTCAAGATGGATTTCATTCCCTCTTCCTGACATATCTGATGAAAAGACTGCACTACAGCTTTGTAGCCTGCGGGACTCGCTAGTAATGTAACCTCTTTTCTCCCGTCTGTCTGTGATATTAAACAAGTTTGAGGATCCATGATTTGAGAAATAGGCGCTATTTGAAAATCACTTTTCAGTCGAATTGAAGAGAACAAAGAGTGAGATTATTCTGCTGGTATTGAGAAGTTGTCAATGTACATTTAAGTATGCAATGAGAAGTATATACTGTATATTATTCCCAATGTTCACTCATTTTGAAGTCTGTTTTGAGAAAGAGCCCCAAATTATATTATATATATATGAATGTCTTTTAATCCTGACATTATGGTTTGTCTTAATGGATTGAATTCATTCAACAATGCGTTCCCATCATGTTCTAGATTTTTAAAAACATTAAATTTCAATTATAAGAAGACATTTACTTCTTAATATATTGAAGTTAGAGATTCATAACAATAGCTATAATTCAGTCATTAAAAAAAAGCATTCGCTAAAATTGTAAAGTGTGAAATGTTTATTTAGCTGATATATTGTCTCATTTGGAGGTTAAGGGGATATTCCCCCTCGACATGTTTGGCAATACCCACTGCCCAATAGAAAGTGAAATTAAACAGAATGGTACATTAAACATATTCCCATAAGGAATGGAGATGAAATCATTTAAATCACATTTTTCATTCCCTGTTGTTTCTTGAGGAACAAACAAAAGTACTGAAAGTGGTACTTTATCATATCTGCATTTCACATTCTATATGGATTTTATATTTGCAGAGATACACAAGATGAAGAGATATTAATATGTATTTTATGCACTTAATGCACTCCCTTAAATCAATTTATGGACCAAAAAAAACACATTTAAAGCAATATCTTCATTTTCCAAGGGTACGTGTTGCTTCAACCATTATCAAAGAAATGTTAAGGCTTGACTCCGGTTTGCAACAGACACATGAGGTGCTACAAATTGTGTTCCTCTCCCATTGTCTGTGGTTTGGAGCGCATCACAACCAGGGTGGCTCAGTCTGTGGGTTTCCTGCTGAATTGTGATAGTTTTGAAGTGTAGCTGCGGATTGTGCCCGGGCAGACTGAATTTTGTTGTCAAGTCACATGAATAATATCTATGAGTAAAGATCCTAACCTGGCTTGTTTGTGTGAATTTTGCTGTCACCCTGAACATCATTTTTTTTTTCATACGTAGAAAAAAGGATTGAAACTTCAAATATTTATATTGAAAAGCCAAATCTGAAATGATTGACCTGATGATATACACATATGTCACACTGGATAATGATAGTGTGATTTGTAAATAGCACCTTGCAGTAATAGGAAATTGTTGGACCATAACTAGTGTACATGGTTCTGTCCTGTTCTATGTTGACTTCTGGCATTAGTCTGGATTTGTGTACCTATTTTTCCTGGTTTTGTCTCACATTTTGTGTCATGGACTTGTCGATAATGCAGAGCGATCTACTCACACAGTTTCACTTATAATTCATGGTCACCAATGCATCTAAAATTCAAGTGTCTTCAATGAGTGAAAGCTGGAATAGTAAATAATACTACATATTATTTGGTATTCGAATGAACAAACACAAAGCCTGTTCTTTTTTTAGATTGACAGGTTTTTCTCCAAAACAGAATGTCACTGTGGGGATTTTTATACCAACATATCCCCAGTAAAGCTTGTAAACTGATTTTTTTGTTCTTTAAAGAGCCTCAGGAGCTCAATCCACTTTTATTTTATTTTATTATGAGTTTTGAGGTGTATTCTTGACTTTAGTACCAATACAGCTGGGACAAGTATATACTCACCTTCTCTACTCAAGTGGAAGTACAGATATTAGTGTAATGAAATGTACTCAAGTACAACAGTAACTTGGATGATCGGGTCAAGTTATATGCATGAATCTATAACTGGTTTTTAGTTTAAAAAGCTATAAAAACTATTATCATAAATAAAACTTGTAGTTTTTACCATCCTGCCACCACCCTGAATTGGATAACACAGAATAGAAGAAGGATGAACGGATGGTTGGAGGAGTTGTGGGACTTAAATATTTATATGTAAAATTATTATATGACAAACGTCATAAAAAGTTGAAAGTAAAAATGATCTTCTGACCATTCAATTTGATATTGTGTTGAATGCCTCAAGATGTTTACACTTGGTTTGAATCAATATCGCTTATTGGTATTGCAACTTTACATTTACTCGTTTCTGAAACCCTGTCCCCTGTGGTTCAGCTTCACTCTATGTTGTTACATATCAAAACAACATCAAGCCATTTGAACAAGTGATGACCAGTTTTTAGACTCAGATGATTTTGAAATAGATATATTTCAATTGTATGTAGTAGAAGTAAAGATAACAAAAAACAAACAAAAAAAACACTCAACTATAATCATGTCAAAAGCACATAATTGATGAATAAATAGTGTTGCTGTGATATAATGAGCCACTTCCCTGAAGATGACTTGATGCTTTTAAAACCCAAACTCTCCTGATAAACTACGGTCACCACTGCCATTTGAAATTCAGCAACCTAACATCATAGAGGCAGTTAATCTGGTGAAATAGTTTCTACTGTGGACCGTTGCTGCCTTTGTTTGGGAAAATCAGATGATATGCATCATTAGCATTTTCATTCACGTCAGTAGAGAGCCAATGTAATCAATTATGTAATGTGGGAGAATATTTAAACATAATATATTGCATTGATAACCACTGGTCAGTGAAATCACATAATTTAAGACCCCCCCCCCCCCCCCCCCCCCCCCCCACACACACACACACACACACACACACACACACACACACACACACACACACACACACACACACACACACACACACACACACCATTCATGTATGAAACAAAGGGCTCGTTTACTATAAAGGAAATATAGTGTTATTCCTTGTAGAGAGTTTCATTCTAGACTGTTAAGCAGTCCCTGAATATCACTTGATTTGTGAAGCACAGTGAGAATCCCAGGGGTTATGTAGAATAGACATAAAATACTTCATTGGTATGTGAGTCTGGTTCTGCTGGAGGTTTCTTCTTGTTAAAAAGAGTTTTTTTTTCTATCTCCACTGTCGCCTGTGCCCGCTCATGGGGGATTGTTGGCTTTTTTTATTTGCATGCTAAGAGCTAATGAGATGACTATGTTGCAATTGGCGCTATATAAATAAAACCTATAATGAACAAAAAAGGGATTTACAGACCCCAACTTAAGTCATTTATATTATCTTTTGGTGAAAAGTGCCGAGTTAATTACTATTGGTCTCTCACGTTACATTCTTGAGAGTGAAAAGTGGCCAAAAATGGCTGGAGTATGATTTAGTTCATTAGATAATTCATAGACACGGAGGAATGTATCGCTTAGTTTCACGTTAGCTGCAATATGTCGTGAATTTCTCATTATCGTGACGTCACCCATTTGTTTGACTGACTGAAACACTGTGCATTCAAGCACTGCATGTTAACTCATTTGGCCAATCACTGCTGCACTTGAGTGTGTTGACAATGGGTAGTATTTTCACTCCATTATCCCAACATTGCATCATCCCTGAAGTCAGAAACAAAAATCAAGCAAAAATGACTACGAACAACAAAGTCGCCATCCTGCTTCACTGCTGGTCGGAACTACAGATGGTGCATTTAATAAGAAAAATTTTTTTTATACAAAAAAAAATATATATATATATATATATGTATATATATATATATGCTGGTCATGTTTGCATGTAAAGTCCTTTACTAATTTATAACACTACACATTTGCTAAAGATGCCACATTAAGTACGACACATAATCAAACTTTTTGCGGAATATCTAATGAAGTATACAGCGAGCATTCAGGTGTCTCAGGAACGGAAGCGTGCAGCACCAGGAAATATGTGGGGATGCCAAGGCCTTTTGCCAGAAATTCTAAATTTTGGGAGAAAAAATACATAAGAAAGACGTATGCTGATGGCAAGATGATTAAATATACAGACATTTTTAAAGTTGAATTAATTCATTGTAGGTATTTGTAAGTTTTAATGAATTACTTATAAAAATTTTGTGAATTAACTATAAAACTTATAAAACTATATAACTGGCTTCATGTTATCACTGGCTTCATTGTTTGTAAGATTGTCTAACGAGTTCACTGACAACTAAACGTGTAAACTCTCCGATGTGGTTCCAACTACAAACCCTTCAAACCTAACTTTGGCTGTGGCCTCCAGTCTTTATAAAAGGGTTTCTTCTCTTTCGATTTAAAAGACATGTAGAAATGAATGAATGAATGACTGAATGGTTATAAACAACTATCAATCCTTTCAGCTCTTTAGGGAACACTCCTCGTCGTCTTTGGCCTTCATGAATAGTATCAAATCAATACTCCTGCACAAAGCTGTGCCACATATCAGACACTCCTACAACTTCCCTCATATTGACCAGAAAACTCCCTTTCAAGATGTAACAATCATCTCTCTTAAGTTTAACACCGTCTGAACCTCTTCTTCCTCTGAATGTGTCCAGGATATTAAAAGGTTGCTTTATAAAGTTTGTTTAATCACTGCTACAATCATAAAACTTCCAGTCATTTTGATATGAAAACCGATAATCTTGGATCATGTGATAGAGGACGTGTGTGTATTTTATTTTTGTTATTGTTGCTTGACATATCTACATGCAGCCTGTCACCTCACCCATGTTAAAAGACTATAGGTTTTCCACTTCTTCTATTTCGAGACTGGTTTTGTTTCAGTTCATGTTTTTTCTATCTTGAATTACTGACATGACACATGAAATCCTCCCTGATTAACTCATGGAGCTTTTCTGATGGCCCCTCTACCATGCACATTTTACATTATATCCTTCACTGCAACCGAGTCATGTGATGCAGAGCACCTTGTAAGCAGACACAAGTCCCCCTCAAGCACATCTACAGGGACCAGCTGTATCTTAGGTCCTGGTCATACCAGAGCAATTGAAAACGGCATTGTGCCATGTGAGGCTGAAAATGTTGTTGTTTGTATTTGAGGACTCCAGTTAGTCATGTTTTTCTAGTGCAACCACATGTAGTGAACAGGATAATATGAACGTTCAAGCATTTTTTTATCTGTCCATCTTCATGGTAGACACCCAATTAGTATATTTTTTTTGTAAAAATTGCATCTCCACTGACGATGATGCCATAAATGTACGTGAGCGAGCGACACAAGTAGCACGCTGGATCTGGAATTATTAGTGTTGTCGATCTCGGCATGCATGTACAGAAGAGGTATTTACCACGGCTGCTGTATGTGCAGCACTCTGCATTTCAGAATTACTCTATTTGCCCTGCTTGGATGCAGACAGAGATCAGTGTGTTTCAACAATTTTGCGCTCGAAATGCTGTTTTCAAAAAGTGCATTTACATTAACTTGCATCACCATTTTCATGCCAGCCAACATTAAGACACCATGAATGTTTACTGTTAGCAAGGAGGCTAAAAACTTCTGCACCACCAACACCAGCCTCAAGCCTCAAGCCCTTCTCTATAACGCTTCATGTGCAATCGCTACACTAAATATCGCAGGACAAGTCTAAAGGGAACTTTTGATCCTAATGTTAACTTAGCAGGAAAGCTTTCATAGTACTGAAGGGTATTGTGAATAAAAGCCTTGTCTGTGTGTATTTTGCAGGTGAACATCTCCGCGTATGTCCTCAGGGAAACACATGCTGCACCCAGGAAATGGAAGACAAATTTGGTCAGCAGAGTAAACAGGACTTTGAGAACCTGGTTGATGAAATGAGTCATGAACTGAGGAGCACCTTTGTTTCAAGACATCAAAGATTTGATGGTAAGTGTTTTTGTCCTTAACTCAGTGCACGAGTTTTGTTTCATGCATTCGGTCTCTCTCTCTCTCTCTTTTTTTTTTTTTTTCTCATTTCTGGATTGGCTTACCAGTCGGTCATTGTGGGACAAGTTGCTGCAGAAATGGAAATCAAAGCTCTGAGACTGTATGTGTGTTAATTTGAAAGGGTTCACTGGAGTTCTGTTGCTGTCCTCTCTCTGGAGGAGACGAGATGTGAAAATCTCATTAATGTGCCCGGGACTGGAGAGCACTTGTGTTGGATTAGACAAACATGCTTTCTCGTGCAACCGATTGACAGCCTCAACAGCAGCACCGGGCCAAACTGCATTATTAAAGTTGTTTGGTGGTCTCGTGCACTGTGTGATCTCGCCTTAAACTCACAGTGACTTTCTTGACCAGCACTCGTCCAGCGAGCGGAGGATCTGCTCATTACTGAAGCGAGCCACACTCTCCTCCTCCACCTGTCCCTCTTGGTGTCCTCCTTCATAAACTTTGCAGCTTCTAGTTACAGTTTAATGAGAAATAATAATCCTTCCAGCTACCAGCACCAGATCGTGTGGGCAGCAGCAAGTTAAGACTGCGGACAACGGAGGGTGGTAGAGGTGAAACGTAAACATCTGTGAGCATCTTTATTCACTTTTACATTTTCTTAGAAAGTACCTTTTATGCATCTTTTATTGAGTTGTTATACTTTTAGACACATTATTCAAGTAGATCATTAAACCTTATGATCATTTGTACTCAACACCTGAAAAATACAGTGGTTATAAGATCCTTCTACCTGAAACACTGGGAAATGTTTAGATTTCAGCAGGAATCTTTGGTTGCCCACACGATCGAGAAGAATTATGTTACAATTGTTGTCTCATCAGTGCCAGGATAAGAAAACTATTCTTTTGTGCTGCTCTCGGGAACAATGCCAATAGTGTGCGTTACAAGACAGGGAAATGTCAAAAACCACACAACACAAATTGGTAAGAAGTAGAGAAAGCCAAAGAAAATCTTTAATTGTGTTGTCAAGGGATCAGAAACCCTTGAAATACTGTATCTCTGAAGACAAGGTGAGTATTAGGAGGTAAAAAGCTGTCCTGTCCTATATCTACTAGATGTACACAACATCTGCTTGTGCTCAGGACATTTCATTTTGACGTCAAAATTTGTTACAAATCACACAGGCTTTCATTATTTTATTTTAATAATTGCAGTGTAGCAGGATCAGAACATTTTTTACATGGTTTCTTCCTTTTACCTTCAACAAATGCCGTACATTACAGAAGAGAAAACACAGGCTAAGCAGTCACTACATCCCTCTCCATAGCTCCAAGGTCAGTGAAAAGGACAAATGCACATATGTCAACAGAAATAAATACAAGAATAAAGCACGCATTAATAACAGTCCACTTTAGGGTAAAATACCCTCCAGGTACCACATTTCCTGGCAGAAGAGTGTGTGTGTGTGTGTGTGTGTGTGTGTGTGTGTGTGTGTGTGTGTGTGTGTGTGTGTGTGTGTGTGTGTGTGTGTGTGTGTGTGTGTGTGTAGGAAAAATGGGACTATGGGGGCATCGATAGACCTCACTGTAATAACAAAGGTATAACGGGACCTTGTTGTCTCGTAAAAATAGAGCTCTGGAGCTCTGAAGCCTCATTTATATACTATTTACTTATTTTGGTGAATATCTGAAACGTTTTGGATTCGCATATTATTTGTGCGAGAATCGTGCATTTAATGCTACTGTTAGTAATACATTCATGAGTCATTCTTATCCTTCCTCTACGAGCCTGCAGGTATCCCCAGTAGCACCACAGCGGGGTCCGGGAATAAGCTTCTTCAATGTGTCTTCTAAGAGCTTTGAATACTTCTCCCCACAAGGTGCACAGCTTGGAGGATGACCAAAATTAAGTGACTGACTGGCAGCTTGCGTTTCATCAATATGGACGTGGATACTTCATGCTGTATTTGGTTACAATTTGCAGTATTTTTGTTTTGCCAGTACCAGTGTACATCTCCTCCCAGACACTTAGTGGTTTGACCTTATTCGTTTCTTTCTTCCATTTCCGCCTTATGTGCCATGCATTTTGTGGTTTTTGAGTTAAAATATGTGGTATATTTGACTTGTTGGTTACAGCTCTCCCTTTTTCTTTTTCTACTCCTGTTAAAAGCCTTTCCATTGGTGCAGGTTCACACAACTTAGTGTTTTGGGGGTTGCCTGCTCTGAGATTATCACAATTCTATGTGAAACCGTAAAACACTGTAAACGCAAACAAGCCCACCAGAACTCCAAACTTGTTTTGTAACCGATTACATAAGAATATTTAAGTGATGTTAAATGTTTAAAGATAATATTTAAATAACTTATTTTATATTAACTTAAAATGCTTAACAACATCGCTTAAATATTCTTGTGTAATCTGTTACACAAAGAGTTTGGAGTTCTGTGAGCTTGTTTGGGCTTACAATGTAACTTAATTGTTAAAATCGAGAGCTCACTTTCAGGAGTGTCCCATTTCTCTCATTTTGAAGGATCCTGCTTCACAAGATTTAATGTTTGCGTCTATATTCAATAATTGTATGACAATGAGAAATAGACTGTCATGGCAATATCATAAAAAGGTTCATAAGATTTGAACCACACCTCCAAACATGGAAACAAAAGGGATCTTACTCTTCAACGGGAGGAGGTCAAAACACAGATGTCCATATTGAGCTCTCTAAATATATCCAGCATCAACAACTGAACGGTGCTTGAGTGATTTATTGTGCAATTTAATCCCTAGAAGTCAATTTCTTGTCTTCCCATGCTTGTGCCTTTCAAACTCTTCAACAGATTATATGAAACAATGCTATTGAGTTTCAGCATTCAGCCGTCTGATGATTGCACATTGCCCAGAAACTCAATGTCACAACTGCATGTCCAACGTCTTCCTGCAAGTTGGTTTTTTTTTTTTTTTTTTTCCAGGAATATGTGTTTCTCGGGCTCACATGTGATTCCTGGAAGCATACATTAATAAATAAATGTCATTTTGTTCATCTGCTGTCAGGAATGGTGACTATCATGAGGAAGCTTTACATACAGAGGGAAATGCGGTTTGTCCAGCAGCACTTAAAAGCACAACTTTGCCTCTTGGGGCTTGCTGCCACTGCCCATAATTTCATTAACATCAAAACACATGCCATATGCAGGTTTTTACGCAAGAGATTGAAGGGCTCCACTGACCTTTGGGGGAATAGATATGCTACAGGCTCGCGTTGTGCCTCTATACACCAACATAAATATGTTTGAATTAATTTTCTTTTATCTTTTTAAAGTTTACGATTTGTCAAGTTCTTTATTGTCCAATTTTTAAATGATGAAGAAAGAACATCCGAACAGCTCTGATATTGAGTCAGACCATATAGCTAAAGATCTAAACAATACAGAGCCTTCGGTTCACTTAGAAGCCCTTTGCCATCGATTCTACACCTGACTGTGGAGTTCCACCTACACAGAGTCGGTGTGTGTGTGTATATTTTCCTCTGCTTATGCAGACTGTGATGAGTGCTACTGTAGCTGCTAGTGGTTGGACAGCCCACACATTCTTGACACCGCAGCCTGTGTCACAGAGAAAGGGCACAGTCTCAACTTTGCCAAGACAACAACCACGCAGAAACATCCACAGCTGCTCAGGGAGACAGTAGAGTTGTGTGAAACCAAGGTAAGAAACGACTGAAGGAAACATTGCCACACGTACAGCTACACCAGCTGGAAATTAGTCATAAATGAGGTTTTCACCACACTTCACATTAGACGATTAATAGGAAATTGTCTATTAGAGAAAATGGGAAAAAGTATTGCCTTGAGAGAGAATTATTTTCTATTGTGCCCATTCAATTCCAACTCAGGGTACATAATTGTTAATCAATGTTTGGCCCTCCAGACCACAAACTCCACAATGCTGGGGCTCTCCTGGAGTAATAATGCTGTCGTCTACTGCGAGTCTTCTTTTATTATGTTACTTTCACATTGTTACTGGTGGCACCCATTGTTGTTGATCACATTGTTATGAAGTTGCTTAACTTTTCACAACCGTTTGGAGAACAAAAAAATAAATAAAAAATTGAAAAAGCTGATTCTTCCCTTGTTCAGGAGTCATCGTCGAAGTGCCCTTGAGCAAATCACTTAACCTGAAATTACTCCTCAAAAGCTGCCAACCATAGAAGACTTTCTCATGCTGGCTGGCGACCAGGTGCAAATATGTGTGACTAGATAAATGTGAAGCAGGCTGGTGTTGAAAAGGCCATGCAAAGTCAGCAGAATCTTTCTTGAGTCAAGAAGTCTCAGACCAAGGTAGGATTCAAGCAGAATGCCACAGTGTCTCCGTCACTATCGGGCCACTAAATCAATGTTACGATAGAGGTTTTTTTACATGCTGTATGTCGCAGAGGGCTATTCTGTTCAGCACAGTTTTTGTTTTATTATTACAAGCTCTGATGATGTCAAAGATACAACCAGTAAAGTAGTTTTCTCATAGGCCATGTTAACAATCTAAAGCAGACGTGTCAAACGTAGATGCCACTTGACCTGGCAAGTGTAGAAAAGACTGAATAATACATTCACTTTAAATGTTTTTGATAACAGAAACTGATTCATAATTCATTTACTTGGTATTGCGGTGTTTTAATAAGAATAACGGACATAACACAACACTGAGACCTGAGCCAATGGATCTGTAAGGGAATATTTATAGAAAAATGCATGCTGAACTGCATTAAAAAATTAATTTTGGTGGCTTTTTTAACTTTGTTTTGACCGAGGAAGAATAATTAAAAATGGCATAGTATTGAAATTGCATGACACATTCATACATGTATTCACTTAATAAAATAACGCATTTGGAATTGTTTAAATTGAAAGTTGTTGATGCTACTATGTCACTGGTCCGGTCCACTCAAGATCTCTTTGTCCAGCTTCAGGATGAAGGGGACTGCCACAAATAATATATTGGACGTTGAATATGTATGCTTTGATTCACCAGCTGTGATTCACCTTGAATATCTCTACTTCTAATTGGCAACGTGTGACTCCCAATAGCTCAGCCACGGAAATCGCCACAAAGAAATGGAGACATGAAAGGTCAAGCTGTCTCGCTCTCTGCAGCAGCAGAGCAGCTCGCTCTGGACGGGCAGTTCGTGTCAGGCCGATCAGCGACCCCCGCTTATGATTGACGTCTTCTCAACGTGAACTAGGAGAGACTGGATGCCAAGCCTCGTGCTGTACGTTAGGCACTCTTGGTAGATATGAAGCCGGAGGCTCGCTACTTCGTTTACTGTCTGTGGATATGTCAGAGAAAGAAACGTGCGCCTCGCTGCTGTTAGCGGTTTACTCTGCTGCATGGGGGCCAACAAATTACGATAATTATTAAATTTTTTGCAGTTCACTGAGGGCAGCTTTGCTAATAAATTACAAGTAGTTACTGTATGACAATATATAACTTACAGGAATATATTTGATCTGACAAATCATCAGGGAAAAGTAGTTATCGATTTGTTTTTACCCATGCAATTGCAATTGTCTATCTTGAAAATCAGATACTGCTTCTTAATATTGATTTCCTTTTCAAGGAATAAATGCAAATATATGTTTGTTACCAGTTTTCATGCAAATTGAACATTTATTCAAATAAGTGGATGTGCTACAAAGATGATTGTGGGTGTTTTTGTAGAACATAATCAAACATTTTCAAATACAATCAATTTTAACTGACTTACTTCCCGGTAAGTAAGTGGTTGGATTATTTTAAAAGTTAAATCTAATTTCCTATACACACTCTCAATATTAATTTTTAACACAAAATGAAGTGAAGCTGCAGAGCATCAATTTGTGTTTTGAGTAGGTGAGGGTAACACGGAGGCTCCAGCTTGTACAAATGAATGGGATTGAGACTCTGAAGTAATTACTCTGAGTCATTGTGTTGACTTCTAAATTGCACATGAAGCCTTTTTTTTTATTGTGGCCAATTATCTGGATGTTTGCTGGGGCAGGTTAACCCACATTGTAAAATGTCCTTCCACTTTTATCCCATAAAACATCCGACCAGTTGTAAATAGTTTGTTAAAAAAAGGAGTATTAAGCAGTACTCTATTCATTTTAGGTTTTGATTACAGCCTGTGTCAGTGTGCAAAAATAAATTCCATTTCCAGTGGCTCAGATATTTATGCGATCCAATTAAAACGTGGTTTGCTATGACGTGATGTCCACATTATTTTTGTTATTTTTAAAGTCATACACTGTATTCGCTCAAATGAAGTGAGTGTTAGCGGAAAACCAATCATTTTATTATTCTTCATTGGCTGGTCGCAGTTCAGTAGACTCTTTTGTAATTAATTCTACAGGCCACTTCCCACGAGGGCTTTCATTGCAGATGTTATTCTTTTCACAGCTATCTCTGGCAGTTTTGTTTTATACATGGTTTTAGGCAAAGATTTGGGTTTTGGGTGTCCACCTAAAAAATCTGGGTGTTTAAAATCTTTTTCATGGGCGGTAAATAGAGATACACTTTAAACGGTGGATTCTAATGCATTCTGGACTACTAAATACTACATTGTTTGCTTCTTATAGTAATATATTTTCCTGTTCTCCCTGACATTTTTGCTGATGCATCCGATATCCTTTCTTGCTTAGTTAGAACTTTTTCTTTTTTCTTTCAAGGTAATAGCTTTTCATTGGTGTTGGTTTTCAATTGTACCTGTACCTAACTCACCTCACTCCAAACTTCACTCCATGTGCTTGTTTAAACTCCCTGTAGTTGACACATTGATTCTCTCTGCACCCTAAACTGTGCACCTGTAGACTCTGAACTCTTATTATTACTTACTCTGCTTATTTGTTATCTGCAAGCCACCTACAGCTCAGTCCCAAGACCTAGTATGTCACAGTCATACATATATTGCTGATGGAGCAAGTATGATTGTCAATACTTATATCAAAATCAGCATTTTCACAGCAAATAATATTTTATACACATATTTCAGACGGCTTTGAGCGACACGCTCGCTACTTTTTTCTGCTGTCTTTTCCGAAAATTGACCGTCCAAATGACGGCCTGACGGCTCACTGCCGAAAACCACGGTTTTATGCAACCAAATCAAGTTGACTTCGTCATCTCCAGAATCTGTGGCCTGCTTATGAATGAAATTCATGCCATGTGCCTTTTCCATCATGTGGCTCCAAACAATTCAAATAGAAACGCAGTGTTTCACGATTGGTGAAATAGATGCCTGACATATCTGACATCTCGGAGACCATCCTTCAGTAGGTTTCTGTAGAAGCACAGACACAGAGGCTTTCTCTTCATATCAGAAAGAATGACTGTTTACCTCAGCACATCTCCAAGCACACAGTGAGAAGTTGGAGCCAAACTGAGCTTTATCAGTGAAATGTTATAAGCTCACTGCAAGTTGGGAGTGTTTGAAACGTTGCTGTCCTGCAATTCAGTATCATTATCCTCTGCTTGCAACCATTTATTTGGACAGACGTCTTAATTACTAATATACGTTTAGGATTTATGTTAGTATGTTCCCAATAATTTTTACTGTTTGACATTTTACTTATTTTATTGCTGAATGTGATCCCTCTCATGAATTTTCTCTAATTAGATGATGATGTCTTTTTCAACCTAATATTTCAGTTACTCAATTATACTGATGAATTCATTTTTCACTGTAATCACTCCAAAGCAGAGCTCAGAATAATATCAAAAATGCTTTGCTCTAATTACATCAATTACATTCAATTATTAACACGGCTAAACATGACCACATTGTATTTTATTTTTTCCCGAAGTGCACCTTTTTAAGTGAAATGCCATCATTAATCAGCATGCATATCGTTTAGCTTTGTCTCATTACCAAAAACAAGCCGCTGAAACACAAATCATGCTGGTAGCCTTGCATATTTAAATAGGAAATTATTTAAATAAAATTGCTCACTGAAATACTTTGCCCTAATGTGGGTACTCATAAAATACACATTACGGTAATGTACCTGAAGATGAAAGAAGTTGATAGTTCCTATGAGAAATACAAAAGTGTGTCAAACTGTGGTAATTAAATTAGGCAGCATTACAATTAACAGACTCTGGTTCTCGATATGATATCCTATTGAGGCAGAAAGTAATTGTGTAAAGAAGAGCAAGCATGTGTCATGTGATAAAAGCAGTTTTGGTTGATTGAATTGATGATGGATTTTTTACCCTTTCAAGTTAATGGTGCTGTCAAGAGCAACTGTGGGGTAGTAAAGTTCTCATGTCCTAATGCTTTGAAACTGGGAGCTGACGAAGCTATTGATTATTCAGGCAATTGGTCGAGGAATCAAATTTTAAAAAAAAGAAATTCATTAAGTCACGAAGCTTAATTTAACAGTAATATATGATAGAGACAATACTAAAAGTCAGATAAATGAACAACCAATTCAATTCTTAAAAATCTTTATTGACAGACTTTGGTGGCATTATTCTTTAAAGAAAGAAAAGAGTCCATTCTGGTGTCATCAGCATATTCTGGATTTACAAAATGACAAAATTAAAGATGGCCCAAAAAACTTAAACACACAGTATTGCCATGTTACACTCTTGTTTTGTTTCAAAAATAAACAAAAAATAGTAACTTACCACATAACTTTTTTAGAAGTTGTGAAAAAAACGAAAAAAATAAAACTTATCCCTAAAAAAACTAACCCAAACCCAGAATTGTATTTTTTTCTGTATATTAATCTAACTACACCGATCTAATACACTTTTGGAACATAATTCCTCAACAGGTGGTCACTACAATATTTCCCCCCGTCAATCAGTCACCATTCAGTTACTTGTACATTATTTACATTCCATAATCTACACGAGTAATCACTGACCTAAATATACTTTTGTGAACGTGACATTAACATTCCTGTTGTGTTTGCTCGGCAGACTCGATGCATGTGGCTCAGATGCTGTAGGACAGAGGAACTGCTGCTATGGGAAGCTAATTCCGTTTTCCAGTTCGTGCATTCTACTGTGTTTTGCTTTGGGTTTAACTGATAATCGTCCCACCCTTTTGACAGTTTCCGCCGTTTCCCCTGCGGGTTGTTTTATTCTCCCTGCGCTTTATGGCATCCAAAGCAGAAGTGAGTCTGCCGTGCATGTGTCGTGCATAGGAGTGAATGAAATGAAGCCTTGAAGCATTTCAGTAATCAAGTTACTCAAATACCTCGAGTAATAGTTTCGGCCCATACTCACTCCCTTAACAATTAAGCTGTTTTATTCAGTCTTGCGGAATTTTAACACACTGACTTCCTGTTTGTCACAACCGTTTAAAGCCCTGGTGATGTGACTTAACTGCTGAACAACTAAGGACACATCTGCGATGTAAGAGTACCTTCTCAGCATTGCTCCATTCTCGCCATTAATGTATATGATGACAAGCTTGTTCAGTGTATTTCTGAACTCTGACATCCATGTTTCCTGGTGTTGTCACGTAAACTCAGCTTGAACGCGACATAATATGAAGGGAGTTAATGATAACGTGGCTTTAAGTAAAAAATTGTATTTGCAATATACAAAGCACTTTGTATTTTGTGAGTGTTACTACTTTGGAAATTAAACTTACTTTAGTGGTATTGATCTAACAATGTAGACGTGATGATGGAAAGAGAAGTGCCTTTTTTCCTCATTTCATATTTTCCCTGTTTTCTTGAGAACTAATAACCGCTTGAAGCCCTCAACACTTTTGTTACCTCTGTAATACGTAGCTGTAATGTGAGTCAGAGGCGATATATATATATTCCTGTTAAATGATGGTTGCTCATGGAGATTCAGCTCCATCATATATTTAGCTCAGGATTCTGACTTAAGTTGCTTACATGCTGTGGTGGAACAAGACTTGAATGTTCTTTTGTACTAATTCAAAAATGATGCAGGTTTAATATGAAGAATTTCACTCACCTTCCTGGGGCACATTTATTTATATAGTATTTAGACAAGTGTTTTACAAAGTGAAATGCATTTTAAGGGACATTAAAGCTCAGTTGGAATTTATTTTAAGTAAAATCAAGACAAACATCGCAGACCCTGCATAAAGAGATATATATGAAGCAGAAAGCAACACAATAGAAATATAAAACTATAGGTGAACTAAATAGTAAGTTACATTTTTACTTCACTGCTGAGCAGCCAGTACTACTAGTTTAAGTCCTAATTCAAGTAAGCTGGCAGTTTGAGTCGCTCTCGGATTAGTTTGTTCCTCCGGTGAGGAGCATTGAAACAAAAGGCTGCCTGATTCACCTCACTTTGATTTTGGGTGGAGTAAATCAGGGTCTGGGTACTTTATAACATACAAATAAATTAGAGATTTAGGCCCGTGGATGTTTGGTGCTATTGTAGACAAGTAATATTATTTGATTGCAAGTGTATCTTTGGAAACACAGGAAGCCAACACCTCGACAGAAGCCTCAGTGGGAAGTGCTCTGCTCTCCTGGTGTTGATCAGTGCTCTGAGAGCAGCTTTGTGGAAGAGTTGTAGCTGTTTCATGGATTTTTACTGAAACTTGTGACAAGTAACACAGTGTTATCACCCTGCTGCATTGGTTAGAGAGAGTCAAACTTTCTCTGCTCTCATCAGCTGTATTCCATGTAGCAGGTGCTCAGTGACAGGTTTCGTCCTGAAAATGCAGTCAGCATAATGTCATACGATGCCGACGCTGAAACAGAAAGTGTGTCAGGGAGTACCTGGAGGCGTTCGTTCCTGGGAGAACATGCAAACTGCACAGAAAAGGCACAACTGCTGGCAAAAATTGTTTGGTTTGTTCAAATTGTTTTGATTGCATGTAGGGTACTTAGGAAATAAAAATATGTGTGTGTGTGTGTGTGTGTGTGCGTGTGTGTGTGTGTGTGTGTGTGTGTGTGTGTGTGTGTGTGTGTGTGTGTGTGTGTGTGTGTGTGTGTGTGTGTGTGTGTGTGTGTGTGTGTGTGTGTGTGTGTGTGTGTGTGTGTGTGTGTGATCAGATTGGTTATCGTTCCCACATCATAACAAAGATTGACAAATAGAAAGACAATAATATAAATAATGAAATCACTTCCTTATAAGAGCAAAACAGCTGCATGCATCATGTCGACTGATTTTCATTTCATTCCTAACTTGTCAGTGATCCATTGTGTGCTGATCAGGGATGACCAAAGGACCACATGAGGTCTGCTGACTATATAATGGCCCTGGTCTGTTGTAGGCTGTCAAGGCTTCTTTACTACAAAACAAAAATGATGAAAGCAAATGCTAAATTTGTGCAAATTGTGGCTTTTATTTGGATGTATTACCTGGTAAAACATCTTAATTTAGGCCTGAAAGGTTTTCTCAGTGCTATTCTTCATAGTGCTATTCTTCATAGTATTCTCTTTATGGCACTGCTTCTTCTTTTGATGAGTCCCCGCACAGTTAAACACGTGAATTCTGAAATCTTTGAATGCCTGGACTATCACTATTGATTGCTACTTGATACTGAATATTGTCATATCACTTTCTGGTGAGTGATGGAGTTGATTAGGCAAAGAACAAGTGCTTCCTCAAATAATGAAAATCCAGCATTCCAGACTAAGTGTATAATGCACTCATGATCATACTGAAGGTTAATGAATTATGCGTCATCTGACAGCCTTATGCTTCCAGCATCTGGAGCAATCCTCTTGTGCATATAGGAAGTCAGTCAGCAATATACACCATATCCTTTTTATAACGTACTGTCAGGTGTCTGGGGGTTTACATGTGGCACTGCAGACCTCTTGTACAGCAAACATAGAAGTTATTGTTTTCCAGAGATATATAAAGAAGGGCTCCATTCGTTTTCAATAGTTGCTCACTTGAAGTAAAATTGAAGAGAACTGTCAAAACTCCCCCATAATATAAATCAGCAGACACCCTAATTGATTCTTTATTTGAGTATTTTGGTTGCATTTGCCGTCGGCGCCGCAATCAAGCAGAGTTCCTTTTAAGCCCCACAATCTACGTCTCCACATCGAATGTCATATTTTTGTCAGTGTTTCCATTTCGAAAATAAATACAGAAATGTTTCCAGTGCATGTTATGAAAGCACATTACGTGCTCCTCTTACACAGTAATCTTTGTATACACAGTCAAATGTGGGACGGAATTGGACAATAATGCTTTCTTCTTTTCTTCTGAACCCAGAATTCTTCCTGGAGCTGCTGGAGAATACCGAGAGGTCCCTGAATGAGATGTTTGTGAGGACTTACGGAAAGCCTTACATGCAGAACTCGGAGGTCTTTGAAAACCTGTTTGCTGAGCTGAAGCGCTATTACACAGGAGGGAATGTTAACCTGGAGGAGATGCTTAATGACTTTTGGTCACGGCTGCTGGAGCGTATGTTCACACTGCTCAACTCCCAGTATGTCATCACTGAGGACTATCTGGAGTGTATCAGTAAGTACACCGACCAGCTCAAGCCCTTTGGAGACGTGCCCAGGAAGCTCAAGGCTCAGGTTACCCGTGCATTCATCGCCGCACGCACATTTGTCCAAGGGCTCTCTGTTGGTCGGGAGGTGGCCCAAAGAGTGTCTAAGGTAAAACTTTACACTGCTTCTAATAAAATAAAAACATTTTCGTATATATGTGCCTGTTTATGTCGGCTACTGAACCAAAACAAACGTGTGGTAATTTGGTTTCGCTCTATATCTGGAAGAAAATAACAAATTTGACCTCAACCAAAGACAAAAATTTGATGCTCACCTGGATTTAATAAACCCAATGTCTGGCTTGTTTTGTGCTTCTGCAATAAGTATTGATTTCTCCAAGATTTTCACATCACCAAGTCTCTTTGTGGCTAACAAGTAGAGATTTCAGGCTCAAGAGAGCGTGTTCAGTTGTTCTTTCTAGAAAACAGTGTTGAAAGGTGTGCGGATTGCTTGGGAGATGGGCCAAACCTGTAAAAATGCTCCCAAAAAAATTTCTACCTTCACCGATTATTGCACTCTTGCTAAATATTTGCTCAGCCGACATATAGCTGCTATTAATCATGCTGTTGCCGTGGTACTCTGCTTGATACGGCGTAATCTCAATGCATCTGTTCCAATATATATCACACTGCCTGGAGAGTGTATGTTGTTTTGATCATGTGCAAACACACAAAAAAGCGAAAGCTTGGATTTAGATGCATTTAACATTAATGAGGTTGTTTCTACACATTGACTTGGGGTGAGAGGCTTTGATTCAGTTCACTAAATCCCCAGCTCCTGATTTTTTTTCCACTGCTATCTTCATATAAGTTAGATTTGATTACCAACACTATAATAAATATTTATAGAGCCACTGTACAACATATGGCCTACAGCTAGCAAAAACATAGTAACTCTCAATCATGAGTGGCAGAGAGAAAAAAGAAGACACTGCTGCTCTCCCTTTAAAAAAACAGTTCTGCCTCTGTGCACTCGTTGAACTTTAAGTATGTTCCCTTCACTTCCCGTCTACCCCCACCCCCCACCCCCCCCGTCTACCCCCCGTCTACCCCCCCGTCTACCCCCCGTCTACCCCCCACCACCAATAGTAGCGGCGAGGCTCGTTCAGAGGATGTGTTAGTTAGTATGCGTTTACTGAGTTACACTCTGCGTTTCTTTTGAGTCGGCATGTCCCAGCGTCACCTCTTGACATTTCAGTGGGAACTGAGATCCAGGTCATGTGTCTGGGACTGCAGCCCTTTGATCCCCGGGGTATTCACTCATCATGAGGGATTGGGTGTAAGCATAATGAAAACGGACACCCTGCTGGAGGTGTCACTTTCACGGCAGCCCTAAGATGTGGCATCCATGCTTATTACTACTGGGATATATAGTTTTATTGAATTAAAGGAGATGATTTCTTTTTCCTCCTGTGTGCAAGATGAAGCCTGCACAGCTTTGAGGAAGCACAATCTCATATCTGGACCTCACACATTCAGCTCTGACGTATGCCAGGTCTTCTATTCATTTCAATCCAATTCAGTCTCATTATCATTGTGCCAATTACAGCACAGTCTTGCCTGTTCATCTGTGTCTGTTTATTGGAAGTGAAGAAAAATCTTATCATCATGGACGCTAGAGATTTTTTAGAACGTACTTTTTGCTATATGCCAGCTACGCCTTCTGTTATATGAAAGCATTTACTTACAATAAATGTACTGTGTTTGATGAGGGACTGTGTGAAAGCCACTGTGACCTTTGACAGCCTTCATTTGTTTCATGTAAGGCAAAGTTCATTCTATTTATTTGTTTACAGTGAGTTTGTTTTGTATAATGACTTAAACAGTTACATCTATGTTTAATACAGTCAGGCTCAAAATACTAAAAAAACAATAATCCATCTCACTGAAAGGTTGTATAGCAGTTACTTAGGCTCTCATTTAGATCTTGCAAGAGAAGAATTTTGCAGACTGTTGATCTATTCAACAGACGTTAACAGCTGTATTTAAGTCATATTTTAAAGCAATAATAGCTTTTCTGTGTATCATTTCTTTAATTCACATCCTTATTTGAATTCATATCAATTCACTCGCTTCATTAGTTAGGCTATGTTCATTAACACAGTTTGTAAAGGAACGGTAGAGCCATCTTTGTTATTGCAGTGAAGGGAACAACATAAAATTGACATATTGTAGGTTTATTTAATAGCAGCACATGTAAATGAATGAATAAATCAATAATAAATGAACTATCACAGTGATATTGAGAACAAGATTACAACTAATGCAATAATGGATTGTTTCTTGACCTCTAAATCTACTTTTACTTGTTGTTTTGTTCCTATATGTTGTGCTGCAGGCTTATAGCTGTGTCAGAGCTCTCTTTTGTGTGCACAGCTCTGTGGGGCTACAAAAATCTATTTGCTCCTCTCCTTATGATTCTTGTCACTGCATGGATATAAAAGTAGGGGTCGAAGCACATCAAACATTAACACACATCGCCAAGATTGGGTCATCTCTCAAATTTCCAGACTTGGAAGAAGGTCAACCGTGCTCCTTTCTCCTTCAGCCTTGACTACTGTAACTCACTGGGGCTGAACAATGGGCCTCAGCCAACAAAGTTTAGCTCTGCCAACAAACTTTTATCACCTTCAAGAGAACGGAGCCCACGTATTTTGTGGGGTTGCACTTAGCTGTCCATTTCATAATTAAAAAGTTTTTATTGCTTGCTTTATAAGTGGTGGTTGTCACCTCAATACTTCCACATGTGGTCTGCCAATTCTCAAAAAACAAAACAGCTCCACCGATGCTTGATATTGAGATCGCTGCTTTGGCAACATCCTTTCAGCCTTTCAAGTGGTGTTAAAAAATCTCAGCGAGTCACAAAGGATTGCTTGTTGATTTTTCACCTGGACCTTAGTTTTATACAATGACATGTGAAGCAATTTCTTTCCTCCTCCATCTTCACAATGAAGTCATTTAGCACAAATTTTTGTCCAAAGCCATATTACGATACCTTAAATCATCTCACAACATATCTTTCACTCTCCACTAAAAGAATAACAGAGCATTTTGTTGAGTGTTGATTTTTGTGAGGAAATTAGATATGAGTATGTGATTGCAAGTTGCGGCATAGTGTGAAATGTCAGGTGTCTTGACTGAAAGATGCTTAATTCGACGCTTGTTGGTGCTTCACGGAACTGAGAAAATAGTCCATTAACTGCGACCCAGGAGCTTTCATTTCCACATCTCAACAGGACTCCAAAGTGTAAGCATTTGCATGTGGAGAGTGAGAATGTTGAGTGCTGCTCTCTCTTCAGAAATCAGCTTTAGTAGGTCACACAGTCACTCTTATGTTTGCAATCTCAGATGTCGCTATACTAACTCACACATGGCAAAATGTTGATAACATTTTGCTCTTTATACAGACTCGTGACCTGGATATTATACAGTAGCCGATGATCCAGCTGATTGATCCCTGATTATTGTAAGATGGCTTAAATAAGACATATGGTAACAGACTGTATACAGTATTCAAATCAGTTTCATTCATAATAAAGCAATGTTTTTCAAATAATTTGTACAAAAGTCTCATCTTATTTTGGATCTAAATAGGCTAAATGGCAGTGGAATTAAACAAATCAGGCTTTTTATTAAAACAAAGATGCAGCTTAATAAAGTTATCAACCTCAATCCAAAACAAAACCAACAGCAAATATCAATGCTGCCATCAGAAAAGCAGCTCCCTTCAGCAGGAGTCCCCCAGCAGACGCTCCCCACAGTGAGAACGAAAACCTCCAATCAGTGTATCTGTATGCACGCGCAGACTGTTTACTTCATGGTGAAGAGTCACGATGTGTGGGGGAGCTGGTGTGAGTGAGGCAGCAGCTCCTGAAAGTTCACAGCAGACACACGTACATAACTGGCCCTCAATGGTTCGTCATAATCTGCAGTAGCCTATGAATGCCACATTTTATTTTATTTTTTTCTCGTGCACGGACACTTCGAAGCTTCAGCCACTTCTCCAGCACGTTCATTGGTGTTTTCCTTCCAAGTGTTGGCTCCAGGGGAGGCTGATGTTTCTGGGTCTGGACATCAATAGGCTCTTCACCTCTTCGCCTCTGCTCTCTTTTACAACATCCACAGTGGTTAAGAGTTGACGTTACTTGAGAGGAGGCAAATGAATAGGCTACTTTCTCAATATAGATCAGTGACTTGGAATTAGAACCAGTTTTTTTATGTGCACAATGCCTAATTAAGCTGTCAATGCCTCTAATTTGCCACCTCTTGAAAGGCAAACGAAGGACTTGTAAATCAATGGTTTAATTTGTTTCAGGACCAAAGTCAGACACACATGTTGGGCTCACTGTGGTTTCAGTGAAGGTTGAGAAATTGTATTATTGTCATGCCATTCCAGCAAATTCGGAATTGAATTGTTGCTAAAAAAAAAAAAAAAAAAAGATTTTGCTGTGACCAAACCAATATAAATGTTTTAGTGACTGTAATAACATGCTGCAGCTCTGGCTCCTCAGGTTTTATTGTATGTCTATGGTCTAATTGTCCATTCGTCTATTGATCTCAGGCAAATGCCTCAATAAATCCATGCCTTTTCTCTTGCTGTATCACAGTGTGGATATCTGATGACTCATTCTGCACACAGGTGTTTAATAAGGCAGTATTCAACTTAAAAGCACATCCACTCCTCCACTCCACTTCTGGACTAGCTGTTTTCATCAGGATGAGCTAAAGATACAAAAATCAAACCTCTCACCTCATTTCACTGGGACTTGAACCATTTATAATGAACGTGTTTATTCTCTGACTGTCTGTCTATCAGTAAATCACTGTCTGGTGTCTAAACTAAAAAAAAACAAAAAAAACTAGACTCAATTTAATAGTTGTACTATGTTTAATGGTTGTCAATGTTAAATAACCAGCCAGTGAAAAACACAGACAATAATGACTATTTTTAATATCTATTTAATCACATCTTAGCAGCTTTATCTTCATATCTTCTTACTACACCATTTTAATGTAATTCATTGAAGTTGTGCAGTTTGGCTAAACTTGAAACAAATGTCTTTTAGCTGTTAAACCCTGCTGCAGTGTTGAGATAATGTGTTTTTAAAGTTATTTTTATGAGGATCATGCCTCAAGCAGCCTTGCTGATTTTTAGTTGGGTCTTTCAAATTTCTGCTTTAATGTATATTAGAACTCTTCATCTTCTGTATTTACTTTTTTCAATACGGCTTTATCCAGCTTAGGGTTTAGTGGGCGCCGGACTCGATCCTCAGCCAATAAAGGAGGAAGGCAGACCGGATCACCAGTCTTATCACAGGACAAAGGATGCATGTTTTTTGGTCTATGAGAGGAAGAAGGCAAAAAACAAACATATGCACACACAGGAGAACATGCAAGCTGTACTGAAATGGATATTCTCACTGACCGTGCTCATGAAATCAGCAAACTGTAAATGTGAATGTTTTTGTCTTTAAAAAAAAAAGCTCTTTACTGAACTCTTACCATTTGAGATTTCTAAACCTTTCTTCCCGTTTTACAGGATACTTATAAAACTGTTGAAAGCATTCAGAAAGCAGAGTGACACAAAAATCTGACAATTCTGAGAGCTCGAAATTATACAAATGCTTTAATCATATTTAATTGGTGCTGCCCACATACTAATGACCGCTCGCGCTCCGTGTCCCTGCAGGTGAGCAGCACGCCGGCCTGCATCAGAGCACTGACAAAGATGCTGTACTGCCCCTTTTGTCAGGGCATGCCAGCAGTGAAACCCTGTAAGAATTACTGCCTGAACGTCATGAAGGGCTGCTTGGCCAACCAAGCCGATCTGGACCCGGAGTGGAATCAGTACATCGGTAAGTGTCGTCCAGCATGGCTACGGCAAGTTTCACCCCCGAGCTCTGCAGGTGTGTTCGTCTTCCCCTCAGGGTTACTGCAGGTCTCTCAAGAAATGGAGAAAAGTGTCATTATCTAATAAATCAAATTTGAAGCGTTACAAAGTCTTGAACAATTAAGTATCGTTTTAGTACCGTAGATTTTATTGAATTTATTGAAGTTACACAAATGTAGAGGTGCAAAAAAAATCATAGAATTGTTATTCCCATTTCAAGATTTATCTAAAACAGTGATGATTAATTATACATTTAGATTCATTGCACATTTAAGGGAATATCACGTCTTTCTTTTATTCCATTTTAGCTTCTACAAATATAATTTCGGAAGCTCAGATCTTTATTCATTTTTTTTTTTATAATTTTTTTACCAAAGGCTTGTCACTTTAAAGTATTTAACTAAATCCTTCAAAAGTTTTAATTTAAGAATTCTAGAATTTTCTGATGACATTATTCACTAATTAGAATGGTTTTAGATGCACTAGTTTTGTAAATCAGATTTTGTTTTTGCTGTTTTTCAGTTATATCAGTCACATCACAGCACAAAAACTACACACTAAAGCCATTATGAAACCCATAAGCACTTAAAAATGTTTGTGTTTTAGCTGGTTACACTTGTTAAGCACGAGCTGTTGATATTCTCATGTGTGAGGCTGCTGTTACACTGATTAAATGTGATTGCAGTAAAGCTGTTCAAAGGCTCCAAAAGTTGATGTACTGTTTGTTGTAAAGTGTTCTTGTTGGCAGTATTGACATCTATCCCACATTGTTTTTAATCTGATATGAATCCATTTTGAGTCCCTTAGTAAAGCCGACTCCAGCTCTGTTCAGCTGAGCGTTCATGTTGAATGGGAATGAATTTAAATGCTTCAAGGCTGTTTTTTTCTAATTATTTGTACCATTTCACAAGTTTGAACTTGAAATAAGACAATAATAGCTTCTTTTTTTTAAAGATTTGTAGAGATACCTTTAAGTCTTTAGCTGTTGCAACCTGGACAATACATGTACTGCTCTGCAGGTTATTATTAATTTGAAAAGCAACGAATGCATGCGGTAGATATAGAGGCCAACAGCACATGTTACATCATGGTCGCACTCCACATTAATGAACCTCTCTAATTGCGTTTTTCATTTTCACCATTAACTCATAGCTGTACGCTGCTTTGCAAAGAGTTGCACATTAATTGCAGACCAAAAAGTGACACGACACGCTTTAAACTGGACCAATAATAGTTTGTGTGGAATAATCTTCCAAGCTGCAAACTTCAACAATGTCCTGAAAGCAGTTTAAAGAGTAAAACGCAGGACATATGGGTGTTGATTAGGTGACAGTGGGAGAACTTGCACACCTTTTCCAATACAGA
The DNA here is from genome assembly GCF_963422515.1 of Blennius ocellaris. Classification (NCBI taxonomy): domain Eukaryota; kingdom Metazoa; phylum Chordata; class Actinopteri; order Blenniiformes; family Blenniidae; genus Blennius; species Blennius ocellaris. The sequence continues at coordinate 17,604,389 of NC_137655.1, read as the reverse complement.
TTGGTTTCTAATGCCACATGCAGTGCTCAGAGTTTTTCAGTTATTTGTCATGCTCGTAAGAAAAACACAACGCCGTGGTCAAAAAGAAAGGCTTTTGGCTCTGTGGGTATCACTTCCTGCAAGCTGCATTTAAATAAGACTGAATGTATAATGCAGAAATATTTAAATTTATGTAGTTTGAATTTCTACAAGGTTAAGTCACACAGTCGGTGAAACTGAATTAATTTGCAGATTTCTTCTTTCTTTGACTTTTTGCTCACTTTGGTTGCCTCCACAGTCTTGGTGTTAATGCATTTTATTTATCTTGATTGTTAATCACTCCACACTGATTTTGATCAGCCTTTATAAATACGTCGAACAAGACAACAATGATAACGCAGATCAAAAACATGCACTTTGTCAGGAGGCGGGTTTAAAGACGCCGCTCTGCTGCATAGAAGGATATCACTTTCTATTTTAAGAAAGATGGTGGTGTTGTCGCTTTTTGACAACATCAGTTTTATTGACACCCATGGAGCCTTCAGATAAGGACTGCTTTTATTTGTTCTTGTCATTTATCCGTCAACATTTCTCGCATAAAAATATGTTTTTAATGAGATTTTTCCCCTCCCGCTGGGCTAAACGGTGACTGGTAAAGAGGCAAAAGTGCATCGCAAGTAGTGCCAAGTTTGTGAAGAGAAATTCAAAAGGAAATGTGTACCGATCAGATACCAAACCGCTAACATGAATGAGCTTGATGGAAAGATAAGAAATACAAAATGTTAGCGATTCTTTAAGTCTCAGATAAATATAAAAGACACTAACTGCCCCAAATAGAGTAAAATACACCACAAATTGTCCCCCAGTAATGGATTAAATATGAACATTGATTGTGAGGGATCTTGGTTTGAATCCAGAGTGTAACAAGAAGGGCAGAAACTCAGCAAGTCTACGTTGTAACTGAACACGGATCAACAAAAAAGACACAGCTAAAATAAATACAATTAAAAAAAAACCTGTGGTGAGACTTGATTTCAAGAAATAATCAAATCGATATTGAGGCTTTGTAATTATTTAATCACATCCCAGAATGTCTTTTTTTTTCCATCTTTGCTGAGACCTGTCTTGTTGATGCTGAAGGTTTTTGCATGGTTCATTGAGCATGCTGGGATATGTAAATGCTTTGCATCCAAACAAATATGATTTGGGAAAACGGCCCCATGTCTTATATGACTATATATCATAACAGCTCATCAAATATGATTAATAAAGGTTTGTTTTTGTTTTTTTCATCATCTAACAAGGCAATAGAGGATTTTTAAGTGATTCACAAATCTGTGTACAAGCTCATTCAGGTTTAACTAATGAAGTACAAGAAAATGCATGATTTAATCTCATTTCTCTTGAGATTTCATTACAAACAAGTACTTTTCAGTACAAATGTTTCAGGCACAAGGACTTCTTTGAAATATGTTGTTGTGAGTAGGTGTTATTCATGAAATACTATATTACCGAGGTCAGTGAATAGGCACCACTCTGAGCCGTTAAAGCCACGGGACAGGTACGTTACTCACAGCAGTTTAGTTGCATGTCTCGGTATTCCTGTGGATTTAAGCCGTGCTGGCTCGCTTGCTTCCCTCTCCTTTTGTAATCCCCGGTGCACTCAGTGATGTCGAGATCACATCTCGGTGGAACCGCTGCATCTGCCCCGGAACTCTTTGCTTTGCTCCTGACCATTTGTTTCTGACGCTGCTCGCACGCTTGGGGTCATTTCCTTGCGGCAGAGCGATTTTGGGACCATTTTATCTGGTTATGGGATTAGATTACAAGCATGCAAAGTGAGCGAACCATGAAGTGGTAAGCATAGCCGAACAAAATTTAAGATCCCTGGGCTGAATCTGAACAAACCGCAGGAGAACAGCTTTTACAATCTGCCTTCTGCTTGAGCATACTTAGCGTACATTAACAGACAAGCGCCCGTTAGCACAAAAAAGCAGATCCAGGGCATCACCGCAACTGTCTGCGTGATGAATGTTTTTCAAGTAATTACTTCCCTTTAAGCCCTTATTTTGTGCTGTATCTCCTGAAAATGGGATTAGTTTTATTTCCTTTTAGAGGACTGGCTGATGTTTAGTGTTCTTCCCGAGATCCTCGCACATTTGGCATGTCGCCATTTTATTGTTGTGGTGTAGCACCAGCTTGAGTAACCTGGTGACCTTGATACAAGTGAAAAAACAAAAAAAAAGTTCTGTGCTGGTCTTTGTGAAGGCCATCGGGACTCTGTGGACCAGCGAAGCAAAACAATGAGCAGCAGCTCCACAAGGGTGAAATCTGCAGAGAGCTTCAGGGTAAAGCTGTGCAGCACCACTCTTTTTATTTTTATTTTCACCAGGCGATTTACTTCATTTATATTGTAAGAAAAACATCTCAACCTATTCTGAAGCACTGATTTTTTAAATGGCTATACATTTATATGAAATTTGTGTATAAGTGTGGAGTTTGACATCAGTGATATAAGCAAAGTTTTCTTTTAACAGTAATGTCAACCATACTTGAACAGACAAGTTGATTTGATGAAAGAAATATATGGTTTCTGAGAGTTTTTGAATTGTGGTTTCGCTTAAACATTTTTTTAAACAAAGGGGATTATGTGAATACTGTATGCCTCACGTAACCAAGGTTTTATCAAGAAATACTGCTAAAAAGCAATTGAAGTGGAGTTTAAATGTAATACTTATTTTAATAAAATACTTTATAGTTGAATGTATTGGAGATATTTATTTATTATATTTATTTATTATTTATTTATTTATTTAGATTTGTATTTAATTTTGAACAAGAATACAACAAAACATGTTCCAATTGATATTTACTCATGAATTAAAGATAAAAAGAAAACAAATAATAGACAATACAATACTTTATTATTTCTATGTATAATGACTTATCACTATTATTTCACTATTCATTAAAATTGCCACGTAGTTTTAGCACTGAATGTAATGTAAACATACGTTTAACATGTAACCAAACACGCTTTCATAAAAACACTTTCTAGGACCTTTTAGGACAAATTTAACAACTCAATAAAATGCTCACTTCATTATGTAATAAAATCATTATTTTGTTATAATCCGGTGTATTTCTCACATTTAGCCTGAAAACCATATGTCATCATTGTTCCTGTATTTTATAATACTTTTCAGTGATTATTCCAAAAGGTTAAGAGTCCGAATTTTCTTACCATTGGCCATTAGTAATGCAACTTAATATTACATTTAGACAAAAAAGAATTCCATTTGAAGAAACTGCAATGAGTTACAGTTTATTACACAATGGAAATTCATTACATATTCTGTTCAGGCTGTTTATTACAAAATACAGCAGATTATTACAAAATGTGCTAGAATATTGCAAAATATGTGTGGTCACACGTAATGAAGTAAAAGTGTATTCATTTTTGTTGAGTTATTGTTAGAATCCATCCATCCATCTTCTATACTGCTTAATCCTGTGCAGGGTGGTGGGAGCCTTTGTATGGGCGAGGGTTGGAAACCTTGATAGGAACCTGAAAAGAAAATCTTTCTTGCATATAGATTCCTGCTGCTGTTGCCAACAAAGTATTTGAATGTGGATCTCCTGAGGAATTCCGACATGAGGTTTACCTCTCGGTGTGAGATTTTAATAGGTTTGGTTGGATGGAACAAGTTTCTAAACTGAAGTAATTTGAATCAAGGTTTTTTTGATTCATCTCAATCCTGTTGCACTGATACTATAATCCGATTTGGTTTTCAACCCCTTTAACGCCGCGAGTTTTAAGGCTTTATTTCAATGGTAATACACCTAATGACAAGAAAAGAAACACATTCACAGTCGCTTTAGTTTCAATAATATGCAGCAGGACGGACGAGACAGACTTATTCATACCTTCATAACAGCATAGGTGTAGCAGAGTGCAAATATACATCAGTTCAGATTTCAGGGTATTGTTGGATACTGCTGTTTTTCAACTGGAGGTCAACCAGTGCATTCCAGTATTCAAACATCAGTCCATTATGTGCCTCCATGTCATTTTAATTAGACAATACAAAGGATGTTTGTGTTTTTTTATAGCATTATCATAGAATGCTTCATATATATTGTTATTGAATGAACAATTGTTGACGTTTAATGAGGTTGCTTTTTTTGTAACGTTTGACATGAACAATGTGGCACCAAATCCACATTTATTTGGCTCACATTGTATTTGTGAATTATAAAAACATCATATAGTCATCTAAACAACGGGCACTGATGATTCTTGAACATTCAATCTTTCCTTCAAACATTAAAAATAGTTGTTAATGAACTTTAATGTACTCATAAAAATGCATCTAATGATATTTTATAGTCCTCATAGGTGAAAATTTGCCTGGTAGATTAAATATATCATATTAAACAATAGTTTTGACACCTTATTAATAATATTTTATATGATCCTGTTTCTGTAATATAAGCACTTGATTAATGTGTATTTACTATCGATCAGTTAATTTTCTATTTGTGTGACTTTAAAGCGCCTTCGATGAAGGACGACCCCTGACATACCTTTCAACTGACAATGAGGCTGAAATTCTTCTCTCTGGTATTCCAGTAATTGCCCTTTGGAGAGTGAAATGTCAGTCCCTCTGTTTTGGAAGCCATAAATCCTGTTCAGAGTCACAAACGTTCCCCAGAACTCTTGAACAATATCCTGGTCATTTTGACTCGTAGTGATTCAGTGAGAGATTTTAGTATTTGCGTACAAAGACCAACTAAGCTCCTTCCCATCCAACTAGAAATGGTTAGATTTACTCTGCTGAAAGGTCTAAAACTTGAACATACCTCCAGCTAAATTTGACAGTTACGCATTTCTGCCATTAATCCTGTGGCTCCGTTCATTCTGTCTTTATCTGAGCTCTTGTCAATTGGATTATTGTTCCCTGGTGCAAATGAAATGCCAGTTCTATATCTTTTGCCTTTGACATTTCATGCTCATTATAGGATGAAAGATTTTCAATTAGCTTGAAGTCTAAGCAAAAAAAAGGTATTGACTTGGCTTTTGGAGTTAAATTGTCAGGAAAGATCTTTTCCTGTTCTCCGACAGACAAATTAGCTTAATATATAATGCCATGTGATATGAATTATGCGTCACAAATGCACTGATATTACTCAGCTGCGACTGGGAGAAACGGGGAAGAAGTCTTGCACAGCTGACTTCACGATATTCATCTTGATTTCTGTGGCATCCATTCAGACCAACGTTATATATCGGCTTCACTGACCAGAAAAGACAGGAGGCTGGAGAAGTGCAAACTAATCCAACCAAAACGTGAGAAATCCTTTAAATCTGGAGGCTGTGTTTTGGATTGTAACAATTTCCCTCACAATGCTGCAAGAGTCACACGTGTGGCAAAAGAAAAAGGAGCAAAAACAAACAAGCCATTTCACATTACCTACATTTATCCACTGTATGAATGTGAGGGGAGAAATAGGCAGTAATGGCCTCGCCGGAGGCAAACTGAAACAGATGTGTGCATGGAGAGCAGCTGCACAGCCATATATATTCCTCAGAAAGTGTTTAGGAAAGTCTCAGGAACTATTCACAAGTGACTGTTTTTTGTACTGCGCCTTCAAAATGGTTAAAGTCTCTCATTTGCTTTGATGTTTCATCTCTCTTTGAAACTAAGTATTTGTTGTTAAAGCCAGTGCGTAATAATTAATGTGGGGAATGTTTCCATCCTAAATCGCATCAGTCTTCTGAAATTGTATTCATATGACAGGAAAATGCAAAACGCATCCGAGACATATCGTGTTCATCTGCAGCAATAACGACCTTGAAATCAAATGTTTTAGCACAACTGGTTTTTTTTTGGCTCGTTCTTTAATGAAAGGTGAAGTAGACAAGCTTCTTAAAATGTGACCAAGAAATTACTTTCGATATTATTGTGGGCTCTCATCTTAGATATTTTTAAGTACTGGTCCTGTGAAACTAATATAACTTACGTTATACATAATCAATTGATCAATCACAAGCAGGGATGGAAGTAACAAATTAAAATACTTTAGTATAGTATAGTATTTTTGCATATCATTACAGTGCAGTACAATTTAATATCATGACATTAAAAAAAAGGAAACACTCTATGTGCTGACAATTAAAAAGAATTTGATTAGCATTTGTGCTAGGGACAAAATCTGGATGTTTTGTACAATTTATCGTTTCTGTTACCAAGTGTGACCTTGTGTTCTGTTTCCACGGACTCATGCATGTCTGAACACTGTCATAACAATTCTCAAGACGCAACGGCTGATTCAATAAAGGAAGAGGGAGCCGAGCAATAAACGCCCGTTTCAGCAAAGCGACGTGTGTCTGTGTCGTTGTGGAGAGAGCAACAATACCCATGAAGGCAGAGAACGGCACGACGTAACGTTCAAGTTCCTGGAAAGTGTTTTTTTTCCTTCTTTGTGGTTCTTCTCATTACCTGCTGTATGTGACAAATGTGTCTCCATCCAGGTTATGGTGAAGTAAATATACTGATTTATTTTAGTTTCTACTTTAGTTTTTTCTTTAGTGCCGCAAGACTCTAAAGTGCGAACGGTATAAACGGCACCTGAATTCATTCATTGTTATTGTGCAGCTTCTCACACATGTGCAGAGCTTTTTACTACGACCACAGTGGGCATGCATAGTGCCAGCATTTCACAAATATCCAGTTTTCACTGTTTATATACATAGACGTAGCGTGTTTAAAAAGTTCATTTGTCAGTGACTCTGCTAGCTTTTGGATTTTTGGTGTTCGTTTAAACCACAATTGGAGTTTGTTGTTTTCACCCCAAATTATCATAATGTGTAGGACATAGATTTCATAAAATTGAGTAGAATAGTAAGTTTTACTGCTCAACGTTGCTCTCCACTAAACAAGCGGTAACACCCGCAACGATATTCTTCATTCGGTTCGTCATAATAACAACATTAACGTGCACGTTACATATGTGCCTTCTGGAGATCAATAAACAGAGAAAACCAATAATTTAGTTGTTGTTCTTGGAGCATTTATGTGCAGTTGATTCTGGATGGGTGATTTCCAGTTATTTCACATCCATGGGAATCTGCTAGCTATTATGTTGCAGCATTGGTGTTTCTTGGATCATCACATCATTTTCTGCTTAATCTCTATTGGGTGTCAGCAGCTGGAGCCCGCAGCAGCAGTACAGTGTGTAAAACTGTGTGTGGCTGAACAACTATGGAATCAGCTTGTGTGCAAACCCTGCCCACTGTATGACATCAGACCACAGAGTTCACACCACATCATGAGTACAGAACTCAAACTTAGTAGTTTTTGATCAAAGTACCTTTGACTATATGAAAATACAGGATAAACACATTAATACCACCTAGTGAATATAGTTTTAATCCACATCTGCAAAATAGAACTATTCATTCTTTAATATTGAATCAAATAAATTACACAATGGATTAAATAGACTTTGCTGAGTATTCATTTTTTTTTAAAGAAACTTGCTCTCTCTCCATTTTGCTTGTCAAAATCAGTGCAGGCTTTGTGTATTTTTTTGATTTAAGGCGTATTTCACATATAACTTCTAGTTTTCATTCACAGTCCTTGCTTCACAGATTTGATGTGAAGTTTGTCGACACAGCTTATTATAACAAACATAAAAAACAGCCCATGTGCAATTTCATGAGATCAGGAGTGGGAATACATTTTAATTACATGATTTATCTGAGGCATGAAGCCACGGATGCACAGATGTCAGTCTATTTGCTGCACCTGAGCGCTGCACCGGACACAATCTGCATGATCGTGCATGTATCCTGCGGGATACAGAGAGATCGTCATGCTTTCCGCTTTCTAAATATCTCTTTTTCATCAAACTGACAATCATCTTTATGTCTTTTTTTTTTTTTTTTGAAGAATTTTTCTCCAGTTGGCTATTCTTCTTGTTGACTAATGTTCTAAAGCAGGCTGTTTTTAACCAGTTTTGATGTTATTTATCAGGCTGTCTGCATAAATTGATGCCTTTTACCTCTGCGGTCGTTTGAATATCAGTCACATGCCATGGTGATAAATATTGTTTGTTGCCGTTTACACCCTCGATGTCATTACATTATTTTTTGTGCGTGTTGACATGTATCTCATGCCTGTGATGGCATTTTTTTCTCTCTCTCTCTCGCACCCTTCCAATTGTCAACAACCTAAGCTATATTGAGGTGAAGTGTGTGAGCTTTTTGTTGTTGTTTTGCACTGGAATTGCTGGGATGTTCACAGGTTATTGCTCTCTGTGGAGAAACACGCCGCCACACTGGAAACTATCTGCATCGATTCTATCTGTTCGTTTCTCTTTAATTAGATGATTTGTCTCACTTGGTAACTGTAACCATCCACAACCTGTTTATTAAAATTCAGGGCAGCAACATACTTCTTGCTTTGTGAAAAGTTTCTCATGAATAAAATATTGACCAGCAAAAAAAAAAAAAGCCCTAACACACACTGTGAGTGGACTGTCCTCTCACAGCGGCTGAAAGTCAGACCTCACAAATAGACTGCACAAGGAGGCTGGGTTATTCTCTGATGCTTTTATTAACAGCATAAATTCAGAAATCTAGTTAATCTCATCGCCTTTGCAAACCTTTTCAAACCAGCAGAGTGATACAGGTTGGAATTGCAGCAACACCTTGTATTGTCTATGTCAATGTGGATCACAACACCCAGGCTCGGTGGCCTTCATCCAGACCGGAGTGGAATAAGGCTAAGACATGCTCACCTTCAGCGAACAGGTGCTTCTATTACTTTCTGGAGTTTCATTCAGTGGTCGGCCCTGTTTGAAATCGGGTGAAGCGCCTCTCCGTCTGATCAGACAAAAGAAGACGGAGTCGGAGAGCCCATGAGTGGGCGAGCGAATGAGAGAAGCTGCACTGAAAGAGCTGGATATTCACTGTAGCAATGATGCGTATACCTACTGCACAGCACATTGGAGTATCTGGATATGCTGTTGTAAAATAACCTGTGACATTAAGTCTCCAGTGGATGAATACATTTTGATCATATTTAAAGATAAAATATGTCCAAATATGAATCCCCCAATGTTGTAAATGTAAATGTTACTATCTAAACCAGGGGTTCTCAAGGTTTCGATGGCTGACGGCCAAATTAGGAACGTAATATTGTCCATTCAGAACACTGTATATGTAAAAACACATTTTGAACAAAAATTTAGTCTCGGCCTGTCGGCAGAGAACAGTGTTTCAAGCAAAAACGTTGTTGTGCGATCATCCACAGGGTGTAGCATTTTTAAGAGCTCGAAAACTTCTTTTTTTTCACATGGGGCCCAGAGTGTGAAAATTCTAAAATGCCAGCTCAGCTTTGACGTGTGGACTGGAAAAGATTCCAAGAAAACATCATCTGCAGAAAACAATGATGTCATCACCCCCTCTCCTCCCCATGGTGTTAACCTGATAACCACAACAATGGTGATAAGTGATATGATGGATTTCTCGAGGAGCAGGAGCATAGACCTATATAAAACAGAGTTATGTATATAGAAGTCTGTGAGCAGACCTCTGTTATAAGCAGCAGAGAGGAAGAAAAGTGTGCCTTACAATAATAAATCCCACTTACTATCTCCACTAGAGTATGTACTTAATTCATACAGGAATGTGAAAAATGACAATTTCGGTGTATTACAGGTGATTATGTGCTGGCTTATTTCTTCAGCAGGAATGATTGCCAAGCGAAGGTTGCGGATTTATTCAAGTGCTCTCTTCGCTCGTTAAAAGCTTACAATTACTCACAATAGAAAATCCAGACGGAATTACTAAGATGAAAAAAAACACATTAAAAAATTCCCAAAATAACTTAAGTTCATTTGCTTAGAAGACCTTTTTTCTTCCTCATTGTATTTTTGAAGAAACCAGCATTTGGTGAGTAGCATTTGGATTTTCCTTTCTGAACCCCCTCATTTAGCAGGAGCTCCAACAAGCCACAACGATTAGACAAGAGGTGTGAGTGACATGGCTTCAAGGAACAGCTATTCTTCACTACTGCTGCTCAGAAGCTTCCCTGTCATGGATTAAAAGAACATGAATGAAGCGAAAGAATGATTTAACGTCACAAGCAGTGGTTTTCAAAGTGCAGTGCTGGCCTCCCCAGAGGGCTACAGAGAGGTTCATATGTTGTGCAACAGCAGTAGAACTCTGGGGGTTATCATTATCATTTCTGATAATGATAGTTTCCTTTTAAGCATACAAATGAGCCCCATACAAGATGAAGGCAAAGATCATTTGTCATTTGAGACAATTCATTTTTCTTGAACATAAACCTGGAGGAGAAAATCACAGCTTGCCCAAATGTCATTCAAAACTTCAATTCTTAAGCTCTGATGACCAAATCGTGTGTTTTGCTTCACCACACATCGGCTGCAAGGTCAGTTTTGTGGTCCTTTTTCATGGAGGTCATCTAATAAATCCCTGATAAGTCACACAGCAGGATTAGTAGATCGGCTTACAAATAAAGCTGAAGAAATCAGTGACTGTGAGCTGTATAAAGTCATAGAGAATCTTATTTTTTAAAGGAAATAGTTCGATTTGACCACTATTTAGTCAGCACATACCTATTAACTCCTCAGCTGTTCATTTGTACCAGACAACAGATAATATTTTAGATTTTAATAAAATATGTACTGTTCACAATAAATTATTTAGTTTTTGGGATTGATATGAAGCAAAAGCATTATTGGAGGAATAGTAGTGAGATTTTTTTTTTTAGACTTTCAAAGTGGAAGTGAGGTTGGTAGGTCTTTAGATATTGATCTATGGTATGTTTCGTAATTAAACTCTCATTCTAATGCATATGACACATACAAATCCTAATTAACCGTCCTATTTTTGATAGAACTTCAAAGTGAGCAAATTACTCTCGCTCTTTTTGCTTCAGAATGGGGAGTTGCTGCTGACAGGATATTGACACGACCTGAACTTTCCTTTCAACATGTTCTATCTGCAGAATTCAAGCAAATATTGTAGAACATTCTGTGCTTTTTCTGGGGGCAGCCGACATTGAACATGTTGAATTTTACGTGCAGTGGCATCTGTAGCAACAGCACTGGTTTACATGTAGTTTTATAGTTATTTGCTTGCCTAATCACTCACAGTTACACGACGATGTGGCTGAGTGGATCTAATTATGGTTTCACATCCCACCTGTGCAATTATGAATCTGCAGAAAGAGAGAAATTTTGTAAAGGGGAACAAATTATTCCGTCTGGTAGCGTTATGAGCAGTGAGACATGTCACTGACTGTTTTGGCTGTCCAGATTACATCTGAAGCTTTGTGGTTGTAATGTGTCCTGTAATATGAGGCTTTCATAAAGTGCGAACAAGGATACTGACAGGGGGAAGCGGCTTCTTCAACATATTTGTGGGTAAAACGGTTTAAAGAGCCTTGTCAACACCCATAGACTAAAATACCATGACATCTCCAACGCCATTAGTAACATGATCTCATCGTGAAAGTCCCTTTATTGGATTATGCTGCTTAGTATAATTTGCAGCGCTGCACTCTATCAGCGCTGCTCCAATATATGGCTTTTATATTACGTGTCTTGCTTACTGTTTAGACTGCCGACATCTCTCATTTCCAAATTTGCCGAGTAATAATGGGAAAAGAACGAGGATGAACACTTCAGGCTTTATTTTTAAACAAGACTGAGTGTCTGCAGCCACATTTATTCCCAGAAGTCGAAGCACGCTGGCTTTCTAATGTGTTACGACGACAATCCGATACTGAGGTTTAGAAAGCACTTTGTATTTCTGACTCTTTATTTTGTCCTCTTATCTGAACACAACATACAAACATGGCTGATGATGATTAATTTGCATGTATTTTATCAAAATAATAGAGGAATTAAGATTTTTAAACCTGCAATGATGCATGATCCAAAACCATCTAAACCAGGGGTCGGCAACTTTTGTTCAAACTGAAACTTTAAGAGTAATGTGAAATGCCACTTGTTATAAATTCATAGAATGATTAAACGATCTTGTTGTTTGAACTGATTACTGTAGGAGCATGTCGAGTGTGCTCCCCATTGGTATCATGCTGTATATCCCAATGTAAGTACAACAGTTAGCATCAAATTAAATGGAAATATTTTTTTTTACATTTCACTCAAAATCACAGAATCCGAAAAAAAAAAAGAAGTGATGATTATTATTGTCTGGAAGATTTGAATGGCTGATTAGATCCTCTGGCCACATGTAACAAGTAATTGATACCATACTATGGGGTAATTAGTTTTTACCTCATGTTGGCACATCATCATAAAAAGTCATTTTGAAGGATATTTTTAGGGACATCAATGGCACATTTCAAAGCAAAGAAAATGTATCTAATCTGAATGTTGACACAACCAGAAGCCACGGGATGAATCAAGGAAATCAGTAGGATGTATCGTTTTGGATGCATGTTTTTAATTCAGAAATGTGCCACAACGCAGTGAGATAGTTCAGCCTTTGACGAATGGGTTCATGAATCAGCATCACTTTTCACTTTGGTTCACATTATGAAATACTGTCGACAAACAAATAGTCATTACCTGTACGTGACAGTAGATCAAATATGTGAAAACTCTTATTTTGCAAGTTATTACAAGGAAATGTATGCTGCTTGTAATTCCTGTTGCTGCAGAGTAGATTATTAATATAAATTCACATGTTCCTTGCCTCAAGGTAATAAAAACAGCTCAGGCTTCAGTGGTGGCCACATAGCATTTGTGAGATTTCAATGAAAAATGAATAATATTTGGAAAAAGTTTCCATGGTTATATCAGAGGAACTCTTCGTTTTACTGTCGACACTCATTTTAAAGTCAAAGCTTTCCCATGCACCGTGTCTTTATGTGTTACTTGTGTCCGTATGCATACACTCGAGGTATTCTGTTTTGAACAAGACAAAAATGTGGCCGAGGGACAACATACATTTTTCCCCTTCTTCCAGTTTCCTACCATTTCATAGCACTATTAGTTGGTTGACTGAACCACAGATGAGCTATGCTTTATAGAATCTGAATTGTACCAGAGCCATTTTTCATCCCGGGGAACTCTTCACAGGCAAAACGCTATAGATGGGCCTGTTCACTTCCCTTATTTGTCCTTGTCTGCTGGAGGTTGCTCCTGGCTGACATAGCCTGAATTTAAGTGGACATCAATCTCGATAAAGAGGCAAAGTCTGGAGTAGAAGTACCTCCTTCAGTATTTTTTTTTTCTTCATTTTTTTTTCTTCTTCTTTAAAACAGATTAAATAAAGCACGTTTCACCCAATGTAACATTAACTTGTAGTATGACACAGGGTGTGTGGTTGATGCCTTTCAGGGCATGGTGTCTTTTACATTTCTATGCCTGTATCCAGTGAGTCAGTCGCTTTCAAAAATAAATTAAAAAAAGCAGTGCTGAGAATAGAAAGAGATAGCTCTATCTGCATGGCTGTGGCGTGACGATAACAAGATTTCCTCTGGCTGGCCACTGGCCTATCTCCACGCTGCAAAAGTGATGCAGTGAAACTTTGGCTCGGAGGTGGCAGCCATGCCACAGTGGACTGGACTACATGCTCGCCTCATAAATGAGAGTCATTAATTCTCGATGTAGGTAAAGTTTTTCACATGCGGTGTGGGAGCTCCTCTTCCACTGGGACAAAGCCAAACCCTGGCCCCACTCAACCCAATCAGCAACTGTTCTTCTTTCCTGCTCTCTCTTCTTTCCCTCCGCTTAGTATGAAGACAAACTTCGCTGCTCTCTGTTTGTTGAGCCAATCTGATAAGTTGCAGATAAGTCACCATTGTTGGGAAAGATTGCCGTCGTCTGTGATGTTGACGGCACACTTCTATCCTACTATTATGAAATATGTTCCCAGTTGGCTTTGTTAACCTAAATCTTCACACGGTTTACTCTTAATTTCAGATATTTTTCCACGTCTGTTTGTTTTCTGTGCAGATTTACAGGCAGCTGAGGCAGCGGAAAGAATTCACACTCTAAACAAATCAACTATGTTTATATTTTGACAGTATGACCACATGAAATTGTCCTCAAGAAGTAGAAGATAAAAAGATAAAGCATTTAAACTGTATTCTCAATAATGTTCAGTCAGACATGCTGTTAATTTTGTCAGAAAATTTGGATTTAGTTTATACGTATCATCATCACTGCTAAAAAGCAGTCTTTCTTTCTGCCTTTGCAAAGTGTGATCCACTTAAAGACCATATGGTTGCACAGTGGTGCAGCTGAAACGCAACTGTATGAAACCATTTGGTAACGACATGATCTGTTTAATACGATCTCAGTGAGCATCACAGGCATTTTACAATTCACTGAGTAAACAAACAGAAAAGCTCTTCAAAGGCTCAGCCTGCCATAATTGAAAAGGAAATGGAACCAGAGCTGAGCTAATGTTTCTCAGCTTTTAGTGATCTTGAGTCTCGAATGAATACAGAACTGGACACTTCTGTTATCAAAGATTGTTTGTTTGTTTTGTCGATTCTGTCAGGCGCTTATCTTCTTTTGTGCCTTTAGCTCCCATTCCTTTTCAGTTTGTAGCTTTTATGTGTTTTTAACAGTTTCTATCATCAATTTTGTGTCTCTTCTCTTTTCTATAATCTGTTCTGGACAGTGGTGAACTGGTTAGGACTTTTGCTTCGGGACCTACAATACTAATTAAATTCTGAGTTAGTGCTGTTTGCATGTTCCTCATATCTGCATGGGTTATCTCAGGGTACCACACTTTTTTCCATAGCCTAAAAACATGAATCAAATGGCCGGTAGGTGAGTATTGGTGTGTTGACTGCCTCTGTGTTTTGCCTGGCCCCAACCCCACAACTCTGAGTTGGATGAAGGTATATAATGAAGGAAGAAATGTATAAATGGATGGCATTGCATAATTTGTCTATGAAGAGAAGACCACCCTTTTCTTCAAACACAACAAGCTACATTTAGACTGGGTTGTAGTTAAAATGAACCGTGAAGGGTGCAATGGGGTATGAAAGATGTAATTTCTCTTCTCTATCCAAATGTCAGGATGACCTTATTTAGTTACGAGGTTATGCTGGAGTCATTATGACAGGCTTTCTGGGGGAGGTTGTGTCTTGGGAGGTCTGTGGACGGTGTCATGACAGACTATCTAAGTCCTGTCTCCAGATCTGAGACTTTCACTGCCATGAGTTAGTGGTTTGGTTATGTCCAGCTCCCCGTGGCACGCCATTCAAACTCAGACCTACCATTATGGAAATGGTGGCACATCAATATGAAAACCCCCTGCGGTTGACAACACTTCAGCTCTGTTTCATTGAAATATCATTCCACTCACTTAGCCTCGAAAGGGCAACAGCAGTTGCCTAATTAGTCTGATCTGCAGTGGAAATTGCACCACTCACAGTTGTACATATTAATTACCCTGTATATAAGATCATATTTTAAAGCCATTAGAGGTGTTAATCGAAAGTGACGAAAATAAGTGAGGATGGTAATGTAAAGTGTCTCATGTTCAACAAGGCATCCTGGCTTGTGTCCACAAAATATTAATGAGCCGTTGACCTTTCCCGCTGCACAAGTAAAGAAAATGCTTTGCTTTCAAAAGTTGTATTAAATCAATGACTCATCAGCTCTCGGCTGTGTGCAGCATGGCAAAATTTTGTTGGCCTGATTGACTTGATCTACATGAAAATTTAATTTGCCTCAAGAAGAATTCATGCTTCATGAGTGTTGGATCACGGGGGGGAGGCTGGCGACGAATGAGAACACAGTGCCGTAATAATTTACCGTTAAGACTGTGACCTTACAACACACCAATAATTGATTTTGTTTTCTTGAATACTCAAACTATTGAATAAGTCCTGCATTTTTGTGCCACTCTTGGAAATATAGAAGATAGAGTGACATCCTCGAGTGACTTTCTTTTAAGTCAACATGTGCGCGTTTACATCAAAATGTGTGTATGTTTGCACCTCTTTCTCGACCCTCTGACACCTTCTTCCCTCTGTTTTGACAGATGCCATGCTGCTGGTGGCACAGCGGCTGGAGGGTCCCTTCAACATTGAATCTGTCATGGAGCCCATTGATGTCAAGATTTCAGAGGCCATCATGAATATGCAAGATAACAGTGCCCAGGTCTCCTACAGGGTATGTCAATTACAGGCTGTTTCCTAAAGAAGGAAAGACACAGACTGGTTTGTGGAAATCCAACTTCTTGACAAACTGAGGAAGAATCTTGGTGAAAGTCATTGTGAGCGGTGTGTAAGGTGTGGAGCACAAAATGTTCTAATTATGTCCAAGTTTAGGCCTTGTATTTGAATTATACGTTTCAATTTGGTCAGATAATCTTAGTTCAACTAACAGTAGTTAATGTGTTTCCTGTGTTTTACTGCATTTTTTCCCTCTGCCCACAAAATTGTAGACAGAAAGGAAAAAAAATTGTAGGTGGTTGTGAGGAATATCTTTCTGCCTACACCGATTTGGATGCCAGTTCCCATTCAAAACAAAATGCTTAGTTGGCTTTCCCATGGAACAGATGCAGTTTTGTTTATGGTGTAAGTATATGTGGTGTTTTCCCCAAAACCCTGTAAAAACTTAACTCCGCCATCCTAAATAGCAATGGCCACAGCTCCTGGTTGAATCACCTATCGAGGTGGTTACCTCTGCTTGACGTAAGGCACTGTCACACCAGTACTGTGGGGGGAATGATTCACAAAACCTTAACAAAACAGCATGTGTTTCCCTATTTTCTGCATCCAGAGTCATTGAAACCACTGACAGCTGGGTGCCCATGTTTTTGTAATTGCAGGTTTTTCAAGGTTGTGGCCAGCCAAAACCCGCAGGAATCACTCGGTCTGCTCGTGGTGTTTCGGATGTGTATAACGCCCGCTTCAGGCCCTACAGCCCGGAGGAGCGGCCTACCACTGCAGCTGGCACAAGCCTGGACAGACTGGTAAGGAAACAAAGCCAATGCTGCTGTTTTCAGGCGAGACGCAGCTTCAGTGTAAACATCATTTGTCTTTCTGACTTGACACTGTTGATTAAAGCTGGTGATTTGCCATCGTAAGCCCCTGGAGCCGGAAATTAATTCTTTGTACTTGTCCTCCATTCAGGCCCCTCTATCGATTTGTGTTTGTTAACGAATCAACGGCTTTACCCCATGAGGGCAGTGCAAGGTGTGATGTGCTGTGTTCAGTGCCCTTCTCATCTCCGTGTACTTGGCAAACAGAAAAGAGACGGATGAAAGGGGATGGATGGATTTTGTGAGCTTGACCATATCAATTGTTGTTCCTGAGCACACCTTCATTTTCTGTCAGATTATCTGTATGTTTGTTCAATGGGATCTTGATACATGGATTTCCATCTCAAGCAACCTTGAAATCCAAAATGCTGCATTGGGGTAAAGGTTAACATGAGTCTGACAGTCCAATTCAGCTGAGAGACAGTTCTCATCATGGATTACCTTTGCAACCACTGTGCCCTTCTTTTCTCCCCTCGAGCCATATTCAAAGTGAATCTTTCCGAACTGTGCCTCAGCTTGTTTGGTATTTATGACTGGAGGATTCAAATGAATTATATTTTTGCACCATTGACTCTTGAAAGGTACTGAATTATTAAATCTGTCTAGAAGAATGACAGCCTCACCCACAGTGTTTAAAACATGTACAGTAAAAACAAACATCTTGGTGCTTTGTGTCTGTTGATAATAGGTTATTTAGTTAATGGGTACATAATTTGAAAAGCTGTAATTTTTTTGCCATCTGGCTCTTGAAATCCCACATCAACAAATGGGCTATTTGTTTTATTCAATACTAATTATGGCTCTGCGCAATCTAATTCATTCTCAATGCATTTTTGATGTCTTAAACACAGCAGCTGCCTTTTTAGCTTTGTGTGTCCATCAATGATTTCTTCCACCTACACTGCATTAATTAAGACTTTCTGTTTCCCTGCCTTTATGCTGCAAACCAGAGGATTGTTTGGAATGCCATGCAACACAGTGTAAGGTTCAACATTTTATACTCATGTTATTGATGGGACTGTTCTGTAGTGCTGTTTTATATGATTACAGGAAAGAAGAATGATGTTTAAATGTTGTGTTGATGGAGGTGCCTGAGACACTTTTCAGAGCATTGGAGTTTATGAGTTAGCAAGCCCTGTGACCTGTAAATCCGAGAGGCAGGCAGATGTGCCAGGGGTCATCGTCTCATTTTCATCTCACAGGGGATTCAGTGTCTCGCACTCACGCTGAAATGTTTCCTGTGATTTCGCAGGAAATTCTGATACGAGGCGTCTTCAGACCTTGATAATGTGGTGTATTGTGGCATGGACATTGTTATTGCAAAGCATTTTACAGTCAAGCCTCTTATACCACAGAGAATGTTGAGCCGTGGTGTCCTCAGCTGGCTAGGATTCCTTCACTAATATCCAACGTAAATCTTGGTCAACCACCATATTTATTCGAGACACATCCCCATCCAGGACCCTCATTTCCGCAGTTAATAGAGTCAACTCCTTGAGGACTCTGGCCAATCAGCAAATGACCTGCTCCGTCAGAGCTGACGGAGAGCTGTGAGGAGGCGGAGGAGCGGTGTTGCAGACAGCATCTGTTATAGTGGTACAGTGATCTGCAGACTCCAGACTGTTTTGGAGAAGAAAAAAAAAAAAAAAAAAAAACCTGGGAAATTTGCTCGCTTACAGCATCCTGAAAACTGGAACCCACTGGCATTATGATATTTATTTCAGCGTAATATACCTTAACCCTTTTACACAAGCAGAAAATTCTATTATTAACATGCCTGAGGAGGTTGTGCTGATCTCACCACAGGAAGCTGCAAATTATGACATTTATGTAATAGGCTGTAACGCAAGTCGTTAGACTCATGGAAAGTAAGAAGAAGGAAAAAAACACCCACCTGGTTTGTCTTTTGGCTCTGTCCTGCTTGTACTGTTGAGTTTTAACTCAAAGCTACTCTGTTTAGATTTAAGCTTTACAATGAGTGTCTCGATGCTCATCAACATGCTATTTACAATAAAATTGCAATGCTGTACAAACTAAACTATGCAAATTAACATCTGATTGAATTACTTCATTTGCATTAACTTAACATTACGTTTGTGGCATTTTATACAAATTTTTCTCTTTCATTGGTATTTTTTGTCTTCAATCGAGGCCTCGTTCAAATTATTGATGTTAAAAGTTCTCCTTGGTGATTTAGTTGCCACAGGCTTTTTGATTTGACTGTTTAATCCGGAACAAATGTAATTTTGCACTACTCAAAGCCATCATATATTAAGACTGAAAACAGACTCATACGTTCAGCGTCTCTGTTCTTTGCTCTATCTTCTCCATCACAGTACTAAAAAGTGTCTTACTTGGCCTGGTTAAAGTATTGATTTTATTTAACATGAAACACCCTTGCCCCGATGGGATTGTCATGTTTTCCAGCCGCATGTCTGCAGGCCTGTCGTCAGCTTCTCATCCACATCGTCACATCTCCGCCGCTGCTGTTTCCTTCCTGATGTAGTTTCGTCTTCTCCTGTTCCAAACAAACCCCCTTTTTTTTCATTGCAATCGAATACTGGGAGTACTGTTTTATTTGTGTGCTCCCTTTTTGTGTGTGTTTTTGTTGTTTTTTGGGAGCAAAGCAATACTTTTGACATTATCAACTGTATGCAATGTCTTCCTCTCAACCATTATTTGCACCTGCAAAATAGTCTTGATTCAAATTGGAATTGCTTATGAATTTTTCTTTTTTTCTTTTTGCACCTATGAATGATTATAAGGTGTATTTTTAATCATTGGGTATAAGGACCCTCCTTCTTATAAGCCTGCATATGTCCTTGTTGCTTTTTGGGTTTATTTTGTTGTGAGGCCTCTTTTGTTTCGTGCAGCATTAGACACAACCACGGCCCAAAACCTGTGGTGTTTACCGGCTCTTTCTCAATCTTACTTAAGCACCTAACTGGAAATAGAAATCTCAAGGACCTGGCCACTTTGTTGATGTAAAGGTGCTTCTTTTTTGTAGAGGTTGTTTGTGCCGATGATTATATAACGTGTTGAGTACCAAAGCAAAGTAAAAGAACTTGTCAAAATGTTTGTATTGATTAGATTTTTGAGGTGATTTGTAATACTAGTTGTGCGAATTAGCAAATATTTGTGTATTTGTTGACTGTGGCTGAGTTTGTGGAGTGGGCTGTCTTTGGATTACACAGTTGAAATTCATAGCTTGTCTTGTGCCTGTGTCGAACTGTTCTTGAGCAAGACACTGAACCCCAAAGTATTCCCAATGGAGGATGACCACCTTGCATGGCAGCCATCAACATCAGTGTGTTAAGATTTGCAATGACTGCTGAAGCTTTGAAATAAAGCTCTATATGAGTAAAATCCATATACCATTTAACCGAATTATTCCATGTTAAAAATAACAACTTTTGCTTGATTCATCACAGATTAACAAAGTTGTACTTTGGGGTGCATCAGTTTTTGAATAAGCGCTGCCTTTGTTCATTTAATGAATGTGAAATACCCTCCCACTCCTTTTACAAAGTCTCTCACTTATGCTTAACGAAAAGACAAAAACCTCCAGATTTTCACTGGGAGATACAAGTTAATTGCTATTAATAAAGACTGTAATTACTCCCCAAATGTTTTTAAAAAATAAATCAACAAACAGCAGCTGTGTTTGCCTGACAAGTGTGTAGATCTCCCAAACTGTGATGCAGTGCAGCATCTGTCTGTGTTAAAAGTGTAACCTCACTGGATGTGCAGTGTGAGTCATATCAGGGACTTTGTGATTGTTGTAGTGTCCATGTTCTTGAATGAAGGAAAACAGCCCATCTTTTCCTTTAAGTGTTACCCACGACAAAAAAAGGGTCAAAATCCTTGAAAATGCTCATCAGTCATAGAAGAAAAACAAAGTATAAGTAGCTCACTGAGTAGAAATGAAAACATCTTGTCAGAAGGCCTTTACGTCTCAGCTGTGGAATAACTGGATTGTTTTTAATAGCATCCCTCGCATCATCTTATTATTTCTATTATTCTAAATACTTAACCGCTGTTGACATTTTCTCCACCAGACTGCTTGACAGAATGCCTAATTTGAGCTCAAGTGTTGCATTGCTCACCTTCACCAGCAAAACAGATGAATCTGTAATCGAAAACATGTTGGGTCTGTTTACTCTATTTTGTCCTTTTGTGATTATACAGTAAATGAAATCACCTTAACAAGTACATAATAAATGTAATGATGTAATCAACATCAAATTAAATGCAAAACAGCAATAAACTATGGAGACACCAGTTGATTACACTTTTTACAGCTTTCACATTCAACTGAAAAAGCCTCTAACTGGCACACGTCAACAACTGCCATTTATTGCTTATAGATTTTTTTTATGGAGAAAAACATTGTGAAAAGTACAGCAACAAAAACCAAAATGTGGTACTTTGCAGCGTGGAGTTGATTGTGTGAGTATTTCACCTTGATGTGTTCGAAGAGACAGCTCTGCCTCACTTGGAATTTAATTAAACTTAATGTAATACATTTTATTTGATGTGTGTTGTCCAGTCTACTGGTGAAGTTACTTTAATCACTGTGTGGGGGAGGAATAATGTTATTCTTACTGTGACGGTAGTAATTTTGCAAAATTGGAAAAGCAATGCGGGGGGGGGATCTATATCTATTCCACACTGTATATTGTACCCTGGCTATAAAACTGCCATAGCCACCCATACAATCACAGTACACACACAGACACTGGGAGTAGAGGCGTGGAGTAGTTGTTGGTGCTTTTGCCCCACAGCAAGAATAGGTCTCTCTGGGGGGAGTCTGGTTGTTGTGTACTTTACTTTTGCCTATAGTCAGCTAGGGGTGGCACCCACCGCCCCGCAGCCGTAAGTCAAATATTGTTAGTTTAGAAAATGACTAAATGGATGGCACATGAGGTAATGTCGGTTGAAGAAAAAAAATTGTACTATATTAACAAGTTGCAGAGGAAATAATACCAACTAATACTTTTATCAGATGATGTATTTTAAAATGTGATACAATAATAAATAGAGGTCACTGTACTGAACTGAACAAATGGTCACTGAGTTCAAACCAACCCATATTAATGAAAATCAATAATTATTATCAATTGTTACTTGTGAGCTTGGTGCTTTTTGCCTTCTATGTATTCTGTGTTTATGTGATGCTATACTTCTATGCTCAGTGTTAAGAATTGATTTTTTTATCTTAACTTAAATGTTTTCGTTTGTATCCGCAAAAAGGCAAATACAGCCAATCAAAACCTGATGCCACACATTCAAAAGTCTAAAATAAGTCAAAAGTATTTTCAAGAAGAGAGACAGCTACTTTATTTACTAAGTGAACATTTCAGGCCTTTTTTTTTTAAATACTCAAAAAAATACAGAAATTCAAACATTGATTTCAGCCAGTGAGAGAGACAAGCACACCTGAGCTTGACAACAGACATTGTGAAACTTGGACTGCATTAAAACAGCATGGCTTCAGTTTTGCCTGAAACCTCACCTCAGTCTGAGAGTTTTAATTGAAACTGCTGCCTATTATTTGCTTTCATACATCTGCATTGTATCAGAAATAGGTGTGAAAGTGCTTGTCTTATCCGGCAGCTATCTCGTCATTACTGTGACAGTGTTTATGTGTTTATCCTGCAGCTGGGACACGACTGGGTTCCTTGCAGGAGCACATCTTTGTTGTCCCACACACTGTCCCCATTTCCATCCTGGCTCGGGATAATTACCCGTGACAGTGGCACTGCTCGGCCTTGTGAAAGTTGACAATAGTTTAAAGTGTCCTTTGATAATAACTTCATGTCGTGGATTTACTGCTAAGTTTGTGAGTCAAAGAATGAGCAGGGGATGGCAGGGAGTGCCTGTGTTCATTTCTTCCCGTGCCTTAGAGGAGCCTGGAGGAGCAGGCCCACCTCCAGCTCAATGAGCCATGACTGTTTAATTGCCTGACATTCTGTCAGAGCACACACCCTCAAAGCTTGGAGAGAAATGGAGATTTTAAAGTCCAAAGAGGGGATAAAGGCACAACAGACTGTCAGGCTCAGAGGCGCATTAAAGATAAGAAGTGGGGCTTTTAATTTGACATTTGTAACAAGTTTTGTGCAGTTCAATTTAGTGTAGTTTTATTGGGCTTTTTTGTCTCCCTTGTGTAATACATGGTTTACATTTTATCTGTGTAGCGCAATGGCACAACAATGAGAGCTCGGCACGACTTGACTGCAGAAAAGAGCCTTTCGGGAGCAATATTTGTCAAAAATTAAACCTTTGATCCATGGGTTTTTACTCCGAAGCACTGCTGGTCTGTCTTTGTATAGAGGTTTACAAAGTTCTGTCTTTGCAAAACATCTAATTAAAGATGTGTATACTAATCGGATTTATTTTTTGAATAAATAATTAGGATATCATGTGTGATTACAATACCATTAATGCACATTTCTAAAAATGAATAAATGTGATTAGGCTATAGTTAGCTCATCATCTTTGGCTAATTCAGATCCACAAAGAAAGTCTTATGCCAGTTCAATTATGTGTATATGCTGCCCTTTTTCACAAAAATATTAAAAGTTTGATCCATTTTTTATTTAACAAGCTGTTTTAGCCTCAGGTTCTTTCAGGGGAAAATAGAAAATACAGTGTGGCTGATGTTTGTTTTGTTTATTTTTAAAAAGCTCTTTATCAAATCCACCAAAAAGTATTATTCTAATCTCAAAGTTACATCATTTTCCCGTCAAAAGCTACAATTCACCAGTAACTTTTTCTGTGCACATAATGGTGATGAATTATAAATATATACGTCAAATGGAAACATAATTGTCGAAACATTATGGCATACAGTTAATTTGTAGAGCTGTAATTAACTCTTGCGGGTGTGTGTCTCACTTTGTCAACATTTTTCTTTTCATAGATACAACAAACAATTTAAAAAACCTGTCAAGTCACCAATCAATAGGCATTTTCTGGCTCACAGGCAGACATCCAATCCAAGATTAATGGCAAAAGGGATAGGGGAGGGGGGATCTTTTATTGATGCTCTTTACATCTTTTATCTCTGATTACGTTGACAGTAGTGTGCCTAAAAGAGAGAAAATGGAGGCCATGTAGGCCTCTCACTGTGCTGAACTGTGCTTAATTATTTAATATACATACATTGTCTAGTGTTGAAAGTCTTCTAATCCCAGTGTTAACCATTCGATCCCCATATCCCCAATCCCATTATTGCAAGGCATTGAGCTTCTTCACAATGTGTGCCAGCGTGTGTGTGTGTGTGTGTGTGTGTGTGTGTGTGTGTGTGTGTGTGTGTGTGTGTGTGTGTGTGTGTGTGTGTGTGTGTGTGTGTGTGTGTGTGTGTGTGTGTGTGTGTGTGTGTGTGCGTACGTGTGTGCGTGTGTTGAATAGTAGTTGAATAGTAGACTAGTTGAATAGTCTTTCTTTTTTCTTTTTTTTTATTACATTTTCTTTTAGATCAAATATAAATTCCTCGGAAACATTCCTTGTCCCAAGGTTGGAAAAACTAAACTGACAACAGGATCATAGGTGAACAAGGCTCACTGATGCATGTGAGGACGGAGGCTAGCTGATGTGCTCCGATCCAGTAGACGAGCTATTGTAGCTCAAATTGCTGCAGATGTTGATACAGGATGTGATGAACCGATGACATAATGCACAGGAAATCACAGTTTGTTTTGACTGGGGAGCAAAAAGGGGGACCCACGCAATGTCAGGCAAGTGCTTATAATGTTTTTCCTGAAAGTGCAAGCGAAAATTAAATAGGTAAAACACATTTTTCGGTGGAGTGAGACTTTATAGAAAATCCCCGACAGTGGTTCCTCTCCTCACAGCATTAGATCACTTCTTATCTCTCCCATGTTCAGTTCAGTAGGTGTAAAACCGTTAAGAAAGAGGCAATCTTTATAGTCTTCTTGGTGAGCCCTCTCTCAAAGAAAAGGTGGCAGCATGGTAGATCAATGCTTAGAATAGATGCCCAGCAGCAGGGAAGGTTTTCACTTGACTTTCAGTCCTGTCCGTATTTGTGATTTTGTTTTCTCAAGGAGCTCCACTCTCCTACCATGGAAGCATGCAGGTCAATAAATAGCTCTTAGGTGTAACTGTGTGATTGGTTATGTTGGTTGGCTTTGTGATAGATCGGTGGTCTATCCAAGGTCTTTCTCTGCTTTCAGCTAATGTGTGGGTGCCAGTCTTCCACATCTCTGATCAAGAAGGGCATGAGGAATCTGAATAAGTGAATGAATGTTTGGGGGGGGGGGGGGGGGGGGATTGCCTTTCAGCATTAAAGAGTCGTCTGATTTGTCTGAGTTTCCAACAGTCTATGAAGTAGTATACTCACTCTCCATATAGTCTCAGTATCATCTTCTTATGTTCATATCAGAATAGCTGAGGTACATTTCTTTACAGTTACAAGGTGAGTAATTATGTAAGACCCTTAAAAGCCTAACTGTTCCTGCGTGGACTCTTTTTGCTCATTTGCCGTGTTCAAAAGGAAACATTGAGTAAAACAGCCACGTGTGGTTTGCAAAGTCAGTTGTCAAGAAAACACGGCCACTCCTTTCCAGAATCTTGACCCTGGCATTATATCGCTGCAGTCCAAGAACATGTCAAGCCACTGAAAACATTCTTGTTTTGGATACAGCTTAATGGAAGTAAAGTGGGCCTATCCACAGTGCCATTCTTTCAGTTGTTGTATCTACTGACTTCTGCCCAAGCCATGCAATTATGAAGATTCCTCAGATTCTAGCATAGCTGATGTTTTTTTTACAAGGACCACACAAAAATAAACAGGCATGGAGTGCATATGTGGCATGAAACTTCAGGGAACTGGTTGACCGTGAATTTTAACAGTTGCCTGGGCTATAGCTGGTGCACCAACATAAGCATTTTCTAAAATTATGACATTAAGCTTTATGATTTTTTTTTTTTTTTTGAGGTAAGTAAATTGTAGATTGTGTGTGTGTGTGTGTGTGTGTGTGTGTGTGTGTGTGTGTGTGTGTGTGTGTGTGTGTGTGTGTGTGTGTGTGTGTGTGTGTGTGTGTGTGTGTGTGTGTGTGCAGGCATGTGTCTTTACGTCTGTTGTCTATCTAAGTCTACCTACTCGCACACATAATGGGGACTTTTGTCCTTTAGGGAATCCCCATAATTTTTTTTTATAATTTTTGTGACGTTTTAGGGTGGGGGCAGACCATGGAGTAGTGGTTAGCGCCATAGGACCGACTGCTTCTGTAGGGAATTTGCATGTTCTCTGTGTGTGTATATGGGTTTTTCCAGTACTTTGTTTTCCTCCCACAGTCTAAAAACATGAACGTGATGTTAATTGATGACCCTAAATTTACCATCTGTGTGAATACGAGTGTGTGTGACTGAGTTGAACTGCTGACCTGTCACACACACAAATCTTGCATTTGCTGGGAACAGCTCAAGGCTTCCATTGCGATAAAGTGGATAAAGCAGTATGGAGGGTTATAGTGGTTTAGTGTAAAGGGTCTTCCACAGGGTCATTCTATTTAAAACCACATTTTATAGCTGTTTGTATTGTTTACTAGAGATGAATAATGGAATGTGCTTTAGTTTGCAGGCATTAAGGCTTAACAATTATTCATTACTAAAAGATTTGTATTTCCTCTGTATTCCAACAACAATAATGTGCTATAGTTTGAAAAATTATTTCATCATGTGAGGTGCACTATGGTTAAAGCTCCATTCTCCTACTTTTTGGGAAACGTCTGATTTGCTCAATGTGCCCTACATGTCTCATCTAATATATAAACTGTAATTGTTATTTCCATATTTTTCTAACTAGCTTTCCTAAAGCTAAAACCTAACCTGGTATTACAATATTTTGAAACCAAGAAGTAGTATATAATCAACGTGCTTATGTGGCATCAACCAGCACAACTAACAAGCCCTGTAATATGTTATATTTAGAAAAACATCAGAAGTTACACCACAAATCACTACTTTGTGGGAGACATGGACGGTTAAGAGTACCGGTGGCTGATCACTTTATATGCACTCACATTATTGTGACGAGTTAGGACCAAAATTAAGTTCCCTAAATTCTTTATGCCCATGTCATTGTATCAATGTGTTATCAGATAAATGTAAAACACAAATATTCTATTGAAAACTATTAACAGTCGATACATTTCATGTGAAGACAGTCATGCTGTTGCATGAAATTCATCACACAGTCAGAAACTGTGATATTGTTTAGTACTTCATTATCACTTCTCTTTCCAAACAAGCTCTGTGTGCAGCACACATCAGTCATAGCACTCGTGGTGTTTACTGTTTAGTCAGAAAACAAAGGAGTAAAACAAGAACTTAACCAAAGTTGACATAATCAAGACACCACACTCTGAGTGAGACGGCTGTGTTTACTGTAAGTGAGCTAAAACAGAAAGTAAATTTCATTTCCAAGCATGATATTCTGGTGTGCTTACAAATATAACAAGCTGCGGCTCTGCACCACATGCAGCTCTTCAACAATGGCCTGAACCTTAGCATACATGCACGTCTTTGTTCAGCAGCTGGACTGCACATTCTCACTTTTAAACATCAGTATGAGTGATTCACAAGCTCCGACATGCCGAGGCATTATTTACTTATACGGTGTGACCACAGGTCTTTTAAAATGGCATTTTTAAATGTGTTGTGTTTGTTCCTTGTCAAACGAGTAACCAAGGGTATTGGGTGGAGTTGCTGTGGGAAAAGGTTTGAATTCTCATACTGGGATTTTCCATGATTTTTTATTTACTTTTTTTTTTTTTACTTCTCAGAAAAATACCTGCAGGAGTGCAGTACGTGCAGTATTGCACATCCTTGTTTGCATGTGACACAATAGAGCAAAATCCTCTGACTTAAACTCAATATCGAGATAGATTGTCACTGTTACTCATGTAACCTTTCACCAGTGAGTTGTGCAGAAAAGCTGTCTTTGTGATAGATAGTTTGTAGGTTACCTGTGGGAATTTGGTGGAAAATAATTGATTCTATGATGTTATGGTAACTGTACCCTAACATTAATTGATAATCTTTAACTTTACGTTTAATTGAATTGAGTTTAGCCTGTTTAGTGTTGCTATGATGATGAGGATCTGATTAAATATCTGCAGAACTGTGAGATGTGTCCTCACTGTTGCGGGACACTGTAATAAGAAAAGTTAAAGAGGCACAAGGAGGAAAAAGGTATATATATGAAACATGAAACATCAAAGTTAGGCATTTTCTATTATCTTGTAAAAAGTACCTTCATCATTCCAAGTGTCTTAGTAAATTTGTGAAAATGTCATCCTTTATTACTATCTCAAAAGTGTTAAAACTATGTTTCTCTGAGCCCACATTTCAACTTCTGTTTCTTATATTTTCCTTTATTCTGGCTGGTTTCAGATGCTTGTTTGATTTCTAACTTGTTGATCTTTGCATCTAAGTTGCTGACCATTTAGAGAAGTTTGTATATGGATTAATTCATTTAAAACTACTCACTCTGTGCACTCTTAGATACGAGTTTGATTCCCACACTCACAGCAAGGGTCTGCTGGGAGAAAGTGAAGCACAAAGCTTTGGCTTGAAGCTACTATCCTCATTCTGCATGCATGCGGCTCCGTGAGAGCCTAGCGTATCTTGAAACGATCGGTCAGTCTTATTAAATCTAAATAAAGGTTTTTCAAAAGGCCACTTTGTGTGGGTGTGTGGGTCTCTTCCTCTGAGGCACCAGTCATATTGTTGCATAGTCAGGATTGAGCATTTCAAATGATCAGTAACTGCAAATCATCACGTCGAGCAAAGTAGATAAGTTTGAAGGCTGGAGCTCCTGATTGTGTAACATGGTGATAACAAAAAGCAGACAGAAACGTGGTTGTGAGCTTGTCTCTCTGAATACCTGATGCAAAAACTCTCACCTCTTCAAGTTCAAAAGAACTATAATGGAAATCCTATTAATTTATGCAGCCATGTCTTTATGCAATTAAATAGTGTGTGATAAGCATACACAGAAACATATCACAGAGGGACACGTGCCAAGCGAATAAAGTGTTGTAATTTTAATCAGCTCGTACCCTAAAGCTTTGTGACCTGGATCTGATACAGACATAAAGACACTGCACATGCCGTATTATGCTCAAAGGTGCAACAACCACAGTCTGCATCTCATCCACAGTTTACTGTTGTCTGCACAAAGCTAAGGTCATGGGGACAGTGGTGTGCCTTCCTGCTTGCTGCGATGAACATAGTGTTCAGGCTGAATATGTATGAGTCAGACGGAGAACCAATAAAATTGCTCCCGAATGATGCACGTCTGAGACATTGAGTCTGTGGGTATTCATGTGTCTGAAGCATTAGATAACCTGTCCATAAAACACAACTACTTGCAAATGTTTTTTGTTGTAAAGTTGTTGTTGTTTTTTTTAACGTTTCTGTCATTTTAAAACAAGGTGATGAGTGAGATCTTTAAAGGATTCTGTTCACGAGGAAAAGGTTAAAAAAAAAAGATGTGAATTTATACTAAGTACATCATATTTACATTATGCTCATTGCCCAAAATGAACACATACTGGATGATAAAGTCAACTTAAGTGTTTGTGGTGTAAACTGTTTAAAACTGTTTAGAAGTTCAAAGGTACAGCAGAAGAAAAGGGCTTACGAAGACAACAGTGGTTACAGCTGACAGAATAAAACAATGCACTATTACCCCCACAGTATTAAGATATATTGGGCATCATGATCAGAGCCACAGAGCAGAACACTGTGTGGGAACATTATGTGTTCAAGGGAAAAAAAAAACTCAAAGGTCAGTTTATAATCTCTTTCTTTTTCCTGAACGTCACATGGCAACATGCTGCTCTCTTTGTCTGCGCTTCACTTTGATAAATATGGACCGTGACTGTCTTTGGCTTACTGGTTCACTAAACTGGAATGGGTAAAACGGCCAGGGTTTAAAATAAAAAGAAGGAGAAGGAAATGATTAATAAAATGATATATATGAGGGTTTATGCTTTATGTAAATCTTGTATATCATTTTATTAATAATTTCCTTCTCCTTCTTTTTATTTTAAACCCTGGCCGTTTTACCCATTCCAGTTTAGTGAACCAGTAAAATATGAGGGTTTATGCTTTATGTAAATCTTGTATATTTCCAATAGGTTATGGGGAAGATTGGGAATAAGCAGGGTGCTGTGTGCTCAGTGTGGAACTTAAAGCAATCCTGCAGCATTCTTCGTTTTAAACAGCTTCTCACAGTTGAAGACCGGCAAAGTCAATATCATTTTTAAAAAAAACAACAAATACCTGGCTGCAGTTCTCACTGTGAAAGAGCTTCTGTGATCTTTGTGGTATTTTGGGACGCTGTGTGTGGATCGAGAAAGGTGGCAGCAAGATCGACACTCAGCCGTGGCCTAATAAGTGGGGTCGCTTTAGCTCCAGCACAGAGTTCTAAAAAGACTGTTTTCAAGTTTTAGCACTTTAATCATATTTTAAATTCCATCTGTTATAAAGTGGGTTTTTTTTTTTTTCTCTCATCTTTAAAGAAGTGCTGGTACACGACATTACTCAAACCTTTAGTTAGACTTCATTTGAGATTTCTAGTGTTGAAATACAGGCCAATTTGGTCTCTCTGTGCCTAAAGCAGTATATATAGATACATAACAACCTATAAATGACTAAAATCCAGATTTTCTTCTCATTTGTTTCAGTGCAAAGAATGATTACCTTCAAAAAGTTTAGATTTTTTGTTTTCTTACAAAAGCTGACATGAACCATTCCCTGGAATCTCCTAAACAAACAAGAGCAATCATAGATTTCTGACATCCGTCAAAGGTTGACCTCGACTCAGAAGAAAAAAAAGATTCCGGCTCACTTCCATGGCCTATTTTCTATCTGTGGTGAAAATTTTGACAATGCAGTGCAGTAATTTTGACATAATCTAATCATCTAATCTAATCAAACAAACAAATGTACACAGATGATTTTATTACGTAATTGGCGGACGTAAAAAGTGCATTCTGAAATCCTTACTGCTCGACTACTAGATGACCAGTCCGTCTCTTTTTTGATCCCATCATTTCCTGCAACCTTCCGTGCGCCACTGTTTTCACAAACTCACCATCAAATTTTAGTACTGATGCTGTTTCACGACCAACAAGGTCGCTATCTTTCACCTCAACATTGTTTCGGACATCGCTGACATCTGCTCTTTTGTGTCTCACCCGCTTTTACATGGTCACTTTTCTGTCTGTCCAATTGAATCCTTACTGATTCAGGCATCAGAGAGTGTCTCATTTACATGAACCCTGAATAAAGTAAAAAGATTGTTGAGCAGGTTCATATATCCTCACATTCAGTCAATGGGTCTCTCCCCTCTGGCATGGTTGTTTTGACCCTCGGGCCTTATGCTTGACTTCCATGCTATTAATGTATACAAAATTAATTTCCATTTACAATCCCAATGCATTTGGCCAAACTGAGATTTATAGATTAGCCATAAATAAATAAATACATATATGTACATTCATGTATATATAAATTAGTCACATCACTGCCTCTTTATATTCAGCTATTGGAAGTATGGCAAAAACACAGTTGGATGTGTGATGTGGCTCACCTTTGTGCTTATTATAGATAGCCAGGGAGAGCGGTTACCTGAAATGGCAAGAATGTCATTCTTTGTTTTTAGAGCAGTAGAAAGCATATTATGATCATTACAATAGTTTGGGATATTTTTGCATCGACATATATGAACAATCCCTTTATTAATTGTAAACAAATTCACGATTTTTTACTAACAACACTAAGGAAAAGTCATCCAGGGATTGATTACATTCAAGAGAGTTCCATGGTATTCCTTTCATGTCTCTTTGTATCTTATGGGCTAATGTTGATGCCATACAGGCTTTACTACTTTTCATATGTGTCAATACATTAATGAAGCACATTGGCCCCATTACACTGTAGGCTGCCTGCCTCTCGGGGGAACGAGGGCAGCAGGGGGAAAGCAGGCTTGCCAATGATTGCTCTGTTCTCCACAGAGCATAGCTTCCCTTTAATCATCTCCCTTTTTCAAACTTCTGCTGTCGTAGCCCGGGGCGAATCACATGCACAAACTCACCACTGTTTCATCAATATTCTGTCATTTTTTTCTCGCCACGGGATCAGTGCGTGATAAATTTTGCTCGCCATGATGAACCTTTTTACGTAACTGAGTCGTAACCAGGGGAATGAGGAAATGGTTCGAGGCAATAACATGTAAAATGGGCTACTAAATATGACCCGCTGAACCTCCTGTTGGCTGACAGTATGTTAATGTAACTTGGGCTACATCCACACACAGCTGTTTAGAAGGGGCATTTATCAAAAATGAACATACAACCAGGTGTTAGCAATACCTGCACGAGATAAATGAAGCATCATTTTAGAAGTGACGAAAACCACCAGAAGCTATAAAACCATTTCACAAGATTAAAATAGTTTATCAACTTCTGCTTCTTCTTTTTTTCACAGTTTAGTCTATTTTCCTTTTGTGAAGCAATAAACCAGACCAAAATGGCCTAAAAACAGAGATCTTACTTTTTTGTTATGCGTCCCACTATTATAGCTTCTTTTTTAAAAGTGCATGTGTTTTTTTTTAAGGTACACAGAGATTCAGTGTCTGATTAAATTAAAGCCATGGTTAATTGTTTTGCCTACAAGAGCCATGAAGATTGTTGAAAGTTGAAAATAAATGTACGCCTCTGGGGTGTCACATAAATTTAAAGCATTTAGATTCACTTCAAGTTTCTTTCACTGGATTATGAAACTAAATCTGCTTTTGACAAAACACACAAACTGCATGAAGCAGCAATGTCGGTGTAAAGCACTCAGGCAATTACAACATACTGTATATTTCTTTATTGAAACCATAATATTTTCAGGTGCAGCACTGAGACGTGATAAATATTCATTAGCTGTGCTTATTGGTTTAACAATATCTCTTCCCGTTTCTGTCAGATGGACCATTAAGATGGATCACACAACATTGCGGGACTGCAAAGTCACACAAAAAATAAAATAAAAAATAATAGCCTTTTGTGTGTGTGTGTGTGTGTGTGTGTGTGTGTGTGTGTGTGTGTGTGTGTGTGTGTGTGTGTGTGTGTGTGTGTGTGTGTGTGTGTGTGGAATTATTTTGCCAGGAAGCAGCATGATTAGTCTGACA
This sequence comes from Blennius ocellaris, assembly GCF_963422515.1. Lineage (NCBI taxonomy): Eukaryota > Metazoa > Chordata > Actinopteri > Blenniiformes > Blenniidae > Blennius > Blennius ocellaris. The sequence continues at coordinate 17,571,120 of NC_137655.1, read as the reverse complement.
GGACTGCCATCCAGAGATACGAGAAAGATGCATCGCCCTGGTGAAGACTTGTCCGCGTCAAATTGCCTCGTAATGTTTTTACTGTGGCAGATTTATTCAAGGCCACAATCAGTTGTAATCAAGGAAGACAAGAAGTTGTTGAAGAAACTGCTGCATATTGCTAAAAATGGATTTATCGTGCACACATGTGGCCCAGCGGCAGACGGGCAAATCGGGGCTGCATTATCTGAACAAATCACATTTTACATGATTAGGCCGAGTCTGCTTGTTAAACAAATTCCATTTGTGTGCAAAATAAATAAGTGTGTGATGTTTGTCTGCTGTGAAAGCACAAAGGGGAAAACATATTTGTTCCTGCCCTCTCTTGATGGCTATTGATTGAATATATGCACTCTGGTAGTTACCTGCTCTGAGGGACGCTGCCCGTCACTTTTGAGGTGAGTGTTTCCAGACAAGGACAAAAAGGACATGACAAACTAGAGACAACTGCTGCCCGGAACATAATCGCAAAGGTTATTTCCTCTGCATGCTTAGGGCGAGCCAATGTTGTTTCTACTGTATGAGGCTTTAATATGCTGAAAGTGCTTTAAAACCAGATGGCAGGTCTTGGTTGAGAGAACCTGCTGTGTTTGGGCTGACCTGAACCAATGGGGAAGACTTTATGACATGTTAGACAGCAGATTTAATAACCATGTCCAGGGACATGCACCCACGGGGCCTCAGTCCCCCTGATACTCGACACTGTTGCAGTCGATTTGTTGGCACCACCACCACAGGAGAGAGGGGCATTAGTTTTTAGAACGGACTCCGTCAACAATATAACTCAATGGAGAATGTGATGAAGAGGCAGAGTTATTCTTACTGTGGCTTTTCTCCTTGTGAGAAACTATTCGGCCTGTCCTCAAAGCGGTCACTGGTCAGGGAGAGACTTGTGGCATGGCCAAGGTCTCTGGTATGAGCAGGGCTGACTCTCTGACCTCTGTAATTGAGATGCAGGAAGAATACTACATTCGTATCAAATGAAAAACTATTTTAACACAGACAGGAGGAGCAGTTGCCAGGGAAAATAAGTTGATCGAGGAGTTGTCTGCCCTTGTGGGTTTAGTGGCAAGACCTGCTGTCGAGTCTATGATTAGATTGAACATGTACTAACTTAGCTCCGACTTGAAGCAGAGGGATGTGCTCCGTGTCAAACAGCGATGACAGATATGTTCTTGAAAAAAGACTAATTGTTAATTAAACAAGGTGGCAGTGTGTTTTAAATTTGAGAAAGGGAGAAGCGCAGATTGACTCAGCTGACGGAGCAGTGGAGGGTGACACTGAGCACTGTGAGTACAGCATGACTGTCTGTCTGTTTCGTGTTTCAAGACATAAAGTTTGAGAGTTTGACCACTTTTTTTTTTTTTTTTTTTCTTTTTTTTTTAATGAAAGGCACACAGCACGTTGATGCATCATCCCATGGCCAGATAAGAGCTCAGGCCGCTGACATTGTACTATTGCCAGGAGTGTGACTGCAGCTTCAAAGCCAGTGACACATCAGCTTTTGATCTGAGAATAGGCAAGGGCGTCTGCAAAACCACTGGTCAAAGCACAGTCCGCTTACATTTCTGTTCCCAGCTCAAAGATGCCACACCAGAGCCGCACTGTTGCCATGCACACAGAAAGTTCCAGAAGTCGTGCACTGCCTTGTCCGCGCACCCAGCTGCATTCTCGGAAACACAGGATAGACAATGAATATTGTAAGAAATACCTCGAGTGTATGCACACACCATTGTCTCATCGACTCACACCGTTGTTTGTGAAAATAATTATTCTCTGTAAACAGTCTTTCCTGTTTGTCCATTCGAGCTAGCCAATTACTTTTTTTTTTTTTTTTACAGAGGGTAAACATTATACTGTACATCCAGGTTGGTTGAGTGGATTTAATTTCGGATGGAGGAAAAAAAAAAAGAAAGTTTAAAGGTGTTTGGATTATTGCACACTGTGCTGTGTGAGCTGTAATGCATTAGAGGCTACTTGTTTATCAATGTAGAAACCCTATGTAGAAGAGAAAACCATAACACTTGATCCTAAGGGATTGACAAATATAGATCAATAATAATAACAACAATAAGAATAACTGACCTTGTTTAACTATATAGTTTTCAATAATAATATATTTATAGTAACTGCTGTCAAGCCCTTCAGCTCATTCAAACTGTGCTACTCAAAATATATTTAATTAATGCACTGAGAGAACAAGGAGGGAACTGAGCATACATTGTATATTACAATAAGAGAAAGAACTAGAGGTTTTATTCACAAATCTCCCCAGGATGGGGGCGCCGGTCTCAGATCACGGGTCAGCTCGCCATGAAACCTTCACTTTCACTTTGGACTAAAGTATCAGAAAGAAAGACCAAAAAGAGAAACCTATGCAGGGTAATACCAAGGAGGGAGGGGGAGAGGGGGAGAGGAAGAAACGACAGAGAAAAACAGAATGAAGTAATATATAGCTCATGACAGGAAGCATGAGGGGATAGGGCGAAAAGAGCAGGAAAAATATATAGCTGAGGAAGAAAGGGAGGCAAAGGAGAGAGCGGACAATAGCACACCTCACTGCTGCTCTTCATCCTCAAGGTTTAATTTATTATATGAATCGGAATTCTTCTGCAACAAAGGACTGTGAGCGAGACATCAGTTAATTTTCTGTATTTTTCAGACTGTCAAACATGGTGGAAGCAAAAAAAGATCTTAATGTTAATGTCATCAAATTCAGATTTTTTTTTCATAACCACACTTAATTTTTTTTTTTTTAATCTGGCATTTATTAAAACTCTTCGCTATAAATAATTGTCTCAGTGGAAGACTGGATTCTTAATGATTATAAACAAGGCCAATCTTTGGATCGTATACGTACAGAGTGCGTCTCGCTGCAGTTAATACCCATTACAGCACCAAATGTGGATTAATCTCCACTTCAAATACAGCACAGCAGATACACTCCTATTTGCATTTGTGACTACAGTGACCAGCTGCTCCTGGAAATTCACAAGCAGTTTTTTGGGGGGCTTTTAATAAATTACATATCAAATTAATTTTGTTTTTCAGGGAAAAAAAAGACCTATGAAGTTGAGGCCAAATGCTATGCAAATGTTTGAAGTGCAGAAAAACATCTATGAAAATACTGGATTTATTGTGTATTTTATGCTTGCATATGAGTAATGTATTGCCTGGTAGGATGAACCAATAATGATTTTAATGTGCAGTCCGTTTAAATTGTTTCCATTGTTTACTCTGTGTGTGTGTGTGTGTGTGTGTGTGTGTGTGTGTGTGCGTGCGTGCGTGCGTGCGTGCGTGCGTGCGTGCGTGCGTGCGTGCGTGCGTGCGTGCGTGCGTGCGTGCGTGCGTGTGTGTGAATATATGTCAAAATAAGCTTTATTTTCAGTTTGCTCATAGAGATTCATACAAACTTAAAAGCAAATTATTCCAGTGAGACTGAAAAGACTTTCAGTTCAAGGTGGAAAACATAGGAGTGTATGACTGTTCTCTTTTACACATATATATAACTCTGGATTTACACTAAACTGTGGCATTATTGCATCGTGTCTTTAAGAAACCATGCCATGATTCATAAGACATAGCCAGAGCAAGGCCACCTACAACCCGGTAGGATGCATCCATATATATTAATGCTCTTTTTCAGTTTACAACAGCATCATCTTGAACTTAACCTTCAGAAAAGGGTGACGAGACGGGATGACGATACTTGATGTGAGAAATCTAACAGCAAAAAAAAAAACCAAACATTGTTAAAAACGTCTTTGGTTTTCTGGATTTATCATTTATAAATTGTAAACAATAATTTGCTATCTGCAGACCGTAATGCTGCAGTTAACCAGATTGTACATAATTCTGTATTTGGCTCTATTTGGCAACACCTCTTCAACTATCTGCATAAACAATGCTTTCTAATCCTTTTTTTTTTTTTACTTTATATTATCATCTTGACAAAATGTCACTCTTTTAATCCTCAATGAGAAAAACAATAAGCCCTTAATATTATTTAGATGTGTTAAAATGTGTTTTTAAACATCCCTTAGTGCATTAATGGGCTTCCATCATTTGGTGAAAGTTTACTTTATTCTAAGTGAGCTGACAACATACATCTTGAAAAAAACAAAAAATACATTATGACCGAAACACATTTCTGTCATCTTACAGTTTCTCTTTGCCATGGATTGATATTGTTCAAAATGTTATATGCTATTGAAATCACATGGAGAAAAAAAATTCTATATATATTTGTTAAAAACAGTAACTGTTTCTATCTGCCTCATCAGGCCTTACAATCTATAGAGATCAAAACACTAATGCCCCCTCGTGTGTCATCAGGACTTGAAGTAACTGTAGCAGAACATGATAACAGTCATTTGTTAGAGTGTCACCAGAAACAAACACAATGTAATATCCCGGCGTGAAGCGGGCGGAGGTGTTGTGTCTGTGATCTGCATTGCAAGTTTAATGAGAATGTCAGCGCTGTCAGCAGTCTGAAGCTGATTATAATAAGAATCTCCTTTGTGCTTCCCCTCTCCCCCTCTCTCTCTCTCTCTCTCTAACATGCCACGAACACAGTGAAGTGTTCGGCTCCATTAGAGACCTCCAACACATCGCTTTCCTCGTCATGTACCCGATCTGGAGATGAATGCTGAGGTTTGGGGGGGGGGGGGGGGGGGGGGGGGGGGGAATCCCTATTAGCAAAATACAGTGAGATTATTTGAAATGTGCCTCCTTACTTCCATCCCTGCTCACTTGTTCTGGCTTTCATGCCCACGTTTCTCAAAGACATAGTGCCATCTAGTGTGCATCGCAGTCGGTTGCATGCAAGGTTGTTTTTGATAGCTGGATCTTTTCTTTTCTTTTCTCAGCGATATGAGCGGATGGGAAAAAAAAAGTCCTGAAAATGTGGATTCAAATAGAATCTCTGATACGTGTCAGTGGAAGCAAAACTACTGTTGTTGAAAATGTTCAATTAACGCGCACATTTCATAATATCTGCATATGATTTTTACTTTTCTATCCACACTGAATTGCATTTTCAGGAACAGACATTTAAACCTGATTCCTCGGATGAACACTAAATTATATAACAGACCATGTCAATTCCTTTTACCAGTAACAGAATTATTCTTTCTTAAAGTAATCAATGCAAATATGTTAAATATTAAGTTCATATTTCAATAACAGCTTGTGATTTTCAAACGGTAGTATTATGAATGAATGACTTAATTTCAAGCCAAGGTTTAAAAATGTATTGGGGAAAAAACTAAACCAAAACTATAATGTTAATAATTATATTATAATTAAGGAATAAGTGTAGTTGCACTTTGCACAATCTTTTAGACAGCTGTCAATTCTCACCATTTTCTAACCCAAAATTTAAAAGTATATTCCTGAATTATTTACATTCTGAAAATGTACCCGAACTATATTGATCCTGTTTAAAAAAAACATTTTCATTTGGACTCTCTTTAACTGCAGCAAATTTAAGCTTGTCTGTAAACACAAATCCACCCCACACAAAATGCACTTTATTTTTAATTGTACACATTTTTTTGTTTTTTTTCCCCATCTCTTCCCTCTTACAAAACATTGACACTTTTGTATGCAGGGGTTTTTTTTTGTTTGTTTTGCTTTTACGGCAGTTTTAAATTTTGCCACATCAATAGATTAAAAAGAAAATTAGAATGAAAAACTGTGTTTTTGTGTGTTCTCTATACACAGAATTATGGAATATTGTGATTACTGACTTGCGAAGTTTGCGTTGAGGCTGTGAGAAGCTTTTATAAGTGTGCAACAAAAAAAAATACTACTTGATGACTTGTCTATATGTGAATATTTGTAATCCGTACCTGTGCCCTTGACATGTGAGGGTGGCTTTTTATTATTATTATTATTATTATTATTATTATTATTATTATTATTATTATTATTATTATTATTATTCCTAAACTGAACCTTTCCACTTATTTGGGAAATTTTATTATTTGATATTAGAAGGTGCTTTTTTTCTATTTAAAGTATGTTTGTTCCTTCTCATGTTCTTTACCGTTGTTATTCGTGTGCGGAACAATATGTTTTCACTGCGGTCGGGTGAAGCAGCTAAACACGTTTTTAATGATTACATGGTTGATGACATCTTTGTGTGTCAATTATTCTCCAGAAAGCTGTCTCAGCCTACTTGTTAAAACAGCCTGGTCCAGGTACACGTTTTGCAAGAACATGTACAAAAAAAGCTGCTAATCAAATATTTGCAATGCTAAAATGTGAGTAATTCACAGTTGAAATCAAACTTTTTACGTGTCTGGTTTTGCCAGCAGATCCAGGTAGAAACTGAAAATCTTTCACTTGTTCGACTAAACTTAATGTATGAGGTTTAGTCAAACATTGCCAGTCAATCTCTTGTATTGAGTGCAGCCTTGACCCTCTGGGCAGTATCAGAGCTGCTGAAGTGCTTTGGCATCAGTGTGACAGGATTAACACATCAAAAGCAGTGTCGAGGCCTACAGCAGCGTCACACAGGCAGTACAGCACCTTTCATGTTCTGCTCAGGTTCACTACAATTTCACGTAAGCCAACAGCAAGTCAGACGGAAAAAGATAATGGGGCCAACCTGCTGCTATCAGGCTTTCCTTCAGCTTCAGTGAAATATGTCAAATTCTGTGTGTTTGATGAAAGATTGGAGTTCAACAGGCTCAAGTCAGGAAACGATATCTGACTTTGTCACATGGCCGGGATGCAAAGGAGCATTTAAGTCTGACGTTCAAGTTGAAATGATTGCAGCAAGCCTGCATGGTTTTATTTCTTATGATGTCAACTATTGATAGTCTGTATAGAAGAGAAATTAGTTGTAAATCATTTACTTAGTGTCCAGAAGTAAAGATGTCTCAGGGTTAAATCCAAGATTTATACTTCTTTTGATAAAATGTGTTCACATATTGAATGATCATTTTACAAATTAGATGCATTTTGAGGCTAAAAGGCAATGGTTCACACAGTTCGCACATAATTAACTTGACATCAATCCTAAATCATTTTCCATACGCATGTTTATACATGTCATGAGTATCAAGGTGCTTATTTTTCTATTATGAGGAGTGAAATTAAAGTGCTGACATACTTTGAGGGTGCGGTTGTAAATAAAGGAATCAGAGTGTGTGAGAAGACAACAAGCTTTTCAGGAACACTGTATATAACATTTTACAAAATTAAAGCATTATTGAACAAATTCAAATGCATTGAAATGCATTCCAAGATGCATTGCATGTTCTGTTTCTGTGGCCCAAAAACATGCGTTTCTGGATTGTCCACAGTTCCTTAGTAACTTAAGTCTGAGTGCAACTGTGGTGTTCAACATGTAATCATTTTATTTTGTGGTTAGAATTTCATCTCAGCCATTATTTTTTTTATGAACTGTGCATATACATTACTATCCAACAGGATCCAAATACGAAAAACTAAAGTGAGAATCTTTAAAATGAAAAAAATGAACATTTAATATTTATCATAAACCTTTATGCAATTTTCAGCGAAAAGAAAAGAAAATAAACTAAGCATTTGTGTATCATTATTATAAGGTGCCCGTGCTTGTACTTTGAAACTATTTCACAGGTAGTTTTGATGCTTTTCAGTGGCATTGGACTTTTGAACGGTTTTGGATGTTCAACGACATGATTTGAAAACGTGACGGTTATTAACTTGCCTGCGGTTTTGAACAGAATTCTCCAAACGCTCTGATTAATTTACTATTATCTAGAAAGATATTTACAAAATAATCATATAATCAATGACTTTTAAATGTTGACAGAAATTGAGGAATTTACATGTTATAATCTAATTCCTACCAAGATCAATTATTGTTAACTGAATATTCATTATGGTTAATGATGCAACAATAAATATAAGGAAGTTTGAAATATATAGCCCTTTGCATTATTTGACACTCTTGACACGTCGTAGTATGTATGCATTGGAAATGCTCGACAGTAATAGATTTTTTTTTTCCCCGACTGTTTCGTTTTTGTTTGTGTTTCATGTAGCTCCTTTGAGCAATAAGAAAAGCGGAACCCGATTATTGTTTACATGATTTTAATTCATCATGTATTTGGGTCAAAGGAGTTGTATGGATGCATTTGTGATGAGTTCGTCAGGACTTGAGTCTGGGTTCAGGTAGTTTGGAGGAGGAATGGTGTGAGAAGCCTGTGGCTTCAAATCCTCCAGTGGTGACTCTATAACGGTTTGGCAACATATCCGGGGTGTACATTGCCTTCGTCCATACTTATCTGGGACAGTCTCCAGCACTCTGCAACCATATATCGGGTAATACGGTATTAGAAGGTTCAGGAACTGGCCTGGTTTGATCTCATGGGGTCCGAGGAGAAAATCCTAAGCACATTAACCCATAAATAATAATAGTTTTACTGCAAAAGAGTTTAAATACAATCAGCAAATGTTCAGATTTGTGAATTGCCAGCATGGCAGACACTCAATGTGATTTTTTATTTTTTTTTCTTGAATGGTTCATTTGATAAAATAAAATAACTCTGTATAATGTAAATGTCGCTTTAGATTTTCTGATGATTTTCAGTCATCCAGGTCAGGTCATTCCTCGATTCTTCTCTCAAAGGAAACTGGATTTCCTTGAGGCTGTGACCACATTTCACCTCTCATCTGAAAGAACAAGAATGAGGGTTAAATATTTGATGTACTGCACGGCTCTGAAGTACAGCAACATCGGAGTCTCACGCTTACAGTAACGTTTAGGGAGATTAACAGAGCTTACTTACTATTTGCATGCTTGTTTGCATTAAGCTCCAGACAAGATTACTTGCACAGGTATTCATTCGGTTGGTGCAGTATTCACTCATGTACCTACTGTTCATATTTTCACCCAAGAGGCAGAATAGATTAGCATCTATATGGTGCATCTTATTCAACAACAGTCTCTCCTTTGTTTAGGTGATTGACATTAAAGAACAACTGAAGCTGTCAAAGAAATTTTGGTCCGACCTGCCGGAAGCGATGTGTGTGGAGGACAGAGTGACTGCTGGAAATGCCAGCGACGAGGACTGCTGGAACGGGCACACCAAGGGCAGGTAAGGCCAGCGGAGCTAGTGCGGGCTGACACAAACAGTTACTCATAAGTCCAAAGTCTGTTCAGCTCGCCTGATGTTAAGCAGTCTAATCCTCGTATTAGGAATCAGATTACTTTAACGGACTTAAACTCTGCTGTGTGAGAGCTTCACATACTTTGTGATTCAGCCAACAGAATGCAGGAACGCATCCCTTTTCAACCTTCTAACTACTTATATGGTTAGGGTTAGTGTGCTCTGAATCTTTTTTGCACATGTATTATGATTAAAGATGACATTTGGTAGAAAGAAAAAAGCAAATGTTAATCTGATTTTATTTGCGAAGGAAAGTATTTTGTCGCGGGCTTCTGTTACCCTCAGTCATTTCTGAGGCCTGGTGGCACTTTCATTCATAAGGTTACCTCAATCATTCTGGCCACTGTTTATGTGGCTGTGGCCTGAGAAAGTGAGTCAAAGGTATCTGAGCTTGCCGTTTTCACCCTGGAGGTGCGTATTAACCGAGGTGACCTGGGATTATAGGAAACAAAAGCTTTTCAAGTCAGATGATTGGTGGTCTGCTCTCACATGATAACCTGCCGCTTATTTATCAGACAGGAATGCAGCCAGCGGACGTGTTTTCCTCAGAGAAGTATGTCAGAACATTGCTCCCAATGAATAGGGCCGGCGTCGATTTTGTCAACATTGGAGTAACCTCGCTGAGGTTTTCCAAAGCGCTCTGTGGTAGAGTCGAATCACAAGATCACATTTCAAGCAGGTCGTCCCCCTCTGTGCTTTTTCAGTTTTTGAATCAAAGGGAAAAGCTGTTTAGTTGTCCAAATGGATATAGGTTTTTTTTTACATAAGCTTAATAATTAATACATTTGTCATTGTGATAATAAGACAGGAAAAACAAGCTTTTGAATGAAATAAACAAGTGAGAATGGTATAGGATCATCTTCCATCTAGTCCTTTTCAAACACTTTGTACTATGTTATGTGCAGTGTTGGGAAAGTTCAGTTTCTACATGAACTAGTTCATAATTCAGTTCCAAAAAAGAACTAGTTCATAGTTCTTTTTTTTCCAATATGTTGCTGTGAGCTATTACGCTCAGAATACTGGCATTTCCCTATTGTTGCCACCTCGTCAGTCCACATTCATAGCCAGCTACAGCTTCCCATCCTTAAAGTACATTATCCAAAACATGAAGAAAAAAACTTGAATGGTCTTTTTTAATGAGGAATTATTTAAAAAAAACGGACAATAGTCCTTAAGGTGCAAAGGAAAATATACCAGGCAGGTTCTACAAACAAATTACAGCTTAAAATAGTAAAACCCTCAAGGAGACCTTTGTGAGCTGCAGTATACTGTTTACAACACAGTCCAGAAGACGTGTCGACATAGTTCTTGTACTAACGCAAACACAATCTGAGGTCGGAACCGGGCTGAGGTAAGAAACTTAAGAAGTACCTCAAAGTGCAACATTCAAAGTACAAAACATTTAAACATTATTTATCTATGTTACTTTTCAGTTTTTAGTGAATCGATTTTTTTCCTGACTTGTTTGCCCAAACAAAAGTTCTAGAACTCGGGTCATAAAAGAGCAATATTCAGCCCATTATTGGCTCGCCGTCGCCGTGTCTTTTAATGTTTTAGTTGCTCCACATACCCTGAAAGTCTCGCCGGGTGCTTCAGTTCAATGTGCCGTCTCAGGTTTGCTGTTGATGTTGTTGATGTACGGAGTTGCTTCTTGAAACCCAGCGGGCAAAGTTTACACAAAAGGGTAAGACGTTTCCCACCTGGATCATCGCTGACCTTTTCATAAAATTCTTTTAAGTAAGAGTTTGAGGCAGTGCTGCTGTCTTCTATTTGTTTTTGCCGCAATTTGATGACGCATGCGGCGGTGTGACTCTGTGGCGGCTGCGGTTGCCAGATTGGCTGTTTTCCCTCCTACATGTTAAGGCTCGTTTACAGTGCGCTTTAGCCGGGTTTTCCACTGGAAGGCTCTGGAAATCTGGCACCCTGTTAAACAACGAGAACGGCGTTTACGAACGCCAGAATGAGCGGTCACAGTAACATTCATCAGGCAGAAATACAGTACGTTCAGTTCACTTTCGCCCAAAATATGAACGAGTTCAGGCACAACACTGGTTGTGTTGATGGACTCATCTATGTTCAAAATGGAATTCCTCAATAAAAGAAAACAAATGATTTTGCAGGTACTTTCCGGAAGTTCAAAAGGATGGGCTCACCAGCCAGGTGCACAACCCCGAGGTGCTGGTGGACATCACTCGCCCGGACACCTTAATCCGTCAGCAGATAATGGCTCTGAGGGTGATGACCAACAAGCTGAAAAATGCCTACAATGGCAATGATATCTACTTTCAAGACTCAAGTAAGTTTTTTTTTTGCCACTTTTGTCATGTGAACAAATATGACAATATCCCACTTATTGTTGTATTTATTTTAACTTTAGGCAGATTTTTTTTAAGCACTGCCCACCCCACCCTGTTTGGTCAGGTTCATGTTCCAGCTGCTTGTCACTTATCGTGATGATCTGTTTTCTTTGAAATGCTTCCGAACCTCGAGGCAGTGAGAATCAGCATCAGTAAAGATGCAGAGGGCACTGAAGGTGCAAATGTCTAATATCAGCAGTGGGCAATAAAAATCTGTGCAGTTCTGAGATTCTATGAATGTGAATGTATGAATGTTTCAATTTTTTTTTTTTTTTTTTAATCTAAATCATAATTATGACAAAATATACAACATGGTGACTGATCAAAATGGAGATTATCATGAATGCCACAGTTTATATATTTAGGGACTAAGATGAACACACAAATGTACAAGTGAACAAGAACCCCTGTATCCCTTCCATTTGGTTTTACACTCTTAACTAGAGCTGCAAAACAATTACCCATTTCTTTATTATTGATAATACATTTTATTGTGACTTATCATGATTGCAACACTATTAAAGAAGAATTTTCACTTTGCTTAGGGTTCAGGTTCAGATAAACCCAGTAAGATTTAGAATAATTTTTTCATTACAATAATTATATTTGTCACATTACATACCTATTTGTTTTGTAAAATATGTCAGCCATGGTTCATACTTCAGAGGAAACACATTGTGCTACTTTGCAAAAGAAAACATTCAAAGCTTTATCAACTGCATAGAAAATATTTGAAAATATCAAATGATTAAATATAGGTTGATTAGTAACTATGTTGTTATTATGACGAGGTGTACTATATTCGTAATCATTTCTATTGTCCTCCATCTCTATTTACTCATGTGGCTTTTCTAGTTTTGTATGCATGTTCTTTTAGGTTGCAAATAGATGCAAATTTCGAGCAGTGTTGCACTTCATAATTAATCCCTGCAAAATGTATGTAAGTTTGATATTCAGGGTTATTAGCTCTGTTTGAGTCTGTACCAAATATGGAAATATATTCATGTACATTTTTGTCAATGCCACTGGAAAAAATGCTCCCCTTAAAACCAGAAAAAAAAAATCTTATTTCAAGGTACTTTCACATTGAAAGTGAACGTGAAAGAAAATCTGCCAATCCAACAAGTAAAACGTGTCTATGTAAGATTTCTTGAAATACGATGTGATATTTCAAATACTGAAATCTTAAAATTAACAGTAGAAATGTATTTTAAGTTGAATAATGTCTTGGAGTCTTGTCGTTTGGTTCTGATGTTAATGGTCTGATCCTATCCTGTTCATTTGGAGAAAATTCTGAACCGCAAGTTGCTCCTCATAGTGTGTGAGCACTTTGCATGGCTGCTGTTGCGGTTGGTGTGTGTGAGTGTGTGTTTGAATGACTGAATATGACTGATAGTGTAACGCATAATAACACTGCTCAAGCAGCAAAGTGCACTATATAACTTTCATTTATCATTTACAATGTGAACCAGGTATTTGCCAAGTCTATCAAAATCAGCTCTATACATGTGAATTAGAGGTTTCTTGTGACCGTTTTTAAATAGTCATAGTCATTTTTTTTTTTTTTTACCTTGTGTTATATGCAAATGGCTAAAGTTTATATTTCTGTTTCAAAAAGTTTAAAGTTCTCTATACTGGCTGAGTTGATTTGTGTCGTACTTGTGCTGTTGAGCTGTGCTCATTCTGGCTTGTGTTTCGTTCTGGTATTGCAGGCGATGAAGGCAGTGGTTCAGGCAGTGGTAGCGGCTGCACGGAGGTCTGCCCCACATACATGGACAGTGGTACCACAGACACCCCGGTAGTGAAAGCCGACCGGAGCGGGCCTGTGGATGACTCGGCCCCGCTCCGTGCACCGTCTGTAGCCCTGCCAACCATGCTGGCCCTCTCTGCCCTGGCACTTCACCGACAATGGAGATAATGCTGGAGGAACAGGCTAAACATGGACAGCAGGGGGATTTTTTTTTTGTTGTTGGTTTTTTTTTTTTTTTTTTTTTCCTTCTTCGCAGTTTTTGTATTTTGGCAGATGGGAGTTACAGTCAAGCAGACAGCATCCATGCTGCTGGCCTTGTGGCTGGAGGAGCCTGCTCCGAAAAAGAGAGCAGTCATACATCATGATTTCCCACTTTCCCAAAGATCGTGCAGTGCCATCCTCTGACTTGATTTTTCTAAAGCACCACTTCTCCACCTAACACTAATGCTGACCCAACAAACTCTGCTTCAGAGATTTCAAAAAAAAAAAATTTCTTGCACATATGGCAGGTATCATTGTAGATCTCCATGTGGAAAATATAACACGCACTTTGATTGTTTTGATTTTTGAAATGCAAAAATGTTTGTGTTGGAAAATGTTGAGAATGTGGCAGTTTGATGCTCCTGGAAGAGACAAAGACATATTAGGAAGCAAGTTCTATTTTATTTTTAAAACAATGCATAATCATCTAAGTGAGAATGGTGGGCGTTTTTTCACCTTCCTTCAGTTTTGATTGAATACTCGCTCCACTTTCATTAACTCGTGTGCCACGTATTGATTTATGATCAGAAGCTATCAAATATTCATAAAAATAATCAGATGGGATATTGTTTGATTTCAGATCAAATGCCACTTCAAAATAGTTTTCTTCTATGTTTGCCAATATTTTCAGTCATGCAGTTTAGTATAATTTGAAGTGCACTATATCATGGGTTGGTCATGGAATCTGCACAGTTTTTAGCTAAGATTAAGATTTACATTTATATACAAGTTTACCTTGCAACAGTTTTATTTTTAGTATGTATTTGTTTTGTTTTTTCACAACATGCAGATTCTCTGACTTGTCTTTGGGAGTGGACTGCCTGAACAGAATTATAAAAGTGCAGTCATTCACAAATAATGAAAGTCATTTCAATGTACAGGTGCATCTCAAAGAACTGGAATAACCTCCCCTCCCCATAACCAGATTTAAACAGTGAAACATTTATGTATTTTCAGGTGTATCATTAAGAATAAACTGAGATATTTAAGGCTTCTTTAATTTTGTTTTGTTTTTAATGATCTTGGCTTATTTAGAACAAATCAAAATCATTAGTATATATGTCAAATACTGGAAGATTTCATAATATCAGATGTTTCATCTATTTTTAACCACAGACTATGATAATCACAACTGAAATTTATAGAAAGATTAAACGTGAGTGTACAAAAATAACTTCTTAAGGATATTCACAATTTTTTGGCATGCATCTGTACAGTTATCCTGCCAGTGCTATAGGTGCATATCTTGATTTTAAATCAAAGTTCCTCTGTCAGAGAAGGTTAAATACACATCGTATATAAAATATCTGATTGATAATGAGTTGTCTTTATCTGAATGATGTTTCCACACAACCACTCTGCAGAATCAGCGCACAATAAGACAGTAAGTGAACATAGCCTCAAAGGGATAAATATTGCAGTGGTTTACAGATTTATTCTTCTGCTATCATAAGTACAGGTCATGCAGATGAGTTGGGAGTCGAGTCCCATGGGTTATCTTTAAAGGGGCATGCACAATTTAAAAGGTGAAGCACATCCATTTAATACTGAATTAATGTCACTGAAGGAAGTCTTGTGCTGCTGTGATCTCTGTATTAATTCATAGAAATTGGATCCGATATTGTTTTCTAATGTATGCAAATATTTACAAAATGTATTTTTGATGTTTCATAAATCCTGGAATTGCTTAAATAGGAGCTGTGTTTGTGACTTTTGCATGTGACTGAATCACCAAAGCCTGTCCTCTGGGATAACTTTCATTCAAATGAGCGCTGCTGAATCCAAATTAATATATTGAAGCTGAAATTCTATTTAAAATAAATTATCATACCACAATTGTAGAAAGTGGAGGAATTAACAGGGACGAGGAGTAGCAAACACCACACAGTGGTTACTAGAAATGCAAAGAAAGGGTCCCTAAATTTATCTGGAAAGCTTGAATGGTTATGTCTGCAGCACAGACAGGCTTGAAGCCGACCACAGTCACCTGTGAAATGAGAATCTGTGGAGACCGGACAGGGCTGAATGCTCCAGTGAAGCTCCTCAGTAGAGCGTACTTATAGAGAATGTGAGAGGCCTGGCAGTGCTGAGGGGGGCGGACAAAACCAGCCTGTATGTACATCCACTGTTCTGAGAGCCCGTCAGGTTCATAACCACCAGGCCAGCTAAGCTTACATATCCGCAGAATTAGTCTTTATTATCCCTCCACACGATGGCGAATAAATATTTGTTCAGCCTTTTTTTTTTTTTATTGCATTTAAATGTACATTTGCATCCACACTGCAACGACACAAATACAGAGAAATTTTGTCCAACATCTCATTTAAAAGCATTCTTTATTACGACTTTTGATCTCATAGGATGCCCTTTTTATGTTTTGTATCATTGAACTTTTAAATATTTTTGCAATAAAAGAATAAAAAATGGGTGTGTGGTCAGACGAGTTATCAGAAAACCCGAGTGTGCAGAAAAAGCTATACGTGAGCATTTTTTTTACAAGTCCTGTAAGCACTGTAAGAATTTCAGTCCATATGAAGGAAAAGTCTTGAATCTAGTTTCAAACCGAAGGATGAAGAACTAGTTGAGCAAATATGCCTTACTGTTTTTCGGTGCAATTGAGATGATTGCATTTGTGTTTTGTTACTGTTCTTGAGAATAAATTGTTATTAAAAACATTCCAATAGATATGTACTTGTTGTAACTTTGTAAAAGATGTATAGTAATCACTGCAACTTCTTGTGGGGATTCTTAAAGCATAACGGGTTCAAGTATATTCATATAAACTAGTATGAATGGGGTCAATTTTATCATTTTCAATGAATAGTACATGATTGTTCTTACACGAAATTCTATTAAATACATCAGAAGCACAAATGTTATTCAATTACAGGATTAGTTGGGTTTTTTTTTTCACTTGGTTCACAGTTCAGCCCAGAACATTGTATTCTGGCTGCTCTGTCGCTCTGAGGTGTGTACCACCACTGCAGTGCATCGCAACACAACAGGTGAAATCTAGGCCTCCTCTGTGTACTTTCTGTTGGTGAAATCCGCTTTTATCAGAGGTTCAAAGCCTCTGTTCCTCCGCTGACGCAGGTAGAGCACAAAGATAAGGAGAAGCACAAGGAGACCGATGAAGACTCCCCCCAGAGTGGAGCCCAGCACGAACACAGAGGGTCCCCCGTCCACTTCTGTCAAGGAGAAGAACAGAAGATATTCTCTAAAACCTTTGAACTGTTGGAAAAAAATATGTTTTAATTTGTGGTCAAATTTGTGTTTCCATGTGATTGAGATATTTTAGGTGTTTTGGTAAAACTGTGAGCCTCTTTCAGGGCTATTTCACACAACATACATTAAACTATCTCCATTGTCATGTGTTTATGCTCAATATTAACTCTTTATAATGGACAAATACTGAACAATTGGAAGATTTGACCTTGTTATTGTAAAATATACAATCCTTTTTGGTGGTTAGTTTTATTAAGTTTTTATTATATTATACATTGACCAAAATTTTAAAATGTGTTATATCTGGAAAAACACACTTTTACATGGTAAATATTTCTTCAAAAAGATGTTATTTTCCCACTTGTGATACCCTGAGTGAGTGTCGGTGTCCCACAATTTGTTATTGGCAAGAAAGGAGCTTAAATATTACATTTTGGACTGGGTGTAGATTTAAAAACATGCATGTTGTATTACACTAATTTTATGTGCACGATGTATACTATTGACATAAATGTCAAAAGTGCATCTCTTTCCATAATGCTCACAAATTCTAGATTTGCTCCAAAAGCTAAAAATAAACCAATATTCAGCCCTGCTTTAAGTGACTTAGTTTTAGCAATACAGGAAGAAATGCAAAAGATACTAATTGTGGTCATTTTCCCAATTAAAGGCCAGTGTGCTATATCACAAGCAGTATTAGTTTACTGTTTTGTTTGTTCGTTACATATATTTAGAATTCCATTGATAATTAATTTAACTTAAATATCATTGAAATTAATTAATACATTGAGCATTTTGATAAATGTTTTTCTTTGAGTAGTAACAACTTTACTAGCAATAGTACCAATACCTGAGTATAATTCTTTTTTTCATACTCTGTCATCTCTATACCTAATTTGTACACACAAAAGTCTAATCCATGTCTATGTAGGGTCATGTAAATTGTATTTCTCCATAATCCCTTTCAACATTTGCTCACCATCCAGGGCAATTGCATAGGAATATCCCAACTGCTCAGACGCGACATAAATCTCCTCATTGGTGATGGGAGGGAAAAAGGGCACCATGTTGTAGTCCCGGTTGTGACCAATGGGGGCCATCTCATCCGGGAAGCTGGAGTTGGTCGGAACAAACCTCCTCATCCACTCGTCGAAAATGGCATCGGTGAAAGCATGCAGGACCTGAGGGGTTGGGGCAACAGAGACACTCTTTACTGTTTAACTATGTTTGTTTTGGGGGTGATGGAGAAATTGTGATCACAAAAGATTCTGACCACAAAGATTGGATCGTTGGCTGCAGAGTGAGACAGAGAGCTGGTTCCGTTGAGCATAGAATGGACGAGGTTGTGCAGGTTGTCCACTGTCTCATCGAGTTCCCCATCGGGCTTGTCATATCCTTCCAGAGCATTCCTGTGAGTTACAAAAGATTTTTTTAATTTCTAGTTTTACAAAGTATTCGTATCACAGAAGAAGTCAATGTAAACACTCGCCAGATGCACCGGTTTCAGGGAGAATTCGACATCTGATACTTCGAGAGTAATACCTAAAGCTAAAGGACGAGTTGGTGAAATACGGAGGGCTGTCAAAGTCTCTGATTCCAAGACAACTTCTGACGTCACTCATGGTAGGGAGGGACATGTTTCCTCTTTCCATGATTCCTCTCTGAATGGAGCCCTCACTGCTGCCGTTGCAGAGAGTCACCAGACGATTGTAGTCATCCAGGCTGGGTGGAAAAAGGAGTTCGAGGTGAATAAAATGTCTCACATTTGTTTCCGATAGTGTTTTTCTTTACATCAACATATCGTGCTGACCTGTTGCAGACCACACCCCATCTGGAGAATCTGGACTGGCCACTGATGAGAGAGGGGTTTTCCGGGTCCCTGCCGCCCAGCATCGAGTCGGTGCACACGTCACACTCACTCTGCCCCGTGGCAAAGTTCCAGTAAGGGATGGCAAAGTTCTCATTGCCAGTCAGTCTCTGCAGGGGAGAAGATCAATTGTATAGACATTAGAAAAAAATTCTGTGTGGTCAGCACTAAGTATTCTTGGAAGCTGACGCATCTTGATAGTTTGTTCCCAGTCTAGAATATTTACCTTCCCTCCACTCTTCCTTCCCTAACTTCTCTTTCTCCATCAGCGTGCCCTTATTCTCTTTTTCCTATCAGTGCTGATCACGTATTAATCTATTCAACATCCTCCTTCTGCAAACGTTTCATGATCAGCAGCAGCCTTTTTCATGCGTCACGCTACATTACACTTTATTTTCCCAACAGGGGATTTCTTTTGAGCAGGATAAACTGAGTCCATATAAGACATAAAGAACAACAGATGGTCTATTACAAAACAACAGGCTGCAGTGTAGTATACAAAAAAATAAAATAATAAAGCGTTGCAAAGATTTAGCAAAAATTGGAACAAATACATTTTAAACAGTTTATATGTCAACAGGGTTATTGAATTGTTAAAGCAGAAGTATCCTTCAAAACCTCAATGTACTTACAGGGAGAACATGCAAGACTAGCACAGAAAGACACTTTTATTTTAACCTTAATCTTCTTGTAAATTAGAAGAAAAAAAAATAACAGCTTCTAAAAACCTTTCTCTGTCTTACTTATAGTAACTTATAGTGTCATATTAGTGGTAAAAATTCCTCCATCAAACTGAATAAATGTACTTTGTGACCCCACTTCACGGACAGACACACCCAAGACTCCAAAGTACAAGAGAAAACATTTAGCCCCTGATGACTTTACTTCAGAAAAACTCCCATACCTGAAGATCTCTTTCAAAGCTCAGGAGATGATACCTGTGCCAGGTAATGAAAGCTGGACCTTTGTGTGAGAAATCAATGGCTCTGAATGGACGACCTGGACCTGCGAGCAGATTTCATGATCAACTCCTCCTCATATATCAAAGCAGAAATCAGCACCATAAATTATACAATTATATATATTATTACTTTTTTAGCTAAAATATGAAACACAACTTGAATACATCCTTATAATGATAGCTTTCTTTAGATTTAGACACATTTGAAAAATACAAATTACTTCACTAAAGAAAACATTTTGGGCTCAGAGTAATGGGTATAATTTGTTATTGTAGAAAACAAAACCAACTGTCCATCAGTGTCAGATTTATGTTTTGTTTTTGTTTTTTTCAATTCAGGTTAACACATCGTAGCAACTGTATGTGCTGTTTCGTCTTATGGCGGTGCATTTCTATAGATTTTGAACTGTAAACCCTTTCTGCATTTGTATTTTAGGCAGAATCTACACAAGCAAATGAATTAATATAAACTTGTCAAAATCCATGAACTCACTAGTCATTTTTTTTTTTTTGTCTGAGTTGTAAAAGCAATTTAGGGCTGATTTTGAATGTATTTAAAGTATTACTAACACTATGATCAACAATGATTTCTATTAAACACAGTAAATGTCACAGACTATACAGGTGAGTTTGTTTCTTATCAGGGAATTTACCTAGAAGAGTGTCTCTCACTGAGTAGTAGTGCTGCCAAACAAAGAAGTCATAGATGGAGATATTGGCGATCTGCGGCTCAGTTCCATTCGGTCCCAGCAGTCCCAGCCAGTGCTGAGTGGCAATGACAAAGTCCGGGTGAACGGTGGTCTTCGCCAATTCCAGAGCATCCAGGAACTCTTGGAGCTCTTCAGGGGTCAAGGAGTGAATATTTTTCCGCACCACAGGCGCTTTCCTCTGGTCACAGTTTGCTCCGGTCCATCCAAACTTACATTGGCCACAGTTATACCCTGCAAAGTTACCTGTAACATAAAAGATCAAACATTCAATAATGGGGGAAATCATGTTGATCATGGCTCGGGTTCAGCGTTATCTCGCTGAATCGTCTTCCCCTTCAACAGTTTATGAAAGCTGAATCTTATAAAGCTTTGTAAGACTCACCGATACATCTGCATGTCTGATTGAAGAACTTGGTTGGCCATCTCTCTCGGTCGTCAACATTTCTCAATCTATACGGTCCTCCCCAGGGTTTGGTGTCGACTCGGACAGCAGAGCAAATTCCTCTCCCAGACAGAGAGCCGCACACGTTGGCAGGGTCTGACCCCAGAGCAGGGCAGCACTGCTTGGACTGGATCCCCTCTACTGTGCAGCATGTTCGAGGAAACTGAGAATCCACCGGCTGTGGAATGGACAGCAGGAGACAAGAAAGCCCCAGACCCAGCGCAATCATCATATTTCACCTGTTTCCTCTCCTCCAGTCAATGGTGACGAATCAGTTTGTAGATCAACACTCGGCTGTATCACGGCCGGTTAGTTCCTCCAAATGAGTGTGAAATCTCACTCTGCTATGGTCTTCTTTTGTGTATCTTCAATTTAGATTCGGTGATAGTTTTGACATCGGTAGAAACAACAAGTTAAAGCCAAATCGCGTTGTGTTCCAGTTGGTTACATGCACATTAAGAAAGGCTCTATTTTCTGTTCCTGCTTTTGTAGAGAGGGATTAAGCCCTGGGTCTTGTGATGATCACCTGACGGCAGAGCTGTGAGTTACATTGAAAGCTGCATGAATATCTTGAAGCTGCCTGAGGGAATGATCATGTTTTGTAAGGCCACTTTGTCTGGGAAAAAGAAAAATGTTTTTAACGTCATTTCAGTTCAGTTATCGTCATCTTACTGGGCATTCTCTGAATGTCAATGCTCTCACTTTTTGATAAAGTTGTTTAGAAGACAGACTAATCACTTGGATCTCTCTTGAGGGTTTTTATACTCTGTTAAACTTTTAGTGTCGGCACACTTTCTGACTAACCAGCTTTACACCTCAAGTCTGAGCATACATCTGTGGTGTGTTGAAGGTTGTGAAAAGAATGGCGATAGAACTTGCAGACTTGATGTAGAATGAAAATTATCCCAAAACATTATCATGCTTATTGTTTTGTTTGACAACAGCTGTTGTTCCTGCATTCACATACGCCCCTATAATGATGCACTCAATAAGAATACGCAGTAGTCCGCTCCATTGCTTCTATATGCTCTGCCCAAAATGATAAAGGGAGCACATAATCAACACAGTATAAGTCAATCAGACTCCTGCGATTTCGGTCTGTTCAGTTAGGAAGCAATACTTATGGTAAATATAAGTGCACGTGCTGTTGTGAACTTGGACCGAACTGAATCGGTAGAAATGAGAAGCCATTAGCCAGAAAACCCATATTTAAGAACAGTTATGCAGGCGGTAGTCACAGGTTACTTTCCTCTCTACGTTTTTTTCTGATCTATTCTTGGCGAGTCATACATTTTTCCAGTGGCCTCTCCATTAGCGGCATCATAAGGCCATATCTGAAGCCCACACAAGTTGCTCAGGTGGTGTGCCTACCAAACATGTACTGGCCAGAAGGTTTGCTGTGTGTCCTAGCACAGTGTCCAGAGCATGGATAAGATAGCAGTAAACAGGCCAGTGCACCAGGAGACATGAAGGTGGGCGTAGGAGAGCAACAACCCAGCAACAAGACAGCTATCGGCTTCTTTGTACAAGCAGGAACAGTGCCGGAGCACCGCCAGAGCACTCCAAAAATGACTTCATGTAGACCCCTGCAGTGCGGGTTTCTGCCCAAACTGTCAGAAACAGACGCCATGAAGGTAGTGTGAGCGATCGGCTGGTGATCTGGTATCGCAATCTGATGGTATCACAATTAATTGAGTGGCATGTGCGCTCAGGTAACTCCTTAACGTAGAGTTTGATCAATTTTACAGATTAAACACATAGTTATAATTTCCACATCCTCCACTTCTGTCTCATACTTTTTTCATTCACTTAGACCACAGATGCTACAAAGGATTAATACATATGCCTGCACACTTTCATGAGGTTGTGCTTGTGACTCAACATGAAACACTCCTTTTCTTTGTGGGGTTTTGTCAGACATCTTATTATAAAATGGAAAGTCTCACTACCCTTGAGCAGTAAACATAAAACAACCAACCCAGCATAAACCACAACAGCCTTTCTATGGTCGACTCTCAATTAGGTTTCATCATGAGTTAAACCTCTGATCCTTGGTGTTGTCTGACATCCTCCTGACGCATTCCAGCAGGCTGCCATGTGACTGCACCACTTGAACTACGCACACTGTTGTAGGTTAAGAGGAGTCTATCATTCTCAAACACATAGCTACAAAACTGTTTCATGACTTTTAAGCTTTTAATAAAGAAATTACTTAAATGTGCTGCTCATGTGAAAGATAAGTGTTACCTTTCACAGGAGTGTTAATAAGAAGAGTGTTACCTGACTTGATAATAAAGACACAATGGCAGTGTGAAAATGCCTTATTTCTGGCTGGAAATGTATTTATACTTAATTAATGTAGTCTTAATGTGTCAAAATCTAAATTGACCATAAAACCAATATAAATATCTGCAATAAAATAGAAATAAAATAAATATCCAGTATAAATCTTATTGTATTTTTTTTCTTTTTGTGAAAAAAATCAGATTTCAGACAAATGTCAGCTATAGTTTAAAAGAGGCAACGTATCAGATAAACCGAAGAGTGTTTACCCAGAGCAGACATGAATCTGGCTCCATGAGAAAATTCATGTGTGACCACTGAGTCCTTTATACAACTGGCCCTATCTGGTTCATTGCACACAACAGGATTAGTGAGCAGGATTCCTGGAAGTCAAATGGAATTTCTCTGTTGAAATTATGTCACATTAATGTCAGTAAATAAGTGCATGTGTGTGGATTTAGAAACCAAACAATTTACCTGTGCTGTGGTTGCTGTTCATCACAGTCATGGCATGACACCTTAAGTAATTGGGATGTTGTGCCTATAAAAAACTAAATATATCACACAGCAATCTGAAAATGTTGAATATAATCCAAGATAAGTGGAAAATAACATTTACTACTCAAGCACAACATTTAGCAAAGTCATTTATGTAAATTAAAAAAGAAAAAAACTAAGGTAAATTAGCGGATACATTTCTTTCACAGCAGACTCAGGTGAAATGATGCTGAGAGGATAATTCAATTGTTGTAAACAGCACACCCCATGTGAAATCATGGTGAAATATGTAAACACTTCTTTGGTATTGCACACCAATTATGTGATTATCCTTGGAATCATACTGTTATCCATCCTTGGTGTTGATGGAGATGAAGGGTGAAAATTGTTGGTTGAAGGTTTGTAGTACTGGACATGTGATGAGCTCAGTGGAAAAAAAACAAATCCTGGTTCGGATGAGATCTGGAGGTGAACAGGGTGGAGGCAGGAATGTGTTCGCATCAATGAGACACAGACATTTCTCTCCATCTGACAGACACAGGAAGAAGGAACTCTTTTTTAAAAATCTGATAACAGAACAGAAATATAATTTACTTGCCAAGGTCCTGGCTCATAATGCTCTAATTTATCTAAAGAGAAGACACCCTCACTCATCTGCTTGGGCTTAAAGTAAAAAACAATGGGACATTGAGTAAATGCTAATCATCAATGGTGGTTTTACCGAATCCAAAAATGTAGTGCATGGCAGAATGGGATATTACTGTTGTGGGGAAATGTAGTCCGAGTATAAGAGTGTTTTCTCTCTCAGGACAGAAATCAGCATCAAGGAAATCGTAGCATTGTTGGGACAATATATTGTACGTTGATAGTTCAACTCGGTGTCAGATAATGTCAGGGATTGTCAAGGTTGAGACAGAGTTTTAAAATGTGCTCTCTTACACCAAATGAGAGTTGAATGCTGGATTTCCAAATGTTTGTCATATTATAAAATGTATGTTGTTGAGATTCACGGACATACTTATTGTTCAGTTGTTCAAAATACAGGAAACGTTTTTACATGTAGTCTCCTATTGTTGTTACACTAAGTGTATTTGAACAATATATTAAGTTCCTTTTATTAAATCTCCATTCCACTTACAACAACTTATGTAATTCAATTATTATACATTTCAACCTGCAATTCATTTTGATCAGGTTATCTTAGTGGAAGTCCATGGGAAAAATCCTCATGAGATGGGTCTCAATCCTGACCAGCACTTTGAAATCACCAGATTAAGTTCAAATGAGAGGTTACATAAGCAGTCGACAAGGCTACAGTTAAGAAACTAATGCTAGTCAATGCACTGTCTAAGAATCACACGTGAGTCCAAAAATATGACACGTGCTTTGTACAATAACCTGCTGTGTTAGGAAAAGAGAGGTCAAATAGTAGATTCTCTCAAATATAATCCACGAAATAACATCAGAACACAGACTATTCTGTATTTTATAAAGGGTTTCATTGTTGTTCTCAAGCCACATGTGACTGCAAGTGTGAGAGTGAATGTGTGGTGCATTTATACAGCTTTCAAATTACTGAGTACACAGGAAGAAGAAGCAATTCCTGCAAACTGGAGAATTGGTTTTTGAAGTAGTGTTAAAACTTCTGTGGTTAAAAAAGACATGTTTACGATAAACAATATTTATGCATCTGTGTGGGAATGGGGAGAAACCCTCGCCCAACCCTAATATAGAATTTCAGTCCATGTAAATGTCATAACATAAATTTTGATAAACAATCAACAACAGTTATGATATTACTGTCTATATATTGTCATGTACTTTTTAAAAGCTGGACTACAGAGTGCAGGATTGTAGCCTCTATTCTAATTGATATTTTACATATTTTACATATATTCAGTATAATGCCATATATATTTAGTATAGTATCATATATCTTTATTTCTGTTTGCTTACCATTCTCTTAATGGTAAACAAATTGAACAAGCGCATGGAAATACATTTCTAGGAATGACTTTTGATGAAAAGCTCAGTTATTTTTGTGGCAAATATACTTTGTAATCCTTCAAATCAACAATTTGAGAAAAAAAAAACATGTTCTGGACAATAATGAAATATATGTCTCGTGTTTTTGTATCAATTATACTTAATAATCCTTCCAGATGTATCAGATATACTTTGATTTCCAATCCGTGCACCCTGTAGCATGTGGGTCTGAATCTGTGAGTGACTTATGTGTGACTTTAACTTTATTTCACTTTATGTCACTATAAACAGTGGTTATGTGGAACAAAACTAAAAGCGTATGGTAACCTGGCTAGCAGCTGATGAGGATGGTGCATGCACAGCCCCAGTCTACCGATTTAAATTAATTTGATCAACATCATAACTTTCTAATTGCAAACTTACTAAAATGACTGTGCCAGTTTTAACCACCTACCAAGTTTAAAGTAAATTACACCATGACACAAATCCAAAACATTGCCAACTATATAAAGGCTTCAGCTTTTAAAAGATGTTTTTCACAACACGGAAATATAAAGTAAGCGGATATTCTTGCTCAAAACTGGTTTTAGTCACTTCTTTGAAATATATTGCACTGGAAGTGGGGAAAAATAGGGACGTTTGTATCTAAAAAATATCGAAAAGACCACATATAAACACTACTAGACAGAAGCTACAACTAATCACTACGGTCCATATTAACATTAGCAATATCTTCAGACTTCAGTCAACAAAATGTAGACTGAGGCAAGAAGATATTGTCATTCAGTACAGTTTGTATTAATGAAGAAGAAGAAAAATAAAAGGATTGATCCTGTTCGAGTCACAGAAAAAAACCTGCATCCATCTACCACTGCTGATTTTCAATGACAGGCCTTTGTCAATGCCAATGATTTGTCAATGCCAAAAAAATGTCACCAAACATTATTAATACAATAACTTATCATAAGCTCATATTCCTAAATGATGAAAGATCAGTCCACCAGAAATAAGTGACCTGGTTTTAATCTGTGCGATGTAGAATAATCTGTGCAATTATCCTTTTCTACAAAGTATGTACAAAACATCTTTACTCACCTATGTTACAAACTCCAAACCGACAAATGGAATTTAGTTTTTTTTGTTATCGGTGTTAATTAAATTATAGATTCTTAGTTTACCAATGAATCATTCATAAGTTGGCGATTGAATAAAGATTGAACTCCGACAGAATAAATAGAAGTTTACTCGGTACCCATACAAAAAAACAGTTTGATGAAGATAATGATTGAATTTCTTTATTCAGATATTCACGTGAAGATCTTATCAACTCTGTATCTGTTTTGTTTTGTGTAGATTAAACGGTTATGTTTTAATTTGCTATTTCTGGTAACCTGAAACAATATAAGGACTTGTGGGTCTTAAATAAAGTAAGTGAATACACATTTTACCCTGTCAGCCTGGTTGAGTTGTAATTATTCTGCACAGGAAAAAAATTACAATAGTTCCAAATAAAAAAAAAAAAAAAAAGCCTTGCCTAATTATAAACATCAAAATATGCCGTCTGAATAAAAAATTGCAATACGTTAAATTTAATGCTGAAAGAAGCATCCTTGTAGTATCAGTTGTCCTTATAAATTTATTTGGGGGGTGGGGGGGTTCCCCACATGTTTAATAATAAACAGGGACCATTATTCCTGCTGAAACACAGGATGGTGCCAGAGAGCCACAGAGAGATAGTCCAGTCTAATGATATGCAACACATGGCTGTGAGGGTGAAAAACATTTACAAATAACAATTTACTTCTTAAAAACAAAATACAAATGAAACAATGATTTGTTTTTAATATTTGCCAGACAGAATCACAAAATCTTACATTCAGGACAAAGCTCCTGCCAGTATTTCTTTTTTATTGAGATACAATAAAATAAAACATTTTGAGAATGTAAATGTACATCGATGAGCAAGAAAAGAGACACCATTTCCATATCGCTGAACAGCATCATCGTCATCAGCTGCAAAACCTTCCTAATAAATACAGTGATATCCAAAAGAATACATAATGGATTTTTAATGTACAAGCAAACAAATAAAACTATTCTGTCAAATGTACTTCAAAGAGAATTGAAGATGAAGGTGAAATTGCACAAGCACTATCATGTGGATGTAAAAATGTATTCATGACAGTTTACTGAATGAAGCACCGAACCCACTCTGCATGTTGTATAGGAGTATATGGTGGTTAAATAAAAGTGGGCTTTTGATTTTATTAAGTGGGATCTCTTCATTTCCATTTTAAGGACAAAGCAGAGTGTCCAAGAAACTGCTGAAGAGGTCTAATTTACATATTTTGCTTGTTTCCTTTGTGTATTTCATTAATGATCACTAATGTGAGTGGGCACTTAACAACAGGCTTCTGGAATTTCTTCTGCATATGCAGTGTTATTGTATTTTAAATGTGACCAAAACCAAAGTTTATGCTTCGCAAATGCGCATAAACATCAAGGGTGAAGTATAATTAAATCCAGCCAAAGATAAAATGTTGCTGAAGAGGAGTGGACAAGGAAACCCAAATAACATATATAAAATTGTATTAATAAAGTAAAGATACCACTAACAGTAGGTTCATCAGATTCAGAATTATTTCTGAGTGGTACTACAGGTTGTATTGAAATTTACATTTCTAACAAGATGTTAATGACAACTGTGGGTGTAATGTTTTTAAATATATATTTTATATATATATGTTTTTAAGTATAATTGTATTTTGTATCGTTTCCTGTCTACAGTTTTTAAACTTGTACTTTGTCTCTTCTGTCTCTCACACATATTTAGGCGGTCTTTATTTCATACATAAGACATCAGTGTGTATCCACATTTCCCATCCTTAGTCGGGTTAATTTTTCATGTTGACAAACTAAATAACTGAAATTGTTATTTTGGAGGGACTCTTCCAGTCAAAACAGCAGACAAGAAGAATGTTGAGCACAACCTGTTTTGAGCATGACCTTTTCACTTGGAAGAAGAAAAAGATGTATGGGGAAAAATTAAAATACAAGGAAATTTCATATGACCAGGCCAGCCAAAAGATGCAAAGGAGTCATGGATGGGATGTTTCTGTCTTCCTGTTCTCTCTCTGTCAGTGTATAAAGGTGAGAGAAAAGATGGGGCAGGTGCAGTTTCCGTAGAGAATAGCAGGGGGGCAGTGTTGGTCCTGGGTTACTGAAATTACTGGCCCTAACAGTTTGCATTTCCTTCGGGATGCTCCACCAAATATGCCATGAAATAGTCTAGGATTGGACATCTTTGTACTTTAACTGTCACCATTTCAAATCTCAACCATGCCGAGGAGTGACTGACAGTATATACAGTGGACTGGGTGGTATGCAGTCATGTGAAATGAGTAGCCTGTATAGAGTTTTAATCCTCTTTAAGACTCCTATCCATCTCCAAATTAATATCTAGAGGCCACGTATCCCCCTGCACTAGTTTGTACTTGTATAACCCACTTCTCTAGCAAAGTGATCAAATTATTCACTGGAAAATAAGATTAATAGTTATGCTGCAAAACATGCTTCAGGTCCATTATTTGGCAGATTCCAGTGATATACTCATTACGCTGTAAAGCCAATTGAAGGACGAGCAGCATGAAGAACTGTGTTGTAAATTAATTGCCATTAAAGGTCAACATGCGTTGAAATTGAAGAAGATGCTATCCATGTTCATCAGTATGAAGTGTATAGTATATGGAAAACCTATAATGCTCATTACATGCATTTAAAGGGGTCTCTCCTAATTACTAATCAGTCTCTTGTACCATTAGAGATGGAAATTAGAAATACAAAATAGACCCCATGGCGTCATTCACTCGGAATATATTAGTTTTCCCCTTTATTCTACAATTAGCAGTTAATGAAAGCAAAACCTCTCGAAACTTTGTAATATATTACATCGTGACTGAAGCTGGAGCTTCTTATATCATTACTATTAATTGAGCTGAATTATCTGGTAGTTTGTGACACCAAAGAACAATTGTTTGTGAGTATAACAGAGTAGTGTGATGTATTTTTGTTTGACTGGGTTCTAAAAAACAAAACTATACTGTTTATTTTGCTATGCCCCAATCAGAATATTGGCTAGACCCTTCAGTGATTCTTTCTTCAGTGATGCCCGCCCACCTCTCTGGCAGCTTACCGATTTACATTTGAGCATAATGCAAGCATTAGAGGAGGCACAAGGCAGCCCTGATAAGTTACAAAGTGCTCCAGGGGTAAACCTCGTAAGAGAGGGTTTGGAGTTATTTACAGCGTTCAAATCCTTCAAAAATTCATGTCTGGGGGATGAGATTGGTTTTGCAGTTGATGCTTTGCACACAAAGCAAACACAATGCATACGGAGGGTGTTTAGCTGTAAATGACCAGATGACATTAATTCTAATTGACTGATCTCATCCCATGCTCAGGACCAGTGTGTATGATACTGCTCAGGACACAAGGGTTCTGTCAAGGCACAATGTTAGACACAAAGCAACAAAACAGAAACACTGAGATTGGCTTAAGAACTGAGGAACACAGAGGACTAAAAATGATTTTTAAATGCAATTTAATTTTCAATGAAGCAATACTTACTACTTGTATGGCATTTTCCATTCAGATATGTTTTGATTGTGCAGCTCCCATAATGAGAGTGCTAAAAAATTGCAAAACCATTACAAAGGAGGTTAAAGGCAATGGAATTCCTTCTTATCAGAAATGCTTTCTGTACAGTTGTTCCATTTGAAATGCATTTAATTGCAAATAGAAAAGAAGAGAGAGAAAGCCAACAATGCGAGAGGCTGAAGCATTTTCCTCGTCTTCTTTGAGTGAGCGTATTCAAATCTAAGCGGGCAGACAATGAAGGAAAAGAATCGTGCTTTGAATAGCCTCTCTCTCTCTCTCTCTCTCTCTCTCTCTCTCTCTCTCTCTCTCTCTCCCTCTCTCTCCTTTTCATTCCCAGGCCAATCCACAGCCTTCTACTTCTCTGCTGTTAGGGGCGGGCTCTCCACATGCAGCTCAAACTTCCTCGCCACTGTAGAACAACACATCTACTTGCACACATATATTCACTATTCATCATGTCACCGTGTGAGACGTGTTCCGGTAATCTGGAATCCGCTGTAAATGTCATCTGCGGCCACCTTCACTGCGCACTGGGGGTACATGTGCTGCTTTCACACAACTCCTCACCCACTTGTTTGACAAGGATGCCGCTCCACACTCGCAGAAAGGCTTTGCCAGGCCCTTCCTCCAAAGCCACGGCCAAGTCCCGACCCGGGATCTGTCTCCCCCACTCATTCCACCGAGGCGAGGAGGATCTGGGGATCGTGGGGCACAAAGTGCTTGAAGCCTGTGCCTTTGTTGGGGCAAGCTGGTCGTGAACACCCCCAGCAGATATGCTGACAGTCTCACAGGAGCAAGAGAAGAAGTTGAAGCAAGAAAGTGCACCCTTCAAACTTTCTAGTGCAGTGCTAGGAATTCTATTTTTTCTCAACAAAGATTTATACATATTTATACAAGCCCAAATACTGATAGGAAGGTGGCAGAAAAAAATCTTGGAATTGCAGAGGTAAACTATATGTAAATGCCATAAAGTAATAGACTTGTAGTGCAAATCACACCATTTTATCTTTAATTTTGCTTTCGTACCCTCCCCACTCCCCCCCATCCTCTTTCCTCTGGCTTAAAGGTGCATCAGAGATATGCATTTAAGCATATTCAGAACACGGGGCGTGAAATTAAATGTGTGGCAGAGTGAGAAAAATATACAGACGCTGGAGATGCCTTAAAAATAGTCATTTATGCAGATGGAGAGGAGTGAAATCATTTGCAATGGGATGACCCTCTCTCCAAGCATTTCTCCCCTCACTGTTCTTCCCTAATCTTGCACTGTATCTTCATTTTTCATTGAACTCGCCAGTTTGCTGCTAAGCAGCCTTGTAGATAAGGCAAAGTGCTAAAAGGAGACGACAGAAGGAGCTCAGTGGGCCCGTTTCTATTGCACTTTCACCCAAGGCAATGGGCAGAATTTAACGGATTCCTTCCAACATATGTTTTTGCCAGATAAGTAAACAGTGTGTGTCGGAAATGAAAAAAAAAGCATTTGCAATTTAATGACATTACAGCTCCCAGCTTAGCCCGCCGTGCTGCGAGGCGAGGAGCAGAGAAAGGGGAGAGCGGAAGAATGGAACCGGGTGTCATCAATGTTTTTTTTTTCTTTTTCCTTGCAAGAAGCAGCACTGAATTCTTCTTATTCTTTTCAAACCCCTTCCCTTCTCTATCCCTTCCTGCTATTTTGTTCTCTTGCCCATAGTTTCCTCGGCTTTGTCGGAATGAAATTATCTATTATTTTATTCAGAAAACTTGCCATCCCCTACCATCCCACCCTCTTCAACATCTGATTCTCTCAGATTTTCTGAGCTAAAACACATCTGCCCTGGCCATGGGTGTCCTCTCTCTCTCTCTCTTACTCCTTTGCTTTCACTTACCTTCCTCCCTTCCCTTCTTTGTCTGCCTTCATCAAAGTGCAATAGATGCTTGGCACAATAAAGAAGAGCAAGCCTCAACATTGCCATCATGTTCATACCTAATGTGAGGGCCAGTGATGATGACTTGGAGAGAGAATCTGGGCAGACTTTATCTTTCAGTGGCTGTAAACGATCCATCCTATGTGAAACTCAGTGATTTCCCTTCTTTTCTCCCTACCGGCTGTCAGACAGCTTCCTTATTATAGAAGGCTAATTGTGCAGGAAAGCAGATTATGAGAGTGGTGGGATGTACTCCTTGACCATGTGCTAATGTGATGACAAGTTTGGGGACCCTCTAAGCAAAAGGCGTCGCACGCCAGGGCACTTTTGGCACTGGCTATAATCTGCCTTTGGTATTAACTCAGCAAACCGGCTTGTTTGAGTATGGATCAATCGCTCGCTCATTATTTTTACAAGAAAGCTTTATATTCAAGGCGCTTTCCTGGTGTTGATCTCTCATTAACCATGCTATGTAAATGCACTGGCAATCCCTGTGTAAGGGATACGTCACCCCAGGGCCCAGGCTTGCAGAAGCATGTTAAGGAGAAGAAGGGGCAGGAAATTTGGGTCAGTTGCCTTCGCCAAAACTTGAATTTCAGGTTTCCCTTAAAGCCCCCCTGCTCAGCTTTTCTCTTTTAATGTGTTTTTGTTTGGTGATGTTATGTTTTAAATGTCAGCCCTGGAGCTGTCCAGCAATTTAGTACGCACAAAAAGCCCTGTCTCAGTATTGCTTCCAAGTCTTCATGTTACCTCTGTAATCGCTGCTGGCTGCAACATTACACACACTCCATTCACTCATGGTCTTTTATCACCTCTGAGTGTATTGACTGTACAGGTAAAGGGTTAGATCGGGTCAGAGCAAGGTGATAATATTACAGGACAAACAGAAAACGCCTGATCCATTGTGCCTGTTGTTGATATGGTGTTATTAAGAACCCGCCACTAAACTAACTTATTTGTTTGAGCAGAAAGGACCTGACACATGACACTGGATCTGGAATCTGCATGAGCTGAATTAGCTGTCGAGATGCATTGTGCATCAAATTAACGGGGGAACTATTTCAACTTGTTTACTCATTTCTCACACGCACACACAAACATCCAACAATTCATGGCGCTCCGACATCTGTTTGCCTGACAAGAGGATCACGAGGCACGTGTTGTGAGAAATGGAGGAT
Organism: Blennius ocellaris; assembly: GCF_963422515.1. Lineage (NCBI taxonomy): Eukaryota > Metazoa > Chordata > Actinopteri > Blenniiformes > Blenniidae > Blennius > Blennius ocellaris. The sequence goes on along the minus strand of NC_137655.1, from coordinate 17,537,836 downwards.
TCTGCCATATTTGGCTTCCCTGCGCACTGGCACGGTGAATGACGCAACAGGAAAACGAAGCTGACAGCACCAGGCATCGGCTCTGCATTTCTTTTGCGCCCTACATACATAAATCTCTTATTATTGCTCTGTGTTAGCTATGCGTATTTTTACACCTGTCTGCACTGATGTCAAAGTGTAGAGGTTTGGCTTTAGACATCCAAGTTCATTTGTGCCTCTTGTAAGAGTTTATATGTAGAGGGGGTGAAAAAATATGATGCTATTTCAAGATTTCTCTTCCATTTTGAATGGGGCTGTCAAAGGGCACTGTTCCACTTGACCCATTTTATTTTCCATACAAACAACTTCTATGTGCTTGAATTAACATGCGAAAAGTTGAGCACTTTTCTGAGGGTCTGCCATATGTCATGGCCTAGTTATTATTTATTCCTCCCATGATTTCAACTGATATTGGTAACCTGGGCAGCTTTTTCCATTGAATGAAAAGAAGCTGAATCCAACCCTGTATCGTACATGTGGGATAATGAAGGGAGACATTTGGAGAGAAGGACCTCTTAGTGGCTCAAAGGAGAGACGGAGAGAAACAGAGATGTCTCTCTGTTTACAGGTACTTCAGCAGCTCCTAGCCTTCTATCATTTTTTTTTTGTTGGCAGCACTGCGAGAGTGAAGGCCAGGCTTTTGATTGCTTCCCCTGTTTCACATCCTTTTATAGATCTTCTTTCTTTCCACACACAAGGAAACAAAGCAAGTATAAATACTATGTTCAAAAGCCATTACCTTCAATGTAACCCTTTTCGCAGCAAAAAAAAACAAAACACAGAAGATTTCCACAACACAGTTTGACGAGGCACAGCGTGATGGTGTGGCTAAAGAGTATGGGATGTCTGAAGGACCCCTGCATATGATGTCTACTAGGACCATACATAATAGATTTGTTCTGAGGACCTCCATATTACTTCCCAATTAAGGTATGAAGTCATGCTCCTTCATCAGTATAACTAATGGTACATTTCATGAAGCAGCCATGTTTTGAGATTAAAGACGTGTTTTGCATGCGTTGGATTTTCTGCTGAATATGATAAGGTGCCCACACAAATTATTGCTTTACTGTCATCAAGGTACACGCTCCTGCATTCTTTATATCGTCATTACTAAGGCATCCATAGGGTTGTTCCAGTGCATTACCCCGTGGCTGCAAAAAAATGTGTGTGTAGGGCAAGAAAACAATCTGACAGCCGCATATGTGAGATCAATGTCAGCTCGATCAAACGAGCCACCACACATGACATCGTGTACTTCAATATGTAAACAGCTGTGAGGAAAATCACCTTTCACAATTTGGACTGGAGTTTAGATAGGAGAGGAAAAATGGAGCCGGTAAGAATGAGGAAATCCAAGTTCTCCTGCAATGAATGGAGTCTTCAGGATCCCAACATTGCAGCACACAATGATTAGTTCATGGAGCAACATATCATTCAGCAGTCATCTATTTTGCCACTGTTAATTACAACAAGTCTACAGAATTTGACTGCTAAACCACGATATCACAATACAAGGTATGAATCCCAAATCAAGCCTTGCACACCATAATCCTGTTAAAATGTAATAAATAATCCATGTGCATTAATGTTGGCAAAATTTCATTTTAATAAGTTCTTGTAAAATGGAGAGGGGGTTAGGGGAGGGGGGGGGGTTGATGGCATTACAGCTCACTCACTTTAAGGGTGGTTGTGAGTGTGCAGGAAGAAATCATTCCTTCTCATTAAAGGTGCAATCTTCGAGCCCCCCAGATCTTTGTTGTAATAACTGGGGAAAATAATCTCTTTTATTGATAGGCACATGTAGCAGAGTATGCCAACTGACAGGTACTTATCTTTTGCCTGTGTCCTGTGTTATAGAAAGATATAATTCTTTGTGACTGCTCCTCGGGGCATCAGCTCTTCAACTTCATTATTTCTACTTATGATAGATATTTTTTTTTTTTTCCCTTGAAAACCTGAGAATTAATACGAGAGCCAGCAATCTCAGCCAGCGGTCATTTGGAAATGGAACAAAAAATGTCATGTCAGTTTAAAGAACATTTGTTAAGGCTGCTCACTGACATTATTCTAATTTATTGATGGATTCATAGAATAATCCTATGCAGTGTGTTTTAGGTTATTAACTTAATGATTTCAGTGGTTCCCGAGCAGCTAGAGGATCTTTTTGAGAAGTATAATCTTGTTAAAATTGTGATTATGTCACCCCCCCTCAAAAAAAAACATTTAAACTCCCCCTTGTAAAGTTGATATATTAGTGCTCGTAGATGGTATTCTCAAATTATATATTTTCAAGCAGCCTTTGTAAAACATAATTTGCAAAAAAAAAAAAAATGATATTTGATACTGAACATAAACTCATTAATGCAGTGAGTTCCTTTAGACAGCAGTGGGAGCTTTAGAGTCAAACAAGCTGCTGCTGAGAGAAGTCTTCTTCTCCCTTTGAACATCACCTTGAGCTTTAAGATTTGAGTCAGACAGGACACACACATGCTCATCTTATGAGTGTTGAGACGCCAGTGTGCTGCACTTTTATTTCAGCCTGCGTTCTCAGAAAGTAAGCACACTGCTCAGAGATGAAGGTTGAATCGCACCTCGCACAGTTTCTCTGCACTTTTTTTTTGTGTGTTTTGGGTGGATTTAATTCGCAATCTGTGGGGAAACATTAACCTTCATGTTGGCTTTCGCTGAAAGCTCCCTTCCAATACAATGTTTACAAAACACAGTAAAGACGGTTTAAAAAGATCAATATTTATCGTCCCTTTATGCATTCTTTTTCTCTTTTTGTTCTGACATTATTAAAATCCTTTAGAGCCTGCTGAAGTGCATCAGAGTGGTAACTTGTTTCTGTGAGGAAACTGCACGGCATTTTATGAAGACAGTGAAATATGCAATAGTGTCACAGTGCAGGTATTACCCCCCCCCCCCCCCCCCCCCAAAAAAAAATGTCAATCCAATTTTTTTTCTATAATGTGCATTTATTTATATAATATTGATTTAAATTATTGTGATATAATTTACATATAGTATATTTTACATTGATTTAATTCACTAAAGATCAGGTTTGTATTAATGCTGTGGATATAATAACAAGACTGCTTGCATTGTCTCATATTGGGGGTAAAATGTTATCTTGGATGTCCGTTATAATACAATTCAGTTAGTGTATGAATTTAGATCAAATATAAGGAAGGGTCACATTACACACACAAAAAAAAGATAAAGGATGTGTGAAACTTTCTGTATCTACCAATGATTTTAAAATAATTCTCTGAGACCCTCAGTATGAAATTAAATAAAATTGTTTGTTGCTGATACAATAATTATTGTGTTTTTAAGTTGCTGTGAAGCATTGCCAATAAGAATTTAAAGAAGTGGTAAAGGGTCCGTAGAAAGCACAAAATTGTGTTTTGTTATCAGGAATGTGGCTGCTAGGTTTTCACACAGAATACGAAAAATCGGATTTCAAAAGATCCACTAAAGATGTGAAAATTGAAAATATCTTTTATTTATATTGCTAAGTGACTCATGGTGTGTTATTGACATGCCTCAGTGAATAGATGGTGTTGCTTTATAAAACACTGAGGCCAGACAATCTCTCAGACACTGCCAGTACAGTTCACTCACCTGTGAAAACTCATGATCACCTCAACTACCCTCCCTCCTCCCTCCACCCTCCAGCCCATCACCCATCCACACCCCTCACCACACCTCCACCTACTTGCCCCCAACCTAATTCAAGCATTTCCTCTCTGAACTCCAGCAGGGGTCCGTCAACTTATTGCATTATGTACTATTAAACAAACTTGGACTTCTTCAAGCAGAGTCAGACTTCAGAGGCTGTGTGGCATGTTTATGGGGATGGACTGTACAGTACACAGAGATTTCTCATTTCTTTCGGTGACCTTGGGCACAGTGACATGTACGGTTTTGAGGCTTTGATTTGCCATGTTGGGGTGTTGCGGAAAAGGTGCAATGCAAGATAATTTTAGCATTTTTTCCCCTCCTGGGAGCATAGAGAAGTAAGAAATACAGCGGTTCATACTCTGGAGATTACAGGTAATATGACACACAGCCTTCATAAACATTCTTGACCCAACCTGATGATGGAGATATTGCTGCAGGAGAGACTTTTCACACTTTGATTTGCCTAAAATGAGATGGGGGAAGTCAGTGATCAGACTCTTTGAGGTTCCTTGCAGAGAAACCAGCACTGGCTGTGTATCTCCCAGCGTTACACACAGCACACACACATGCTATGACAGCCAGGTGAGCAGGAGGCAGACTCCTGCAAACATATTGAGAAAATGTCCTCAAACAGATGATATTGATGTATTATTCATGTCAGAAAAAAATACTAAAATGATCCATCTCAGGCCATTGAAGCCAGGTGATAATCCACATGCTTGTGGGGCAGCCCTGGGCGAATTAGAGAGGAGCGAACCATTGTACGTCCCTCTAAGGTCAACATGGTTGAACTGGTGATACATATGTATGTTAATTTGCCTAATCTCACTTCTACAAATGTCTTACAGGCACATAAAGGGTTTAACACTGACACATAATGATATCAGGGCATCAGGCGGGGAGCTTATGAAAACATGAGGCAGCCATGGCTATAAATCTTGTAGGCACCTTTGTACTGCCTATCATTATGTACAGTAAAACACCACCATGTGTATTTTTAATGTCATTTATTTTTATTTAAATATTAACATTTCTGGGAATGTTGCCTGTATTATCTTAAATATCTCTATATAAATATATGATGTTACCTTCATTTAGTGCCTTGAAATCATTATATTTCCTCCATTTATATTTGTCATTCATTTATTTTATTTTTAGAAAAGCATTTATAAAATCTACTTGATACACTTGAACTGATCTATTAAAACTATTAAAAGCTTGTTTACCTATAAATAAGCAAAGATTTACTCCCTGCTCTCAACA